>NC_139541.1:67912611-68512611 GCF_965153285.1 Podarcis tiliguerta
GCTCCGGGAGGGACATATTTAGCAAAAAGCCGCTTCAGCTGCCTGGTCCAACTTGGGATACTTGGAGCTCAGGAGTGAAGTCTGTTGGCAGTGGCGATCCACGCCACGGGCCACTTCGACGGGGCTACGCGGCTTGCCATTTCCCTTCGTGCTGCGAGAGATGCCACCACCGTGAAATCACCACTTTTGGAAATGAAAGGGGGTTTGTGCGTAAGGGCTACTAGCGCGCGCGCGAGGAAACGGCTACTCAGCAAAGATTAGGTGACAAAATGCTACTTGGAAGAAGAGAGAAAGCGATTGGTAGCGTGGGGTAACGGTGCCATATGTAGACGGAGAACTTGCTTCGACTAAATGTAGTGTTTGATGGGCGATCGTCTGATTCAGTCCAAGCTACTCTGTATGAGATCTAGGAGCTGCGGCTTGCAGTTTTGCCTTTCCAAATCAAGGTAGAAATAGAGTTGGTGAGCTGACTCGACTTCTAGCTAAATCCAGCCTGATTGGAAATAAATTTCCATGAGCTTTCACTTTGCAGACTGGGTCTGGACCTCATATCTTGATGCTTTAAGACATCGCCCCCCCCCTTCAACCCTACTATTTGCCCAAACAGCAGATCCGCATAAAATCATTGATCTGGTTTGTACAGCTGTGTCCAAGCTAACCTCCTGCTTAAGGGCTAAGGAAGGGAAGCAAACGGAGGAGTCCCGTGACACCTTGAAACTTACTTATTGTGGCATAATCTTCCATGGGCCAGAGCTTGTACCTGAAAATGTGGGCTCCCTGACCCACAAAAGCTTCCACTGCAATCAGCTTGTTAGTTTTTAAGTTGCCACAGGACTTGTAGGTTTTGCTGCGATAGTTTATGCCACTATTGGTCGCAGTGGGAGAGAAGCAGGGACAACCTTCCAGTTGCCTCATGGAAAAAAATTGCCACTTGCTCCATTACTATTATTATTATTATTAATCATTTGTCCTCCTGCTACGTACTCAAGCATTGCATTAGCCAATTCTGCCATGCACACAGAGCTAGGGTCAGGCTAGCCTCTTAAGCTGCAATTGTGCGAAGCAAGGCCAATTGAGCTCAGTGAGACTTACTGCCAAGTAAGAGTATAAGATCACAGCCTTAAGCAAAAAATAATGTTCCAGCATTATTCCAGCAGATCTGGTTAGGGCTGCTTAATGTGGCGGATGAATTCCATTGAAATCAGTGGGGTTTTAGCCTTCGACTGTTGTTTGCCATTAGCTGTCTTGGTGACAGATTTTTATCTCTGCTATCAGAATGTCGCCCTTGGAGTCAGTTTTCAAGCCTGAGTTTCCCCCCTCTGCATGTGACTGTTATCCCCCTTGATCTGATGGCTGTGATTATTCTTCACTCATATCCTGCTCTAACTGTATCTAGGATTTCTAGCCCTCCCACCCATGAAGCAAGGTGAGGTAACTGCCTCAGATAACAGGCAGGATCTTAAGGCAGCAGATCCCGATGTATATCTTTATTCCTGTCCATGGGCATAGCGGGGGGGGGGGCAGCTGCCCCCCCATAAAGTAGAAATAGAAATACTTAATTAACTGACCAATCAGGTTGGTTTTACCTCCCCTAACAAAAGTCCTGCCCCCCCCCAACAAAAATCCTGGCTATGCCCATGCTCCTGCCCTGTTTGTGGTGTTGATCTTCACTCACCCCTGCTTTCCTGGTGGGGAGGAAGGCATCCTTTTGTGGTTCGCCTCAGTTTCCGAAATGTCTTGAGCCATTCCTGCCTTCCAGATTCACTATCCCGGGCTTCCTTAAATGACTCAGCCTCCCCACCCCCACCCCACTCATTTGCTGGCCACTATGTCAGGAACTCTTTCTCAGCACACCTACTGATCTCTATCTCTTCCAACAAATCCCCCATCAAAATCATAGGGAAGGGGTTGTTGCTCAGTGGTAGACAGAAAGAAAGCAACAGTAAGCTGGGAATCATCATAGGCTCTGTACAAAGTCTCATTGATAAGTATATACAGGATTTCAACCTGAATCTGTTAGTTTTAAAGACCCCAACAAGAGATCCCATAAATTTTGAGACCAATGGGAAATTTTGAGACCTTACCCAGTTTATTCATTTCTTAATCTTTTTTTCCAAAATGTAGAATAAGGTGAAGGGATATTAACTGGTCAAGGACTTGGGTGTTCAGGATTAAATTTGTTATGAAATTTACTGTGAAACCTTGGGCCAGTCACTGTCTGTCATCCTTACCTACCTCACAAGGATAAGATGGAGAAATGGAAAACTATGCGTGCCACCTTGGAAGAAAGGGGGATTTAATGTTATTGAGAAGAGCTTCAGGTTGTGTACCCCTGATCCTTAAGGGGCGTCAGGCAAGGTTTGAAATAATACAAGAACAAACCTAAAAATCAAAGGAAAAAGACTCTGGGACACAACGCAGTTCAGACTTTACATGCAGGTTCATGGCAAATCCAATGTGCTGGGACAGGTTTGCCTGGATTTGAAAATGCAAGTGTCCAGTTCTTTTACCTATTGAAGTTTGCCGGCAATTTAATACATTAAAAGCACACACTCGTTTAACACCCAGACAGTTCTCTGATCCTAAGAGAGATGGATGTGTGGTGCCATTGGCTCAGTCTGTGAGCCAATGCAGGTACCACAAAACAAATGACTAAGGGCTGAACTAGATGTGATGTTAATTGTATAGATGCAATTAACATAAAAAATGTAATAGCCATATAGGGGGCAGGCGGCTAAGCTGTATTGGGACCATATGGGAGGGACAGAGGGACCACCCTCCCACTCCCCGTTGTGGTACGTACTACATAACTTGCCCCAGCTACTTTTACCCAGTGGTAAAAGTGGTGTGTGTGTGTGTGTGTGTGTGTGTGTGTGTTAAACTCTCCCTCCTCCTGCAGTCTCAATGCTGCACAGTTAACATCATGTCCGCCTTGGCCCTTATATGAAGTAGATTATCTTAATGGACTAGTAACATCTGAGGAATTTTATGCAAGACAGTGGCACAGAACTGACTGAATTCAAAGCTGAAAGCAGGCAAGTTTGACATACCTGGCCCCTACAAGCTGTTACTGGTCTGGGCTGAGTATCTCCTTCGACAGGGCTCTAGTTCCAGAAATGTAAGAGGCAGGATTATTCTACAAGTCCTTTTCCATAGCCCTCCTCCATTACACTGCTTATTCCACAGATGCCCTCCAGATGGGCTGCAAAGTCCCATCATCCTCAACCATTTCTCATCCTGCCTGAGGCTGATGGGAATTGTAGTTCAAAACATCTGGAGTGCACCCTGCCAACTATTCCTGTTCCAGGCACCTGGGGAGAGTTTTCCCTAACCTTGCTATAACCAAGATCCTTTGGGGCTGAGCATGGGACTTTTTGCACACAAATCATTTGCTCTGTCACTGAGCTATTGCTCTTCCCCTGATGTGCTATGGAAAATATCAGCAGGACTGTGCAATGAAATTTCAACCCCTCTCTAAAGAGAAACACATGTGAAAAGGTTGCACTGGAATGCCAGATTTACAGGAAAGGCCTATGAACAGGAGCAGACAAGAACAGGTGGGTCTTGCCAGCACCTCAAATCACCTAATGGATTTTACATTCCAGCATTGGTTTCTCATAGCTATTTCCCCATAGAGGCAAATCGTTAAATGAGAATCCATTCTTAACAGCTTGCCTAGGAGATCTGCTTTCTCCTTCATCTAGCTTTCGCTACCAAAGCTGAAAGCGAATGCTGCGGTGCCCCCTAACGTCAAATCCTAGCCAAATGCAGAGAAACATGTGCACTTGGATTGTGGACACATTATAGATCAACAATCTTCAGCCTTCCTTTTTGGACTCTGCGCACACACCGTTAACCACAGTCTAGAACCTGCTTTCAGTTCTTTGTATGGGGATATACAAAATTAGAATAAAGCATTTAACAGGAAAATGCAGATAAAACTATCTACAAACACACAACTGAAACGTATAGCGCCTGGTAAGAGAAATAGCAGCAGCAACCGGGCAGTGATTTAAAAGCGCCATTCATTTTTAACTTGGGAAATTCATTGCCACCAGTCCATAGAATTGTGGAGTTGGAAGGGACCCCAGGGGTCATCTAGTCTAACCCACTGCAATGCAGGAATCTCAACTAAAGCATCTATGACAGATGCTGTCCAATCTCTGCTTTAAAACCTTCACCCATGAAGGAGAGTTCGCCACCTTGCAAGGGAGTCTGTTCCACTGTTGAACAGCTCTTACAGTCAGAAAGTTGTTCCTGATGTTTAGTCAGAATTGCCTTTCTTGTAACTTGAAGCCATTAGTTTTCTACGGAAGAGGAGAAAACAAACTTGCTCTATCTTCCATGCAACAGTCCTTTAGATACTTGAAGATGGTTATCGTATCTCCTCTCAGTCTCCTCTTTTCTAGGCTAAACATTCCCAACCCCCTCAACCATTCCTCATAAGGCTTGATTTCCAGACCCTTGATCATCTTGGTTGCCATCCTCTGTGAACGTTCCTGCTTGTCAATAGCCTTCTTAAACTGTGGTGCCCAGAACTGGACACAGTACTCCAGGTGTGGTCTGACCAAGGCAGAATATAGCAGTCCTATTACTTCCCTTGGTCTAAAAACATTATTCTTCTGTTGATGCAGCCTAGAATAGCATTAGCTCTTTTTGCTGCTTCATCACACGGTTGACTCATGTTCAGCTTGTGATCTATTCAGACCCCTAGATCCTTTTCATACGTACTACTGGCAAGCCAGATGTTATGTACTGAAGTTCTCACCCTGGGCCAGCAGGGGGATACTGTAGATAGTTATGCAAATGAAGGATCGAAAAGTGACGTTCGGTGATTGGATAGTTTTGTATGCAAACGAAGGATCGAAAAGTGACGCTCAGTGATTGGATAGTTTTAGAATGTTGCAACAGTTACAATTGTTCTGTAGCTCTATATAAGCAGGCTGACTGAGCTCCTCAGTTAGTTCTGTTCCAGCTTACAAAATAAAGAGCTGCTTTGGAGAAATCGCTGTGTCGTCTGCTATGTCAACCCACAACTTAACACCAGATGTTCCCCATCTGGTTCTTCCTGTCTAAGTGCAGAACCTCACATTTGTCATTTGTCCCTTACTGAAATTCATCTTGATAGCCTTGGCCCAGTTCTCCAATTTGTTAAGGCCATCTTGAATCCTGATTTGATCTTCTGTAGGCGTTAGCTACCCTTCCCAGTTTGATGTCATCTGCAATTTTGATGCATATCCCCTCAACTCATTCATCCAAGTCGCTCTAAGCTAGAGATGGTTGTAAGAGAGGATTAGACAAATTCTTGTGGGATTAGTTTACGAGCAGACTACTAGGTACCCATAGTTTTCCTTGTTTGACCTGAAAGAGCAGAGCTAAGGAACATGTGGCCTTCCAGATGTTGCTTGCTACAACTTCCATAATCCTATACCATTTCATGCTAGCTGGGACTGATGGGCATTGAAGTCTAACAACATATGGAGGACCAAAGGTTTCCCATCCCTGCTAAAATGAGACAGGACTTTTTGTAAGGTGGTACCCTATTTTGAAACATTCTCACTGGAGCTAACCAGCTGATTGGTTCCAGGTGTGTACAATGTGCTTTGTCCAGGCATTTAACCACCAGGTACTTTACTTGACTAATGCTGATGACTGCCTTTTAAAGTTATGTTGGCATTGATGCTGCTTCACTTATGGTTTGATTGGTTATTTTAGATTTATAATTAGTCTTTTTGCTTGTTTTCGTAAGCTGCCTTGGACAGATATGGGGAGGGGGAGGCTATAAAAATAAAGCTAACATGGAGTAGTGGTTCAGTGTGCTAAACTAGGACGTGGGGCGGGGGCTAGGTTCAAATTCACACACTTAAGCGCAGAAGCTTTCTGTGTGATTTTGGATCTGTAATTTTCTGTTAGTCTTAAGCTTTCTACTAGGTGAGGGTAACATGGCAGCAGCAGGAGAGAGATTGAAACTTGTACATTACTCTGAACTCTGTGGAGAAAAAGTAGCTTGTAAATAAAATAGGCATTTTAAAATAAATCAGCATAGATACATGAACAACTAGCTTTATATTATAGGGTTTATATTATATTATGTTCATCTGGAACACAGGAAATTGTCTTGTAATATTTGTCCATGTAGCTATTCTGACTGGCGGCATCTCTCCTGGGTCTAAAACAGAGGTCTGTCCCCACCACCTGCTAACTAGAGATGGCAGGGATTAAACCTAGTACCGTCTACATATCATCTAGCCTGCCAAAGATAACCAGATAGGTCCACAGTGAGAAATTAAAATGGTTGCTAGACCCAGCTGCCTGTCACTATTTGGACAGGCAGTAAAGGTAAAAAGCTAAAGGACCCCTGGATGGTTATGTCCAGTCAAAGGCGACTATGGGGTTGCGGCACTCATCTCGCTTTCAGGCCGGCGTTTATTCACAGACAGCTTTCTGAGTCATGTGGCCAGCATGATTAAACCACTTCTGGCATAACGGAACACTATGACGGAAACCAGAGCCCATGGAAATGCTGTTTAGCTTCCCGTTGCAGCGGTACCTATTAATTTACTTGCACAGGCGTGCTTTCAAATTGCTAGGTTGGCAGGAGCTGGGAGAGAGCAACAGGAGCTCACCTTGTTGTGGGGATTCGAACCGCCAACCTTCTGATCGGCAAGCCCAAGAGGCTCAGTGGTTTCGACCACAGCACCACCCGCTATGACCCACCAACAGGGAAAGGACCCCACTAAAGGCTTTTTGCCCAGGGCCCCTTCAAACCCAGAACTAGACCTGAGGACTTATTTATAACACTATAATATATAGCATTTTAGCATTGGCCATTTATAGAAGTGAGAAGTCTAGTCACTTAACAAAAAAAGTATAGAAGAAGGGTTTTGTCAGGATACCGTCTTAGATTTTGGCTGAACGATTTCCTTTTTTTATCATTGCCTTGGAATCCCAGTTGCAGTGATAGCAATTTTATAGACTCTTGAGTCCAGAATCTTACAAAATCCAGGACTGTTTTCTGCCAAATGTCAACAGAACAGGGAAGCATGACTCTGTTTCCCACTGCTGCTGAAATAACTAGCCCATGACTGTTCATACTGATAGCTGCCTCAGATGAGTTATTTCATCCCTCTTGCAGAACTCATGACATATTCAATGGGAACTATTTAATCCAGACTACCAGAGGCCTGGGAAAAAGCCATGTAATTGGCAGCCTTTAACCTTGCAAAAATCAAGTTACTGCATTTTTATCCATATACGTACACATGTAACATAAAAATATCCTTTTGACGTGAACTGTAAACAAAGCTGATTGTAAGCATGGCACTGATAAAATACCAAACGTAGTACAAAGCACTGTTTTCGGAAGTGAAACGATTTCCATGGCATGAGATCCAAAACAGCAATTTTCCAACAATGTTATAGTACATGCTATCATTTGGATTTGCTTGTCCTTTGTAGCACACACCATTATTTGTTAAAGTCACGATGGCTCACTGAAAACTTTCCAAATTCAGCTCCTTCTGTACTTTGTTGCAGCTATTATGTTTTTATATTCTGCTGAAAGCTGCCCAGAGTTGTTTTTTTTAAAATTATTATTATTATTATTATTATTATACTGAACAAATGAGAGGCAAGATGAGCTGATTTATATGTAAACCTAGCAATGCCTGCTTGGTATCTAAGGAACACCTTCGTAATGTATCTGTAATCAAATTTTCCTATATGTTCAGAACATCTGCAACAGAGTGCAAAAGAAACTGTGATTGAATTTATTTTAATTGTTTATATCCTGCTTTTTTAAAAAATCCCTAAATGACTTACAAAAATAACAAATGAAAACAAAATATCCAGAACAAAGTAACTTTTTCAAATGCAAGGAGATAGCATTTCAGTGTAAAAAGCGTTTTAGTGACCCTCTAAAAGCTGGAAAATGGGGTTCGGCCAAACTCCTAAGGGAGAAAATGCTACAAATGCAGTGCCAGCACTGAAAAGCCCCTGCTTTTCTAACGTTTAAGAACATAAGAGAACCAGGCTGGATCAGACCAAAGGTTTCTGTTTCCACAGTGACCAACCAGATGACCAGAGCAGGACATGAGCACAATAGTGCACTTGCCAGTTTTCCCTCTAGAAAAGGTTTGACGTTTTCCTCCATTACTTTTAGCATGGTCCTATTGAAGAACCACAAATAAAAAGTTATATAAGTAGTTATATAAGTTGCCTATTGCCACTCAAAATGGGTTCTTATGTGGGAAACTCTACCATAAGGCAGGAATTGGGTATTATTAATATATACCAAATTATTATTATTACCAGAGCACTACCATCGTCATCACAGTTATTATTACAGTTTATTAATATACATTGCTCTGCAGCTGAAAGGCCCACATTGGAAAGCATATTAAAACAACAAAATATACAATAGAGTACAATAAAATGTCATAGATTAATCAGCAAGCAAAAGTTTAAGGCTGCAAGATCACAGCTTACAAAGGCCAGACAAAAACATTCTCAAGCTTGAGAAATAAGGTTCACTTTTACCAACTATATATGTACCCGGCTAGAAACCCGAACAATGAGAACTGCTAAAGATTAAAAATAAAAAGGAAAGTTTACCCCTAGAAGAATTAAGGGTGTTCCCATCCTTAGTACAGTGAAGCTTTTAAATTTATGTTTCCAGTCTCCCCATTTTCCACCCTCAGACGGTTCACCTTGTTGATGTCTCTAAGGCCAGGTAAGAATGTGCTTCTCTCATTGCTCGCCTGTCACCAGCTTAATGGGTGACTCACTGGGCAATGTTAAATTAACCACATGGCTCTATGTCTTAATAATAGAAGCTTTTAGCAACAAAAGGTGTAGTGATGTGCCCAGAGTCATTCAGAAACAAGGTCATTCTTGGTAATTGGAGAGCTGCCCTGACAGCAATTTAAAAGCATTATGGTTGGGGATTCCAGTGGATTTGAGGTTTGGACTAGGCCTCGGAGTCTCAGGCTCATTCTGACTGACTTTAGCCTACTCCTCCATGAGTGACTAGGCCACAGCCTGGGCAATAGTCCTCCAAATTGCAGATGGGCCCCAATGCCATGGGATGGTCCTTGCCTTCTGAATAAAAGTAGAATAAATGAATAGCACAGGGGCTTCAGGCATGGACAGAGGAACTCTTGCTAGTTGTGATTCTGTCACTGCTCCACTTACGACATATTCCTGGGCTAACACGCTCTGTTTCTTCATTTAGATCCAGTCCCAGAATAATGAGCAGGGTCAGCTAGTCAAGGTCTTTCTCTGCTCCGGGATCCCTGTGTGACTTTGCAATAATAAAGCATCCTCTGCCTGATTATGAACTATTTGCAGAAGGTAAGATCACAGAACCTGCAGAGACCTTCGTCCATGCATGGCGGTAGATGGCAGCTCTGCAATATGACATCGTTGCAGCGAACAGACAGTGATGAGGGAGAGAGAAAGCAGATTTAACGTGGTGTGGAGAAAGTGGATAGAGATAGAGGGGAAGGTACCTAAGGAAACACTTTCTGTTCTGAAGCAAGTTCTAGTGTTATGAGAGAGGGGTTGCCTCCCTGTACTGCTTGTGGACATCTCAGAGGCATCTGGAAAGTCACTGTGTGTAACAGAACAAGACTGTAGACTAGATAGGCCCTTGCTCTGATCTAGAAGAGCTCTTTTTGTTCTATTCAGGTGTCACAAAGACTTGGTGTGTGCGCCTTGGCATTTAAAACTGAATTTATTTTTCTATGTATATAGTTCAGTATTTCTTCAGATCTATAGATTTCCTAAAGGGTTCAAGAAAGTTGCCCAAGTTTCTACAATTATATACTGAAAAGGAAAGGGGGGTAAAAAAAGTATCTTTGCCCCTGAAGGCCTTACCATTTAATGGTGCTTAGCAGTGGAAAATAACATATTCGAAAACGATTTAACGCTTTAGCGGACAGCAATTCCTTTTGGACTTTCTGTCTTGACTCATTGCAAAATGCCAGTGCAAACTTTTCTTTGCTAAGGTAGGAATTGCTTTTGACAGCCAGAGCAGCACCAGTTGCTGGATTGGCCTTTGTTACTGTCCTTCCTTGGGCAGCTCTACTGGTTTAACTCTGGAACCTGTAATGCCTGAAGGCGGAGGAGCGATGGTTTGCTGAGAACAGTTGGGTAGGTAAATCACTACAGTGATGATGGGACACTTTCCTTTCTCATTCGTGGATGAGAATCTAAGCACAAAGTGGGGGCTTTTGCTAATTGAAAATACAACTCACAAACACGAGAATATCCAAGGTTTGGGTTTGTTTGCTTTCTTAAATCGGTTTAAGAGTTCAGGAGCTTACAGAGAAACTCATTGAAATTGTATGTTGAAGTGTCTGCCTTAACCCCCATGCAGTAAATGCATTCCGGAACATTCTGCAGCATTATCTTTTGCAAACAGGAGCTACATGGGAGTTGCATTTGCTGAACTCTGGATCCAACCGCTTTCTAGGGCAGAGCTAGCTATTGTGCCCTCCAGTTCTTGAAGGACTGCAGTTATGATCATCCCTGACATTGGCCATGCTGCCGTAGGTTGATGAGAGTTGAAGTCTGACCACAGCTTGAAGGTGCCATGTTGGCTACTCCAGATTTAGGGAGTATGTTCCAGTGAACCCAGTAAAGCCTGGATTTGGGGCCAAACTAGAGGGTGTGTGACATGTGTGAATGTAAAGAGTCAACTCTTCCCCACTCCCACCACTGCAGTCCTTACAAAAATCCCCTCCCCAAAACTGCTGTTTGGCCCAGGAAGGAAACTTCTATTTGTACAAATAGCAGCTTTCATCCTGGGTCAAATAAGAGCAATTTTGGGTTGGACTTCAGCACAGCATGTAAGTTTTAACACACAGGCATACACGTGCCATGGTCCTGGTCATGATTCTGCCTCCAGCAGCTGATGTGTGTGTGTGTGTGTGTGAGAGAGAGAGAGAGAGAGAGAGAGAGAGAGAGAGAGACAGACAGACAGACAGACAGACAGATGCAATTACATATTTCACATACTGTCTAGTTTGGCTCTTACTTTTGAGTTAACACAATTAGAATTGCAGTAGAAATTATATTATTACTGTTGATTGTATAGTCTGTGTTAATATGCCCCTGAGGATTAGCTGCTGGAGTCATACCACAGGTATGTAGGGCTGTGCGAGTGGTGCACACTCACTGGTCGCAGAGCAAAGGGGGCGCAATCTCAAAGCCAGGTAAGCAAGGCTCTGGGCTTTGGGAAGGAAGTGTGAGGTTCTGACAGGGTCCTAGAGTCCTCCCACCTCCTTGCCAAAGCCTAGTTAGCACTTTCCCAGCTTTGGGAAGGAGGGCTCTAGGACCCTGCCAGAACCTCATGACTCTTTCCCAAAGCCGGCCACCTCCTTACTTACTTTTGGGAAGGCAGCACGAGGTCTGGGGGGGGGGGGGTGTCCACCAGATTTTGGCCTTGCACTGGGCTCCATAGTACCAAAGTCTGCATCACAAAGCACACTGTAGTTAATGCTTGGTTAATGCTTCCGTTATTGTCTTTGCTTCTGTTTCACAGTGGCGTGCTTTTTTTACCAACCTCGAAGATCTAGTTCAGAAAACCTGGTTTTGTTAAAGACCGAGACAGACGTTATCAAGTATATGTAAAAGATTAAGTTCAAAAGAGGAGGGGAGGAATCCAACACAGCCAAGAGTGACCCAGTACAACTGGTCTGCAAAGTCTATTCTCCTCAGCATGTCAAACAGGTCTCTCAACGCCAGTGAATTGCCGGAGGAGTGGAACGAGGGGACGCTGCTAGGCCTGAAGGTTTCACTTGCCGCCATCTTGGCTGTGATCACTCTGGCGACGATGCTCTTCAATATGTTTGTGATCATCACCATCATTCTGACCAGGAAACTCCACACTCCTGCAAATTACCTCATTGGCTCTTTGGCCGCCACAGACCTTTTAGTGTCCGTCCTGGTCATGCCAATCAGCATTGCTTACACCATTAGCCACGAATGGAACTTTGGCCAAATCATGTGCGACATCTGGTTGTCCTCAGACATCACCTGCTGTACGGCCTCCATCTTGCACCTTTGCGTGATTGCCTTGGACCGGTACTGGGCCATCACAGACGCTCTCGAATATACCAAGCGCCGGACTGCCAGCAGAGCCGCCTTGATGATCACTGTGGTTTGGGTCATTTCCATCTGCATCTCCATGCCACCCCTTTTCTGGAGACAGGCCAAAGCTCAGGAAGAAATACTGCACTGCGTTGTGAATACGGATCAGATCTCCTACACCATTTACTCCACCTGCGGCGCCTTCTATATCCCAACGGTGCTGCTCATCATCCTCTACGGTAGGATTTACGTGGCCGCTCGATCCCGGATTCTTAAGCCGCCATCGCTGTACGGGAAGCGATTTACCACGGCCCACCTGATCACTGGCTCAGCAGGCTCCTCCCTCTGTTCCCTCAGCTCAAACCTTCAGGAAGGCCATTCTCATTCCAGCAGCTCCCCAGTATTAATCAACCACGTAAGGATCAAAGTCGCCGATAGCATCCTGGAGAGGAAACGGATTTCGGCGGCCCGGGAAAGAAAAGCCACAAAAACTCTGGGGATTATTTTAGGAGCGTTCATTTTCTGTTGGCTCCCGTTCTTTGTGGTGTCTTTAGTCCTGCCTATCTGTCACGAAGCTTGCTGGTCTCATCCCATTCTGCTTGACATTTTCACATGGCTAGGCTACCTGAACTCCCTGATCAACCCCGTGATATATACTGCCTTTAACGAAGACTTCAAACAGGCTTTTCAGAAAATGATTCGGTTTAAGAAGTGCTCCTAGTCCCGAAACTCCTTCCGGGTTTGACATAGCTGCCAATGCATAAACTGTACCCCACCTGCACTCATAGTTTCCTATGGGGTGGATGATGATGGTCTCATTGACTGTATTCAGCTGATTATCACTCGGCTTAATGACGCTTTTTGGCAACTTGCATGCAGCCCCTCTATTTTCCTCTCCGGCTGAACAAACTAGGAAGTATTACAGTAACGGAATGGAAGTCTTCCATTTCTTCCAAACCAGGAAACTATGGTTAATGACTTCAGAGCAAACCAGTATGTATAAATTCATGGTCTGAAGATACCCTACAGTGCAGCCTTATGCAGGAGTAATACTCATTAATTTCAGTGGGACTTATTCCCATGTGAGCAGGTGTAGGATTTGCAGCCCTGATATCCTGGCTTGTTCTGAAGCCATTGGCCATTGTTTCCTGGTTTAGTTGAAACAGGAAACCATAGTTATTTTCAGGGTTCCTTGTCTGTTCACTCCTCTTACAAAGGGAGGAGAAAAGGGGCTGCATGCATGCACACAAGGCTTATTTAAATCTTAGTAAGCAAACGTGGTGGAACAAACCAGTCTATTGTTGCGTGTGACTTTTCACTGTCTTTTATTTTGTTCTCCGTGATAAAGATAACTTTTTAAGACTTACTAGTCTGTGCATTGAATACATGTATCTGCAAAACCAGAAGATTTCAAAACAAGCAGGATGAACTAAATAATGGAGTTGTTATGAACTGTGTCGCTCGACACAATCTTTTCATTCTTGCTTTACTACAAATTAACAAAACTGTATTATTTGTCTCAGATTTCTCACCTACCCACTTTTGTAATTTGGGACTGAAACACTGGCTTAATTTTCAGGGTTTGTTTTCTAAGGGTTACGGAGCAAACTATATGAAGTGCTTTTGAGCATTTGGGCAAAGAACTATTGTTGTTGCTGCTGCTGCTCTTGTTATTTCATTGTGAAAATTATGAGAAGAAATTGTACATTGTTGGTTGTAGGAAGATTACAGTGTGAGAAATGGGTATAAAGCTTTGCTCCTGGCTATCCCAAATTCTCTTTTCCTCCAACGCAGCTTTGAACAATTTTCACTATTCATTCAGGATCTTGTGAGATATTCAGCAAAAGTGTTGGTTTCCCAGAATCCGATGGGAAAATTTGCACAGAAGATCCATCAAAAATACTAATATGGTTGCACCCCACCCCAAGATTCCAGAGCTTCCAGATGCTTACCAATACTTCATGTTTCCTTTGGAATGAGATACAGCAGAGTGGTGTCTTTTAAGATAAATGGTTTTGTTGTTGTTTAGTCGTTTAGTCGTGTCCGACTCTTCGTGACCCCATGGACCAGAGCATGCCCTGCACTCCTGTCTTCCACTGCCTCCCACAGTTTGGTCAAACTCATGCTGGTAGCTTCAAGAACACTGTCCAACCATCTCATCCTCTCTCGTCCCCTCTCCCTGTGCCCTCCATCTTTCCCAACATCAGGGTCTTTTCCAGGGAGTCTTCTCTTCTCATGAGGTGGCCAAAGTAATGGAGCCTCAGCTTCAGAATCTGTCCTTCCAGTGAGCACTCAGGGCTGATTTTCTTAAGAATGGATCGGTTTGATCTTCTTGCAGTCCATGGGACTCTCAAGAGTCTCCTCCAGCACCATAATTCAAAAGCATCAATTCTTCGGCAATCAGCCTTCTTTATGGTCCAGCTCTCACTTCCATACATCACTACTATAAATAGTTTATTTACACATACAGTGGTACCTCGGGTTATATACGCTTCAGGTTACACACTCCGCTAACCCAGAAATAGTGCTTCAGGGTAAGAACTTTGCTTCAGGATGAGAACAGAAATTGTGCTCTGGCGGCGTGGCAGCAGCAGGAGGCCCCATTAGCTAAAGCGGTGCTTCAGGTTAAGAACAGTTTCAGGTTAAGAACGGGCCTCCAGAACGAATTAAGTACTTAACCCAAGGTACCACTGTACTGTCTATTCAACTTGAGCCTATGATGGTGGGTTCACAACATTAGCGCTCCAAAAGGACCTTGCCTCTCTGACTCTCTGGCTTCTCAGCTTGCCACTTTGCCTCCAGCTTCTGGCTCAGCTCTCAACTCCTCTCTCACCTTTATCTTTCTAACTACCAGCCAGAGCTATCCCTTTGTTTCCTTCATGGCCCATTAGCTCACCAGTAAACTAGCCTGGCTATTCCAGGAATTAGAAAGGGGGTCCAGGCATGCATCCTAATCGTCCCCAACTCATAAGAATATATTTATGTCACCAAGCCAGAACAGCCTGATGGAACAGGCCAATAACCCACCCAGCCTAGCATCCTGTTCTCGCAGTGGCCAACCAGATGCCAGTGGGAAAGAAGGGGACAAGAACATGAGCACAAGAGCTCTCTCCCCTCCTGTGCTACTGGCATTTAGGAGCACTGCTGCCTCGAAAGCATTACAGGCACACCAGGCACACTGACTGGCATGAGCATTCCAGTGTGTCCCACAGACAGAGGTCTTTCCTCATACCAAGGATTAGAACCTGGAACCTTTTACAAACAAACCAGGTGTTGTGCTCCTGAGCCATGGTCATTTCCCTATGACCCAGAGCTGCTGTATGTTGTACAGGTGTGTAGAAGGTGGAATCCTGGTAGGTGCAGCTTGCTGTGTCGAGGCCACAAAAGCCACCCTTTCCCTTTATCATAATATATGTTTCCTCCCCCCCCCCAATTGTTGATTTAATTTTGTGAACAAACAACACTAGTCACAATGCTGTTTGCATACATATAGCGGACAGAAGATAAGGTCAGGTGCCCTATTGCAAAGTAGTATGCTATCGTTAAGGGACGCGGGTGGCGCTGTGGGTTAAACCACAGAGCCTAGGACTTGCCGATCAGAAGGTCGGCGGTTCGAATCCCCAACGGAGTGAGCTCCTGTTGCTTGGTCCCTGCTCCTGCCAACCTAGCAGTTCGAAAGCACGTCAAAGTGCAAGTAGATAAATAGGTACCGCTCTGGCGGGAAGGTAAACGGCGTTTCTGTGCGCTGCTCTGGTTCGCCAGAAGAGGCTTAGTCATGCTGGCCACATGACCCAGAAGCTGTACGCCGGCTCCCTCGGCCAATAAAGCGAGATGAGCGCCGCAAACCCAGAGTTGGTCACGACTGGACCTAATGGTCAGGGGTCCCTTTACCTTTACTTTATGCTATCGTTATCAACCCCTCCAAATCAGATCATATTCAAATAGCCCCTCCAGAAGGTTACCTGGGTTAGCAGAGGTGGACGTGCTTCCCTGTTTTCATTCAAAGCAGAGAAATGAATGCCATGCTCTTATCAGATTGGTCGCCTTTTATCACCCTCTCTGGTGAGGGGTGAGGTGTTCAGGTAGGGCAGGGGTAGGCAACCTAAGGCCCATGGGCCACAAGCAGCCCACGGGAGTCGTTTAACCAGCCCACAAGCTGCCCCCAAATCGAGCTGCCCGCTCAGTGAGTCCCTGCGCGCTGCGCTAAAGCGGCGCAGCATGGTGTGGAGACTTGCTTCCACGGCAACGGAAAACACATCTGCACATGCGCAGATGTAAAAAATTGTGTCTGTGCAGACGCCGGAAATCGCGGGCGCACGCAGACACACATGCGCAATCTGGCCTACAGAGGGATCTCCGCTGGAGTGAAGTGACCCAAGCGAGATAAACCTTTCTGACCCCTGAGATAGGGCTGTAGCCCAAACACTGTTTAGCCACCCCTCCCCAGAGGGCTTTTTACCAAATTCCAGCATCCACCAACTTTTATTCTTGCAGCAGCCAGGAATAGTGAAAGCAGCTCTTTACTCACATGAAATGATTAGAATCAGTACCTGGTGACAGCAGTTTGAGCCCTGGAGTTGATGGTTGGCAAGTAATATTGCCAATTTCCCAAATTCGCAATTCCCAAAATGTTGCCACTTTGGGGCGCATGTTAAAAATGTCCTTTTAGCATTGCAGCCTCATCAGCAAAGGGAAAAGATGGGCATATTGATCTGAGGTCGACTCCAGGGAGTCCAATGCCATTGAAGAAGTGTCTTCAGAGATGCTTCCTGGACCCTGGCAGATGTGGTTTCCAGCAGAGGTTTAGACAATACTGTATTCAACACAGTGTCATCTGTTTGTACTCCCAAATTCCCATACCTCTTAGAAACCTTTAGAATCTCCCATGGCCTTCCCGGTAAGCAGTTAATTTATTTCTGAGGCAACCACTTCCATCTGACTATGATATCTAGTTCATAAACTTACAAATAGTACTCTGTGTCTGAGGTTTTGTTTCATTTCTGTATTTCTTGTGTAGCATAATAAAATGGCTTAAGAGAGACATACCTGATAAAATTTATTCTTCCAACTATTCATCAGTATGGATGAGGGAGAAATTCTGTTCAGTTTGCATTTAGAGCTGGATTTACCTAATGCAAACTTTCAGAAACAATGTCCAAAAAGAAACACAGCTACCCTTTGAAATCCACACTTTTCCAAATCTTGCAATGCAGTTCTTCAGCCAACTAATGTGCACAAAAATGCACAATAGTGCATGTAAAATGCATATATAATTGGGGAAATACACAAAAATGGATTATGTTATGGAAAAATGCTTTGCGTAATCGTGTATATCAGGATAAATTTATACTAAAGTGTGAATTAATTTTCATGAGGACTTTTTTTAAAATCACAAACAGACATAGAAATGCAGAGAATTGAAGACTGGAAAAATGAGAAACCAAGAGAAATGCATTGTATTAGGGGATAATTGCTTTGCAAAATTGTGCATTTTAGAGAAAAATGGATGCACACACACACATATGCATGAGGAAATTTGCAGTAAAATGCTGACAATTTTTCATGAGGACTATAAGCAAATAGATTTCCAAACTGATGTGTAAATATGGAAAACTGAACCTAAGGTTGGAAAGTTAGAAACTGAGAAACCAGAACTGATAGGTTCAACCATCCCTCTTAAACAGGAGCCAGCAAACTTTTTCAGCAGGGTGCTGGTCTACTGCCCCTCAGACCTTGTGGGGGGCCAGACTATATTTTTGGGAAATAAACGAATTCCTATGCCCCACAAATAACCCAGAGATGCATTTTAAATAAAAGGACACATTCTACTCATGTAAAAACACACTGATTCCTGGACCATCCGCGGGCCGGATTTAGGAGGTGATTGCGCTGGATCCGGCCCCCTGGCCTTAGGTTGCCTACCTATGCTCTTAAACATACATGAGCTCTGTATTTGTATGCCTTTGATCCTATGTGAATTGTGCTGATAAGACCACAGCTGCAGGTTTGATTTCGGTATGGGTCAGCTGCATATTCCTGCATTGAGGGAGTTGGACTAGGTGATTCCATGATTCTATGGGTCTGTGAAGTAGAAAACAAAATACATTGAGAAAAGAAGTTACTGTCAGTTAACGTAATAATAGTCGTGCGTCAGGAGAGGGCGGTATACGCATGCATTTTGAGGACTGGGCTTCCTTTGTTCAACAAGCTGTGGGAGAAGAATGTTACCAAAGGACAAAAAAGAAAAGAAAAGAAAAATGAAACCAACCAAATTGCTCTTCCACTGCATGAAGCCGGGGTGCCCCACTGAGAAACAGAGATAACAAAATTGAAGGCAGTTAATAGATCCTTTTTCTGCCATTTATCTTTCAAAGATACAGCGAGGCATGTCTGCCTTACAAAGCAAATCCAAGGTCAAACGGGGTATCACGCTTAACACAAGCTGTGTGCACGCTAATACGCCCGTGGCACAAAAATGCAGTTTTTCCTCCATCCGGAATTGTTCGAGCTCGTCCTCAACGTGCTGCTCTTAATCTAGATTGATTCTAGATACCGCTGCCCAAATAAAGGTGGGTGTGGTTTGTTTGGTACGTGTTTGAAAGCCCGCACCTTGATTCGATTATGCATGCCTTTTCTTCCCTGCACGTGCTCCAGGTGAGAGAAGGCGGAAGTGGCGGTTGCAATAATCGTGGTTCGCGTCCACCCACAACGTCATTGGGCAGGCGTGGAAACACCTCTCATTACAGGGACCGCCTTTGCGTGTGTTCATCTTTTTCCTCCCCTTCAAAGGGACACACTGTGAGGAAATGCAGAATCAATCTACAATGAGATTTTATTTTTTTGAATAAAACCAGTTTTTCAAGAAGTGCTTTTCAGGGGCAACAGATATATGCAATGGATCTAGATTGTGTGTGGATTGCATAGAAAACAGAAGTCTCCATTCTTTTCCAATGATTCTCCAGCTTCCATTGATTCTGAAATAAAATGTTGTGTGTACACAGCCATATATATGAATATAGATTTATCACTGAAAGTGGACATGTGGCAAAGGGGGCTGGCTGCACAACTTACTTTCTAGTGAGGTTCCTTCTTTTAAATAATATTTTTAAAATTTATATCCTGCCTATCATGGTGGGTTTCCCCCAGCCACTCTTGGCGGCGTACAACATATAAAAACACAACAAAGCATCAAACATTAAAAAACAAAATATCCCATACGAGCAACAAACAAACCAATAAAACAGTAGATAACAATAACAAGAAGAATAACAAGAATAAACAGTTTATAGTTAAACGCAAATTAAAGTAATCGCCAACCCCAACTAAACATTTAACCAACATCAACCCAACAAAATCAAAATAGAGGAACCAAAATTAGAACCATTTAAAACATTTTTTGTGTGTTGCCCCAATCCAAGAGTTGTTCCAGCAATGTCCCTCTGGCCTCCCAGGAGTCTCTTTTAGGTAGGACCAGTGGCACCTGGTAATCTTTCTTTGATGGAGGACGAAAGTGACCGTGCTATGAGCAGTTTTGAGATGCTGGGTCTAGCTACCATTTATATTTCCCATAATACCCTGGAGCGATGCTGTATTGGGAAATTAAAATCTCAGGCTCTTGGCACTGCTTGGAATGCCAGGCTGGGGTTAAACATGAAAGGGTAGAGGCAGAGCAGGCTACATCAGTGGGTGATGTCAGGGTGCAGGGGCCCAGCAATTGCCTAAGGATGTTAGGTGCTGGCTCTGAAGCCACAGAACCCCTGTCTTTGATCAGTATGCAATCTGCCACCTGAGGCAACTGGTTCAGGATGGATAATAGGAGGGCTGGCCCTGCTTTGCTACAGGGGGAACAATAGTTCAGTGGTGGTAAAGCATGTGCTTTGCATGCAGACGGACCCTAGTGCAACTCCAGGTATCGCCAGTTTAAAAGGGTGGCCATCAGGCAAAGACCATGCGATCTGAGACCCTGGAGAGTCACTGCTAGGCAGATGATATGGGGCTAGGTGGACAGTCTTGATTTGGCATAAAGCACTTTCCAGTCTGCCATTGCATATGTCTTAAATTGCATATGCACACACCTGTGTTTTAAAATTATAAAAAGGTAAAGGGACCTCTGACCATTAGGTCCAGTCATGACCGACTCTGGGGTTGCGGCACTCATCCCGCTTTATTGGCCGAGGGAGCCGGTGTACAGCTTTTGGGTCATGTGGCCAGCATGATTAAGCCGCTTCTGGTGAACCAGAGCAGCGCATGGAAATGCCGTTTACCATCCCGCCGGAGCGGTACCTTTTTATCTACTTGCACTTTGACGTGCTTTCGAACTGCTAGGTTGGCAGGAGCAGGGACCAAGCAATGGGAGCTCACCCCATTGCGGGGATTTGAACCGCCGACCTTCTGATCAGCAAGTCCTAGGCTCTGTGGTTTAACCCACAGCGCCATCCGTGTCCTTTATTTTTTTATTATATAATTATAGAGAGATAATAATAATAATAATAATAATAATAATAATAATAATAATAATAATAATAACAACAACAATAATAATAAATTTATACCCTGCCCATCTGGCTGGGTTTCCCGAGCCACTCTGGGCGGCTTCCAGCAAAATATTAAAATACAATAATTCATCAAATATTAAAAGCTTCCTTAAACAGGGCTGCCTTCAGATGTCTTCTAAAAGTCGGATAATTGTTTATTTCTTTGACATCTGGTGGGAGGGCATTCCACAGGGCGGGCACCACTGCCAAGAAGGCCTTCTGCCTGTTTCCCTGTAACTTCGCTTCTCGCAGTGAGGGAACCGCCAGAAGGCTGAATAAATGTGAGTGAGGAGATTCCTTTATTGAGCAGCTTGTACTGGTGAACGAATTAGCTACACAGCGTGCCTAGATTCATCTTGCCTTTGGGAATTAGAGGTGGGTCTGGGAGAGGTTGTCCCGAGTTTCAGGGTTCGGTGTCACCAGTATGATGATGACACCCGGCTCTATTTTTCCTTTCCACTAAATCAAAGGAAGCTGTCTTGGTTCTGAACCAGTGTCAGTAATTTATTTATTTATTTATTTATTATTTAATTTCTATACTGCATCATATATTAAAAACATATCTAAGTGGTGAACAAAAAACTGAAGCAGCAACCTGGATGGCCAGGTTTCTGCAGTGGCCAGGAGTGCATTTGCACACTTAAATCTAGTGCGCCAGTAGCGCCTGTTCCTTGAGATGTCTGATTTGGCCACAGTGACACATGCCTTAGTTACATCCTATTTGGATTACAGTAACGTGCTCTATGTGGGGTTGCCTTTGAAAAGTCCTCAGAAACTTCAGCTGGCTCAAAGAGCTACAGCCAGATTGCTGACCAGGGCTGGCTATAGGGAGCAGGTTACTCCCTTGTCAGAAGAGCTCCATCAGTCTGTTTCTGGGCTGGTTATGAACTATAAAGCCCTATGGTCCAAGCTATCTGAAATATCATATAACCTCATATGAACCCGCTGGGGTTTTGAGATCTTCAGAGGAGACACTTCTCTAAGTGCCGTCACCCACACAGGCCCACTTGGTGGGAAAGGGCCTTCTCAGTGGCTGCTCCCAGTCTCTGGAACTCCCTACCTGGAGAAGCTTGACTGTCTCCCTCCTTGCCCTTCCACCGGCAGGTGAGGACCTTCTTCTCCAACAGGCTTTGAAAATTGACTGCTTTTAATGAAAGGGCTGGTGCCATGCTGTTTTTATTGCAATTATCTGTACGTTTCAAACAGATACTATATATGTAAATAGTTTTCATTCTATTAATGTTTGTTTGTTTTTAATGGTGGTTTTTTCCCTATGTTTTTAGTGGTTCTTGTTTTTATCTGTAAGCTGCCTTGAGTCCTGTCAAGGAAAAAGGCAGGGCAAACAACAACAACAACAACAACAACAACAACAACAACAACAACGCAACCAAGTAAGGAGAATGTAGAACTGCTGAAGACCCGCAACTTTGCAAAACATCAGCAATCCAACATGAGTCATTTTCTGAGAGCTTTGCTAGATGTGAACTTCATTCGGCTATTTATATACTTTCACATCTCTGACTTTTCTGTCTGCTTACCTTACCCGGTCCATGTCAACCATCATAAATGCCGCACAACCATTTTATCTAAGCAGAAATAAAATGCAAACTGATTTGTACCATCCAGCCCAATTCCATTACTCTTAAGGTGACTGGAGCTAGTGGGATTTACTAGTAGAGGTAGAATTGCAACCTCCATAGGTTTGGGTTTATCTTTCCCAACTGCAATTGCTCACATGGTATCTTCTGCAGGTTGAGAACAATGTCTGCCAGTAGTTCTCTGTTAACATCCTGGGCTCTGCTATCCTGAGAAGGGGAGGTTATGGGTAGTCTGATGAAGCTGGGAAGGACTTCGATAAACAGTAAACATACTGGGTTCCCCTATTTTCAAACCTCATTACTTAATTCCACACACCAGCATACATGTCTCCATGTGCCATCATGCATAGATGGCAAGCTGCCACAAACATCGATGAAGGTGCTTTGTACTGGCAGGTTAACCAGAGACAATAGGTTTTCCTTAAACTGAGCCAGAGACAAGCATAGAATCCATAGGGCAGTGGGGACGGATACGGATCTACACACTTCTCTATCATGTCCTTGGAATGCTCTTCAGGCCACACCCCTCTCCCCAGGCCACACCCCTCTGCTCTGCACTCCCAAGTGTTTTTGCCTGGCTGGAATGTGTCCTTAAATCAGGATAATACCTCCTGCTTGATGGCAGATAGAGCTGGGTTTGTGTGTGTGTGAATGTGGGCAGAAACTAGCCTACTGTACAAAGGTTGCGTTTGCATTCATTGTTCTGCTCATTTTCGCCTCTGGCTCTGCCTGTCAATAGCATGTGGCCCTTGGAATCTTGCCCAGAATTGTATGCGGCCCTCATGCTGATCACACTTCCTCATAATTGCCATGGGATCATGGTTATATTTTTCAAAACCAGGAATCCTCTAAAAAGCAGAGGTGCCAAAAGGAAGCCAAATTGCAACATCGCCACCGTATATGTCATCAAGAAATGCTCCTTGCTTTTTCAAGTATTGGGAGTGTGTAATGATGCATTGCTCCTCAAATGGTGGAGAGCATCCTGTTTGCCAGAGCTAGCACATTTCCTCATTCCGGATGAAGCCTGAATGCTTTGGGAAGAGTTCATGGCAAGAAGAGCTGTCCTATCCCAGCTTTGTGAGTGCATTCCTAACCTGCCCATTCTGAAGATTATCCGGATTCCAAAAGCTGGCAAAGCAGTCAGAAGGGACTGTCTTTCCTTTCCTCAGAAATTATGCTGAGCCTTTGGAATCAGCAAGCAGAGCAGAGATTTAACCAAGTAATTGCTGGCAGGATTTTGCACTGCAGCAGTGCACCCGTGCCTCCATACTGGGATCCGTTGTGCAATGCCGCATTTCACAAAAGCAGCAGCAGCAGCAGCCTGCCCCAGCATGACTAGAAGCAAGACTTCTTCACCCTACTTCCAGGTATTATTGAGGCTTTTTTCCCCACCCCGCCCCCATTTATTTCCTATTGCCAAGTTGAAAACAGGCTTTTGTAAAATCCGGTGATTTCTCTCTGTTGTGCTTTCTTGTACTGCATTATGCTATGAATATAAGACGGTAGTGTGTGTGTGTGTGTGTGTGTGTGTGTGTGCAATCTGAGCAGGATATTAGAGTACTGTATGAGCCATTTAGAACCCTGTGATTCAGCACACTTAGAGCTATATGTGACTGACACGCCAATGAGAATTGCTTCCAAGCGAGTGGGTTTTAGGAGTCTAGGGCTGCAATCGAACTCAGTGGCAAGCCTCACAAGGATTATGTGTTGCACCATAATATCCTGAATTACATGGGAGTAAATCCCACAGATTTCAATGGGATTTACTTCCAGGTAAGTTTGCACTCTTAGGAACAATTCTCCCTAGTGAAGAAGGCTGCAGTCCTCAGTTCGTATATATCAGAGTAAGTTTCAGTGGGACTACTCTAAAGTCATTTGGATTTGATGGCTTAAGTTATCTGCACAGGTTTGCCAATGAGATTTTCAGAACTCAGAGGTTTCATAAAATAATACACTCCACCCACCCTGCAAGCATGGTTTAGTAGAAAACTACCTTGCATTGCTTATCCACCCAGTGTAATATGGATGTAACTGAAATTACCGAAGTTTATGGAGTATATGCTGTTTTTTCCAGTTAATACTTAGGTTCATTTCAAGCATCTTTTCCTCTATCAGACTGAGAATGCAGTCTAAAACACCTAATGGGTTGCATGGCTTATACAAGAATGGGAAGTAGAGAAATAAATAATAATAATGCTGAATTAGCAAAGGATGGAACAATGCACCTCAACATAGCAAATCAAGACAGTTGATACAAAAAGATCTGGATTTGCTAATATTTAAATGCATTTTTCTGTCCCACCTGTATTTCTGGATAGGTTCTTTTAAAAATAAAATAAAAAATGGGACATTTTATGGGACAATTGCATATGGGAGAACGTTGCTTTTATTGAATGCCTCCCATTCTCTAGAAACATTATAGCTGCCTCTTTGACATGCCTTCTTAGTTCATGCAGTCAGTACTATGGGGGATACTGGGCTGGGAGGGGGACAAGTGTCAAATTAAGTCTCTATGTCATAATTTTAGTCCCCCTTTTTTGCTGTTAACTGTTATTAACCTTCTATTAACATGTAACTAAAGCTACTACAAAGCATCAAGACAAGTGCAACGTTCTTCTGTCAATGCTGAATAAAGCCATTGTTCTAATGCTCTGCAAACCTAACGTATTATCTTCTGCATCCCACCCCTCCTCCTCTCATGTCTGCTATTACAGTACATGAGTGGAAGGGTGTGAGCTTTTATAATGAGATAAGGAAGGTAAATGAAAGGAATATATATATATATATATATATCTATATATATATATATATATATAATAGGGAAAGGGAACAGGGGAAAGTTCTGGTAAGAAGTCTCTGCTATCTCTTAATTTGGGAAATGATGGCATTGTGGTGTCCATAACAAATTCTCTACCAATTTAAGAAGAATCTACTGTCGAACTGCATGCATCCAAGACTAAAGTATAACTTGTATTTTGATAAAAGTTTCTAAACATTTTCAATAGAGTTCAGTCCTACAAGGCTTTTTTGGGGGGGGGGGGAGACAGACCCTTTTTTTACGTTGTGATGCTGATATTAGGCCCCATCTTAGCTTGGGGCTTACTTGTGTCTATATAGTCACCTGGGCTGCTTTAGGTGTTATCTCAGGTACTCACCTGTGTTTCCAATATATTGATGTGTCACTGATTTTTTAAAATAAAATATCAACAAATAAAGAAATACAAGCTAAGATACACTTTACATATTTAGAATTTTGTCACTGATTTTTTTTCTATGATTCTTGGACGTCAGGAGTTGACCCGCATGTGCTTATTTAACTAAATCAGGGAGTGGGGAACCTGCAGGTGCTGAAGGACTGCTCCTCAAATCACCCACAGGGCACTAGCTTTCCCACCCCAGAACTAAATGATTAGAAGATATTTGGCCAGCAAACTTAGGATCTGACCCCACAGGCAGTCGAGAGACCTTAGGGCTGGATCCCTTGTCTAGGAAACTGCATGATGACAGCAGCAATTATTGCCACTCTAAGGAAAATCAACTTGCAACAGGACAGGAAGGATCCTGGCAACTGATTCTTACACCATTTGTGGTATAGCATGATAGCTGTTTGCGTGTGATTGAGATATGCAATAAACAGGTCATGCTTGAACGTGGGAGATCACATGGGATAGATGAATGAAGTTGTAACTTTCTACTCCAGTGCCTCAACTCCCAGGCAACAGACAGCATTGGCATGGAAATAACCATAACATCTCCTGTCCCGCAGTCTCACCCTTTCAAACGTTACTAGTGCAACATGGTGTGTAACATCTGTGTAAAAGTGGCAACCATTATGTCACACAGGTTGATATAAGCATTTCCTTGAAATGTATTAAGAACCAATGTATACCTCTTGCCTTGTGTAATGTATTAATACATTCTCGAGATCCAGGGCTTACCTGCTTACCTGGGTGTAAGTCCCATTGGACTCAAAACTGACATACAGATGGTGCTTTACAAATTACAAGAGGGACAAGACCCTGTCTCAAGGAGCATACAATCTAAAAATCAGGATGTGGAAGGAAGAGTAGAAATGTGCAAACTCACTTCTTGCACTGACTATCAATTTGCTGCTCCCTTCTGCAAATAATTACTCATTTGAGCAGCTGTACTCTCATGGGCAGTGTATATTGTCAGAGCAACAATCTTATGCAAGATTCCCACCCCTTTCCTTCTATGAACAGGAAAAGGAATAATAATCACAAGGTTGCAGGGTTTTTGTTTTTTTAAAGTGTCCCTTAAGAGCTGGATTTCAAAAACAATAGATGGAAGATGCTAACAACTGCTAAAGTTGTTTTCAATTGCCAAAATGCTGCTGAATTTCTTATGTGTACTAAATTTTAGTACCAAGTGATAATCAAGTGATAGAAAATGTGAATCTGGCCCATATTGCTCCTATTTGATGGGGGCAACATCTGCTTTCTGTTATCTGCCACTTGCAAAACAATGTTTTGTCTTTGGGGGAGTTTTTTTTCCCCATCAGCCCCTTTTCTTGGGTCTTTAAGCAGTTAAATCTCCAAATAATTAAATGCATGCAACTTGCCTCTAGTCCACATGAAGTAACATGAATCAACTGATGAGACTGTTTGTCCCATCTATCTCAGTGCTATGTAGTATGATTCGCAGCAGCTCTCTAGTGTAGCAGGCAGAGGTCTGCTTGATCCTTCTAATTGGAAATGCCAGGGATAGAACCTCGAACTTCCTGCACATAAACCATGTGCTCTGATACTGAGCTATGGCACCTTCCCAAACACTCCTGCTCTATCTTGCCTCCCTTCCACCTCCCCATAAGCAGTGAATATTGTTGAGTATATTTTGACCTGCAGCCATCCTATAAAGGTCTTGCCCTAATATGGATTTCCTTTCCTTTCTATGACTAATTGTTCTATCATTTTATTAAAGTTATTAAAAGAAGTTATGGCCAGTTTCGGAAGCCAGTGCCAGGCAGGCTAGCACAAACCACAGCAGGATGGAGAAAGAGGGTTGGCGGTCTCAGGTATCAATCTTGATGTGAGGATAGGTGTGGCAAATGAATGATTTCCATATACTGTATAAAATGTTGGGAAGATGTAGGAGAATTTGACTTTGGGGTAAGAGTGGCAATATTAGAAATAGGTTATAAGGTAGGCTCTTGTAGGCTCTGTTCCAAATTAAGTTGTGTGTCTCCCCCCCCCCAAAGTAAACAAATACAACAAAGGTCACTGTGCTTTATCTGGTATGTACTGACGCTTTGCATAGAACTGTCTACCTCTGCCTCTTGTATCTCACAATTGCACCTTTTCTTATTTATTTTTTTAATCAAATTTAATATAGTCTCCACAAAAAAATAAACATAGCATTAAGATTATAATGTCATTTTACATAATCCTAGGGCATTAATGGGTCGATATAGGCTCTCCAGAGACAGGTTTGCAAAACCGGTGGGAGAAATTTGCTATGAAAAGAAGGGGGGAAGGTTTAATCAAAGGTGTCTCTCTTTATAAAAAATACCTTTTGCTACTCTTCTAAGCCCAGTGGGTTGATCTGAAATAGCCACAGTCCCAGATATTGCAGCTGTGAGTGTAGCCAGCTGCCACCTGCCACGGTGGTGATTGATAACACCGTACCAATTTATTTTAGTGCCCACACTGCTGGTTGAAGAGGAACCAGGTGTCCTTTGGACTCCCATCAGCACCGGCCAATACATACATGGTCAGGAATCATGGGAAAACCACCCACACCTGGAGATCCAGACGACCCGCGTCCCTGGAGTAAGATGCCGGCTCGCTTGCGTGACTTTGCGGCTAAGTCTCGCTCACCCTAACCTACCTCACAGGGTTGCTCTGAGGACAAGCGCGCGAGGAAGGGAAAGGAGCAAGAAAGAAGCCACGCCGAGGGAGTGGGGGGAAAGGCGGGCTTAGGAAATGAAAGGCAGCAAATGGAACGCGCGAAACCTTCCTCAGAGGAGGAGGAAAAGCGTTGCCTTTTAAGGAGCCGCGGTCCGCGCGTGGCGCTGACACGGGGAGGAGGGCAACCCTCCTCACGACCACGCTTCTGCGCGGGACCGTCCTGGCTCGAATGCGGCGCGCGAGGCGGCCCTTCGCCAGGCCCTACTTTGGCGGGCGAGGGAAGCAAGAGAAGGCGGCTGGGGGAAAGTCTGCGGAGGCGAGGCGAGCGGCCAGGCCCTCCTTTTTTTCTCCTCCTCCTCCTTCGCCACCCTTCGCCTTCCTCCTGACGTCAGGGCCGCCCGCCCGCCCGCCAGCAGGGGCTGCTGCTGCCGCTGCTCCCCGCCTCTCATTGTCAGGAGGAGCCCCAGCACTGCAGCCCTGCGAGCGGGCCGGATCCAAGCGGGCCGCCGCCGCCGCCGCCGCGCATCGCGGAGTGGGGGGCCCCGGGGGTCTCCGCTGCCGCAGCCTGAGGCGACGAAACCCCGGGCTGCAGCTGCTGCAACTGCAATTGCTGCTGGTTGGTGGCGCGGCTGCCGCCTTCGCCGCTCCTCCAGAAAGTCCTTGGCGGACTTGGATCCTTCGATTCCCGGCTAAGTTCCTTAGGGGAAGGAAAAAGGTGGCGGATTCGGCGGGGAGAAGAAGGAGGTA
This sequence comes from Podarcis tiliguerta, assembly GCF_965153285.1. NCBI lineage: Eukaryota > Metazoa > Chordata > Lepidosauria > Squamata > Lacertidae > Podarcis > Podarcis tiliguerta. Next base: position 67,941,451 of record NC_139541.1, read on the forward strand.
GGCGAGGGGATTTTGATTTTTTTTTTTTTGTGGGGGTGGGTTTGCTATGTGTGAGTTGGGTCAGGGTGGGATCGGGGTGCGCTTTGGGGGTCATTGCAGGAGGGGAAGTTGCGGGGGGCTCTTCCTCCCTGCCTCCCGATCGCCCTTTTCCGCCTCCTCCTCCTCCTCCTCCTGGGCTGATTTCTGGGCTCCAAGAGCGCTGCCAAAACCAAGCTGGGGCTGGGAAGGAATTCAAGGCATCCGCTTTGTTCAAGTTGCCAGTGTGTGTAGACAGACCCTTAAAAAAACTAATTAGCGACTGGAAACTGGGAGGGTTTCCTGTGGCTGGGTTCTTTTTCATCTTTTTTTTTTTTAAAAAAGGATGACTACTTCTTTTCTTCTTTTTTTGTTATGTTTCGAGTTTTTGCCCCTGAAATCTTAGCTTGGGATAGAGGAGAGAGAGAGAAGGCTGAGGATCTCTCGCTCTCGTTCGCTCGTTCTGGGAACTTCCCAAGCATCCAAGTTTCTCCCCGGGTGTCTCTAGGAGAGGCCGGGCCCTTTCCTGCAGAGGAAATGCTTCGTAGGAAAAACGGCTTGGCGGTAAGAGTCGGGGATGGTGCACCGTTCCCAAGGATGCAAGCGCAGGCGAAAGGGGTCGGCTTCCGGCCTGATCCTAGTCATGCTTTACTCAGAAGTAAATGTCACGCAGTGGGAGTTGCGAGCAAGGAGGTGCGCATCGGATTTTTCATTTTGGTAGCATAACCGTAAGCGGGTTTACTCGGAAGTAAACCCCACTGATTTCAGTGAAGCTTAACTCTAGAAGGATATTTAGGGTTACACAGCCGCAGGGATTGGCTTCAGTTGCATCTTCTTCAGACTTCTTGTTGGATTAGTTTTGTATTATTATTATTATCATTCTTTAAAGAAAAAATTATGTAATTGTTGAGTTGGAATGGACATGGCTCCTTCACTTTTTTACACAACAACCCTGTGAGGTAGGTTGGACTGAGACTGTGTGTGTGTGTGTGTGCGCGCGCATGTGATCACCCAGTAAACTGCGAGGCAGAGCAGGATATAAACCTGTATCTCCCCACCATCACAGCACACCATGATGTAGAAGTGAGTCCCATTGAATTCAATAAACATGCATAGGATTGGGCCGCAAGGCTGCAATCCTGAATGTACTAAACTTAGAGCAGGTCCTCATTGCAATCCGGTGAATATGGTTCAGAGGAAGTACCCTTTTGGGGTGTTGCTTCTCATTTGAACAAAGCTGCTGGAAAAAAACTTCTGCCTCATATTGTGATTCTGCTATCGACTTCCTGAGTACCCTTGGAAAAGTCCCTTTGTCTTGGACGAACTTTCCCAGGCCTGAAAAGGAGAATTTCATACCTCGCAGGTTTGTTGAACATTTGTGTGGGTGGAATAACATTATGGTTGCCACCACCTTTTCTATTTTCTGTTGGTGCCTTTCACAGGGTTGCGATAGACATTCAGCAGATATTGAATGCATATATGTGCCAGCAAAAGCTGCATCTGTAGAATTTCTGCCTGTTATGCAGTTGTTAAAAGTACAGGGAAGCTGAGCTAGAAAAAAGGTTGCAATGTAGCATGGGTGCACGGCTACGAGGAGGATGCTAAATCTTACTGTCTGAATTGTGTTTGGACTCTTGCAATCAGGCCTATGTGCCTAAGGATTTGAGAGATGGATTTCCCTGTGGTAGGCTTGTCATTGCTAGCGCTAGTGTGGCTTTGAATCACTTTTTTCATCTGGATTATATTTCTGTAGTTCTGCACTGCTGTCTTTATTGTGTTTCTATCCAGCCTTTCTTCCAAGGAGCTCAGGGCACACGGCTCTTCCCCACTCTTTTATCCGTATGACAATCCTGCGAAGTTGGTTAGAGTGGAAGAAAGCAAATGTCGCACAGTCATGTCACAAGCTTCACGGGTTGAGCAGGGATTCAAACTCAGGATCAGTCTGACACCATTAACAGCTAGAGTCTAAGCACTATGCAACACTGCCCGTGGTAGAAATGCCACACAAGGTTCTTAGTCAATGGGTGAGGAGCCTGTGTTCCTCCAGATGTTGTTGTTTTACAGCTCCCATCATCCTCAACCACTGGCCATGTTGGCTGGGGTTGGTGGGAGCTGGAGCCTCGCTACGTCTGAAGGTCCAAGGTTCCCCACTCTTCTTTGCTACATCTTGCCAAACTCTGAGTGGGGGCTGCAAGCTTTGTCTTCACCTACTAGAGCTGAACCTTTCCTTTCACCAGTTTTGGAAAGGATTTGGGTGAAAATGGTGGAGGAGACCTGTTGCTTCTTGCCCCAGCCTTGGTGACTGCAGCTTTTGCTCTAAGGTTTAAGATAAACAAACAAACACAGAATAACATGTGAGGACTCCTGGTTTCCTTTGCTCTCAGATACAGTTCCAAACAACCTCCATTTAAACAAAAATGGATCAACACCGAAGCTGGACTACTCCAGAGGAGGAGAGTACTTTGGAGTAAGGAAAAGCACTGGAAAATGTTGGTTAGGCAAGGCACTGTCAGTCGTAGGGATATGTCTGCGTGTGTGTTTTTTCTTTACTTGGTTGGCAGTGTTGTGTAGTGGTTACAGTGATGGACTAGAATCTAGGAGACAAGGGTTCAAAATCGCTACTTGAACATGAAGCTCACGGGGTAACCTTGGGCCAGTCCACTGTCTCTCAGCCTACCTTCCTGTGCAATGTTCTTTTGAGGGGGAAATGGGGAGGGGGGTATCTGAAGGCAGCCCTGTTTAGGAAAGCTTTTAATGTTTGACAGACTATTGTATTTTAATATTTTGTTGGAAGCCGCCCAGAGTGGCTGGGGAAACCCAGCCAGATGGGCGGGGTATAAATAATAAATTATTATTATAATATTTTTACTCACCACTTAGAGCCCCTTGGAGGAAAGGTGAAATGTAAATGTAAAAAAATGGTTCTGCCGTAAAAGAGAGAGCAAATCTTCTTGTGGCCTGGCAGAGCAGGGAATCTTTAAATGTAGTAGAGAGCCGAGAATTGTTCTGCGTCAAAAAGACTTATTTTAATCAGACTTCACCCCCAGGGTAGAGATGCTTTTGCTCAATTTACTCCGAGGAATTTTTCTTCTTCTCCAGCTTCTTCTAAAATGAAACCATCTTTCCCTCGCACACAGGGGCAGATTCTGGGTGTGAAGCTAAGCAGTGTTTATTGCCTTGTAAGTCCATTTTTGCTCATTCAGAGCGAGCCGACTGACGACTCATTACTCCTAGAGGAAACATGGCATTTGTTTTCACTAAAGAGCAATGGAATTTAGCACTTTTGGCTGTGGCTGGGCTATTGTCTGCAAGCAAAAGCAGGCCAAGGGTTTCTGCTTTCCTTAATTATTAATTGCATCTGGTTTCTCATTCAGGGCCACAGGAGTAAACTACAGGTACTCAGCAAGCCGTAGGCAAGGCTGTGGTGGGGAGATGCCTCCCAGACTTGCACCCCCTCACTCTCATAGCTAGACGGACAGGTACTTGTCACATAAGAGACCTTTTCTTTATTATCGTTGGTTAGTGTTGGAGTCAAAACAAATAAATGGGTGTTGCAAGGTGGGGATTTTGACCCTAAGGATATCACTTGCAGTGGATGAAAGAGGCAGGCTTGTGGGGATGGGCTGTAGGTCGGTGGTTATGGCATCTGCTTTCAATGTGAAGGCCCCAGGTTCAACCTAGGTATCTACAGGTAGGATTGGGACAGGATCCTGCCTGAAACCTTGGAGAGCTGCTGCCAGTCAGTGTAGACAGTACTGAGCTAGATGGATCAGAGGTCTGATTCAGGGTTCGAAATTAGCAGGGTGCCAGGTGCATTTTGCACCTAAAGATTCTCTATTTGTGAGCACCTCAACAAGTCTGAGTGCCATTTTTTTGCGCCCGGCTGACACTCAAGGATTACTGAAATTTAAGTGCTTTGAAGCCTTGAAGAATATGTTAAAGATAGACACTATGTTAAGGAGTTTAACAATAAAGAGTACAGTCGTACCTTGGTTCTTGAACATCATGTGACGTGAACATTTTGGCTCCTGAACGCCGCAAACCTGGAAGTGAGTGTTCCAGTTTGTGAACGTTTTTTGGAAGCCAGAAGTCCGACGGGGCTTCCACAGCTTCCGATTGAGTGCAGGAGGCTCCTGCAGCCAATTGGAAGCTGCGCCTTGGTTTTCAAATGTTTTCGGAAGTCAAACGGACTTCCGGAACAGATTCTGTTTGAGAACCAAGGTACGACTGTAGAGTGTTTTGAAAACCAAAGTATGGTACCAATATCTTTATTGTAAACACCAAGTTAAACATGCATTTATGATTTCTGATAAAAATGTGATATTAACAATGTTGAGTAGGCAACAGTAGATAAATAATCTGACATTCTATAAGGCAGCTTCATATGTTCTGTGCGTTCTCTGTGCCTGTTTTCTGGTAATACAAAATGAGGAATGTGCACATATTAAGCAAGGAATGATGGTGGGTCTTCTCATTTTGAGGACCACATAAACTGGTTGCTTGTTTTATCATTTTCATGCATGCACATTTCAGTTGTGAGACTGAAAGTTCTTAGGTGTTTTCCCCACTCTCGTTCAACACATTCTGCCCTCAGGCTGCAAGGGATGATAGGGAAGGGTTGTAGGTCAGTGGTAGTACATGTAATTTGCATGTGAAAGGTCCCAGGTTCAAACCTCATATTTTCCAGGTAGGGTGGGAAGAAATGTCCGCCTGAGACTCTAGAGAGCTGCTGCCAGTCCATGTAGACAGCACTGAAGTAGATGATACCAATAGTTTGATTCGATATAAGGCAGCCTCTTTGAAAGCAGGAACTGGTATATGAAAGGTGTGGCAAGACATGCAATGTTGGTCCTAATCATAAGCGTCTCTGTATGTGTGTACCATTTGTGCTCTACTCTAGGCAACTAAATATTGGGGGCTGCCCCCCCACCGGTGCTACCCCTGCAGCTAGTCCCTACAGGTAGTGTTTGCCAATACATATGGGCACATTGGTTAAGGGTGGATTCCCAAAATGTGTGTATTCCTTAACTGGCCATCAGCTGTCATCTTGAATTTATCTGTTCCATACAGTGGTACCTCGGGTTACATATGCTTCAGGTTACATTACGCTTCAGGACACAGACTCCGCTAACCCAGAAATAGTGCTTCAGGTTAAGAACTTTGCTTCAGGATGAGAACGGAAATTGCGCTCCAGCGGCGCGGTGGCAGCGGGAGGCCCCATTAGCTAAAGTGGTGCTTTAGGTTAAGAACAGTTTCAGGTTAAGTACGGACCTCCGGAACGAATTAAGTACTTAACCTGAGGTACCACTGTATATCATATTTTTAGTTGAGCAAATACTGAAGGCCACTAGCATTGGCTGGTAGAAGATGAAACAAAGGAACATGTTTTTGGTTTTTGTTTGAATACTTCTGTACGGAGGCAGGAACATAAGGCAGGCTCCAGATTCCTGTAGTTCTTTTCACTTTTTTATTTGCATTGATTGCTGTGTGCAAGCGGGTGGCCAACGTGGTGCATTCAAGCTGTTTTGGACTACAATTTCCATCGTTCCATGGTGGCTGGGGATGATGGGAGGTGTAGTCTAAAACATTGGGGGGAGGGGAGCACCGTGTTGGCTACCCTAGCTCTGTACGCTCAACACGGAACTGGTAGTCACTTCATTTTGAGTCCACAGCCCCTTTCAATTGGCTTCACTTGCTGAATTGGGTCCTATACAAGCTGAGACATGGGCAAAGGGCTCTTTTAACCCCTTTGGTCCTGGTGTGGATAGTTTTGGGCAAAGGCCTCCCTTGTCCGTTTAGCTGCTGCTTCCTGTGTGTGAGCAGAAGCAAATGGAAGCGAGCATCTCAGATGCATGGAAAATGTAAGGGCTCAGCATCAGATGCTTTGGCTATCAGCAGTTGGGAGGAGGGGGTAAAGAATATTGGCCAGCTGAGGTCCATAATGACTAAAGGCCTTTGCCCCAAAGCTGGTATAGCTATTCATAGTGAGGATGAGGATGGGGTGTGTGTTGGGGTCTAGATGAAAAGCTTCTGAAGTGTTTGATTGAGCATCTATGTAGGGATCTTGACATTGGCTGAGAATCCGCTGAACTGTTCAGCATAAGAGAGGATGATTGAGTAACAAGATGTTTCCATAGCTATTCCGAATTTTTTCTTCTTTGAAGGCTGTAGGACCGCAACCTGGGCTTTTCAAACTTTCTTGCAATAAGCCTTTCCTAAGTCAAGAAACAAAAGCTTGATCCCAACCCACCTGTGCTATGAAGATAAAGCCAACTGTTTTGCAAGGTGTGGAGGCAAGTAGATTGGTGGGAAATAGCGAAAGCAAGGACCAGAAGAGAACAAGGGTATGCTTTAGGATTAGAGAAAGGAATGGAAAAGTAATTCCTCAGTTGATCTCCACCAGACAACAGAAGTATGTGGCTGCTGGTGATAGGATGGTTGGAACTGGGTGTGTATGTGTGTCCATAAGTTAACAGGCCCATTCAAGAATAATAAAAATAAAATCTTAACTGTAAGAATCAAGGAAAACAGAAACTGAAATTTAACAACCGTTTTTGTTGGGATAGCTGTCACGTGTTTGGAAAACCTTTCCAAAGCACTTGAAGTGATCACAGAAGAGCCACTTCTTACAGATATTGGACATGATCTTTATTGGGGGTAGGATAAGGGCAAAGCTGTACAATTTTGTAGGCGATGAAAATCCACTCATTTTGTTCTGAACTGGTAGTCGTCTTGAAATTATCTGTTCCATTCGTCCTATTTCCAATGGCCAGGTGTGAGTGCTGATGCTTATGTAGGGAATCATGTTTATGTAGGGGAAAATGTCACCATCTGGGCACAAGAGGAAGGTATATGGTTGTAGAAGTGTTGTTGTTTTTTTAGCTCTTGGGGGGGCATTGTGAGAAGGGGGGGGAAATCACCCCAAAAGCCCAGTGATGACTGAACATGCTTGGTAGCTATGAACCAATATCCTCGGACTGGATTGCTGGTGGGGGGGGAAATGGAAATCCAAAGGGGAGGAGGAATATTGTGGAGCATTTCAGGCTGACTAGAAGAGTGAACAGGCCTTCACACTGCAACATTTTATTGTAGCTCCCTCTTTTGTTCACTAAAAGATCATGCCTTGTAACTATGGAAAATGAAGTCCACATTTTAAAAGCAAATCTGAAGAGAAGAGGAAATCTATGCCGTAGTGTGGGCAACAATGACTAAATTAATCCACCCAGCTGTTCTGAAATGGTAGTTATCTTGAAGTTATCTAATCATAAAGGCTATATGAGTTACCCCATTATTCATTTTCTCTTCCATCAGTGATTAAATGTCAATTGTTGAATCTTTTGGTTTGCGACATGGACACTTTGAGATGCAGTTCTGAAGAATTGCTTAAATTTCTTGGGTTTTTGGCAAGAAATCTAAGAAAATATGACTTTCTCAGAAGATCCAATGTAATAATAGTAGGAATACATTACTTTTCTTTATTTAATTTAGGCTTCAGTTTTATACTCACTTCCCTGGGACCAAGTCTCATTGATCCCAATATTTCTACAGGATTTATACCCTGCTTTGCCTAGAAAAACAATTCAAAGCTGCTAAATTAGCTGAACTTCATTCCTATTGAAATCAACAAAACTTGAGTTAACTAACTTAGGACCCATCCGCACTGCACATTTAAAGCAGTATCATACCATTTTAAACAGTTATGAATGCTCCAAAATAGTTCTGGGATCTGTAGTTTGTTAAGGGTGCTGACAATTGTTAGTCCCTTCACAGAACTACAATTCTCAGAGTGGTTTAACAGTCAATCCAACGTCACAGGGAACTCTGGGAATTGTCACTCTGAGGTGAATGGGGGGTCTCCTCACAACTCTCAGCACCCTTGGCAACCTATACTTCCCAGGATTCTTTGGGGGAGGGAAGCCTAGTTACAAAGGCTGTGAAACTGTGAGATAAAACACAACTGATAAAAGGATAACTTTGGCAGCAGCAGAAAATAAAATAACTATATTAGCACCTCATCCCAACAACATAGAACCTTATCAGCTGGCTATGAAAAGAGATGCCGTAGGCCAAATACCCTTCTAAAAAGACAGGCCTTTATTGTTCAACTAAATACCCAGAAGGGATATGGCGGCTTGCTGCAAAAGAGGACAAGGCTCTTGCGCCTTTTAAATAGGAAAGTTCAGCAAATGTAGATGTCAGTGGTGGCTGGTCCCCATTGATCCTGGTGGAATGGAAGGTAGGCAAAAAATTGTAGGGAGAACCTGAAACTACAATAGGCAGAGCCAGCAGTAGGTGTGACCATCCCCAACCCCTTGCCATTTTTTTTTCTATTGGTCCCATTCCTCTACTTTTAACAGCAGCCTGACATGTGGAAATTAAACAAGCAAAGCTGTTTGTGGTATGGGAAAAAACCTTATGCTTAGACCCACTGTGTTCAAGAGGATTCACTCTTTAGACTAGGAGCATGGTTTCAGCAGCTTAGTTTTTGCATATCAGGTTGCTGCTGCTGCTGCTAAACTCATAGGAGCAGGGCTGGTTTTTAAAAAGGTGGCAATCCCTTCTGCTCCCAGGTATTCCAGGAAAAAGCCCCAGGCCATTTGCAGGGGAAAGTAGAGTTACCAGCTTTTTTCCTTCTTCGGCTTGATGCCTCCAAGGAGCACCACTCACGAGATAGTTTTACTTCAATTCTGAGTCCCATGAACATGCCTGAACTTGGTCAGTAGTTTTCAGGGACGACCGACCACTTCATCAGATGTATGGAGTGTTATCCCAAGTTTCACTTAAGGCCCTGTACTCTGTGTTGCTCAGAGTTCATCTGATGACATGGTTGGTAGACCATGAAAGCTTCTGCCATATGACATTTGTCAGTCGTCAGTCTGCTTGTGCCAGTGCCATATAAAGATCTTGACTTCAGGGCTGAATAATGCTGCATACAAAAAAAAGTGCAAGGAAAGAGTGAAAATGTTTATTCCTTCTCCATACCACAAGTCTCTGCCCCCCCCACCTCTCATCCCTCTAGCTTCTATCAGTTTTGAAAGAAAGGGTTATCCCACGTTTCATGTAGCCTCATACCTGGTGTTACTTAGGAATTCTATGAAGCCGAAGAAATCAGTGCAGTTTTGAAATCAGTGGATAAAAATCAGTGGAGTTCTGAAAGATTCAGTCCACCATCTTGGTTTAGACAATTGGGGGTCAGCAACCTAAGGCCCATGGGCCACAAGCGGACCACGGGGAGTTGTTTAACCAGACTACAAGCTGCCCCCGAACTGAGCCACCCGCTCGGCGAGTCCACAGAGGGATCTCCGCTGGCGTGAACCTGCCCAGGAAAGGTAACCCCTGGTTTAAACAGCATCCCGTTGTTTCCAAACATAGGAAAACCTGCTCCTTGAAACAGGTACCAGTATGCATAATTTGGTTACACTATCTTAAGAGGTACCCAAAGACAATGGACAAAGTTCCAAAATGTATAGTATACACACACACACACACACACACACAGAGAGAGAGAGAGAGAGAGAGAGAGAGAGAGATTGGTAAACACCACTGAGGTTAAAGGAAAATGGACTGCAAGAGTTCTCCAGGGCATCTTTCCCAGCCATCCTTGGAGAGGTTGAACCTGAAACCTTCTGCATTCAAAGCAAATCATCTACTATTGCACTATGATCCATTTCCCAGTGACTTTTCATCTGCCCACTCCAGGGACTGAAGATTCTTAATTCAACATCTTTATCAACGACTTGGATGATGGACTCAAGGGCATCCTGATCAAATTTGCAGATGACACCAAACTGGGAGGGGTGGCTAACACCCCAGAAGACAGGATCACACTTCAAAACGACCTTGACAGATTAGAGAACTGGGCCAAAACAAACAAGATGAATTTTAACAGGGAGAAATGTAAAGTATTGCACTTGGGCAAAAAAAATGAGAGGCACAAATACAAGATGGGTGACACCTGGCTTGAGAGCAGTACATGTGAAAAGGATCTAGGAGTCTTGGTTGACCACAAACTTAACATGAGCCAACAGTGTGACGCGGCAGCTAAAAAAGCCAATGCAATTCTGGGCTGCATCAATAGGAGTATAGCATCTAGATCAAGGGAAGTTATAGTGCCACTGTATTCTGCTCTGGTCAGACCTCACCTGGAGTACTGTGTCCAGTTCTGGGCACCACAGTTCAAGAAAGACACTGACAAACTAGAACGTGTACAGAGGAGGGCAACCAAAATGGTCAAAGGCCTGGAAACAATGCCTTATGAGGATCGGCTAAGGGAGCTGGGCATGTTTAGCCTGGAGAAGAGGAGGTTAAGGGGTGATATGATAGCCATGTTCAAATATATAAAAGGATGTCACATAGAGGAGGGAGAAAGGTTGTTTTCTGCTGCTCCAGAGAAGCGGACACGGAGCAATGGATACAAACTACAAGAAAGAAGATTCCACCTAAACATTAGGAAGAACTTCCTGACAGTAAGAGCTGTTCGACAGTGGAATTTGCTGCCAAGGAGTGTGGTGGAGTCTCCTTCTTTGGAGGTCTTTAAGCAGAGGCTTGACAACCATATGTCAGGAGTGCTCTGATGGTGTTTCCTGCTTGGCAGGGGGTTGGACTCGATGACCCTTGTGGTCTCTTCCAACTCTATGATTCTATGATTCTATGATTCTAGGGATTGGATTTGCCTAAGTGGTTGCATTAATGAGATTTGAACTGGGAACTTCAAGCATGTAGTTCATGCATTGGGTAGCAAGGGATATTTGAACTTCATTGGGGTTTTTTTGGAGGGGGCCTCTTCTAATTGGCTGGGCATCTTGCTCTGCTGTGACCTAAGGGGTGAACAGTCATGCAACGTGGAAATCTATTTCATTAATCTTCACATCAGGGGCAGGCAGCTTGTTCAGCGTCTTGCAAACTCATCCTGAGCTGACTTATTCTCCCTTCACGTATTTAGCAATCTGCATGAATAAGAGTGGACAAGTCCAGTCTTGCTGGCTGAAGTAACAAAGGTTCCAGGTATTGTGCGTTCCAAATACTAAGAAAATAATCATCATGGTTTAACCCCACAAAATAAAATCGGCGTGGAAGAGAGGATAATGGAAAACATTGGTATGGCACCCGTACAACTAGCTACTGTGCAATGTTGATTATAGGCATCTTCACCATGGAAGAACTCAATGAAGAGTCCTGCTTGATCAGACTAAAAGATCCATCTACCAAGAAATATTGCAGACACACAAATAAATGACAAAATTATTAGCGCTCTTTCTTTTATAGTCTGATTCCAAACATCTCTTTTTGGAAGTGTCCCATTGAGTTATTAGGAAACAATCCTAACTCCTTTCCACACCACTTCAGGCCAGCACGGCTTGATGGAGTCATCGCTGCATCTGCACGTCTTCCATGCACAGTGGCTGGGGTGGAAGACAGTGGTGGGCAGGCAGATTATTGTGCCAGACTGAAGCTGTTGCACAATGCAGTCATATGATGGGAATGGGGCTAGCTCAGCCCACCCCTCAAAAGCCCCATTTTAGGGCTTTCCTGAGGCACTTCTGCTTGCATGCTTGGGTGGAATGGGGAGTTTGTGACAGTGGAGTTATGCTGGCATCACTTTTCAAGTGGTGGGCAGCAGGAGGGTGACGGTGGCTCGCAGGGATGAGAGCAATCCAAGCACCCAGCCAGAAGCAGGTCTGGAGTGCTCTGTTAGTAAATATAAGAATAGCCTTGCTGGATTGAACCAATGTCCTGTCCAGAAGCCCACACCCCAGAATGGCCAACCAGGTGCCTCCAGAAAGCCCACAACTGGGACACAAGGGCAATACCAATATCCCTCCTTTTGTATGTTGTTCGTCAGTATCCTGTTTCTGAACCTGAAGGAGCATCTGCACCCCCATCTTTCTGCCTGGACACTGAGGTCCAGCGCCGAGGGCCTTCTGGCGGGTCCCTCACTGCAAGAAGCCAAGTTACAGGGAACCAGGCAGAGGGCCTTCTCGGTAGTGGCACCCTCCCTGTGGAATGCCCTCCCACCAGATGTCAAAAAGAAAACTACCAGACTTTTAGAAGACATCTGAAGGCAGCCCTATTTAGGGAAGCTTTTAATGTTTAATAGACTATTGTATTATAATATTTTGTTGGAAGCTGCCCAGAGTGGCTGGGGAAACCCAGCCAGATGGGTGGGGTATAAATAATATATTATTATTATTATTATCATTATTACCTGGAGATTCACAAAAGTCTTTGTGATTATAATAAGGAACATGTTCAATTTTCATCCCTCTGCTTTTGGTAAGAATTTTTAGATGTTCTGCTAAAGGTAAAGGGACCCCTGACCATTAGGTCCAGTCGTGACCGACTCTGGGGTTGCGGCGCTCATCTCGCTTTACTGGCCGAGGGAGACGGTGTTTGTCCGCAGACAGCTTCCGGGTCATGTGGCCAGCATGACCAAGCTGCTTCTGGCGAACCAGAGCAGTGCATGGAAACGCTGTTTACCTTCCCGCCGGAGCGGTACCTATTTATCTACTTGCACTTTCGAACTGCTAGGTTGGCAGGAGCAGGGACCGAGCAACGGGAGCTCACCCGTCACGGGGTTTTGAACCGCCGACCTTCTGATCGGCAATTCCTAGGCTCTGTGGTTTAACCCACAGCGCCGCCCACGTCCCTAGATGTTCTGCTAAAGGAGCTTTTAAATCAGATTGAAGAAACTTGGATGAGCTTTTAAAGTGTGTAGTTCCTAGGCCGTTCAAGGATCAGATTTTCATCACTTCATTTCTCCATCCCTTTTCCCCAGCAAAGAGGTCACAATTTCGATAGGTGTAGATAGAAGTCTCTCTTTCATGTACACAAACACACATGGTTGAGTTGTGTTGGGAGATGGATTTACCTAATGACATGCATGTAAAGAGTCTTGTGGCACCTTGAAGACTTAACACATTTGTTGTATTTAAAGTGCCAGAAGTCTCTCTTAATGTTTGCTGTAACAGACTCACCTGGCTAGACCTCTGGAATTAGTTCCTTAAGGATCTGTGGACAGATGGTGTTGGGGGTGGCAGCATTTTCTTTCCTTCAAGAAAGAAGAACTTAGCATCTTCAGTGGCACATTCTGCATTGGTGTTTCTGCCAATGAACCCTTGCATAGCGCAGAAGAGTTTTAGGGCTCACTTTCAAGCTTGTTGGCTGTTTCTGATGTTGTCATTGAGGAACACCTGATAAAATTACCACGAACCTTGTGGTTTAATTTAACTATGGTTTGTGGAAACAAGCCAGTTGCACATTATGTTTTCGATTAAGCAGGGTTTTTTGTGTCCTCTTAATTCCAAAAAACGGTTTTCAATCTTAACTATGGTTCGTCAAATGAAAGTCTCAGGCTCTAATGCATGGCTTTGTTGCACCACACAGCACTGAAAGGTCCTGGGCAGATGCCCCTTTCACCAGTTAAACCCAGCTGTATCTCGGATCCAGAGGCTGGCTTCTTCTAGCAACACTTAGAAACATAAGCAGCTGCCTTATACCAGGTCAGATTATTTGTCCATATTGGCCAGTATTATCTGACTGGCAGTGGCTCTCCAAGTTCCAACGCAAAAAGAGGTCTTCCACATCATCGATCCTTTTGACCGTGGAAGCAAAGGACCAAATCTAGGACCTTCTGTATGCAAAGCATGCTTTTTACCACTGAGTTGTGGCCTTGTGGCCAGGAAAGCAAAATTCCATGAGCTGCAGGCTTGCAGCACCCTATTCTTAGGCTGGGGGCTGTTGTGACTGGTTCAACCAGTTGCAAAACATCTCAGCCAGGAATGGGGAAGTGTTGGTGGTGGTTCTGTGACTCCACTCTCTCTAGCTCCCAGGCATGCTTGGGATTTTTCCAGGGCTTGGCTGCCTGCAGTGATGGGAAGGTGGAAGGGCAGATCAGCCCAATGTGTAAGAGAAAAGATCTGGTTGGTGCCTCGCAGCTGGGATCTTAAGCACACTCACTTGGAAGTCAGTCTTACTGGAACAATTATATGGGGCTGTCTTTGCTAACAGAATAATTGAGAGTTCAGAGAGTTATTAAATTACATACCTAGAGCTTCCATCTTGATTTATGGTGTATGTCCACAGTCTGTAGACACATTGCATTACTTGCATAATCTTATTCTGGAATATTTTTGAATGTCGAAAACATTGGGTTGCATTCAGCTACGGCCTCCTCAGAGTAGGCCCATAGAGATTAATGAACCTAAATTAGTCATGTCTATTAATTTCATTAGCGGAGACGCGGGTGGTCTAAACCACTGAGCCTAGGGCTTGCCGATAGGAAGGTCGGCGGTTCGAATTCCCATGACGGGGTGAGCTCCTGTTGCTCATTCCCAGCTCCTGTCAACCTAGCAGTTCGAAAGCACATCAAAGTGTAAGTAGATAAATAGGTACCGCTTCGGCAGGAAGGTAAACGGCGTTTCCATGTGCTGCTCTGGTTTTGCCAGAAGTGACTTAGTCATACTGGCCACTTAGTCATGCTAGCCGCATGACCTGGAAAAACTGTCTGTGGGCAAGCGTCGGCTCCCTCGGCCAGTAAAGCGAGATGAGCACTGCAACCCCAGAGTCGTTTGCAACTGGACTTAACTGTCAGGGGTCCTTTACCTTTATTAATTTAATTGGGTCTGTGCTGTGTAACACTGACATTGAATAGCACTCACTGATTTGGCCCTGAAGAATCTTGTCAGCGAACGGATATAAAAATTTGTGAATTGACGAAACAAAATGACTATGGTTCGTTTGAGATTCGTTTCATCACCTTGTTGGACCCGCTTGCTTTAATCTTGAGGTCTGGAAATGATATTTTTTTGTTGGAGACTGTGATTGAATTTTAGGGATGGGGCTGCAGGTTGATTTCATTATTCCTTCCTGTGGCAGCTGAATCAGTTCATGGTGTTTATTAAAGGGGTTGCTGGATCTCATGAGTGACGCCTATGACCTCACATGTGGCTCTAACACATATGTTCTGTGGTGGGGGACGTTGGATATGAGCCCAAATTCATTTCTACACCTCACTGTATGTAGACAGAACATGGAGGGTGGGAAGGCTTTTGTGAACTGGGCCCAAACGGAAGTGTTATATGGTAGACCTTGCGAAACCATAGAGTTGGAAGGGACCTCACAGGTCATCTAGACCAACCCCATTCTGATTTAGGAAATTGCTACTTCAACACCCTTGCCTCTGCTTAAAAACCTCTAATGAGGGAAAGCCCATCGCTTCCTGAGCCAGTCTGTAGTCTGTTCCACCGTCAAACAGGTCGTACTTTCAGGAAGTTCTACCTGAGGTTCTTCCTAAATTCATTTTTTTGGACATTTGAACCTGCTGGATCAATTCTCCCTCTGGAGCAACAGAAAACAAATGTATTCCTTTGTCTGTGTGACAGGCCTTCAGAGATTTGAAAATGTCAATCATATCATCTCTTGATAATCTCTACTCCAGGTTAACACACTCAGCTCCTTCAACCTTTCCTAGTAGGACTTAGGGCCACAAGCATACCTGACATTTAGAGATGTATTATGCCACTTTAACTGTCATGGCTTCCCCTTCATGAATCCTGGGAACTGTAGTTTGTTAAGGGTGTTGAGACGCGTCGGGAAACCCCAATTTTCCTCACAGAGCTACAATTCCAAAGTTCACTGGGAAGAAGGATTGATTGTTAAACCGCTCTGAGAATTGTAGCTCCGTGAGGGAAATAGGGGTCTCCTAACAACGCGGGTGGCTCTGTGGGTTAAACCACAGAGCCTAGGACTTGCTGATCAGAAGGTCTGCAGTTGGAATCCCCGCGACGGGGTGAGCTCCCATTGCTTGGTCCCTGCTCCTGCCAACCTAGCAGTTCAAAAGTACGTCAAAGTGCAAGTAGATAAATAGGTACTGCTCTGGCGGGAAGGTAAACAGAGTTTCCATACGCTGCTCTGGTTCACCAGAAGCAGCTTAGTCATGCTGGCCACATGACCCGGAAGCTGTACGCCGGCTCCCTTGGCCAATAAAGCGAGATGAGCGCCGCAACCCCAGAGTCGGTCACGACTGGACCTAATGGTCAGGGGTCCCTTTACCTTTACCTTACATACAGTGGTACCTCATGTTATGGACGGGGTCCATTCTGGAGGCCCATCCATAACGTGAAATGCCCACAACTCGAAGTGCCGCATCTGTGCAGGTGCGCGGTGCGATTTGGCGCTTCTGCACATGTGCCAGTCGCGAAACCCGGATACAACATGAGGGATGACTGTACTGCAGGCTAGGGTAGGGGCAGATTAGCTTGCTGAAGGCCACTCGGTCAGTGATTTGAGCAGACATTAGATCCTTCATAGTTTATAGCTTGGCATCTCCTGGTAGGGTTGGTTGGGTGACATTCCTGTCTGAAATCCAGGAGAGCAACTGCCAGTCATTGTATAAAATACTCAGCTAAATGGACCAATGGTCTGACTCAGTGTAAGGCAGCTTCCTGTGTTCCTATATACTTTCTTGATTAATGGAGTGGAAAGCGGGCTAAAAATATACCGCATTTACGCGAATCTAATGCTCACATTTTTTTTGCTTAAATTAGGTTGCAAAAAGTAAGGTGCACATTAGATTCGAAGGCACATTTACATTTGTCAGCAAATACTTCCTTTTTGTTTCGAGGTTCTGAAAATTGAGGTGCACATTAGGCTCGAGTAAATACGGTAGTAAATCAAACACCAATTTTTTTGCTCTATAAGACTCGCTTTTTCCCTCCTAAAAAGTAAGGGGAAATATGTGTGAGTCTTATGGAGTGAATGCAGGCTGCGCAGCTATCCCAGAAGCCAGAACAGTAAGAGGGATTGCTGCTTTCACTGCACAGTGATCCCTCTTTGTGTTCTGGCTTCTGAGATTCAGAATATTTTTTTTCTTGTTTTCCTCCTTCAAAAACTAGGTGCGTCTTGTGGTCTGGTGCGTCTTATAGAGCGAAAAATATGGTAGTTTATTTTCTTAAAAGTGTATTTCACAAAATGCATTTGGGCCTGGACTCAGCCACTCAGAATCATCTACAAGCTACCTTGGAGTCTTCAGTCAAAAGAAATGTTTTAGAGAAAAACAGAATGCACACCAAGACATCAGTACTGGGGAGAAGCCATAATTTGTAAGAACATAAGATCAGACCAATGAACCATCCAGTTTAGTAACCTTTTCTTCACAGTGGTCAACTCAGTCTTTCCCCCTAGAAACTGAAAATCAGATGTTTTTGTGGAGAGGTGAATGTATTTGAAATTTCAGGAGATTGAGTGGTGAGACTTTTTGCCCTAGTAAATGTGAATTCAAGCCATATGGCACCATAGTATAATAATAATAATAATAATAATAATAATAATAATAATAATAATTAATGTGTGTGCGTGCTGGGAGATTCTCAATCACGACTATTTAATTAGATTTACCTACACTTTCATTAAAGTGAGCTACGCTTATACCCTCCTTGTAATTCTTCAGAGCTCTGTTGATGCAATCATTGACTCCTTTGTGTTTATTTCCGGTCACTTCTTGTGTTCAGTCCTCATTCGCATGATCAGGCAGAAGTCAGCTTCATTCAGAACAGCAAATTCTATTCAGTGGAGTGAAAGAGCACTTAACTGCTGTTGCATATGGAAGTCGCCAGAGTTGAAGTCGTACTTTTGTTTATTCTAGGAAACCAAACTTGACACCACAATCGAATAAAAATTATTATTATTAACTTGGAAGTGAGATTGCTGCATCGGATGAATTTTATAGGGCTGGCATGCAGGTGTTCAGAGAATTTAGTGGGGGTTGTGGGACATTAAGCCAACTGACCTATCCCATTGTTGGTCCCCCAGTAACTCAAAGCTAGCCACCCCACTTTCCATGCTGAATGTCCCAGGTTCAGCCGCTGGCATCTCTAGCTATAAGAGGATCAGGTGAAAGAGTTTCTGCCTGTCAGAAAAGTGAATGCTGAGCTAGACAGGCCAGATAATCTGATTCAGAAGAATGCAGGGAGTGGAATGGGGCCCAACTGGTAGGCCACTCCCACAGGCCACGTTTGACCATTGGGTAGGGTTACGCACCTGTCAGTCACATGATGTCACAATGATATCAGGCAACCCATATTCCTTTGCAGTTGCTGATGATCAGCAGTGCCTGCCAATCTGTTCTTGGGGGAGGTGCATATTTCTCTGCTCCCCCAACTTGCCATTATAAATGTCATCAGGCATAGGAACTTGCAAGCCAAGTGGGGAGGCCAGTTGGGCCAGAGGTTCCTTATCACTGGATATAGGCACCTGAATATGTCCACCTTTCGCTTTCTTCATTCATGTGTTCAGTAAAGGATGGGCTGGACCGGTTATGTGGAAGGCATAACATACCTTGTGTGCACCAGTTGTTAATCGCAGGGCAACACCAGGTAGCTTACATGTGATCTGAGCCTAGTCAGGAATTTCCACAAGCCAAGAAATCTCTGTGCTAAATTAAATAAAGGGATACTCCATTTTGTCTCCACAAGATATTGTCTCCCGTGAGGAAAATAAGGCTGAGATAGTGACTGCCACAATATCAGCTGCTGAACTTTAAAAATAAATAAATATTTAATTAAATAGAAACATAAAACAAATATGAAGCAGATTAGAAACATCAGAAACAAAAGCAGTTATCGTAGCAACAGTAAAAATACAAAAAGCAGCAGGTATCAGTTAAAATCCTGGGTGGGAGATATATACGGTATATATAAATATGTCAAAAACATGGCTCTCTGGGCAACCCAGTCAGGTGGCGGCATATAAATAATAAGTAATTATTATTAAGAAAACCTACAGAGTGGCAGGGATATATATAGATGTCTGGTGCCAGACTTAACAAACAGGTTCCTTTTTAAAAAAATTAAAAGAAAAACAAGATAACATTTTCAGTGAATATATCCCCTCCACAGACACCTCTGTGATGATGATGGCATTAAAATATCCTGTTCTTCTTCAATAAAAGAGAAAAAGGGGAAGGGGGAGACCAAATCTGAACTTCATGGTTGAGTGGGGATTTGAACCTGAATCTCCCTGTTCCTAGTTCAAAACTCTAACCCCTGTATCGCCTTGCTGGTTCATAAACCACTGTATGCTTGTGCCATCCATTATATAGAGTGGAAGTCTTTGTCTTTTTGTGCACAAACATATCTTTTTGCTGTTGACTGCAGTTTAGGAGAAAGCAATAGGGTGCCCTGGTTCTTCCACTAAGGTCCCACCATAGTCATTTGGCCTTTGTGCCTTCCATGTTGCACTATGATGTCATTTCGCCAGGTAAATTTGTTGCTGCTTGGAAGCTGGATGGAGGATTATGTGTGCGCTTTGTGGTGTAATATATCTCAATGGATTTTAATAGGCTATATCAGGCTTATGTTGTAATGTAATCTGACACAAAATAAATCTTATAAAGTTGATTTTTAATTATCCGCTTGGAGCTTCACCCCAGTTCCACCCCCCCCCCAGCAGAAAACAAAAATGCATTTCTAACAGCCTTGCAAGCATGGTGGATCCATGTGAGCATTTGCTCTTAATTAGGCTTCTGCAGCATAACAGCTGGTGAAGATTTGAGGCATTTGCTTGGCTGAATGGAGGTTCCTGCAAAAATCAAAGGAAGGACGCAAGCATGGATTGTCCCGGCGACTATGTGCAGTTTTAGGAGCATGTAACCCAAACGTTTCAGCTCAGCCCAAAATGTAAGCAGTGGTGCAGACACAGCTGGATCAGAGAGCATTCAGAGGTGGCGAGCTTCACGATTCAGTGGCTGAACTTGTTACTTGTGGTGCTGCTGTAGGTTTACCCCATTAGATGGGGACTTCCTGGGTTTCACAGTAGGAAGTATACGACGATATAACAAAATAGAAGTGCCTTGGCTACCCTTGTTTTACCCCAGCTCTCCGGTTAGTGGCTCTTTAGGGTTTCAGACAGTATTTCCCAGCCCAGGCTGACGATGCCAGATGACACTTTGCATGCAAAATGTGTGTGCTGCCACTGAACTGTGGCCATTCCTGAAGGCAAGGCAGTGGCGCAGTTCACATGCCATAGGAAACCATAGCAAACCGTTTTCCACCAGGCTGGAGTTCACACCTCCGTCAAACCCACAATCCCCAACTTAGCGTTAAGTCCGAATTGAAGTGTGTGGTTTGTTTAGCTCAAACCGCTGTTGGCAAGCCAAGAGTAAACCTTGGCTTAACATTGTGGTTTGTTTGGAGTGAAATAAACAATGATCCCCATTTTGGGCATAACTGAGTCAGGAATAGTAGATTGTTGCTTGCGCTGGAGGAAGAGTGACATATTTGTCCATCTAGCCATGTGTTGTGTACTCTGGAAGGCAGAAAGCGTTTAGCATCTCAGTGGTCTTCTGTGCATAATAACCTCCTTGCAAAGAGAAAACTAGGATGTCAGGGAGGAAGGTTATTTCCCAGGCTTTTGCCTTCTGTGCTGGGTTTTTTTATTTGCGTGCCTGTGTGTGTGTAGTATTAAACAATGCTTTCTTCCACTTGCAGCGGCCCATTGTGTAGGGATGGGAGAGACATTCGGTTCAGTTTGCATTTAAAGTTGAACCTACCTAATTTGCACTCTCTGAAAAAATACACAAACCAAAATGCAGCCACGCTTCAAAGTTCACACTTCTCTGACTTTTGCAGCACAGTTCTCCATCCAAGTCATGTAAACAAAAATTCACATTTTTGGGAGTGTGTATATGAATGAAGATAGCATACAAAAGCATGATTACATTACAGAAAATCGCCTTGCAAAAATGTGTATATTAGGCAAAGTAGCATTCCGAAAGTAGTAGAAGTTTTCATTAAAATGCAGGTGAATTGTCATGACGCCTTTTTTAAAAAAAAAAAAAAAAAACACCACTGCAAACTGATCTGGAAATGTGGAGATCTGAATCTAAGAATGGAGAAATGAGAAACTGAGAGAAGCCAAAATCATTAGATTTGTCCGTCCCTCCCTTTCTGTCGCCTTATCCTCACTTCACTCTTCTGCATTTGTGCGCCAGTCCTGAGCTTGAGCTCAGTGGGTCTTTCCCAGGAGGAACTAGAGAGAGCTTAGGCAAGTTGTCTCCTGCAGAACTGCAGTGCCCTGTTTTTAATTCAGTGTATTCCTAGTGCAGTGCATGCAATATACAGTTCACAACATGCCTGCCATCCTCTAGGCCAGTGCATCATTTATGGGGGAAAGGGGGTGCTTAGTGAAATCTACAAGCCCCATGCTCTTGACCCCCTGTGGTCCCTCCATTTTTTAAAGCCAAATCTTAGCCTTCCTGTAACCTTCCAAGAACATCAGCTGAGGGGGGGTATTTCCCCTCTGGTTCTCCTCCTCCCCACCCAGTAATTTGGGTACCATTCTTGGCCCCTTGCTTTTGCTCTGCTGCCTGCCTGCTACCAGGTTGTTGTTGTTCAACTTGCTAGTTTGATTGGCATGAAAATCGGGAGTGGGTTGAAACACACCCAGAATATGACGTGGGTGCATGCTTCAGCCCTAGTTAAGCACTTTGAAGTCGTACTGAAGAAGCAGTGTGTGTCTTTTATAGCTTTCCCATTGAAATCAAGGATAATTCAAACTGGTTGGATCGTGACACCTCTAACCCCCCCTTTTCTTTTCTTTTTTTGCATTATTCAGAGCAAGTTTAAAGTTCAGCACACACAGACTTTGGGTGGGGGAGAGAATGCACCAGCCTTTGCCATTCAATTGGGGAAGGGGGCAGTTATTTTTTTTAAAGCAGCATCAAGCTCTGCCTGCTTGACCTCTGCAGAGAACAGGATGTTCCCTGCGTTTGTCTCAAGGGAGTGACACAGGAATGTTATGACTCATTTAGACCTACAGATGGTCCTATCCCAGAGGTTTGGGGATGGAGTGATAACAATTTGCTTTCAGAGTAACCCTGTGAGGTAGGCCACTTTCCACCCTCTTTTTTTTTTTTTTTTTGCAGATTAGGAAAGCTGAGCCATTCACATCTTCATCACTCTGTGGGAGAGTTCAGAGGGAGCTTTTTTTGCTGATCACACAGCCCCTTTGCGCAAGCCAGCCAATAAACAGGGATGTCTCCCATTAACCATGGTTTCCTGTTTCATATGACCTGGGAAACTATGGTTACTCCACTTCCAAACAAGCCGGAATATCAAGACCATGGTTTTTAAGTTGATTTAGTATATTGGTTTATTCCAATAATAAGCTGGGAAATTATAGTGAATGGAAGACACACATGCAAAGGGAGGGTGGGATGGGTTTTGTGTGTTTGTGGCTAGAAAACTCATGTGTTTGTCTGAATGTGGTCAGTAACTGTCACATTGTGGGATGACTTGCATTTGTGAGATACAGATAAGACGCTGCAGACAGAGAGGCCTTCCTGTCCCCATCCCACATACATACGTACATACTCATGCAGTATTTTGTTTAAAAAAGGGGAGTTTCGTGTATTGAGCTGTGAGTCGCATCATTTGATCGGTTCATGGATGGCTCCTTTGCCTGAGAAATCCAATTGGAAGTCCAAATTGCAACAAACAGGATCTCAGCAGATGGGGGATACAGAGGAACACAAGGTACATAGGAAGCTTATCATCCATCTACCCCAGTATTGTCTGCTCTGACTGGCAGCAGCGGTCCAAGGTTCCAGGCAGGGGACATTCACAGTCCTACCTGGGGATACCTGGGGTTGAAGCTTGCACCCTTCTGCATGGAAAGCCAATGAACTGCATCCCTTGAACTGGTCTAATTTGGGAAGCAGCAAGCCAAGGCAAATGGGAAGGAGGGGTGAGGCTGTCAGTGCCTTTGCTTGGGGAGGTTGTGTGTGTGTTTGGGAGACAGGATTTATTTTTTAAAAATCTCTCCATGGGGATGCTTTTTGCTATGATATGGATAAACATACCACCAGAATGGAAAATGCAGGGGGAAAGAAATCCATTCTGGTGCAAGGTTTATTCACATCATTCCAGGAAGCACCAGGAGAAAATTGTTATTTTGGGGCTGATGTGTTTTATCTTGAGGATGTGTCTATAGCCTACAATCTTAAACTGCTTTGAAACCCATCTCGCTACCTGTGGTTTCTTTGACCCTAGTAATTATAGCCTTGAATAGGTGCTAAGATTTATTTAAAAGACTTCACAGAACTTGACATTCCCAGGGTTCCAGGGTTGAGAATCTGAAACACTCTGCGTCTGCACCTTACATTTAAAGTAGTGTTTCACCACTTTTAACAGTCATGGCTTCCCCCCAAATATCACAGGAACTCTGGTTTGTAAAGGCTTTTGAGACATGTTAGGAGAGCCCTATTCCCACCACAAAGCACTATAATTCCCAGAGTTCCTTGAGAAGAGGAATTGGTTGTTAAATGACTCTGAGAATTATAGTTCAATGATGGGAATAGGGGAATTCCTGACAACTCTCAGCACCTTAACAAACAGTTCCCAGGATTTTTTGGGGTGCCGTGACTGTTAAAGTGATGTTATACCTACTGCTTTAACGGTTAGGAGCAAATAGGGCCATAGTTAAACCAATTCAATACTGAATTAACGTTTCTAGGTAGTCTCTAAACCAGTCCTTTGCATCCAGAGTTTTATGCTTATTTTATTGTTCCACCTTTATAAATGACATTTTTTTTCTCCCAACCTACCTACCATGAACTTAAAACCACTTTTTTTCT
The DNA here is from genome assembly GCF_965153285.1 of Podarcis tiliguerta. NCBI lineage: Eukaryota > Metazoa > Chordata > Lepidosauria > Squamata > Lacertidae > Podarcis > Podarcis tiliguerta. The sequence continues at coordinate 67,965,095 of NC_139541.1, forward strand.
CACAACAACCCTTTGAGGTCGATTAGGCTGCTAAAAGAAACTCAACTAAGGTCACCCATAGAGATCTTTATAGGAATTCAACCCAGAACTCCTTGGTCATAGACCAACACTCTAGCCAGGCCGACCGGGAAGGGGGGGGCGGGATATGTGACCCTCCAGATCTTGTTGGACTTCGGTTCCCATCAGCCCCAGCTGGCGTGGCCAATGATCAGGGATGATGGGAGTTGGAGTCCAGCAAGATGGCAGCACAGTTCACCAGTGGCAATTCTTTCACCTTAAATTAAAAGTGGGAACTATTTTTTATTTCAGTTATTTGTGCACGGATAGCTTTAAAAACACGTTATCACAATGTTTTTATCCTTCAGTCAGTTAGGCTAAGAGGGTGGGACTGATCCACGGTCACCCCATCGACCTTCACAGCTGAGTTGGAATTTGAACCCAAGACTCCCTCATCTGACACAGACGCGGCCACTACACCTCACTGTAGAAGGCAAACTTTCCTATGCAGTGGTACCTCGGGTTACAGACGCTGCAGGTTACAGATGCTTCAGGTTACAGACTCCACTAACCCAGAAATAGTACCTCGGGTTAACAACTTTGCTTCAGGATGAGAACAGAAATTGTGCGGTGGCAGCAGGAGGCCCCATTAGCTGAAGTGGTGCTTCAGGTTAAGAACAGTTTCAGGTTAAGAACGGACCTCCGGAACGAACTACCGTATTTTTCGCCCTATAGGACGCACTTTTTCCCCTCCAAAAATGAAGGGGAAATGTGTGTGCCTCCTATGGGGCGAATGCAGGCTTTCGCTGAAGCCTGGAGAGCGAGAGGAGTCAGTGCGCACCGACCCCTCTCGCTCTCCAGGCTTCAGGAGAGCCCCACCACCAGCCCCACAAACTGGGGGGGGAGAAGCCTGACTTGGTTAGAAGGCTGGCAGGGGGGAGAAGCCTGCTCCTCCCCATCGCCAGCCCCACAAACTCGGGGGACAGCGGGAGAGACGCAGCGCGCCTCTCCCGCTGTCCCCCGACTTGGTTAGAAGGCTGGCGGGGGGAGAAGCCTGCTCCTCCCCGTCGCCAGCCCCACAAACTCAGGGGACAGCGGGAGAGATGCAGCGCGCCTTTCCCGCTGTCCTCCGACTTGGTTAGAAGGCTGGCGGGGGGAGAAGCCTGCTCCTCCCCGTCGCCAGGCCCGCAAACTCGGGGGACAGCGGGAGAGATGCAGCGCGCCTTTCCCGCTGTCCTCCGAATTGGTTAGAAGGCTGGCGGAGGGCTTCCCCCTCCTCCAGCCCCACAAGCTCCCAGAGCGAGGCCAAAGCTGCACGCAGCTTCGGCATCGCTCTGGGTCCCGTTCTGGGGGCTGGGAGAGGGGGAAGCTCGGGCTTCCCCCGCCCCAGCCCCGCGCCTGGGGGGGAAAATTTTTTTCCCCCTTTATTTCCCCTCCCAAAATCTAGGTGCGTCCTATAGGGCGAAAAATACGGTAAGTACTTAACCCAAGGTACCACTGTAAATGTCAGCAGATATAAAGGCAGAGTTCCTCCCAAGCTGGCTGTGCAAGTACAGCTGTCTCCTAGCAGGCTGTAGCTGTACTGCATTCAGCAACACAGTTTAGCATTCTGGGTAGCTGGTTTTGCTGCAGTGCCGCGAGTTTGTTGTGTCCTACACCAGGGTCTGCCCTTGTTGTTTTGTTGTTGTTTATTTCCCTTTTAGTCATCAGTAGTATTAAAAGCTTTTAATTCACTCCGTCTTCCAAAAGCCAAGGCATGCCTGCGTATATGTGATTTGCTGGGGTTGGGGGGACGGGGAGAGAGGGAGGGAGGGAGAAAGACTTTCTCAGCAGAGGTGATTGCAGACACTGGGAATGCAAGCAAGTCACCTGATTCCATTGCAGTACTTTTCAGCTGCTCGCTGATGTCTTGCCAGCCCATCCCCTTTCTCATGGAAGTGTGCAAAGCAACCTGGAAGGTGTGTGTGTGTGGTGTGTGTTTGTGCACGCGCATAGCTGATGAATTTTCTTTGTGAACTTGTTGTTACATGTGGTAATCCTTAGCAAAACATACCAGAGGAGAAAGGAGAGCTGGAAAGTCAGTGATATTTCATTGTTGCCTTTCCCCCGCCTCCTGGCAGGGGGAAAAAAATCATTCTGCTTTGGTTTGTGAAAGTATTCTGTTCATTCACTTTCAAGGTATTCCTTGGTATGGGCCAAATAATTCCCACCCCGGTGCACACACTTCTCAACCGCAGAATCCATTGAACATGCAAGCATTTTGTCTTAACTTTTAGCCAACTCTGGCAGCTCATGGAATGACAGCACAAAGAGATCCTGGCTGCTCTTTTTCATGCTCTGGTAACCTCAAGGCTAGGCTACTGCATTGTGTTGTGCATGGGGCTGGCCACCTTTGATGACTTCCCAGAAGGTAAAGGCACCCCTGACCATTAGGTCCAGTCATGACCGACTCTGGGATTGCGGCGCTCATCTCGCTTTATTGGCCGAGGGAGCCGGTGTACAGCTTCCAGGTCATGTGGCCATCATGACTAAGCCGCTTCTGGTGAACCAGAGCAGCGCACAGAAATGCCATTTACCTTCCCACCAGAGCGGTACCTATTTATCTACTTGCACTGGCGTGCTTTTGAACTGCTAGGTTGGCAGGAGCAGGGACCGAGCTACGGGAGCTCATCCCGTCGCGGGCATTTGAACCGCCGACATTCTGAACAGCAAGTCCTAGGCTGTGTGGTTTAAAGTTAGATGAGTTGCGGCCAGAGATGGCCTTCTGTGACATGGCACTCATTTTATGTAATGCCTTCTGTCATGAGGTTTGCCTTACTTGGTTCCAATCATGATGCCTTTCTAGCACCACGCAAAGACACATTTTATTTCCCCAGGCATTGCAGCACCTAGTGTGAGCTGCTGGCTGGTAGTCTAATCTGCTTTGCTGAATTTTAGTTTCTATTCTGTTTTGTATTTGGCACTAACTATTGTAGACTGCCCTGACGTTTCTGGTTGGAGGTGTCCTTAACATCTTTTGAACAAAGCAAAGCTTAAATTTTGGGCAAATTCTGGCCAAAGTAAGTTTTCTTGAAATTCGCAAATAGCCCATACAAATGGCAACCCACCATTTAGGATTACAGGCAGTGCCCTGATCTATTGGTTGCCTGGCTTTCCTGTCTTGTTCATCCAGACCTGACTTTTGGGTGGCATCACTTGCGCATTCAACCAGGAACAGTAGAGTGGCTTCCGCCCACCCGTATATTGGCGTAATAACCACAGCTTGAGTTGTTGGTAATTAAGGAGTGATTCATACATAAGTGTACATCAGTTAATGGCTCATCCACTTGATGACTCGCAGCCACGGATGTGAACCGCCCCCGTTGAAAAGCATTGTGCTCGAAGTGAAGTTGTGCTTAATCTAGAATGGCTATTGCGCACATATACATCATCCCTTGACCTTGCGCACAAGTGAATTGCCCCTCCCCCCCCCCAATAAATTGCCGAATTTTGTTAGAAAATTGGTGGATTTGAGAAAAAGGCTTCAGCTTTATCTTACAAGACCATCATCTACATACTGGATGTGACTGGTTAGGATTAAGTCGTGTGTATAAATAAATCGAATCATGCTAGTAGACTTGCTTAAAATTTATGTAGTAAGGCTTTACTGATTGGAATATGTGTGACTGCCATATAGTGTTTATTTACTTTCTAGACTGATGTTCTGACTTAATTCTTAGCTTGCTCTGTATTTTGTTTCAATATTTTGATTCTGGGTTTTTATTGACATCATGCATTTTCATTTTATTTGTATTCTAGTCTTGATTTTCCATTTTTGTTATTTTGTGAGCCACTCAGAGACTTTGAAAAATATTATACAGTCTGCAAATTGGATGGCTAGATGAATGAATGAATGAATAACTAATGTCTTTCTGCCACAAAAATCAAGGCATTGTACAATATAAAATGATCTCTTTACAATACAAGGGACATGACATGAAAGGGGAAAGGACTTGGAAGGGAAGAGGCAAAATAAACAAATGTAGGTTCCCAAAACATTCATCCTGCTATATAATGAAGTGACATGACGACCTGTGGAATGGCTGCTGATGAAGACAGTTATGGGAGGGAAGGAGGCAAATATCACGTGGACCCAGGAAGGCTTGTGCAGAGGGCCCCAGTATCTCACATGGTCGAAGATGAAGGCAAGTTCTGGGAGGGGAGGAGCTACCTGGCAATTGGTCTTCTCCAGGCTTGAGGGAAGGGGCTGTACTGTCTCGCCTGTCCCTCTGATTGTTTTTGGGAACCCCTGATGCCATCAGGCCTGAGAAGGAAACCAGAGATTAATCATTTCATCTGGAGGAGAATAGCAGGCTTCTGACAGATATGAAATAAAGCTGAAGCCACTGAAGACCCGAACGTTCCTCATTTCAGGAAGAGCAATTTGCTTTGTAGACGTATTTTGCCTCCAGCCAGAAACCATAGACTGCGTGTCCCTGCAGAAAACAAGAGGACTTCTTTTCTGATGAGTCAGCAGGGGGCATTATCTGGTTGCAGATAGCTTGCTTGAACTTGCCTTCTGCTACTAGGGGCGGGGGGGATTTTGTTTTCTGGACCCTTGGCGAGTTGTCTGAAGGCTATATGTGATGCTTGTTGGGGGAAAGACTGCTTTTGTCGCTTATCGTACAACAGGGGCAATAATAATTCATTTTCTCTCCCTCTTGCCCCTTTAAAACAAATCACGGTCTTGCCTACCTGGAGATTGTTCATGGCCAAGATGTGAAATGGCAGGTGTTTAGCTTGGTCACAAGTATCTTTGACAATGCAGCACAAGCTGTGGTGCAGGGTTGGGGCATCTCAGACCCTGGAGTGCAAAAGTGGCCCTCTGGGCTTCATTACCTGGCCCTCTGAACCCTTCACAGGCCGTGCCACTCTCTGGCCCTGCGTCACACCCCAGTTGTTTATGCCTGGTCAGAAAGCCTCTTTTAATGCTTCAGGCTTGTCTGGATGGAGGCCAGAGAGTGTGTGTAGAAACTGGTTTCCTGTAGAAAGGTAAAATTTGCATGCATTGCCCTTCCCAATTCTGCCTCTGGCCCCACCCAGCACTGGCATGTGGCCCACGGAAGTTTGCCCAGGAGGGAATGAGGGCTGGAAAAGTTTCCCCACTCCTGCTCTAGGGTGATCTGAAGATGGAAACACAGAGCAGAATTAATTCTGATTTTGATGACTGGTAGGTATAAGCCTTTTTGCTGTTGTTGCCCTTGTATTTTTAACAGCTTTCATTTTCCCCCCAAGCTTTCAAAGGTCAAGACTAATGTAACAGGATGGATGTAATTAGATTTTTGCTGGTGGTAGGCTCCAAGGACAAAGCTAAAGGGCTTTGATCAAATATTATTTTTAGCCAAATAGGTCCCCTTCTTTGATTCGGCCCAGAGCAATGTAAGCTGCATAATTGGTGTAAATAAATTTTGGGATGTGTACTTAGATAACTTGAGCCCTAATAGAACTTCTGTGGAGGGACAAAACTCCTTGTGGGCTTTTCCTCATGGGAACCAACTCTTGGGGATGCTTGAGCACTAGGTTTTCTGCATTTAGAGGGTTGGGAGAGTTTGGATCAGATGGCCCATGAGTCTTACTGCAATGCTGTGATTCGCTTATCTCAAGGACTGAGCTCAAGAGAAACAAACTACATTGGTATCTCTGGTTAAGTTAACTAGTTCTGGAGGTCCGTTCTTAACCTGAAACTGTTCTTAACTTGAGGTACCACTTTAGCTAATGGGGCCTCCCGTTGCTGCCACACCGCCGCCACGCAGTTTCTGTTCTCATCCTGAAGCAGAGTTCTTAACCTGAGGTACTATTTCTGGGTTAGCAGAGTCTGTAACCTGAAGCGTCTGTAACCCGAGGTACCACCGTAGTTGCATCAGTTTGCAGAAAGAAGTTGGCTCTGAGCAGCTGGGATCATCACATCCAACCCCTCCACAAGCAGTTTTTCTACTTAGAAAAAAATGTTGGTATTTTTTTTATATATATATAAAATCAAAACAAGGTGCATGATTGCAAAAACATAGAAACAAAATCTAAATTGCATTTTTAGCTGGCTTTGGTGGCAAGTATATTTCTCGTTTGCATCAATAATGTAAATTAATATGAGATTGCTTTTCAGGAGAACCCCACTTCCCAAAACAAAACACATCCCTGGACTAACCTCTGTTTCTATGGATTGCAAATATTGCATTCTCCGTGATTTTCAGCTTCCATTAGCAAAGACATGATGACTTTGGAAATCATCAGAAAACTTCTGAATATCTGTCTCTGCAGGCAGTTTCACTGGTTCTGCTGGATGATGGGTGATGATAGGCTTCCAACTCACTTGTAGTTATTTATTATATTTATAGTCATCCCAGATGCTCAGGGCTGTAGACATTGTTCTTCCTTAGTTTATCCTTGCAACAACCTGTGAAGCAGATGAGGCTGACAGATGGGTGACTTTCCCAAGTATATTTGTGAGTTTTGCGGCTGCGAGGAGATTTGTATTTGGGCTACTCCAACATGCTAACCCAGGAATGGAGAATTTGTGGCTCTCCAGGTGTTACTGGACTCCAGTTCCCATCAGCCCCAGCTAGCATACCCAGTGGTCAGGGATGATGGATGTTGTAGTTAAACATCATTTGGAGGTTCAGGTAGGTAGCCGTGTTGGTCTGATGCAGTCGAAATACATTAAAAAAAAAATGTCCAGTAGCACCTTAGAGACCAACTAAGTTCATTCTGGGTATAAGCTTTTGTGTGCATGTATCCGAAGAAGTGTGCACGCACACAAAAGGTTATACCCAGAACAAACTTAGTTGGTCTCTAAGGTGCTACGGGACAATTTTTTTATTTATCTTTTGGAAGGCCGTTGTTTCCCTGTCCCTGCTCTGCCCTCAGTGCCAAGTTGAGGATGCAAGTGCTTGCTTCTCTTACCTTGATTTCTGTCCCTACAGCAGGCATGTCCATAGTCCGTTTTGGGGGCCTAATCCAGCCCACCTGTTGGTTTATTCTGGCCCCTGTGGCAGTTTATTTCTTGGGGTAAAATCCTAAAAGAAGGTCAACAACTTCGGGGTTAAATCCTAAAAAAAGCTCATCCCCAAACTTCGGTCGGCCCTCACGCATGTTCACTTCATCAAATCTGGCCCTCTTTGAAAAAGGTTGGATACCCCTGCCCTACAGTTTGTGCTGAGAAGGGCCACAGAGAGGGAGACAAGAATGCACTGAATGATGTTCTGCCAGTCCTGGATATTTCAGTGATGGTTACCGGGTACAGAGCTACACCAAGCTATGGAAATCTGTCACTCTCCAGATGGTTTCTGCAGCAGCCTTCAACCCTTACTGTTGGCCATGCCGGTAGCTGGGCTGAGAGAAGTTGGAGTCCAACAACAATCTAGAAGGTTACAGACTCATCATTTCTGGCCTAGGGCAGTAGCAACGTCAACAACAATGTCATGTTAGACAGAGTGAATGGTAAGACAGGAACAACAGGCCAGGCCCACGCTCCCGCTCTCAACAACTGCCTTCCATTCCAATTAGTCAGAGTTTTATAAACCTAGATAAAGTAGGCCGTGGATTTCTAAACTAGTAGGTGTCACGGGGTTATTAGAGCCATTCCCATCTCTCACTCTCCACCTGATTTTGGGAGTTATGTTCTTACCCTGCCCTTCCTCCCACAAACTGAAGGCAGAGGACGTGGGTGATCTCATTCTGTTTTTCCCTCTCACAGCAGCCCTCTGGACTGAGAGATGATTAGGTGGTCAAGGGCCATGCAGTGAGCTTCATGTGAAGATTTGCAGGGCTGGCCCAAGTCATTTTGTTGCCTGGGGAGGACAAGATGGTGCTCCTCCCTCTCCCAGAAATCGACTGGCCTGGCCATTGAATCTTAATTCAACACTGGTGTACTGCAGCACCAGCCACCCACATATAAGGGCAGTAGACTATCACAAGCTCAGGGCAGGCCATAGGACACACAGAGTTCTGTTCTCCCAAGACCTTGTCACTGCTTTTTCACCAAAAATGCAGATCTAGGCCCTAGACGCAGAGCTTCTGGGGTGCCACAGCAGGAAGCACAGCTACGGCATCCAATGGAAGGCGGGGCGCGGATGGGATTTTGGCATTCCACAAGGTGGAATATGAGATGCCCTGGCCCACCACTGTTCACTGCTCTGCTTGGTGCCGATTCAAATAAAAGCAGCATGCAACGCATGCATCTATCAAAATAATGAATGGAGAAACTTTGGGCGTTCGTTGCGTTGGCTAAATCGGCTCATTATCTTAGATATAGAGGACAAAACAAAGGTACAAAAGCTTTGTGGCAAGATGGATTTTAAAAAGTGAAGTGGGTTACAGATGCTTCAGGTTACAGACGCTTCAGGTTACAGACTCCGCTAACCCAGAGATAGTCCCTCAGGTTAAGAACTTTGCTTCAGGATGAGAACAGAAATCGCATCGTGGCAGTGGGAAGCCCCATTAGCTAAAGTGGTACCTCGGGTTAAGAACAATTTCAGGTTAAGAACGGACCTCCAGAACGAATTAAGTTCTTAACCGGAGGTACCACTGTACAGCAAAAAATATATAGGATGTGGACAAATGTAAAGTATCAGTTTATAATACATTAAGAACTGAAATCCATAGCTTTGTTATGAATTGGCAGTTAACATGTCTTCACTAGGGCAACACTTTCCCTTTGTATTTCGTAGTATGGCTTATAATATTTGCAATTAATTATAGCTATTGATAAAACTCTGATGTGCTAAGGACATTTACCAGTTAAAAAATAATTTTAACACATAACATTCAATTATGTAATGTTTCCTTTCCACTGGGATAATTAAATGTGTTTTCAGTATGGTAGATAAAAAAACTACATATTGGGTACTTAGTGAGGGCGCCATTACAAACTTCTGATGTGTCCTGTGAATAAAGCACATTCAGCCACTGCCTGCTGCCTGCAAGGAAGGCTAAAAATGGAGCTGTGATACCTTAGGTTTGTCTCTTCTGTTTTGTATAACAGGTTCCTGGCTGGGGTCTTGAGTTGTGAGCACTTTGAATGTTCTGAATCCCAGCAGGTCTTAAAGAAGCAATACCTAAGAGCTGTGTGTTTCGAGGTTGTTGACATTTGCTCCAGATACTAAATTCCATGTATCTGTTGGGTTAGTTCACACAGGCAACCCAAAAGTAGGCAGAAGCGAACGGAAGACCCTGTTGTTCCACTGGCAACGCTTTCACACGTGATTTGCATTTCTGCCCGTGTGGAACCTTGTGGGTCTGTGTCCCCTGCAGCCATCTAGCCCTGAGCAACATGTAGACAGGAATTCTGCCTCTTCTAAAGCTGCGTCGCAAGGGCCTGGCATTGTTTTCGCAGTAGGAATTCGAATGCCACAAGGAAGTACAAGAACAATAAGCAGAGTGTGTGAGGCTGGGAGCCAAGCGACCAAGTTCCGGAGCGTAGCAGTAAAGTGTCAAGGATCCAGCAGTTTACTCACCCTGCCATAGCACATAATTTTAGGTCCTCCGCCTAATGAAAATGCAGTCCCAGTGAAATCGCGCGAGGGCATTTAGCTAGCGAGGTGCCTGGCTGTGACTCAGTTTCTGGCTGAAATGGGTGGGGTATCTGTCATTTCTGATTAACTCGACGACAGGGCTTCCTGACGTGCAAATCATAACTTCACTTGCCTGTCCCCTTGGCCTGTCCTTCACTCCCAGAGGCAACCGGTTGCTGAATGGAACAAGGAGAAGGGTTCAAGTTGGGCTAAGAAGAGAAGAGAGAGGCCTGCAATCTTGTTGCTCGTCAACAGCTGCATGTGAGAAGCCCCTAAGACAGGAATGGGGAACCAGTGGCTCTCCAGATGTTGCTAGATTTCAGCTCTCGTCAGCCCCAGCCAATGATCACAGAGTGATGGGAGTTATAGTCCAACCATGTCCTGAGGACCACAGGTTCCCCATCCCTGTCCTAAAAGAATTTCAAGACTTGCAGCAGGCTCTTGATCAACGTCAAACACATAAACTGCATTTCGATATTATAACTGCTTTAGAATGTGTATCCCCCCCACCCCCAAAAAATTGTGGATCTGTTTGCCTCCCTTGGCTCATTCGGGAGGAAGGGTAGGATATATATTGATGATGAATATATAGGGTGCTTTGATGCAGGGGATGGGAGCTGTGGCCTTGATTCAATGTACACCCAAAGAGTTGCTTTTGCAGTACAGCAAACAAGTGAGCTGGCCTTTGCAGTTACGGCACTCAGACCTTGGATCGGCTTGTTTTGAGAAGTTCACCTGGGGCCAGGATTTCTACCCACTCTTTCTGCAGCAAAACACAATTGAAGCAGCTGGTGCAGATATTAAAAGAACAAAAAAATGCAAGCAGTCACATATAAATAGCAGCAATTGAAGTAGACATAAAAGAGGCCAAATTAGTAAAATGCATGTGCTGGCTTTTAAAATCTTTGAATTGACTTAGTGGTGGTTGTTGTGAACCGCGTTGGATGCATTTCATTGCAGAAAGGTGGATTAGACATTCTTGCAATAAATAATAAGAATAGGCACTGTAAGCAGTAGTATCTGAGAAATTCTAGTGGTCCCCCCATATACCAGGGGCAGAAAACCTGAGTCTCCTGCAATCCTGGTGTTGTTGTATTACAACTCCCATCATTTCTTGCCATTGGTCACTCCGGTTAGGGCTGATGGGAAGGCCACAGCTTCCCCATCCCAGCAATGTGTTAATAGTGACTTTTCCCGCCAAGTCTGGATCCTTATGTAGCCAAAACAGCACTATCTTACAGAATAAAGTAGGCATTAGCATGCTGTGGGGGGAACTCCAAGCTTTGCGGAAGCACAACAAACTTTAGAGGGGAGAAAGATAAGGGGCCAAAGGGCCCTCTCCAACAGCCTGCAGAGGGGCTGAGCATGCAAATTGGGCCTGGAGGACAGGAAAGACTCATGCTTAATGTTGTGAGATCACTACAGTTACAAACCGGGGCATTTCCCTTTTCTGAAAGTATATTTTGGGTTTAGGGGAAATGTAAGGTGACAATAGGCCTTTAGGCTGCAGCCAATGAACGAAGGTTGCCAATGGAGCTCAGTCCAAAGTGATGATAATATGTGAACAAATCAAAGTTCAGGTTTGAGAAACCTCAAATGGCCAGCGTCTTCCTTCCTCGTCTTTCAAAGCTGGTGCATTAACTACTTAGGATCTATTTGTCGAATGTCCTGCTTTCTCTGAAGACAAAAAACCCTGAAACAGCTTCTTGCTAACAGCCCATGTTTCTGTCGAAAGGCTGCAATCCTATGCATGCTTATTTGGGAATGAGCCGCAACAGATGCAGTATAACCTCCTTTTCAGTCAGCAAGCCTAGGATCCTGCTGTAAGTGTTTCTTCTGTGCAGCTGGGATCACACACAGCAAAAACTGAAGTTGAATTAGACCAGAAGTAGGGAACCTCAGGCCTAGGGGCCAAATGTGCCCCCCAAGCTTCTCTATCTGGCCCCCAGGACCTTCCTCAGGCCACACCCCTTCTCCTCAGGCCAGCTTCCTCACAAGCCCTGCTTCACACCCTCCTTGAGTGTTTTTGCCTGGCTGGAATATGTCCTTGAACTCTGATCGTACCTCTTGCTTGCCTTAATGGTGGATAGAGAGGGATGCAGGAATGTGTGTAGAAACAGGCCTACAATGCAAGAGTAAAATGCACATTTGCTGCTGTGTTCAACTTTAAGCATTGGCATGTGGCCCCCCGGAAAGTTTCCCAGAAGGAAATGTGGCCCTTGAGCTGAGGCAGGTTCCTCACCACCACCTGTTTCAGGGGTGGACTACTAGTGGGGAGACCTCACCTCAAATCCCAGCTCTGCCATAAAGCACACTCTGCCATGAAGGCGGAACGCTGCTTCAACCTAGTCACTGTGCAAACACAAAAAGTACAGAACAACATCCTTCAAGGCCAGACCATAGTACACCGGCCTGCGCCTGACTTGGCTTCTAGGCTAAGTCAGGGCTGTCTCACAGTGGCGTAGCGTGGGTTGTCAGCACCCGGGGCAAGGCAAGTAATTTGCGCCCCCTAACCCGTGGATTTGCGCCCCCTAACCTCCAGATGTTGCGCCCGGTGCTGCCGGCCCCCCCTGCACCCTCCACGCTACGCCACTGCTGTCTCAGGTTCCAGGCTGGACCGGTGACGGAATAATTTATTGCTTGCTGAAGTGCCCCGAGATGTGAAGATGGACCCTGATTCATTTGATGGCTTTACTAAGGGATTAGTGACCAGGGGTCAGCAAACTTTTTCAGCAGGGGGCCGGTCCACTGTCCCTCAGACCTTGTGGGGGGCCGGACTATATTTTTTGGGGGGAAAGTGAACGAATTCCTATGCCCCACAAATAACCCAGAGATGCATTTTAAATAAAAGGACACATTCTACTCATGTAAAAACACGCTGATTCCTGGACTGTCTGCGGGCCGGATTTAGAAGGTGATTGGGCTGGATCCGGCCCCCGGGCCCTAGTTTACCTACCCATGGATTAGTCCAATTCGTGGAGTAGAATTGGTCTGTCAACAGCTGTTAGATCGCTTAATGGAACTTCCATGTTGAATTGCTGTCAACATCTGAATACTAGGGGGCAGGGAGGACAGCGTGGGAGAGTTTTTGAAAAAGATTAAAGGTAGAGGGACCCCTGACCATTAGGTCCAGTCGTGGCCGACTCTGGGGTTGCGGCGCTCATCTCGCTTTATTGGCCGAGGGAGCCGGCGTACAGCTTCCGGGTCATGTGGCCAGCATGACTAAGCTGCTTCTGGAGAACCAAAGCAGCGCATGGAAACACCATTTACCTTCCCACCGGAGTGGTACCTATTTATCTACTTGCACTTCGACGAGCTTTTGAACTGCTAGGTTGGCAGGAGCAGGGACCAAGCAACAGGAGCTCACTCCGTCGCGGGGATTCGAACCGCCGTCCTTCTGATCGGCAAGTCCTAGGCTCTGTGGTTTAACCCACAGCGCCACTCTAAAGCAAACATAAATGTTTTGTCTCTGTGCCCTGTTTGTGGTTTGCCATGTTGGAAATGCATGGCTCGGCTAGATGAGCCCTGAATCTGACCCAGCAGGTGCTCTTTTTGCCCTGGCACCTTTCTAAAGCTGCTTGGGCTCATCTTTTTAAGTCATTGGCAACCTCCTCTGTCGCTTCTGCTGCTACGAGCTCACAAAGCTTGCACTTGGCACACAAAGAGGAGCTGGCTCTGTATTTAGAGGTCATCTTGGGTTATCTCCCTCACTGCTCTTCAACCATTGCCAGCCATTCCGAGCACTGTGCACACTCACAGTTTTTGGCCGCTCAGATTGTTTTGGTCTTGGTAAACCCCCTTCTCCTTGGTTATATTGTAGTTCAGTGGTAGAGAGTCTGCCTTGCATTAGAAGGTCCCCGGTTCAAGCCCAGGGAGAGCAGGGGAAAAGCTGCTGCCTCAAACTGGGCAGAGTTGCTGCCAGTTAGTGTAGACAGTACTGAGCTAGATGGACCAATGAGTCAGCACAAGGCAGTTCACTGCTTTGGAAACTGGTTTGGCTCACTTGGTTTTAATGTGTGCGGAGCCATTAACCTCTCTTTGCTGGTGTGCTTGCTCTTTGCTCGTGTTAGATACAGTGGTACCTCGGGTTAAGTACTTAATTCGTTCCGGAGGTCCGTTCTTAACCTGAAACTGTTCTTAACCTGAAGCACCACTTTAGCTAATGGGGCCTCCTGCTGCTGCCGCACTGCCAGAGCACGATTTCTGTTCTCATCCTGAAGCAAAGTTCTTAACCTGAACCACTATTTCTAGGTTAGCAGAGTCTGTAACCTGAAGCGTATGTAACCTGAAGTGTATGTAACCCGAGGTAACTCTAGCCTGCACTGCATGGATGATTTTATAGGGCGTGAGACAAGACAATAGCTATGCTTGCGACACAGGTTGGACTAAATAGCCCTTAAAGTCCTTTGAACTCTTTTGCCTTCTAATGAAGATTGAAGAGGTTATCGCAGGGAAGCTGGTTTTGTAAACAAGTTCCTAGTCCTCATGTATGTGTGTGTGTGTGTGTGTGTTTACAAGAAATATATTTAGCAATGGGAGGAATGTGCTAAGAGGAGATGACATTGTGAAACATCCCAGTCAATTTCGTTTGATTGGATGCATATCTCTTGGCTATTTCCATTGACGGGAAAGTACCTTCTCTTTTTAAACGTCCGGCTTACCTTGACATGCCTAACCAAAATTCTTCCTGCAGCAAGTCATGTTGGCTGCAGCTATGTGCATATAGCTGAAAAAAACTTGTGTGTGTGATTATTCCCCCCTCACCCCTTAGAAGGGCATCAGATCAGCAGAAAAACTTAGCATTTCGTGGAACATCTGTAAACGGCTGCAATTAAGCCTATGTTTTCAGGACCTGCACCTAAGTGGCTAAATTTTCCTGGTGTTATCAGGATAAGAGAGAAAGGTAAAGGGACCCCTGACCATTAGGTCCAGTCGTGACCGACTCTGGGGTTGCGGTGCTCATCTCGCTTTATTGGCCGAGGGAGCCAGCGTGCAGCTTCCGGGTCATGTGGCCAGCATGACTAAGCCGCTTCTGGCGAACCAGAGCATTGCGTGGAAACGCCGTTTACCTTCCCGCTGGAGCAGTACCTATTTATCTACTTGCACTTTGACTGTGCTTTTGAACTGCTAGGTTGGCAGGAGCTGGGACCAAGCAACGGGAGCTCAACCTGTCGCGGGGATTTGAACCGCTGACCTTCTGATTGGCAAGCCCTAGGCTCTGTGGTTTAACCCGCAGCGCCACCCGTGTCCCTTGATTGGCGGTGCATGCAAGACTCCTTAGGCCAGTGTTGGCCAAACGTGGCCCTCCAGTGTTTTGGGACTACAATTCCCATCATGCCTGACCACTGGTCCTGTTAGCTAGGGATGATGGGAGTTGTAGTCCAAAAACAGCTGGAGGGCCAAGTTTGGCCAACACTGCCTTAGGCACAAGCTGACAGTCAGAACCTGGGAAGCAATGTAAGGCTTCTCACGCACTGACAATGAGCTGATCTTCGACATTTGAGAAGACCTGCTTTGCACACACTGGCAGCTAGTTGATGGTTGGTGTTTTGCCCACTGTTCTGCCAACACGGTTTGATTTCAAGCTCCACACTCACCTGGCATGATTATGTTGCCAGGTGATTGACAGGGGAGCAGCCCAGACCCATTTCCCTCCCTCTGTTCTACCGTCTTTAACACTACAATTTTCTATAGAATTGGGGCTCTGGGTGTATTCCACAGTTCTGGGACCACACCATGAATTCAGCAAGAATTCAGCATTATTGTCTATTTTCTGTCCTTTAAGGGTGAATAGGTAACTTTGAAAAGTGTGCCTGATCAAATCAAAAGGAGCCAGAAGAGTAATTAAACCGAAATTTGCAGGGATGCACATTGCACAATCGTACAGAATGTGCAAATCAGTATTGGTAGAATGCTGTTTGGGTGAAAGGAATTACAAACAAGAAAGGTGGCTGCAAAGCCTATATTCAGTGATACCTCGGGTTAAGAACTTAATTCGTTCCGGAGTTCCGTTCTTAACCTGAAACTGTTCTTAACCTGAAGCACCACTTTAGCTAATGGGGCCTCCTGCTGCCGCCACGCCACCGCTGCTCGATTTCTTTTCTCATCCTGAAGCAAAGTTCTTAACCCGAGGTACTATTTCTGGGTTAGCGGAGACTGTAACCTGAAGCATATGTAACCCGAGGTACCACTGTACATGCTTATTCCCTGGATATTCCAAGTGAAATTGGGTGTGTGGCTAATGGAAGATGGTTCTTTCGCCACCACTGATTTCCTAGTGCAGGGGGCCTTTCCAGACTCTGTCCTTTCCCGCCAGAGAACAGTGACTTATAGTGAGTGGAGCAGCCCAGTGTTGATGATCCTGGGAATGCTCCTCCTATTGAGAGAGATAATAATAATAATAATAATAATAATAATAATAATAGTGTTGATGATCCTGGGAATGCTCCTCCTATTGAGAGGGATAATAATAATAATAATAATAATAATAATAATAATAATAATAGTGTTGATGATCCTGGGAATGCTCCTCCTATTGAGAGGGATAATAATAATAATAATAATAATAATAATAATAATAATAATAATTTATTTATTTATTTATTTATTTATACATACATACATACATACATACATACCCCGCCCATCTGGCTGGGCTTCCCCAGCCACCCTGGGCGGCTTCCAACAAAATATCAAAATACCGTAATACATCAAACATTAAAAGCTTCCCTAAACAGGGCTGCCTTCAGATGTCTTCTAAAAGTCTGGTAGTTGTTGTTCTCTTTGACATCTAATGGGAGGGCGTTCCATAAGGCAGGTGCCACTACCGAGAAGGCCCTCTGCCTGGTTCCCTGTAACTTGGCTTCTCACAGTGAGGGAACCGCCAGAAGGCCCTCGGTGCTGGACCTCAGTGTCCAGGTAGAACGATGGGGGTGGAGACGCTCCTTCAGATATACTGGACCGGCTGTATTTAATGGTAGTCCTTGTCTGCATAGACCTACTGAAATTAATGAACAACGTCCAAGTTAGGCATATTAATTTCAGTGGAACTACTTTGAGTAAAACTTAGTTGGAAATAATTCTTACCGTTAAATAGCATTCATGCTTCATAGAGTGTAAACATCAGTCTTGCTTCCTTCAACTAATGTGGAGTTGGTGTGCAGATGGTGGTTATTTTTAGAGGGCTTCTCAAGATGACCTGTTTATTTAGTATTCATCCTAATTTGCTTGCCCAAGGCTTACATGGTGGTTAGATTATGTCTGGTCTTTATTGAGCATTTGTTCTGATTTGTTTACAGGGCACTTACATAACAATAAGCATTCAAAAACTGCTAGCGCATTTGCAAATTTAAGCAGGGTCCGATATGGTTTCAAATTGGATGCCGGACCTCATGCTGAGATTCCTGCTTTGCAGGCGGGTTGGACTAGATGACCCTTGGGGTCTCTATTCCAACTCTACAATCTTTCATTCATCCTGATTTGCTTGTGGGGTGTTTATACACCATCCTGTTAATCATTAGTTCAATGCATTTCCCTGTCACTTTCCAAACCACACTTTTTATTTTTATTTTTAAAAAGTGGGTTTGCCATGCTTCAATCCACTTTAAATGCATAAACCTAAAGTACCAGCGTGCACTTGAATTCCTCCTGTAAAAGAACTGGCAGCCAGGAGGCGGTGATGTCTGTGGGGGCATGTCACAAGTCCATCACCTGCCCCCTCTCCCTCTGTTCTTCTTCCCTTCATTGTCTGTGAATTTTCCCTGTCTAGCACTTGAAGAGATCAAAGGTCCTAAGGAAACAACAGCCCAGACAGCAATGGACTTGTGACAGGCTCCTACTAAAATCACAGGTGCCAGCCATCATTATCCATGTTTCTTAAGATAAACACCATAATTGCTCTCGGTGACTTTCAGTAGTCATAAGGCTTGCAGACAATGAACCCTGTGAATAACATCAAATAGCCATTTGCACCACAAGATTGCTCATTGGGATAGCATCACTTGGTTCTTTGGCAACTGAAGGCAAAATGTCGCAAGGCTATCGCAGCAGGGCTAATCAGACCACAAGGCTAGCCGTGGCCCCTTTTATTATGTAGGAATGAATGGGGATTTGCTGCATAGGACTAGTCCTGGTAGATCCCTCTGGGATAGCTGTGCGAAGGAGCCTTCAGTCAAGAAGCACATTAGGAGTAAAGGTCCTTGCAGTTACATTTCCCATGGTGTCTGTTAAGTGCTGGGTCCTTCTAGGTCAAATTTGGAAAGTCATCCTTTCCCGTCTGGTTTTTGCACCGTCTGCGAGATGGAGTTAGTTGACCCGGTGTGTGATCTTTGTATTGAGCTTCACATTAAACCAATGGCTTCAAGTTCCAAGAAAGGAGATTCAGAAAAAACTTTCTGACAGTAAGAGCTGTTCGGCAGTGGACTCTCCTTCCTTGGAGGTTTTTAAATAGAGGTTGGATGGCCCATCTGTCATAGATGCTTTAGTTGAGTTTCCTGCATTGCAGGGGGTTGGACTAGATGATCCTCGGGGTCCCTTCCAACTCTACAGTTTCATGATTCTATGAATTTGTTAAGGGAAATTCCTCCTTTCTGGTCTTGCCGGATCTGCCTGTAGCTTTTGGTACCGTAGACCGTGATCTTCTGTTGCGTTGCCTGCTACATTTGACAAGGGTTTAGGGGAGTGCCTTCCAAATGATTTGCTTCCGCAGTTCAACCGAACGATCCAATTGATTTCATCTGTCAATGTAAATTGATAGGAATTGATAGGAGGGTGATCAATATATATTGCTACACTGATGAGACCTCACTCTAAGGAAGGGAAAGGAGAATGTTAGCCGCTTTGAGACTCCTTAAAGGGAGTGAAAGGCGGGATATCAAAACCAAACTCTTCTTCTTCTTCTTCTTCTTCTTCTTCACTCTAAATGTATTTTGAGTTGCTTTGGGACTGTTCATGTGTAAAGTAACCCATAAATGAAATAATTAAAAAATAACAGAAAGTTCAGGATCAAGTTACAGGGTTGTTTAAAGCTGATAGTGAATGCACAATCTGTGCACATTGGTACCTCTGGTTATGAACTTAATTAGTTCCAGAGGTCCATTCATAACCAGAGAACGCTCGCAACATGAGGTGTGCTTTCACTAATAATGCCTGCCGCACTGCCCGAGCGCGACTTCCGCTCACATCCTGGGGCAAAGTTCGCAACAAGGGACATCTACTTTCGGGTTAGTGGAGGGCGTAACCCAAAGCATTCGTAAAGAGTATGGTACATAACACGATGTACCACTGTACACAAATAGTTGAAATGCACAAATGAACAAGCTGCACTCTTTCACACAACAACTTGAACATGTACAGGGACAGCTTGTACCTGGGTTCAGTGTAATGTGTGAACAAGCTTTATCTTTGTCCTAAAACAGGGTCTGAATGTCATGTTCAAATGGCTGAGGTTGAATAAGTTAAAATTGAACCTAGACAAGCTGGAGGTGGGCATGGTTGAGAAATAGCCTTAGTCTGGAGGAGATCAGCCTACCGGTGACCAATAGGGTTTTTGTGATCCTCGGTTTTCACGTTAAGAGCCTAGGATCCAGTAATACTGGATCCAGTAATACTGGATCCTAGTGCTGTTGCCAGGAGGTGTCTCCCCCACCCCCCATCTTGGGCTGATTAGGAGGCCATTTTATGGCGAGGCGAGACCTTGCTACATGCCAATCCATGCTTCTGAAACTTGGAGCCTTGATTACTGCAGTTGGTTTCACATGGAGCTACTACAATCCAAGATGACTTGGAAGCTTCAGCTGTCACAGAACACCATCTGACATACGGACACAGGGAGTTGTCTTCTGCCAAGTTGACAGAAGACCACTAATTAAAGACCACTATTATTTCTATAATGACCGGCTGTGGTTCTCCATGGGTTCAGATCAGACATGAGGTGGTAGTACACAGCCGTCATGAATGGTAGCCATTGGTAGACTTATGCTCCATGAATTTGTCTGTTTCCCCTTTTAAAGCCATCTGTGCTGGTGGACCATCGCACCTTGCCGCACCGAATCCCATTGTTTAGCTATGAGCTGTGTGATACCCACCCAAAATGCAACTTGGGCTTTCCTGGGATCTAAGATTACGTGAGAGGCCTGTGTCCCATTTTCTCCTTGCCATGTAAAACAATATGTACCTCTAGCACATTTCCCATGTTCCTAAAACTAAAAAGCAACCTTTCCCAGTAGGCAAATTGCTCCAACCCCTTTCTCATTTCCTCCAGGCCCCCTTTTTGCACCTTCCTCAGCCCCCAGGTACTGAGTGATGGGCAGGGAAGAGGAAATTCCCGACCCTTTGGGGAGAAGAGCAGCGGCTCCCCATTGCAAAACTGTAGAACTGCATTATAACTTTGTGACTCACACCTGACGTGGGAATTGGGACAGAGACTTCTGCCCTTGAAAACAGATGGCATCAGGATACCGTTGGAAAGGAAGGTTGCTGCCAAATAAGAGGAGGATACAGTAGTATATTTTTGGCTTGCTCGTATATGTTGTGTCATCATAAAATTGGGCATTCCCTTCTCTTCCCTCCCCCTTTGTCACTTTTGTGGGGGCTTTCTCTGTTGTTTTCCTCCTTCCCCTTGGCATAATGGGACTCATTATGATCAGAGCTGAGAATGTTGCATACCTTTGCAAATACGCAGCCCACCCCTCCTTCCAGGCTGAGTTGGGGAGGCGAGGGGCTGCATTATCTTGAAATTCTGGACATGGAACACTGCCTATGCCTTCTGCTCAAAGTGGCAACTTCAGGAAAAGTGCGTGGCCTGCTTTCGCAGAGGCCGCAGGTGGCCGAGTTGCTGCTAAATGACCTTCTGCCTGAGGGATGTGAGTCATTTCTAAACAGGCTTCGCAGAAAGGCACAGCAATGGCCTTTAATGCACCTCATGACAGTCTTGTGAGGATAAGCACATAAGGGCTGGCTGCTTCGGCATCGCCCTTGTCCAGCATCCTTGGTGGCAATATAGCAAACCTTGAATCATAGAATTGCAGGTTCAGAAGGGACCCTGAGGATCTTGTCCAACCCCCTGCAATGCAGGAAAATGCAGCTTACAGGGATCAAACCTGTGACCTTGGCATTATCAGCACCACACTCTAACCAACTGAGCTATCCAGGCGTGCAGGGACCTGTTCTGCATGTGTGACAGAAAACTGTTATTTAGCTTGGCATTGTCTACACACTGACTGGCAGCAATTTTCAGGGTGGGGGGTGTACATTAGTCTTTCCCAGTCCTACCTCGAAATGGCAGGGACTGGACATGGGACCTTCTGCATGCAAAGCTTGTGTTCTGCCACTGTGCAGTAGCCCTTCCTTCACCAATCAGATCCATTTGAATCACAGCTCTTGAAAAGAAAAGCAGTTAGAAATATCCTTTCCATTATACTTACCACCTGCTTTCTCTTTCCAGGTGCTGGTCATCTTCCCAAGGAACTTAATGAAACAAGTAGAAGAATAAAGAGTTTTAAAAATCCATTTCCTCGCTCCCATCTGAAAAAACAACCAGAAAGCAGGGGAGTAGAACAAACATGGCGGACTATTCAGCTTATAAAGAGACGTCAAATCGTCACTTACGTTTCAAGCTCCAGAGTCTCGGCCGCCGTCTCGATGAATTAGAGGAAGCGACGAAAAACCTCCAGAAAGCTGAGGATGAGTTGCTGGACTTGCAGGACAAAGTTATCCAGGCAGAAGGCAGCAACTCGAGTATGCTGGCTGATGTGGAAGTTTTGCGCAAAAGAGTCTTGAAAATTGAAGGGAAGGATGAGGAGATCAGGAAAGCGGAAGAGCTTTGCCAGCTGATGAAGGAGAAACTGGAGGAGGAGGAAAGTCTCACTCGGGAGCTGAAATCCGAAATCGAGCGGCTTCAGAAGCGAATGGCAGAGCTGGAGAAGCTGGAGGAAGCTTTTGGCAGAAGCAAGAATGACTGTACTCAGCTCTGCCTCAGCCTCAACGAGGAGAAAAACTTGACGAAGAAAATCTCGACAGAACTGGAAGTTCTTAGGGCAAAAGTAAAAGAACTTGAGCAATCTGAGGACAGGCTGGATAAAACTGAGCAGAGCTTAGTGAGTGAACTGGAAAAGCTTAAGTCGCTAGCTCTCACGTTCGTTAACGAAAAGAAACACTTCACTGAGAAGGAGAAGCAGAATGAGAAAATAATACAAGAGCTGACACAAAAGCTTGAGCAAAATAATAAACTGAACCGGGCAGATCAAACGCGAAACACATCTAACCTGCTGGAAAGATCTTCTAATAGTATTCTGGACAGAAATGACCTGAGGATTGAAGTTGACTTGACGACTTCGGCGCTGTCCTCGAAGGAAACGAGGAGAAAAGGGAGTTTGGAATACCTAAAGCTTGTGGAAAACGAAACTCGGAACAAATCAGAAAATCAGAAGAATAAGAACCAAGAAGACAACAAAGTGAAGGACCTCAACCAAGAAATTGAGAAGCTAAAGACTCAAATCAAACACTTTGAGTCTTTAGAAGAGGAGCTCAAAACCCTGAGAGCAAAGAATAATGACCTGCATGACAGCTACTTGAGCGAGCAAAACAAAAACAAGCTCCTCATAGGCCAACTTGAAGAAATAAAAACGCAGATGAAGAAGCAGAAAGAGCTGGAGAACGGTGAGGCAGAAACAGAGGAAATTAACTTACCTAGCCGAGTGAAGCACGACAGACCCAAACACAGAGCTGTCACAGCGGAGTCAGCTATTTCTAAGCATAAGTCTCGGGAACTTTCTCCTCAGCACAGGCGGGAGAGAATACGCAACCGAGAATTCTCATTTAATAGCGAGAGCCAAGGCAGCAAGAGGGTCACAAGCCCTAACCTGAATAGCAGGAGAGCAGCCAAAGCATCGAGCACATCAGCGTTATTGGACACCTTAGCAACTGATGCTAAACGGACAGAAGACAAATCCACGCTGGGCACGCACTTTTCCTCACAGAAAGACAGTGGAAACCCACCGGCTGAGGTGAAGAAATCTAGAGAGCAGCCATCTGTGCTTAGTCGTTACCCGCCTGCAGCACAGGAGCACAAGTCTTGGAAAGCCTCTTCGAAACCCAAGAACGAGAGTGCGTTGAGGAGCAAAGCGGAAAAAACCTCTCAATCACCAAACGACGCTCATCACTGTAAGTCTGACGAACTTGAAGAGAAGCCCAGCAAAACGGAAACCTCCATATCGCCTTCTGAAAAGGGAATTAAGACGCAGGTTGCAGAACAACCTGCTCTTTCGACAGAGACTCGCATCTCAAAAACTAACCGCGGGGCCTCCAATGGAACTGCTTTGTCCTATAGGAATTATCTCTCTACGGAGACGTTAGCTGCTGAACCTACCACCTCAAAGATGGAAACCGCTTTGGTCTCATCTCGCAGGCAGCACTTGGAAGAGAGCTCTCCGAAGGCAGTAAACTCCCAGGAAAGAGAACCTCCGCACGAAATGGTAAAGCCCTCGCCTTTAGCAAAGTCTTGGCTCATTTCAAGAAGTCAGGAAGATCTCTTGCAGAGTCCCTCAGATCCTCAGAAGGAAGAAATGGATCAAACCGCTGCCTCAGCAAACTCTAACAATGGGGGCCTAAAACCCACTTCTGCAAGGGCCAGAGCTATCAACACCAACAGCCATGAAAAATTCAGCACCAGTGAAGAGACGAGTAAAATGGCAACCGCTTCTGCTGCTGCTGACGCAGGGCTGAAAAGGGAACCTGCATCTCGAGAGTTCGCAAGCTCCAAGAGGGGTATTCGAACGTCTCCTTTTGAAAACGATAAGAGTACTAGCAGCGAGGAAGAGCTCAGCAGGTCCTCCAGGGCTTCTTCGGCCGCTGCCCTTACAGGGACGAAATCAAGAAGGCAGTTCAGTCCCAGAGAAGCACTGAGGTCTAAAGCCGTCATCAAGCCTGCGATTGTGGAAAAGGACGTGAAGGAAATCATGGGTGGCACAGGGCCAGAAGCCAGCTCTGAAAAGCAGCAGCCTGTCTTCAAGACAGTGTCACACAAAATGACGAGCAGCATCACCATTTACCCATCTGAGCCTGTGACTCAAAGGACCAGCACGAGTGATGCCACGAAAGAACAGCAGCACGTATCCGCCAGCAACATCCGAGTGCTTCCGAACGAGCTTTCGCTGGGGACAACCGCGACCAGCACACCTTACGAGATACCGATTAACAAGAGCAATATAACCCTGAAGTTACCAGAGGCTGAGAAGAACGGGGACCCTGCTCCTAGGAGCAGGGTGGAAACGGTCGTCTCGAAAAGCAGCATCACGATAAAACCTTCTGAATTCAGCGAGAAGAACAGCGAACCACCTGTGGAGACAATCAACTGGAAGAGTCACGGTGCTTCAGAGGCCAACTCACCTGACACCAAACACGTCACGGTGAGGAGCGCATGGCGAACGCGACGGGGCTTGCAATCGTCGGAGGACTCTGGGACGAAGGCGGTCGAAAATGCAACCCCTCGAAATCCATATAGGTCATCTACGGACCCCCACAAACCAGAAGGGACTAGTGCGCGCATATATGCAATTGAGCAGAATTCCAGAAGGGCCAGCGCTGGTATAAACTCTTGGAATGCTCTGGAATTAGACTCTAGAAGGACCAAAAGTAGCTTAACCGCATCCGAGATGCTCGGCCAGAGGAGCTGCGTTAGTGATCCTGCGACTGCTTCCCCTTGGAGCTGCACAGTATTACCGGTAAGCGTGCTCCGAACTTTTACTTTAAAACTTTTGCATTCCTAAATCAAGACAGGTGGGGAAATACCTTTAAAAAAATAATCAAGGGGAAGATGAAACTTTTTTGAGGGCATGGGCTACACTTGCTAGGAAAGTCAGAATCTGTCTCAGTCTTTGCCTCCCCACCCCCCTCAATATGTAATAATACAATAATAACATTGGCATATTTTATGTATGTGTTTATTTGTATAATATATTTGCCTTTTGTAGCTTCACAGAAGGCCGCTTGCAGAGTTCTTTTTAAATTAGAAAAAAGGTCAAATAGTAAAATATAAAATACAGTGGTACCTCGGGTTAAGTACTTAATTCGTTCCGGAGGTCCGTTCTTAACCTGAAACTGTTCTTAACCTGAAGCACCACTTTAGCTAATGGGGCCTCCTGCTGCTGCTGCACCGCCGGAGCCCAATTTCTGTTCTTATCCTGAAGCAAAGTTCTTAACCTGAAGCACTATTTCTGGGGTGGCGGAGTGTGTAACCTGAAGCGTATGTAACCCGAGGTACCACTGTACATGACCTTGGGCAGGGCTCCACAAATGTTGACTTGGCGTATGAGCCAGCTGTCATTTGTTCTCGTCGTCACTTTCCTTCCCTGCATTATTTGGCATGGGGGAGACGGGGGCTTTTCTCATTTCCGTGGGATATGGGAGATGAAAGAAACAGAGGGAGTTGCTCCCGCTGCTCGGAAGGGAGCCCTGTTGTTCCTTTCTTGCGCACAAAAAAATCCAGTGGAAAGGAAACTTCTTGGGTTTGCCTGGTTCTCAAAAGACAACAAAGTGAGTGTAAGGCAAACCTGTTTGGCTACAGAATTCTGTAAATGGGTTGCCATTTACAAAAAGCCCCCCCCCCTCCCCTGTCACTACCCACCTTACCTCACCCCAAGTAGCAGAGTCACCCAGATTCTAATAAACACCAAATATGTATTTAAATACCAGCAACCCATAGCTCTTCATTGGATCAGGTGCTGTACTGACTTGCCCCCATCCCTTAGCTAAGCACAGGCTTCCTCAACCTCGGCCCTCCCTATGTTTTTGGCCTACAACTCCCATGATCCCTAGGTAGCAGGACCAGTGGTCAGGGATGATGGGAATGGTAGTCTCAAAACATCTGGAGGGCAGAGTTTGAGGAAGCCTGGCTAAGCACAAACCCTGGATGTCATCATCGATGGCCAAGTGAGAGAGACTGTGGCTACAGTTTTATACCAATTTACCTGGGACTAAGCTTCAGTGAATTCTTGTGGGATTTTCTTCTGCGTAGACATTTATAGAATTGTATTCTTAACATGTCTGACCTGTTGGGGCACGGTCCTTGGGGAACTTTCCAGCATAATCCATGCTAATAAGAGAGAGAGAGAAAGATGGGTGCACTTTTAAATAATTCTTACTATTTCACAGAGTTGTCATAAATTTCACCTTTATTTGATGAACTGAAATGAGTTGTTTTCTTCATCATACAGTGATTGTGCTCTGTGGAGGAGGTGGGGGAGGAGTTCTACTTAGATTGTTTATCTCAGGCACCAAAATATCCCAGGCCCTTCCTATCCAGTCAGTTGCTTTATATTCTCTGTGTGCAGTTCATTGGGGATGGGGTGTCAGCGTAGCACCTAATCTAGTGGAGAGATTCTTGTCGATATTTAGATAACTAATTGGCGCTTGAGTTCTAGTGTTAGGAGGGAGCAAAGTAAACTCTTCTCTGCCCACTTTCTCCACGGTATGCATAATTTTATAAAATTCTATCATGTCACCTTGGTCGCCTTTCCCCTAAATGAAAAAAAAACCCACCCAAATGCATAGGAGCATAGAATCTGAGAGTTGGAAAGTACCCAGTGGTCATCTAGTCCAACCCCCTGCAATGCAGGAATCTCAGCTAAAGCATCGCTGACAGATGGCCATCCAACCTCTGTCTAAAAACCTCCAAGGAAGGAGAGTCCGCCATGGGAAGGAGAGTCTCATGGGAGTCTGTTCCACTGCCAAACAGCTCTTCCCATCAGAAATTTTCCCCCCGAATGTTTAGTCAGAATCTCCTTTCTTGCAGCCTGAAGCCATTGGTTCGAGTCCTAGCCTCCATAGCAGGAGAAAACAAGCATGCTCCCTCCTCCATATGGCAGTCCTTAATATATTTGAAGATGACTATCATATCTCCTCTTAGTCTCCTCTTCTCCAGGCTAAACATACCCAGCTCCTTCAACCGTTCCTCATAAGGCATGGTTTCCAGACCCTTGATCATCTTGGTTGCCCTCCTTGGCACACATTGCAGCTTGTCAACATCCTTCTTAAACTGTGGTGCCAAGAACTGGACATAGTCTTCCAGGTGTGGTCTTACCAAGGCAGAATAGAGTGGTACTCTTATTTCTTTTGATCTGGACACTATACTTCTGTTGATGCAGCCCAGAAGTGTTGCTCCATCCCTTGATAATTCTGGTTGCTCTTTCCTGAACCTTTTCCAACTCTAAATATATCCTTTTTGAGACGAGGCGATCAGAATGGTATTCAAAATGTAGACTTTTATGCATATAGGCTTTCTTGCTTCAGCCAGGTAGAGCCAAGGGGAGCCTTGCTTCAGTAGTGGTGGCAGTGCAGTCCCAAGGCCCTGTAATCACATGATCTCCCATCATGTGACTAATGTGTGAAGGGGGGCTTGTCTTAACCAGCCCAAAGTGTGCCTAGGTTTCACTGAAATCAATGGGCCTTGGGGTTATAAGTTCAATTGAAGAAGAGAAGAATGTAAAAAAAAAACCACCCCACCACTGGGCACAGAATAACGACCGGCCGTTTGTTGGGTGTTCACACAAAACTATGGGGCTGTGTTTGTGTGTGGAATGGAGTTTCCTGGAAGAGGGTGTGACTGAACAGAAGCATTCCAGACTGCAGCACTTCCCATCCCATCTGTTAAAAATAAATTATGTAGGCAGTATTTACAGTGCTAATAGGAACCATGTCAGTGAGAAATGAAATTTTAAACCCTTCTTACACTTTTGGCACCTTAAATTTAGAATGCAGCAAGGCAGGAAGCACTTATTCCATCCAAATCAGCTCTGCTGCCTCTCTGTGCTCTTTTACACCTGCACTATAAATATCCTGTGACTCTCCTAGGCAGTTCCTTCCATTGCCCCAATACTGTCACAGGTAGGAGATATACATCGTTTCTCAGACTTAAACACCTGCTGACAGTGGAAATGAAAAACAACCACAGCGACACCTCATATATACATAATGCATGGACCAAAAAAAAAGTACACGCAAATATAAGTGCATTAAGGATACACTGATACACAAGTAAATGTATTTCAAAATCATTAGCAAATACAGTGTAACAAAAGTCTTAATCGCCCGGCTTACAAGGGCGTTATCTGCGGATTAATCAACGATAGGAAAATGGGTCTAACGACAGAGCATTATATAGCTCGACAGGAAACTGATCAATCTCAAAACAACTTGAATCATGAGCATAAAGTGCAATCAGCATTGGCTACTGAAGGATTTCATTTACCGTATTGGCCTGAATATAAGCCTCACTCCCCCCCCCCCAATTCCGACACTGAAAAGTTAAAGTGCGGCTTCTTTCACAATCTTACGGGTATTTTTAATTTTTTTCTCTCTCCCCCCCTCCAATTTTAAAGGTGCGGCTTACATTTGGGTGCGGCTTATATT
This sequence comes from Podarcis tiliguerta, assembly GCF_965153285.1. Classification (NCBI taxonomy): domain Eukaryota; kingdom Metazoa; phylum Chordata; class Lepidosauria; order Squamata; family Lacertidae; genus Podarcis; species Podarcis tiliguerta. The sequence goes on from NC_139541.1 coordinate 67,993,045, forward strand.
CAGGCCAATACGGTATTTCGTTCTTTCCTTTCTTTCTGCATTGCAGGGAGTTGAACTAGATGACCCTTAGGGTCCCTTCCAACGCCACGATTCTGTGATCCACGGGGGTCTTTCATCCGGCCCCTGCCCTGCTTAGCTTCAGCAAAGTTGCTGCATCGTATCCCTTCAAAGTCATGCCCTGGGATTTATTTGCTGAGTTTTATCACTTTTTAAGAAATTTGTATCTGCAAAAGACACTGAGATATGCCAAAAGCCTTTTTGGAAGATCTTAAGAAACGGGGGAATCTCTTGCTGACTCTCTTGTTAGGATATATCCCTTTTCCCTTCAAAGAGCTACAGTTTTCAGTCTGTTTTAACAGTCCCTCTTCCCAGGGAACTCTGGGAATTGTAGCTCTATGAGGGAGGGGAATAGAGGTCTCCTAAGAACACGGGTGGCGCTGTGGGTTAAACCACTGAGCCTAGGTCTTGCCGATCAGAAGGTCGGCGGTTCGAATCCCCACGAGGGGGTGAGCTCCCGTTGCTCGGTCCCTGCTCCTGCCAACCTAGCAGTTCAAAAGCACATCAGAGTGCAAGTAGATAAATAGGTACCGCTCCGGTGGGAAGGTAAACGCCGTTTCCATGCACTGCTCTGGTTTGCCAGAAGCAGCTTAGTCATGCTGCCCACATGACCCGGAAGCTGTATGCCGGCTCCCTTGGCCAATAAAGCGAGATGAGTGCTGCAACCCCAGAGTCGGCCACGACTGGACCTAATGGTCAGGGGTCGCTTTACCTTTTAAGAACTCCCGCTGTCCTAAACAAACTACAGCTCTCAAGATGCTTTGGTGGAAATCATGACCGTTTAAAGTACTGTCACAGTAGTGCAGAGTACTAAGACCAGGCAGCTTGACAAATCACATTCCAGTGAAATAGTTTGATTGTAACCAAAATGCCGCATAGTTCCACTCGCTTCTGTGCCATTTCCCTAAACAAAAGCTTTTAACAGAGGAGCCATAGCTCAGTGGTAGAACACGCGCTTTGCATACAGAAGTTCCCGGGTTCAGTCCCCAGCATCTCCAGGTACTGCTGAGATTGTCCACTTCCCCTAAAAACCTGGGGATACTGGCCTAACTCTGTATCAGGTAGCTACCTGTGTTCCTAAGTGACGATCTCTTGTTTCGCAGCTGTCTCTTGAACACATGGAAGATGAGAATCGAATCCTGTTGCTTTTGTCCACCTGTGTGTGTATGTGTGCAGGAAAAATTGGAAATGGGAAATCCCTGACATTAGGGAGGGTCTTCCCTTTCTGGTGATAGCCATTTGTTCGAATAATATAATCAGCGAAACATTCATAACACGGAGATGATTTCGGGTAGAGGGAAGACTTAGCAGACCTCAAGCGCACAGCCTTCCGAATGCTTGAGGAAGCAGAAGGCAACAATTAAAAGTGCGTGCGTGCATGCACTTTTTGTTTTAAAGGACATGTGATTCTGAGGGACTCATACGGAATGATTTTTGAACGTTTCTGGGTTTGGCTACTGCCCCTACTTGAATAATACCAGCTTGAAATTAAAGCACGGCCTTGTGCTTTAGTTCCCTCTACTGGTGGTAGCCTGCAAGTGCAGTATTATTATTATTTTTAAACGCACACCCCAACAAAGTCCCATTTGGATTACTGCAGTGCGCTCTACGTGGGGGGGCTGCCTTTGAAGGTGATTTGGAAACTACAACCAATCCAGAATGTGGCTGCTAGACTGGCGACTGGGAGTGGCTGCTGGAACCACATAACACCGGTCTTAAAAGATCTACATTGGCTCCCAGTTCGTTTCCAAGCACAATTCAGTGTTGATGTTAACCTTTAAAGCCCTAAATGGCTTTGGCCCAGTATACCTGAAGGTGCATCTCTACCTCCATCATTCAGCCTGGACACCGAGATCTTGCTTTTGGGCCTTCTGGCAGTTCTGTCTTTTCTAAGAAGTGAAATTGCAGGGAAATTTTGGTTATTGTTATCCACCCTGCAGAATGCCCTCCTGGCAGATGTCAAAGTGCAGTCCCCTCCTGAGAAAAAGATTGCTGCCCCTTTTGAACTTATGGAGGCAGCCACCTTTCCCCCTCAATAGAAGGTGCCTAAAAGGTACTGTACATATTTTTCTCCTTACAATACCCCAGGAGGGGGCCTGCCCAATATGATGTGCGGTTGCTTCCTAAAGGTAAAAGTAAAGGGGCCGACTCTGGGGTTGTGGCGCTCATCTCGCTTTATCGGCCGAGGGAGGCAGCGTACAGGTTCCGGGTCATGTGGCCAGCATGACTGAGCCCTTTCTGGCAAACCAGAGCAGCGCACGGAAACGCCGTTTACCTTCCCGCCAGAGCGGTACCTATTTATCTACTTGCACTTTGGTGTGCTTTCAAACTGCTAGGTTGACAGGAGCAGATACCGAGCAACAGGAGCTCACCCCGTTGCAGGGATTCGAGCCACCGACCTTCTGATCGGCAAGTCCTAGGCTCTGTGGTTTAACGCACAGCGCCACCCGCATCCCTAAGTTGCTTCCTAGAGCATTTTAAAAGGCATTTTCTGCACGTGGTGCTGTGCTTCACTTACTAGGTGCTCCAGGGAAGCTGAAGATGATTTTTTAAAAAGAAAGAGGGAGGGAAAGATTGGACCACCTCATAAATTGTAAGTTGTCAGACTGTTATGCCCAGAGCGGTTCATTGGTACGCTGGTTGGATTAGCACCTGAGAGACTAGGGTTCAAATCCCCACCCGGCCATGAAACTGGCTGGGTGATTTGGGGACAGGCACTGCCTCCCAACCCAACCTACCTCACAGGGTTGTTGTTGATTAAATGAGGTGAGGGGATAAACAAGTTTGCCACCTTGAGCTCCTTGGAGAAAAAGGTAGGATATACATGCAACAACAACAACAACCATCATTATTATGTTTGGATCTACCTATTTCTCTCCTATTTGCTGGCCCAGGAAGTGCAGCTTGACTCTGTGAGTGCTGCAGCAGTTCTTAACTTCATGTCTCAACATTGTGTTTGTGCAGATAGGCATTTCTAAATCCACTGGAAGGCAATGAGAGGAGGTGCCTTGCTAGCCGCAGCTGCCCTTCTTTGTTTCTTTTTCTTTTTAAGGCATTTTAGTAATTTTTCATCCAAGATCAGCAAAAGACCAGTAAAGTACAATTGAACAAATGCAGATCTCATATCATTCTCGCCCCCCCCCCCCCGGTGAATTAAGATACATGGCAGGTGGGGGCTAAAAGCCAGTGTGCCAAATACAGAACAGGAAAAATGGTGAAGCAGTCATGCAAAAGCACAGAGTCTCTCGCAAACCCAGCATCCAGAGCAGAGGGCTTCAGACCTTTGGAGGTGGAATTAATAAAAGTCAGAAATGGAAACCGCACATTTTCCAACGTGTCTGGTTTAGCTTGGCCTTTGGCCAGTCTCAAATTATGAGTAAGTTTCTCCATCAAAGCCAGACATCAAATACGCCTGGTACCAGTTTTCGGTGGAGGGGGCTGAGGATGTTTCTCACTTTCCCACTATTGATATCCTAGCTGCAACGAGAAGAAAGGAAATGAGAGAGCCCTGTGGCTGACCAAAAGGGAAAGCAGGGCTGGAGAGGGAGACTTGGGGACTGTGTGGCTTATGTTTTTAGAAAGCTCACAGCCCTCCTACCAAGCCATGGAGTCGGGCTTTGGGGAGGGAAAACTCACCCTGGGGGAAGTGAGAGGGCAGGGCTCAATGGCTTTACCCAGACTCTGTGTCTGGAAGCAACTCCTGCGAGGCTCCATCGTATTAAAGCACCCAACCTTTTTCCCTGTTCTGGTACAGGAGGAAAACAAAGATTTTGTTCCCAGTTCCAGAAGAAAACCGTTTGGCTCCTCTGAGCAGCTAACCCGGGCTGACACACCGAGGAAGAGGCCAGACGCCAGGCTGGAGGCGACACGCCAGCTGTCGGACAGCAAGGCTGAGGAGCGGAGGCGTTGGACCAAAGGCTGCTCAGAAGACAACTGAGCCTGTTGATGTTGAGGTATGTTCGTGTTGTTTTAAACAAGAGGTCCTTGTTCCCACTTTGTCCTCTTATGGGTAGTCCCTGACTGTGTCATCTCAGCCATGTGCTTAAGTTGGACAGGGCAGCATGCAAACCACTTGCTTGAAAGCATCTGATCAAAGTCTCCCTGCATGTGCAAAAATGTCACAGGCTTTCCATGAATAGTGATGATAATGAATGATAATGCATTGCTCCATGTATGGCTTCATGCCGTGCGATCTCAAGGTGGTTTGTGTAGGACAGAAGTCATAGAATCATAGAGTTGGAAGAGACCACAAGGGCCATCGAGTCCAACCCCCTGCCAAGCAGGAAGCACCACCAGAGCACTCCTGACATATGGTTGTCAAGCCTCTGCTTAAAGACCTCCAAAGAAGGAGACTCCACCACACTCCTTGGCAGCAAATTCCACTGTCAAACAGCTCTTACTGTCAGGAAGTTCTTCCTAATGTTTAGGTGGAATCTTCTTTCTTGTAGTTTGGATCCATTGCTCCGTGTCCGCTTCTCTGGAGCCGCAGAAAACAACCTTTCTCCCTCCTCTATGTGACATCCTTTTATATATTTGAACATGGCTATCATATCACCCCTTAACCTCCTCTTCTCCATGCTAAACATGCCCAGCTCCCTTAGCCGTTCCTCATAAGGCATCGTTTCCAGGCCTTTGACCATTTTGGTTGCCCTCCTCTGGACACGTTCCAGTTTGTCAGTGTCCTTCTTGAACTGTTGTGCCCGGAACTGGACACAGTACTCCAGGTGAGGTCTGTCCAGAGCAGAATACAGTGGCACTATTACTTCCAGTCGTATAAAAATGGATTCCATTTCAGGAAACCATGAACAAACTGACCACAACTTCAAATAACTGAAAACTTCCAACCACCCGCACAAACATTAGCATGATCACCATCAAAACAGCTAATAACAAAAACTAGCAAACCACCTAGAGGTAAATCTTGACCTACCACTGAAAAGAATTGCAAGGTTGATGCCAGGCAGGCCTCCTGGGGAGAGCAATCCACAGTCGGAGGGGCCACTCCTGGCAAGTCCCTCTTTCTTGGCAGACTTCTGTACTTCTCCTGGAGTAGACATGAAGAGGAAGGCTCAGATAATTACGTAAGGGTCCGAGAGGTGGATGCATACTGGGAGAAATGTTCCCTAAGATACTGGGATCCCAATCTTTAAAAAGGCTTTGTAGTTTAGAACTGGAACTTTGAATTGGGCCTGCAAATGTATGCAGTCTGCCTATGCATTACATTTACTGGGAGTAAAAAAAAAAAAGGGGGGGGGGAGATAAAGGACCCCTGAACGGTTAAGTCCAGTCAAAGGCAACTATGGGGTTGCAGCGCTCATCTTGCTTTCAGGCCAAGGGAGCCGGTGTTTGTCCACAGACAGCTTTTTGGGTCATGTGGCCAGCATGACTAAACCGCTTCTGGCGCAATGGAACACCATGATGGAAACCAGAGTGCACGGAAACACCGTTTACCTTATCCACCTGTTTATCTACTTGCACTGGCGTGCTTTCAAACTGCTAGGTTGGCAGGAGTTGAGACAGAGCAATGGGAGCTCACCCTATCGCGGGGATTCGAACCGCTGACCTTCTGATCGGCAAGCCCAAGAGGCTCAGTGGTTTAGACCACAGCGCCACCTGCGACCCATATTTACTGGGAGTCACAAGTGTGGAGAGAGTGCTGTTGTGTTCAGGTCCTGCTTCCAGGCTTCCCTTCTGGTTGGCCATTGTGAAAATGACGCTAGATGGACTAGATGGGGATTTGATCTGATCCTGCAGTACTCTCCTTCCCACCCCCGTAGGTGTGACTGCACAGACCAGGAAGAGCAAAGCAGAAGTGATCTGCGAAAAAGAATGATTGTCTGTGATCCCACGGCTTAATGTGGTGACCTTTTTCCCCCTTCTTCTCTCTTCCTAGGGTCTTTCCCCCTCCAGTTGCATGACCTCCAGAAGCTGAGCTTCATTCTTCATCCCTGCACTGGTCTCTTCCCTGCAGCCAGTCCAACACAGGGACATGTACAGTGCCTGACTTTTAACCCCTTCAGTGCTCAAGGTCCTTTCTGCCCACTAGCCTTGGGTGGATTTTATTTTTTAATTTTTTAAAAGGTGGCTTTGTGTTTTCCTTCTCCTCCCTGGAGGAGGCCGCAGACACTTCGCTCAGGGGAATCCCACTCTGAAATCTTATTGAGCTTGAATCAATGGTAACCCATGGCTGGCGAACGGCTCTGCATCTCTCTAGGAGGTACCCAATCACTTTGGATCAGGTTGGACAAACCTTTGAGGCAAACAGCCTTGACCCCTGCCATCTGCCGCGCTTTTTCCTGGAGATGCAAGAGGTGTGTTTTTGTGTGTGCGGGTGGGTGTTGGTAACCACTGCAAGAAGCGAGAACTGCACCAGACACACCTGCTTGCCAGATCTCAAGAGCCCAGAGCAGCACGTTGAGAATTTCCATTCCTCGCCGGATTTTTGCTGTTCCATCTTCTGAAAGAAGTTTACATTGAAGCTGGTTTCTGGGTGCCGCAAGTACTCTCTGAGATGCCGCTCCGGAAAGGATGGTGCGGGGAGGGGAATGACACAGTTCCAGGAACCCCACTCCAAGGCCATTGCTTCCCACCAGCCATAGCTCTCTCGCAGCATACCTGCACTGCAATGGCTTGGCCATTTGCAAGTACTTCTGCCTGAGCCTGACACATAAGCAATAAGCATGACATCCAAGATTTTCGCCCATCTCCCGCTCTGCAGGCTGGGTGCTGAGGAAGCAGCCCCTTCCCTCCCCAAGCGCTTGAGTTCTTGCCTTCGCTTCCTTCCTTGCCCGCAAGCCTCGCAGGATCCAAACTCTGGCTGGACTCAGGCGGAGCAAGAAACCTCGCCGACATCCTGAGCCCAATGTCATCCCAGCCAAAGGAGGCGGAGTGCTCCGTGCGGCCTTGCTTGCTTGGAAGAGCCTGTGGCGCATTACTTGAACTAACAGCCTGAGGCCTCAGTGTGGGCTGCCCCACACCTCAGGACTGGGGCAGCCACTGGGCATTTGGCACAACCTGCTCAGAAAAGTGGGGAAGAAGAGGCTCCTTTGTTCAGCACCTCAACATATCGGGGGGGGGGGTGTGTGTGTTATTCCTTTATTTCTGCTACCTCACTCTTCACTTGCATGGGCAAAGGGACCAGCGGAGACTCATCCAGAGACACAGCGATTGCCCTCTTCTGCACCTGAGTCAGCAGACAGAACGTTGGACCCCACCAGTGCCACGGCAGCTGCTCACCTTGGCTTAGTCTTCTCAGTCTTCCCCCATGCATTTGGCACATAAGGCTTAGATGCTGCTGTAAACGTAAGTGTTTTGTACCCACCTCCCCTGCCAGGCCTTTCTAGGTATCCATTTGGTGGCAGGTCGGACAGCACTGTTCCCTCGAGGAACGGTGCCCCCGCCACTCTCCCGCCAAGCGGAGGTAATCCATTCAGACTTAAGAAGGAGGCAGCTCAGTTTCACTCCCCATGAAAAGGAATTGGGAACAAAACAATGTTTTAAAAGTTAGGTAGAGTTTAATGTGCATTAGCAATGCAACGCCACATGAGTTTGGTGCATGAAGTCCATTCATTCTGCCCAGAGTTCACACATGCACAGTTAGCTGAGGCCTGCAACTCTGTTGAAAAGCCAAGAACATCAGGCTAGGCTTCCAGGGTTTCAGATGGAAAACCTGGCTTAGGAAAAAAAGACCCCGAATTCACTACTTTGCCTTTTTAAAAAACAAACCACACACATTGTGAACCTTTAGAAATAACTGAGGTTTGCTGTGATTCCTACTCTATCCTTTACCCAACCGTTTTTAATTCAGCCAAAGGTTTTAAAAAAGTATTTTAAATGATTCAGATGTGAGAGGCACAGAATGCGGACAATGGTGCCATTTATCGGACCAAGTGGTTAAAAGTGTTCATAAGCTTCAGGAGGACCTTGAAGCATGAGTGTTCTAAGAATAAGTTTACATGCCCCTGAGTTTGGCTAACAGTGCCATGAAAGGCACCATTGTTACGTACTGATTTCTCACAGAGGTGGGCAGAAGGGTGTGCACCATTTTTTAAAAATAATTATTACCCGAACTGTGCTAACAAAAGTTAACTTCTGCAACTTGTATGCATCATTCACATTTTCACGTGCTCTCCCGCTGGTCAGTGGACTGGGGAAGGCACAGCAGCCAAACTGTGAGATCATCTCAAGTATTGCCCATGCGCTTTCATGCATATTTTCAGTGTTGAGGTCTAGAACCTTGTGTTTCATGCTCCCATCTCTTTGTGATGTAATCACAGCATATCTGTGGTCCCACTTTCATTCACCAATTACAGGCCTCTCACCGGGGGCCAATTCACAGATTTTAGCTTGCTTCCATTGATGGGTAGTCTGTTTACATAAAGGTCTCAGCAATAAATGATCTGTAAGCAGCCATTTTGAACTGACGCACCCCGTTATGCTCGGATGGTGCCCGTCTAGTGTTCAACGGGGGGTTGTGATTTAATCCAAAGTAGGATGGTGATTGTTTTTGCTAAAAAAAAAAATTTAAAAGCCATGTCGTAGTTGATTCAAGAAAGCACTTTAGCACCTGAAAAGTTTGATTCAACGCTGATGTTGGATCTCAGCCTACTTGAAAATTAAAGCAAGCCAACAACCAACAGGGAGGGGGGTGTTGCTATCTGAGCCGTTTGTTTGGCCGGGTTATAAATGCTTAGAATTTCCTGTGACGTGCACCAGCTCCAAGACCACTAGTTCACAAAGTGATAAAATAGCCCCTTACTGAAACTTATTTATATGAAAATAAGTTCCTCTTGGACTTGTTTGTCTGTAATTATACTTAGGAATGCAGCCTTAATGGACTTTTCCCCTCCTCTGCATGATGAAATTGGAGCCATTTTCATTGTGCCTGTTCAAAGCAGTGACACTTTTGAGTGCCCTTAGAACGCCCTGCCTGATTTTCTGGTGCAAAAGAAGCCCCACCATGCAAACGACAACCCAGGTAATTTATTATCCCTGTTGGAAAGCTGGCTTGTCTACATTCAACACTGCAAACTTCTCATAGGATCTGGAAAATGCTCCACCCCCTCTGAGCACTCCATAGCTAGAGATTATTCACTTGAATTTGAAACTATTTTCTGCATGACTAACGCGTTCACAAGTTTAACCCTACATGCACGGGCACAAAAGTTGGTTCTGAAAAACGCTTCCTCCAGGACTGAGTGCTCAGCGTCAGAAAGCTAGGTAGCTGGGTTCAAGTAAGTGTTGCCCAAGAATAAAGGGTTTGGCATTTGAGCCAGACACAGAAGGATGAGGGCAAGTGTCCCTTGTTCCTGGACTGATAGCACCTCTGAAAGCTGCACCGATACCTTTCCCTTGCCAAGTGGACATAGCAATGTCCTCTTCGTCTTTGCCTGGGAAGAACTGACCCAGTGGCATTCCAGATTTTTACAAAAAGGGAAAACTTAAAGGAACCAGTTATCTGTGACTTAGGCCTTTGTTCCCTAGATGGGGAGCATGTGAGCCCTCCAGCTAGAGTTTGACCACAATCCTGGGTGGGGCTGATGGGAGTTGCAAGTCAACTATTGCTGGAAGGCCACAGGTTCCACATTCCTAGAACATACTTGAGCAGCTGGGAAGAGGAAGAATACAAGTCCCCCCCCCCCCTTCAGATTAGATAGGAAGCTTTTATAACAGTAACACCTGGCCTTGCTTAACCAAGGAATCTGCCTCAGCTTTGGCAATAGGGCTTGATGGATGAGGTTGCTGCCTCCTTTCTGAAGGCACGTTATGGATCCCCCACCTCCTCATAAAAGAGAAATGAATTTGCCCTGAGTTATTTTAGCTAGTTTATTGCTTCAGGGCAGAGGACCCCCCCCCCTTTTTATGTTTTTCAGGCCTGGGGTCTGTTGATAGTCTTACATTTCACTAAGCATAAGGAATGAATGTAAATATCCGTTACAGTATCGGTTGGGGGTTATTTTATTGATGGCCCCATAAAAAAGGATGACAAAACCCTAAGGAGACCTTAACCCTGAGTGCAATAGGAGCTGATTGTATTATTGAACTAGCAGTGGTGAGTTCAGGAAACAAGAGACTGTTTGGCTCAAGTTGCACACTTTAAAAATAAACAGCTGTAAAGTGTATTTGTAAATATTTGCCAGCATTTTGGCAAGTTAATTTTTGTTTTAACTGTAGCATATAAATACAGTAGGAATCCCCCAGGGACTTTCTAATGCTGAAAATTTGTGTGTAAAAAAACAAAACAAAAAAACAATTCCAGTGTTGTAATTATATGTGCTGCATGTGATTATTCCTTTTTATGTCGAGAAACAAAAAAAAGCAACTTCTTCCAACTGGAGGTCAGAATTGCCCTCATGTACAGCCCGCACAACGTTGCATAGCCTAGTAAGATCTGCTCCTTCACCTCCCTTCATTGCAAAAAGCAGAACCGCTTCTCCGATGAAAAGCCAGAGAGAGACCATAGCTCAGTGGTAGAGCAGATGATTTGCATGCAGACAGTCCTGGATTCACAAGGCCTTGAAAGAGAGAGCCAGTCCATTGACAATACTTGGGTAGGCCAGCCCAGTGTAAGGTAACGCCATACTTCCTCAGGCCATTAGTGCATCTCTGGTTTTACGACAAGATGTCAAGAGTGCCAAGAACGTAGACTTTTAGCCATAGATTTGTCAGAAGGGACCCTTATGTATGCAAGCAGCCAGGGCATTTATTATTGTCTCACAGGCTCTTTGGAATTGACATTTCCCCTTCTCAAAATGTGTATATGAGATGAGAGAGGCTTACATGATGCCACCCCTCTACCCAGGGCATCAGTGGAAGACAACCCCACAAAAGATCTTGCTGCTTCAGTTGAAACCCCAACTTTATATCCAAAGAGGGATAAAGTGGTGAAGGTACTGCAGTGCAGGGCCCACATCCTTCCTCCCCTTTTTCTTTCCTCTTGGCTAGAGACCAAAGGATTTGCTCAACCTTTCTGTGGCTGTTGGGAGTACAGTCTACTCCTTCCACGTCTGCACAAGGGGGAAGGCACGCTGGTCTTCCTGCCATTTGTAAACACTTGAGAATCCTTCAGATTGCGTGGAATGTATTTTTAAGAGATGAAAATATATTTTTTCTACTTGCTAATGTTAAGACTGGGTGGAAAGGGATTGTCGAATCCTGACATGGTGTGCTTGCAGGCAGATGAGCATCTCCTGCCTTAACATTCCCTCGCTTTCAGGTTAAGAGAAAGCAAGTGCAATTTTTAGCAAAATGTGTTCAGAGATCCTCATTTGCCAGCCCTCCAGAACCCAGGAAGCTACCAGCACTGTCCCAATCACTCCACTCCTGACTCAAAAGGAAGCACTGTGGTGCTAGTATGTTCAGCTGGGGAAAGGCTCTTTCACCTCCCAAACCTGCCTGCACATGGGACAGCAGGTGGTGCTAGCCTGCTAGTCACAGAGCAACAAGTCTGCATGCTATGTTTAAATGCAAACATTTGTCCGCATGTTATCTTCTGACTAATGCTGTCTGTTCTACAGTACTTAATCAATAAAACTATTTGTATGTTACTCAAATGTGTGAATTGCTTTGAGATGGAAAAAAAACCTTTTGCTTCTTGTGAAGAAGAATAAAGCCCAGCCAATTTTGCATACCCCACCCACAGTGTTTTGGCAACAGCTCTAAGTACAGAGAACTGCATTGACTTGTTCAAGATCCACACCGCTGCTAAATAGTTAGCACTTTTCCAGGCATTTTTTGGACCTGCACAATACAATTTTTGTCCCTGAAATTAAGCCCAATAACAGAATAGGATTTACAAGAGAACCTGCCTTTGTGTGTATCAGGTACCTCTTGCTGCCGGCCTCTGGCAACCCTGTCAAATGAAGGCAGGACTGGATGAGACACTGGGCCATGAAACACAGGATTCAGAGCCTGGCCAGGGGAGTGGAATCTCACTACAAAACAAGTATAAATATAGTTTCTCAGTCCTTGGTGTCCTCCAATTTTGTTCTTCCTTGTCCTGGCCTTTGAATATCCCCTTACTTAGCACCAAATCCCAGCACATACTTTGCCTGCACCAAAACCGATTCCACCCCTTTAGCTTCCTAGCAAGAACCAGCATTTATCTGTAACTGTCCCAGATTCAATGTGCCTCCTCCAAGTACCCATTCTAAGCACTCTGAGAGTTACTCAGCCATTTCCCCTCACATCTCTGAGGATCCTTAACTGGCATCTAATCTGTAACTTTTTAGTTGCATATAGCAGAGAGTAGGGCATTGCATCCTGCAACATACTCAAAGTGAAAAGAAACTGTGTTTCTGTTGTCCGTGTTTTTATAAAAAAGGAAGTTTTATTTTTGCTTCCCAAAACAAAACCCACATAAGACAATCTTACCTTAGTGACTAACAGCAGCTAACTTACAAGAGTTCTAAACCCTGGAAAGAAAGAAACAAAAATGCATCTGTACCAAAAGAGATCTCTGTCAAGAGAGACCAGAAGTCTGGATTTGGGGGAGAAGGTGCACCGCTCTAGAGAATCGAGGCTGCTGTGGCAGTCAGGAGCTGCGTTCTTGGACGACTGAAGTCTAGGAAGGCCGCTCAACAGGGGCGATGCTTTTGACTCCTGGTTACGCCTTCTAATTGGTAGTGCTACAGACCAGGAAGGCCACTTGCTTCTAATCACAAGTCCATGCAAGGCATTCATAACCCACTGCATTGTTACATGGCAGGAGCCTGCTGTGCAGCTGCAACAGGGGTAGCTTGGCGAGGCAGAGTGTACATTGCACCGAGAAACTGGTCTGCAATGCGTCCAGCTTCTCTCAGTCCACTCAGCAGAGCTCCGTGAACAGTCGCTGGGTAGTTGCGAATTGTATGTTCTCCTGCAAAGAACAGGCGGGGAATTGGCTGGAAAAGAAATGAGAGATTGGCAATGTTACAAGAGCCCCAGTTTACCTGCTGAATATAGCATACCTGCAAAACAAGGAAGGTTTCCTAAAAAGCTGCCACTCCAAGTGACGCCTGGGAATAATTTTAGCATTTGTTTGTTTTCCCCAGAATCAAGCATCCCATATGGATTGCCCACAGAGAGAGTAGAAGAAATGTGTTTGGCAGTTCAATGTGGCAGAGGACCCATTTTCCTCCCTGTGGTCTAAAGGGAAGCAGAGTGCAAATTTAGCCACAGGTGGTTGTGAACCTGAAAAACATATTCAGCATCTCAAGCTGATTTAAACTTACTTCTGTGTGTGTGCTTAGATAGAATGACCCAAGTGCACTGGGGTAAGGCCGCTTGCTTGGTTTCAGAAGCAGATAGCAGGACCAATTCCCAAGTTGCACCTTAAATTTAGTCCCCCTTTCTAGAGTTTGCAAGCAAACACATTTGGTGGGTGGCGAGTGGCAAGAGGGAACTGTTACTTCATTCCTATTATTCATAATTCCTTACACCTACTGCAGAGTGAGCCCAAAGGGCAGGCATCAGGTCCTTCTACGGCCTGAACAGCACCCAGCTATGGGTTGCTCCTAGTCAATGTTAACCACCAGCAAAGTTGCCATGTTTTTTGATCTTCCCTTTTGATTCCCCCCCCCCAAAAAAATGCCGAAGAAAAGTAAAAAGGTTGCTTTCATGAGGAGTTGTACTGATACTTGTATTAAGAAAAAAAGCAGCTCCCTCCCATGGTAGACAAGGAAGCCAAGTGGGTTGAGATTAATAATAAAAATACATTTATAAATATAATGAAATGTTCCAGGAAAAAAGTGGTACAAAGTCAAAGGATCCTGCTGCTTCCTGGTGCTAATTTGAATGCAGTTCTCACCTGGGGAGCTCCTGGAATGGCTGGTCCCGGAGTAATTGGCTGAGCCATCAAGTCATAATCATTTCCTGAAGATCCAGCTGCTACATAGGAATAGGATCCTCTGGCCCATGGGTCGGCCCTCCAACGAGATACTACTGTTTCCTTAGGCTGAGGACAAAGAAAGGGGGGGGTTACTCAAGTGTGTAACGTTTCGTGAAGTCGCTGATACTAGGAGGATGTGTGCAGGCACACATACCCACAGGTTTTTTTTCCTAGGCTGAGGAAAACTGCAACAGAAAGCCCTTAAAGGCCTGGCAGCAATGCCCAGTTATTCTCCTGTCAGGTAGGCTTTCAAGGTTGGCCCACGTCTGCAGAATGGAAAGCAGGAGCATCCAGAATGAGGGAAGGGAGTCCAAGCAGTTCTAGTTGAGGGCAGCAGGTGGTGAAAACAAAGCCTACAGAAGTGATTCTCTTTGCAGCCTAAAGTATGCAATCCTAACCTATAGGGGGTTTAGGCTCTTTCCTCATTTTAAATGGCCCTTCTCTGTTGGAAGGCTTTTTCTAATCATAAATCCCTTTAAGGAAGCTGGAAAATTTGATCATGCTATAGGTGGTATCAAGAGGCTCATATTGTGCCATACACTGATAAAGGTAAGGTTGGCTAGGATCCTGAACAGATGGAACTGAAGAAGTGTGCATGCTTATACCAAGAACAAACTTAGTTGGTCTCTACTGAACAATATATAATATATATATATATTTCTACTGCATCAGACCAACACGGCTACCTACCTAAATATGGAACTATAAAGAGCTCAACGTGATACCTGAGGGACAGCACTGCTGCCAAAAATGCCCTTGAGAATTGCAAGACAGCGCCCGACAATGACATCATCACTGATGTTCTCCATTATTCCGGCTGCTTCACCTGCCACCAAGGCCAGAAGAATTGGTGCTGTGGAAAAGATTATTGGGACATCAGCAGAACGCAAGCGCTAGCCAAATAGCTTTAGTTTCATCCTGCACAGGAATGTGCTTTATTACGGTTCTCTGGCAAACAGCCTAAATAACAAGGTTTCTCACTGAGATAAAGACCCAAACAAAAACTGGTGGCTTTTGTTTCTTAAGGAGACAGAGTTTATCATCTTAAGAGGGCATAGAAGGCAAAGATGGTGCCAAGTAGGAGTCATTTCTAACCACTTAGGAATTTCTTAAATTATGCATATTGCTTCTGACAATAAACACAGTGTCTCCAACTGAGAAGTGAGAAAAGGGAGCTCACTTCAACCAAAAGACTTCTCGCTGCCCAGCTGAGCTGCTGCCAGTGACATTGAGCAACACTGAGCAAGGTGGACTGATAGTTTTTTAGTTTTTATGGTGAGACATGCAACCAGAAGCTGGCATAGCAAGGGGGCAGAGGGCTGGATCAGATCAAATGCAGTCAGCTAACAGTCAGCTAACACTGACTGGGTCAGTGGGTGCCAGGCAAGCTCAGCCCTATCCCAGAACGGGGGATTCCTGTACTTCAGCACACAATTTTGAGGGCAGAACACTGGTGTCCCCCTGAGGGCTGGCAGAGCTTTTTTGAGCTGGGCAGAGTCCTGCTCCATCCAACTCCACCACCGCAGAGGTGGACCACAGTTTGGATTTCAGCCAAAGGCGCCCGTGAAAATATTTACATGCTTTGGTGCCAACTACCTTTGTAAAGATTCCAAAACAGGAAAAGCTCTCCTCGGCTGGCTGTTGTGCTGCCAACGTGACCAAACAAATTTACACTGGGATCCCAGAACACACGGTCAAAACACAGCACAACCTAAAAAGGAAGGAAACGTTAGGATTCAGGAAAGACTCTGGTCTGGGTTCAGTGTTTTAAGATTTGCTGCCGCTTGTCTTTTTCACATGGATCGCAAGGGAAGGGGGGCGCTTTACATTTCTCACAAGTTCCAAGCTGTGCTTTAAATAATTTCCCCTTGTTCTGCTTCTTCTTTCATGTCACAAGAAATCTATATACAAGTTTTGTGTTTTCACAAAATAAACTCAGAAAATACTTCAGACCCTGACATACACGTATGAATTACAGTGGTGCCCCGCAAGACGAATGCCTCGCAAGACGGAAAACCCACAAGACGAAAGGGTTTTCCGTTTTCAGAGGCGCTTCGCAAGACGAAAATGACGAAAATTTGAGGGGGTTTTTCGCTCCCCAACCCCTTTTTCTGAAGCGCTAAGCTGCTAATAGCCTTTTAGCAGCTAAACCGCTAATCCCTTAAGCCTTAAAAAGCCGTTAATAGCCCTTAAACTGCTAATAGCGCTAATCCGCTAATGGGCTTGCTTCGCAAGACGAAAAGACTCGCAGAACGGATTCTTTTCGTCTTGCGAGGCACCACTGTAATATATATGAAACAGACTATAAGAGTAAGATACATTTGCTTCGGGAAGTGTTTCTCCGATTTCCAGCCAACGTTCATTGACACCCCCAGTACGCTATCAAGTGTAAATGGAAAGCAAGCTAAGCTTTCCGATTCAATGCTGCTAGAATTGATTCATCTCTTCTAGGGCATGATTTTCTTCAGCATGTGGTATACTTTGCACTACTCAGGCCCCACCTGAAGCAAAAGAGGCAAAGCTATATATGAATGGTTCTGAGCTCTATTCTCAGCTATGGAACACCGAAATGAATTGAGGAAGAAAGCTTCCACCTATCCACAGCAGGTAAGGGTATAGCTACTGTAATTGCTCTCTCCTGTCCACTCCACCCCCTGCTGCTCCACTTTTGTGCATTTCAAGCTACCTTGTTAAGGTTTCCAAATCCCATTCTCTGCACAGCAGATGTCTTCCACTCCGGAAGAGGAGGAACAAACTGTACAGCAGGAGGCTGCTGCTTCAGCACTCCCAAGGGAAGGGTACAGAGAACAGCATCACACTTATAAATAAATGTCTGGCTAGTGGACCGGGTGTTGACAGCTATCACTTCACATCCTGGAAAAATGAAAAAGGAAGGGGGGGGGGGGAGAAAAGAGAATGCCATGAAAGAAAATCACTAGTATTGTTGGGTAGGTTTAAAGGGGTGAAAGAATGGCTGCTCAGATATCTTAAAATACAAGTAACCCTTTTTTTTAGTTCCTGAATATTAGGTAGATTGAGATTCTGCTGGCTCACAATCCTAGCATCATGTCTATTGGTCCTTCCAGTGTACAACCTGCTTCACAATCCTCATCTCAAAGAGCCTCAAAAATCACTCTGCAAAATTGCTTGCTCAATGCCCCCTTTGGACATTAGAGCTAACTTGGGATTCAAATCTGCCTCTCCCTTCTCCAAACCAAACTCTCCTACTGACACTTTATTGTCTTTGCCTTGAAGCCACTGAATGACAGCCAGTTACAGGTTTTTTTTGCACATCTCCCCTTATTCCCAATTTTGGTCGTCCTCATTCCATGCAAGCTCATCCACAGTGGCCCCTATTTATCTTCACATCTTTGGACATGACTCCTCATACCTGAATTGTTACCCTTTCTCAGTTTCAACTGCCTCTCTTCTCCTCTATATACTCCCCCCAAACCACAATATTTGTGGTCTCTTTGTGTCTTTGTCCACCACAAACCTCACCCAACCTTGTCACACCCATTTTCAAGCTCTGGCTTTCCCTTTCATTGTCTACGTACGTACATCACATCCTGAGACCTTGTCAGCATTCCAATATCCTTCATCACCAAACAGTGACGGAAGGCACATGACTAGTGGGTGCAACACCATCCACTGGCTTTCTCTGGAGGTAGTGAGCAAACAGCAGCCTTAAAACTACGGGACCATCAGAGATGACTGCAAGTTTTGCTCACCTGAGGCTGTGTAGCGAACCTGCCGAACGGCTGTGTTAAGTTTAATGTCCAATCCTTCGGCCAGAGCCACGGGCACACAGGAATAACCATTTCTCACAGTCAGATGACTGCCTGTGAACTCAAAATCATCATCCTGAAATGGAGAAGGGGAAATTCAGAAGTCCCATTAGTGAATTTGTAGGGCAATTAATTGGTCCTGGTGAATTCCACTCACACTGCCCATGGACAAAAAGTGGTGACAAATTCCCACGGATGGCAATGACGAAAGGCTACTGCTTATGTGAAACAGAACATTTGGCTACTTGCAGTGAATGGGTCTCTCTGGGGGGAAGCAGGGGGCATTCTGAAAAGAGTGGAAATTGCCTAAGCTGAGCCAGATCAGGGAGGAATATCCTAGGAAGGCGGAAGCAGCTGCAGCAGCAACAAGAGCATGTCTTTCCTTCCTGCCCACCCAGCGTGCTTGTCTCACCTGTGAGCGTCTACACAAGGGAACAACGTTCTTAAAAGGCATGCTAAGTATAAATTCCTGCACCCAGATTGTAGTCGGTTCATATAATTTATTTGGAATATCATTTGCATGATTCGGCCTGTGTGCGTTGGATTTTATTGGATATATTCCTTATTGGATTTTATTGGGATATATCCCTTTTAAGAATGTTATACCATGGACATCCAGTAGTGTTGAAGGGGCACCAGATAAGTGGGGAGGAAGGTGCTCTCTCATTCCCCACCATGTGTGCATAGGGGAGCTGATCCAGGCAACATCCCGTCCAGCCCAGAGGAAACCAGAATGCTGAAGTAATAAATCCAAGTAGCATCTAATCTGCTATGGTTGGCAACATTGAAAAGAAACCAATAAAGTGCAGGTGGAGTTTTCAGTCTGTATTTGAGTGTGTCCTGTGTCTCAAAGCTGCATTTTAGAAATGGTGCCTGGGCTGTGTATATTCTGCAATCATACTGCTAAGCCATAGAAAGTGTGTGTGCCTGTGAGGAAAGGCTTGGAAAGAGCATATACATAGCACTTTCAGTGATCAAAGTTTGGGACTTCAGTGCTTTACATAATTGTTTGCAAAATAACTTTAAAAAAAGAATTTTGCAAAATCAACATTCAGGCTCTTTGGAGGTACAGAATTTGTGTTACCCTGGAGCAGATTTGTGTTCAGGGCAGAATATACATAATCCTGGCCATGAGTTGCTCCACAATTCCATCTTTCCATACGGATAAATTCAAACTTCTTTTGAAACACTCACTCACTTAAATGTCAGTCTGGAGAAAACATGGAGTTACCTGGTCCCAATGTTTCAATGACAGAGTAGAGAGTGGTGTGGCGTTGGCGAATTCAAGATTTGCAAAATGCCAGTCAAGAATCTGTCTGTCCCTTGATGATAAATAAACATCACTGCAAATAAATTTGACAAAACATGCTGTTAGGGGGATGCTACCAGTGCATGGTCCTGTATCAGGTGGTTTGCAAACCTCTTGCCCTTCAACACAACTCAATATCCCTTGTGCTTACAGCCACGTTTGACAGGATCTCATTCACTACTTTTTCACCTTAAGGCTGAAAAGTTACTGATCATTCAGATTTTATCCAATGTTGCTGATGACAGCACCCAGTTTTTTATTAATCTTATTGCACTGCATATTAACCTGTCAGCTCAGAGTGGGTCTATAAACAGGAAGAGACTGGTCTCTGCCTTGAAGGCTCATAAGAGCATAAGCCACGGGGGGGGGGGGGGGGGGAGAAGGTGAAGTATGGAGTCATCCAGTCCCTTGAAGAGCAGCCAAAATCCTCTCTCCCATGTACAATTCACCATTTCATACCCTTGTCCTCTTTCCGTTTCACATCTAATCCTATAGCTTCCACACTATCCTAATGATCAGCCAACTGAAATTATCCCTATCTTTAAGGGTACCCTCCCCCTGACCTCCTTTCCCCATTGTTCATCCTCCTCTTAAGTTGTCAACATTTTAAGGTGCACTTATTAACCTACGCACTTGTTCACTCAATTATCTACTGCTAGCTTCCAGATTTTATGTCCCATGGCAGCTTGCTTCAACCGTGAAGGCTTTCTGCTTTACAATAAATTTACTGAGAGTTTTTCTGTCGAGGACCACGTTTACTCCCCTTAAAGTCACTTTGAAGTTGTTGTTTTTTTTTGGGGGGGGGGTGTTTTTTTACAATCAAGTTGTGTACAAATTTTATGAAATAAATAAAACAATTGTGAAAGGTGATGCTTGAAAGGCAGTATGAATTAGAGCTCAAGTGCTGCATTTGTCTTCTGCTGCAACTGAACTAAGTGCTATGTGCACATAGGAGAGAACTGTGCACACTGCAAAGCTTTCTTTGATGCTTCCACCACTGCAAACCACTTTTGGTTAAAACTGTAACATTAGGCTGAGAAGTGAATTTCCTCTTCGACTTGCGGTGGGAGCCTCCAAGAAACCACCAACTCTTCAGAATGCTACTTTCACCATGAACCTGGGGACTAGCTGTGAATACGAGAAAACCCTCTGGGTCTTCAGAACACAGTTCAAGAACCACTGGCTTATTCTTCATCACCTGAACTATTCTACTGCATCTCTTTGACAAGCACAACTCAAGGAAGAGGGAACTAAAAGCAAAAAACTCCAACACCTTCACTAGCATCCAGCCACCCAGATGAGTGCATCTACATTTTTATACCTTGGAGGATTGGCTTCTAGTTCCTGAAGCTTCTCTTCCAGCTTTGCTTGTGTTTCAGCCAGCTCATCATACTCCTGATAAGTGCATAGATAAAGAGAACATTACTGAAGGGCAATGTTGAAGAAATCTCTTATTATTTATAATAGTATTTACCCTCTGATAAAATATTGGGCTGGTATACAGCCATATGCATACATGGAAATATAAAAACATTAAAAACAGATCAAAGTGATAAAATGATTGAGTCAAGAGGTTTTAAATAGCTGTATAGGTGTTGTCAGTATAAAAAAGTCTTTAAGAGACCTCCGAGAGTCAAAAGCGAGAGTGTTGCTGAATCTCTGCTGGAAAAGTGTTCCATAGCATGGGACTGGAAACACTAAATTGTCTGATTTCTGGTTGAAGCCAGTCAGGTCTCTGTAATTATTACGCTTGAGGAGGATAGGAGATAATCTTCCTTCTCTGCTATAACTTTTAGCACTGACCAGCGGGGCTGCACAGCCCACTATTTGCCGTTTCTGGAAATATTTTTTGTTTCAACAGGCTTCTTCAGCTAGATAAAAAGAATTCTGCCTCAGTTGTTCATTTTGTTTTGTTTTTAAGGCTACATTCAGTTATTTTTGATGCTGTTTTTCGAAATGATGTTTAACTATCTTCTATGACATCTTTGTAACTTGCCTTGACACACACACACAGATTCATGAAATTTTTTTATGCACCAATCCAAAAATGAGATGCAAAATTCAGTCATATGTAGCAGTGCAAACTACCTGAGCTGTGATATAAAGCAGCTGGAGGACTCTTTTTCAAAAAAATAAAATAAAAATAAAATAAATTCAGTAGGCAAAGCCATTTTCACATTGATCCTTACCTTGCACAGAGCAGTAAGATCTCTATGCTTACTCTTCACAAGGAACTCTGCAGTGATGTCTCGAGGCGGTTTTACTTCAGATGCCTCCTTGTACTGCTGGTGGAGCTCCTTTATCTTCTCTTTCAAGTTCACCATCTATAAAGGCGGGTGGGGTAGAGAGAAAAAACACTTAGCAGGAAGAGAGGGGAAAAGCCCTTTTGTACCTTTCAGGACTCTGCAGGACTTTGCAGAAGAGCTTACTGAATTGTGTGTCACGACACGTTAGTGTGTCGGCTGCAAGGTGTACTGTAGGTTTGTTGGGCAAATGCTCCCCACGCACTGCCCAGGGCTGGAAGGAGGTCAGTAAAACTGAATTACTGTGTCACGAAATGATGCATGTCTAAAAAGTGTGTCACCAACCTGAAAAGTTTGGAAAGCTCTGTTCTACACCAATGGCGTATTGTACTCTTATATGTAGGACCGCACAGATAAAGGACTCTTTCAAGCCACTGCACTGGCCCCAAAATGGGGCCAAAACCTTCCTTCACCAAGAAGTTGTACGTAAAGGGAACAGAGCTGTGCGTGTCTCAAGCTGGGATAAGCACCTGACCTTATTAAGAAGATCTTTAAGCTCTTCTTGAGTTTTCACTATCTTCTTCCAGTGTTCAATCTGTTCATCTTTCACATGTTTCTCCTGCAATCTACGTAAGGAAAAGAAAAAGAATGGCAGATGGCAAAACAAGAGGTAGAGTAAGGATTTCAGGCTGCAGCAGCATCTAGGGCCTAGACCAGGATTTAGGGAAACATTTTTCAGCCCAAGATCCACATTCCCTTCTGAGGGCACATGCCTCTTGTGGGCAGGTCCAAAGGCAAAAATGGTTTGATTGACAAATGCAAATACTACACCTTTGTATCGGGTAGTTTCTACACACACACACACACCCCCCCATCCCTATCCTCCATACAAACAAGCAAAAGGCATTGCCAGAGTTCAAGGATGTATTCTACCAGCAAAAAAACACTCAAGGAGGGTGCAAAGCAGAGCCGGTGAGGGGGTGGGTCTGGGAAAGCCCCAAGGGCCAGAAAGAGAGACCCCCAAGAGCTGCATTTGGCCCCTGGGTATGAAGTTCTCCACGCATGGCTTAGGCCATATTGCAACACTTGCTAGACAGCAGTTCAAGCAACTGCCTCAAAGTACTGTTCAGGTCACGTGTGAAACTGCCTTCCGTCAGCAGCCAACTCCATCAAATTCCCAGATGAAGTGGTGGGGGATACAAAAATGTTTGGCAAGCATTTCAAAAACACAAGAAACCCGTATTTAACACTCAAGGAAAGCTGTAAAGCCCACTGACTGGCAGTCTCCTCCTTGGTTGAAGGCAGAATCAAACATGAATACAAGTGGCAACCATTCTAGGTGCGTCGAACTGACATGTGATTGCCAACGAACAGGTCCTTTTGGACCCTTAAGGCAGCCGAAGGGAGGTGGGGTGTAAAGGAGCGGAGCAGGCTTCTACCCACTTTGCCAACACGCATGGGGGCCTGGAAGAGAACCCCCATGTGAAATGGTCACTGTCATTGCTTATACAGGGCTTCTCTGAAGGCATGCGGGCAAAAGTGAGATCTGAGAGTTAATATACTACAAACCTGAAGACATGTTCCAGCAAAATATACTTAACACACAGTGGTCAGATCCACTGAATTTAATCTAGGCTTCTTTCTTCACACAGATAAATTTCATCAACAGCAGCAGCAACAGCTGAGGACATTTTCAATGAAACATAACCTCACTTACTGTATGACGACTTCTAAAGCCTGACCCAGGGAGACAGGCTTGTTATTAAGGACATTGAAGTCCAGCTGGTGGCTGAGATATGAAGTAGCTTCCAGCAAACGATTGAACTCTTGCTCTACCATTTCATCTTTCTCCTTTGGAACCTGCAAGAAGGATCCCTGAAGTTCATCATAAGTAAATCAGCAACAAAAGCTCAAGAAGCACTTTCCACTCACACACTATATACCACTCAGCCCTTTTAAAATGTGGACAGAACAGCTAAAGGCTTTAAGTTGTAGGAGGAAGAGTTTGATTTTACAGTAAGGAAGAAGAAGAAGAAGAAGAAGAGTTTGGATTTGCTATCCCGCCTTTCACTCCCCTTCAGGAGTCTCAAAGCGGCTATCATTCTCCTTTCCCTTCCTCCCCCACAACAAACACTCTGTGAGGTGAGTGAGGCTGAGAGACTTCAGAGAAGTGTGACTGGCCCAAGGTCACCCAGCAGCTGCATGTGGAGGAGCGGAGACGCGAACCCGGTTCTCCAGATTACGAGACTACCGCTCTTAACCACTACACCACACACATATTATCTAGTATAACAACAGCTTAGCAACATACTTATATTTTCAAGCCAGTGTGTGATTTTGCTCTAAACTATTCTCTCAAGTGAACATTTCCAAGAAACATCAAACTTACCGCTTGTCCATTGGCTTCATAGAGTGGACACTTCTGTTTTATTTTGGCCAGTTCCATATTTACTTGCTTGCTCACCACAGCCATTGGGTTTCCTCCTAAAAAAAGGAGAGATTGTACAGAGAAGAATATAATCGTTTTGATTCCCATTTCCAGAGGGACTGTATCTAGCAAATGAAGGAACTGAAACCTGGAAAACTTGCAGAAGGAACACATCTCATTCTTAAAATACAGCTAGATAAAACACAAATATTGGATAGTTTACTCTGAGTCCCAGTAGTGAGATTAGGAAGGGCCCTCCTTCTCTACTTCTAGTTTTGCTTTCTCTCACCTTTCCCTTTCGGAGAGAGAATGATCTAGGACTGATCAACTGTCTGATGAAATAAACTAAAAATCTGAATCAGGCCACAGGCCCACCAAGTAAGCCAGAGAGAGAAAACGGGAGAAAAAATATTCATATGGGAAAGCCATGGAGCACTGCTATTGCCAATCATAAAAAATGGGTGCCAAGGAATGTGCAAAACTACTCAGTAATAAGCCCATAGATGCAGAGTTTGAATTCAGACTTGTTTTTAAAGACTCACCAAGTCCTGTTACCACCATGGCTCCTAGGTCTGCAACGTAGTTTCCTTTGCGAAAAGTGGCAACTCTGCCCCCTACACGATCCTTTAAGAGAGAAAAATTCCAAGGGTTACATTTACCGGGCTTTCACTGGAACTATATGCTAATTTTAGCAAACCCTTTGAAACGCTAGCAATAATGCTTTATTTTTCAAAAAGTGTTGGACAGCGAATTTTAAATAAAACGAACCCTCTTGTAAAAAAACACAAAAAACAGAATAGGAAACAAGAGTGTTGAAATTGGCAAACAGGTTAGTAAATCCAAATATGTTTAAAACTAAACAGGAAGCCCCTTGAGAGGAAACAGACTGCAGCAGCTTGATGGAGAATTGTACCTGTAAAGTATTACCCTGACACCTGTCTTAATTTTCTCTTTATTAACTATGTCCCTGCAGCCACATTCTGAATTTATCATCAGTCCCAAGCATGATCTGAAGGAACATAATACAACTAAGTCTCAGTCTGGTCAGTGCATGAATAGGAAAACTATCTGGGAGCTCCATTTCAATATTATTTAAGAGTAAATATTTATCTAACTTCAATCTGGAAGCAGATACAGAGTTGCATGTATTTCAAACTATTGGTCTATCTAGTTCAGTATTATCTACCCTAGACTGGCAATAGCACTCTGGCACAGGAAGAATTAGGTAAGGTCAAGGATAGGAGGACAATGAACAAGAGGGCTCAAGGCCCCATTATTGGTTAAAGCTTAACACTGATATTCTTCAGTCATAAAAATGAATGTTAATGTGGGCTGCTTCACAGTTTTTTCAGTGGCAAAGTCATGTTCCAATGCCTAAAACCACTATTGGGAGCCACTGTCAATCCAAACTCCATGTTATACAAGCTGCACTTTTAGATATACAGGAAGTATTTTAGGTGTGTATCTTAAAAACATGAAGCAGTTATAAAAGGCCAGGGAATCAGAAGACTTTTGGGGTTGGTTTGTTTTTGTTACACTACTATACCCTTGGTGACAAAATCATTCTACATTTCTCATCTCTTGCCTGAATTCATTGTAATTTGTGTCTAATCAAATCCATCTCTCAGGCCCTGTAGCATCCTGTGTGGGGAAATGAAGAGGCTTGTAAACAAGAAACAGCTCTGCGTAAGAACAAACAAGTTTTTCATGTGCTTATTCAAATTATTATTGTGCCTCATTCTCTTCTTCACACAGCCCCCAAAGCAGCTTACAAAATAAAATATCAAAAAATTAAAAAATATATTATGATAAAAATGGTAAACCATCTACAGTAAAATAAAACAGGTAATATGACTTATTAAAGTGCTACACAGCCATTTAAGAACATAAGAAGAGGCCAATGACCCATCTGGTCCAGCATCCTGTTGCCATGGTGACCAACCAGATAGATGCCTGTGGGAAACCTGCAAGGACATGGGCACAATAGCACTCTCCCTTCCTGCTGTTTCCAGCAACTGGTATTCAGAAGCATAGTGCCTCAAATCATGGAGGCGGAGCACAGCCACCGTGGCTAGTTGCTGCTTATAGCCTTATACACCATGGATTTGTCTAATCAAAACCATCCAAGCTGGTGGCCATTACTGTTTTACAACAGCATAGATCAGCCTGCATGGAAGGCTTTTTCAAAAGGCCAGGTTTTTACGTAGTGATGAAAAATGATCAGCAAGGACCCCCTAGTGTACCTGAGAGGGCCACAGATTGCAAATGCCACTGCAAAGAAAGCCTGTCCTCATAACTCTTGCATCTTACACTTTTGCAAAAGACAGAACATAGATGTGCAGAAGAGGCCATGCTCAAAGGTACACGTGACAGGGACTGAAATGCGATGTAAAGATGTTCAGGCAGTTTCCAGGGATATCTTAGCCTCCTCCTTCTCATTCAGCAGAGTTTTTCTACTGGTTTTGATGTGTGGTGCCATCATGTGATCTGTCAGTAGGCCACAAATGATTTGTACAGGTATGTGTGGGTAAGCAGGCTCCTAGTAAAAAACACTGTAGAGCAGTAACTTCTGGACTTAATTACAGGGCTGAGACAAACTGCGCAAGACACTCACTCTTGCTTCTAGAAGTGTAACATCCATTCCGAAGCTCTGTAGCTGGCGAGCTGCTGCTAAGCCGGAGACCCCAGAACCAATAATGATCACCTTGCCAGTCTTCTTAGCTAAAAGCACAAATGCATGGATAAACAATGGTATGCTAGTGAACTGATTAGCCCAGGCTAGGTTCTGGCAAAATGAGCAAGGCTAGGACCAATATGAGCTATGATCACTGTTTCTGTTTCTTTCTCCCTCTCTGTCAGCTGGAAATACATTTTTAGGTTACAAGATTAAGAAATTTGCTTAACACTGCATGCTAGCACTAGGAGGGAAAGCAAACCAGCCCCTGTCTGAACAAATCCCTGAACTAAGTTTTTAGATGCATCAGAAAATATTAGCAACTCAGCAACCGGGAAAGAACTCTTAGATCAAACCTGGAACCCTGACAGAAAAGTAATTGTTCCAAAGGGTCAGAATTCCTTAAATAGTGACCCTCTGAACTTGACAGGCAGACAGCACCACAAGGCCAGGCACTCAGATCTACAGAAGGACACAGTAGCCAGATGATGCAGCTTATCAGAAAGGGTATTTGCCTGCTTGCCGTCCAACCCTTCCCCTCTCTTGCTTTGTCAGTGACTGACTATTCTGCAGGAGAAAAGACAGGATGAGGTTCCTTCCACAGGACTGCTTTGAACCATTTTGATTTTATAGTTAACTGCCTTGAATTTCTCTAGTGAAAGAAAGGCAAGATGTAAACACAATAAATGAATGAGGAATATATCAGTGACGAGAACTAGCAGCTGAAGGGTTTGGTCTAGTCTGAAAACTGTATTCAAATAGCTTCAAATGAAGGACTGCAACATAGGAGGCAAACAGACATGCTGGGCTGCAGAAAGAGCACTGGGCTTCAAACTGAATGGCATAAACCACAAAGGTGAGTCTGCACTCCAGACAGTGATGTATAACAGATCAAGCCTGAAAATGAACAATTAACCATCCCACCCACTGCCAAATCTTTATTGTAATGATGAAGCAAATGACGCGTTCTGATTCAAAGAACAAGTGTTGACTTGAACTCCTTACTTGGTAGGGGCTTCACTCTTTTGTAGATGCCAAAATTGATCAAGCCATGGCGTTCCAGATAGCTGTGGACTCTGTGAACTAGTACAGTATCACCTACAAAATAGAAAAGTCTCTTAATATACAAACTGTTAAAGAGCAGACTTACAATGCTGCTAGTTTCACTGTAGTGGGGGGAAAGCTTATTTTGAAATACCATGCTTTAGTTTGAATTCATATCCTTAGATATCTCCCTGCAGTAATAGCTCGCATATTGATCTACTGGATGAGGAAGTCATGGGCTCTGAATGGCATGTACGTAAACAAGGAATTTTCAGAGCAAACTTCCCCAATGCACACACAAATTGGGAAACTCCTTTCCTAGAAATAACCACATGCAAAATATGTTTTTAATAGTCAAAAGAGGCTTTTGCTGCTCAGCACCTGAAGAAGAGACTTGACTGTACAAATGTCTATTTGTAACAGCAGTTTGGATTTACAGTTGTACCTTGGAAGTCAAACGGAATCAGTTCTGAAAGTCCGTTCGACTTCGAAAATGTTTGAAAACCAAAGTGCAGCTTCTGATTGGCTGCAGGAAGCTCCTGCAGCCAACTGGAAGCCCCGTCAGATGTTCGGCTTCCAAAAATAGTTCACAAACCGGAAGTCTCTTCTGAGTTTGTGGCGTTTGGGAGTCTAAACGTTCAAGAACTAAGCTGTTCGAAAACCAAGGTACGACTGTACATGAAAAGGGTTACTGTTATTATTTTCTTTATCCAGCTTTACTAGTCAAGTAGCTTACAAGGAGCTTACAATTATGCGCAAGGTAAGAATGGCAACTTACTATTATAGGGTGTTTCCAACTGTTGTAGTGTTGCTTCAAACGTCAACTGAATCTTTGGGTTATCCAACCAAAGCTGCAACTATTTGAATGACATAAACATACAAAACGGTTGTAAATTCTGTAACTGAGCTAGTAATTACTAGAAAGCATTGAGGGGGAAAACCCTTCATATATATGCTTTGTGGCCACTTAAGAATTCTAATGTGCAGTGATCATGCTGCCTATGGGTAACTTTCTTAATGAAGTGGAATGACTGGCATGCTTCCCCAGTGATGTGCAGAAAAGAATATGGCTAATGAAACGGAAGTTAATTGGGCTGCATAGTTCATCTGAGTAGTCAATGTCCTAAAATGCAAATGCCATGGAAGGCTACAAATTCTGTTCTTAATAAAATGAATGTTTGTCAGGATGTGCCACAAGAATCAGTATTTGGACAGCTGGGTTTGGAGCAGAATGGGCTTCTTTAAAGAATCTGAAATATTTTCAAC
This sequence comes from Podarcis tiliguerta, assembly GCF_965153285.1. Lineage (NCBI taxonomy): Eukaryota > Metazoa > Chordata > Lepidosauria > Squamata > Lacertidae > Podarcis > Podarcis tiliguerta. The sequence continues at coordinate 68,021,721 of NC_139541.1, forward strand.
ATTTTAATTCCTGGCAATGTCATAACTCGTCTCCATGCCTACCAGCTTCCTTTATCCAGAACTCCTGAGACCAGTTGGTTGTTGTTGTTTTAAGAAGCTGGTGCATCTGAATATTTGGCCCTGAGGACTGTGTGTGGCTTCCTCACTTTGGAGTCTTAGTCTCTGTAAACACTATGCCTTTAAAGCACATTAAAACAAAAAACAAAAAAACCCCCAAAACTTCTTTCCCTCAAAGAATTTTGGGCGCTGTGGTTTAACCCTCCCTGAATTACCATTCACAGTAACCCTTAACAAACTACAGTGCCCAGAATTTTTTGAGGGAAAGATTGTGCTTTGAAGATATAGTGCATACACAATCTTTTCTGTGAATCGCCCTGAGACCTCCTGGTATAGGGCGGTATATAAATTCAATTAACAACAACAACAACCTAAAACTAAAGACCCCAGTACCAAAGACCACTGAGAATATTCCACCAAACTTTTAGCAATCAACATACCGTCCGATTTCGGATGTAAAGGAACACCTTCTGAGTCTGCTGTGGCCCACTGATGATATCCGGAAAACAAGCAGCTTCTTGTGACGTCATCCGATCATGTGGAAGTCTGCTCTGGAAAGCGGCACCTTCCACACCTACAATGAAAGAACCCACATGTGACAAGTACTGCCGAAACACCTGGGAAGCCAGGATGCTGCAACTTAGCAGACACTTTCATCCCTGACTATGAAGTGCAAGTGTGTCACCTCAAACTGTGTCTGCCTGCAAAATATTTGGACCTCCTTACTTTTTAAAAACTTAGTTCTTTGATATATTAATGCAAGACACAACTTAACAAGCTAGCACTCAAATGTGTATGAACACATTCACAGTGTCACTGTGCAGTTAGGCAGATCAACCAACGGCAAAGTTCTTGATTTTATATACTGTTAAGTGCAGAGAATGCAATAATTGCCCATTTAAAAGTTAGCCACTGTGGACAACTGTGGAACAGGGTGCGGTGGGGGGGATTGGGCAAGCATTCATATAGCCAGCCTAACAGCAGGCAACTACCAAAGTGCTTTGTACAGAAAGCAGAGCACTTTTGCTGTCAATAGTGGATAGGAGACGTTATCTTCATTGTGTGAGTGCACAGCTGCCTCTCAGGAACAGCAAGGACACAGATGAACAAAGGAATCAGGTCAGGCATGACCAGGTATGGGATGGCAGGAGGCAAGGAGCACAAAAGGACCTGGCGTGTAGGGCAGTTCGGTCAACAGCAGCAACCCACTGAGACCAGGAGGCAATCACAGACCTCAGGAGAGGCTAAGTTGTCTGGTACATCTGTAGGAATAGGGGGAAGACAGAATGGTGGAAGTAAAAAAAGGGGTCAGACTCCAGGATCATGAAGAATGAGGAAGGAAGGCTATCACATCAAGGTACATCTTAATGGTTAACCTAGAAACCCAAGCGATTTGCAAGCAGCATCAATTCAACAATCTAATCGAGAATGCCAAAATGTATTTGTTACACAGGATTACTTGGAGGGGGGATTCTAGTTTACATTAGCAAAGTTCTTTTCCTCACACCACCACCCAAGTCCCCCAAACGGGTTTTTGACTATTAATCTGAGGGCAACAATGCAACACTAATTCCATACCCAGGAATTTCATTTTTACACCCTTGCATTTTACAGGCATTTTGGATTGGAATGAAAGGAGGCAATGAAACTCATCTTCAATAAAATCTAGAAATGCAACCATTCATTGATTAATCTATAAGATTAACCAATTTAAAACATTTTCAATACATGCAATGGGCATCTGTAACTGGGCAATCATTTAAAAACAAAAACCCAACAACTATGGATTGTAGCCAACAAAGTTCTACTCAGAGTAGACCCAATGAAATTAATGTCCCTAACTAACTCGTGTTCATTAATTTCAGTGGGATTATTCTAATTTAGCTGACAACCACCCAAAGTATACTTTTTCTATTAAAAATATTAATTTATCATAGAATCAGAGTTGGAAGAGACCCTGAGGATCATCTAGTCCAACCCTCTGCAAAACAGGAATCTCAAGTAAAGCATCTGTGACAGATGGTCATCCAACATCTGTTTAATCATATGCAAATGTTCACAAATATTAATTTGATTTACTTACAATTTTTATCATTTAATTTTTTTCTAAATATCAGGAGACAGCCCTACCAAATCCCACCTTTTACAGGGCACTCCTAAGTAAGTTTACCCACATGTAAGTCACAGAAGGTTCAATGGGGCTCACGCACAGATAAGTGGGTTTAGGACTGAGGTCTTAATGTCTCTATGGCAGAAGCCCTTCTCTTCTACAACAACTTGTGCCGAGTGCACAAAATTTCTCGTTTATGATTTTACATTGTCAAAAATAGTTAAGCTATCGTTGACATTTCCAGATATTAGTAAGGCCGAGAAGGTAATTGATTGAAATAGCAAGTGGTTTTTTGCCAAAAGTAAAAAAACAACTGCAGGTTTATACTGAAATGTTTTTTGTTTTTAATGTCACCTACCAAAAAGTGGGTGGGCTAAAACTCTGCAACAACTTCATGTGCAATTAACAGAAGGCTTCCCTGAATTCATAAAATGCCCTAAAAATAATACTCATTCCTACTGCAAGAATGAGCATCATTTAGGTATTAAGTTCTTCAGAAATAAAAACAGCTAAATCCTGTAAAGTGCTAAAAGGTCACAAAATACAGATCTAGTCATTGGTTCTATACTGATGCTTCAACACAGACCTGAGTTAGTGCATAAGATTAAAATCCTACAAATAATTTACATGATTGCTCAAATGTTCATTGAGGCAGTCGCATGTAGATCATTATCCACTGCAATCAATGGGAATATAACTGAAAGCAGACTCCTATGAATGCTTATTCAGAAGTAAGGTCCATTGTATCCAAGTAAGGTTCATTGTATTCCCTATTAAGTATTTCTAGGAATTCAGGCTGAATATGCAAACTTATAATGACAGCCTAAGTATTTGCACTACACTGAAAATGGAAAAACTTGGCATCTTAACAATGTTAGAAACACAGTATGGACTTACAAGTTGTAATGCGATGAGTGGAATAAATTGCTTTTCTAATACATATTATGCCATTAAAGCTAAATTTAACTTGTGCAAGTTTCTTAAAAACAAAATAGCTTCCAAGTTTAACTCAGATTTCAGTGGCTAAGTTACTGAATTCTGCCCCAATACTCTGTGCCTTTATACAATGAGTGATCTGGACAATAAGCAACACCTGCAGGACTAAGAACAAGCCTTGTGTAAAGGCTACTGGCTAATATCTGTGAAGAACAATCCCAAGAGATGATGGCAGACATGTAGTGGCAAATGCACTGATAAATGTCTCCTGCAAGAGCAATAACGACAGCTCTAAATGATGAGTTAGGGATAGACAGGCCATGCTCTTCAGGCAGACACAAGACAACTGAAAACGCATTTCAGTTTGGCATTGCTGAAAACGCATTCAAAGGACAAACTAAACCTGGGAGAAAATGAGTCAACTAAGGAAGAAACGTGACAGTCCAAAACAAGTGACGGGTGTTATACCCCACTGGTTAACTTAATCTTCTGTGGGGAACAACAGAATGGAAATCTAAAACAATAGGACTCAGTTAGCTCAGTTGGTTAGATAAAGTATGGCAGCCCTACCTTTCAGACAACTGAATACAGTTATTATAAATATTCTTAGCAAGATGCCCACCAATGGTAGAAATGTGCCTGCAAATATGGCCATAATGTTGGGTTGTAGTTGTGGCTGGGTAAGCAAACTTTCCTTTTCCTGCTCGCCACAGGCTTTGCTTCACGTTCCTTCCCCTTGGTAACTGTTTCTCCTAGGAGTACATTTTCTTCTTGCAAGTTTTCTGTACTTTTTAATGCTTGCTTCAGGTAACTACATTCCAACCTTGTACTTTCAAACATATATCCACACTGAAGCATTGGCTTCATAGTAGTCACCAGTCCCTTCCTCGCCACCCTGACAGCCCCCAATCCCAGTTGTCTTCGCTTATCTGCCCATGCTGTATAGACTTGGCCAAGAAACAGGGTCTTATCTCACTTCCTGCACAGTTTGCCCTCAAAGCTTCTGCTTTCTGGAAAACCACAACATGGAGGGGAGGGGAACTCCCTTCCTCCTCATTTTCTCTCAAATATGCTGGAAAATCAGGAAAGAACTTTGCAGCCGGCATCCTGAGGATGGAGCAATTGCCTTTGCCAACTAAATCTACAGAGAACATTTGGAATTTTGAGGAAGTGCCAAGGGCACCAGTCAGAAAATGGCTTCAGTAGGGCATGGCACAGTACAAAATTGTGGTGGTGGTAGCATAACACAAAATGGCTGCCACATCTAAAAGAACAGAATAAAGACAGGACAACAAAATAGTACCGGGATGCCCCACATCAATGGGGAAATGAAATGTACATCAGCTCCTCAGAGAGAAGCACTTTGTACTTCTCTTCTGTTCAGAATGAAACAGAAGTGGGTGGCTAACACTGCCATCCAAGAAATGGGAGCGTGTTTATGAGGTCAAGCTAGTGCCAAGAGGAACACTGTCTCCCATGCATTGTGGATTTTTGAGGGGATATTTATTTAGACCCTTCATAGATGCCAGAGGAGGGCATGCAGGCACATTGGCAACCGCCTGCTGTACCCACGTAAGGCACCAGCAGTTTTGTCATGAAGCGTGGTTTACACATTCACTACATAAATATTCATAACATGGCAAGCTCCCAAGAGCACAGTTATATTTAAAAAATATATAAATCCAGCCAGCAGATTTGAGAAGCTGCAGTCTACTAGTTACACAAATTAAACAGAAAAGAGTTGCGCTAGATCTTCCCATCTAAGTCCAGCATCGTGTTCTCCCCTATGAAAATCAGTCTCTTTCAGCTGCAACTGCATTATGGTTACATATTTTGGAAAGGTATTTGATACAATTCAATGTTCAATTATTTGCTGCCACAGAGTGCAATTGCTGGAATTTGGTTTCTGCCACATAATTCAGTACCTTGAGATGTTTGAATTTTATTTTAAGTAATCAGATCTCTAGGCCTTATACCTGCAGTTAAGCTTAAAACTGTACGGCAGAAACACACAAAATAAGGAAGAGTGCAAACTTGCAGAGTTTATTTAAGCATGGGTGTTTTAGCACAGAGCAGCCGTCAACACACAGTTCAGTGTAACATCAAAGAACTAGTTTCCAAGTCCACATATTAGAGGCTCGTCTGCTTTATCTTGCTCAGGAACTCATTGTACACTGAGGAAGTAACTTGTAAATCAAGTCAAGTGTGTAGGATATAATCAGCAGCACACAGTGCACATTTTTAATATAGATCAGTATGATGAACAGCTTTCAGATTTCACTTAATAAAGTCTTCCTGGTGTGGAGCCAGCTAAATAAATCCTGACACAGGTGAAACTATTTTCAAATGTTTTGTTTGGAATAGCAATTCATAAAGCAAGCTCCTCTATGTCAATGTGTGCAGTTATGCCAAAGACAAAAATATACCCTAGCAGCATTCAACCAAAATGGAAGTACTGTATATGAAAAAGAAAATGCTAGCAGGGTCCCATGGGTCTGAAGTAGAGCCGGGGCACCCTTTCTGCCTGAGGGCAACACTCCATGTGTGATCTTCTGCGGGCTACACACAAGTGGTGGGTATGGTTGAAGTGTAGGTGTGGCTAGATGCACAATACTCTCCATCCAGGAAAGCAAGAGGTGTTATCACAGATCAAGCACACATTCCAGCCAGGTAAAATCACTGGAGGGTGTAGAGCAGTGAGGGCTGTGGTCTGGGCAGAAACCCAAGGGCCTGGAGATCAGCATTTGGCTGGCCCTTGAGCTTGAGCTTTTCCATCTCTGGTTTAAAGTATACTGGCTGGTTCCTAAAGTTTGAGGATAGGAATTAGTCACACCAATCTCTGGCAATGACAGAAATCCACTTCTAATGCATGACTTGGAAATGATGCCATCATGTGGCCTGAATCAAGGTGCATATCTGGCTTATGTGTGTGTTAACTCCTGCCTTCCAAAAGATTGCCCAGAAAACAAAACAAACATACTGACACAGTTCCATTTCTGAAGTCTGACGCTTAGCGGTGAGTCAGGCAAGCACTGAATAGCAGCCTGCCTGGGAAACCCAAATATGTTGGATCTCCCTCCTCTATGAAAGAAAAGCAGGATACAATTTAACAAATAAATGACCCACTCACCCCAAATTCAGAAAAAAATATTTAAGGCAGTCTCCACTTAAGGACTCAAAATAATCGCACATACAAATATAACACCTTGTTGAGACATTTTAAAAAAACAACCCGTTGAAATATTTGTACACAAGCCTTAAATCTTTAAAGCTTCATCAAACTGCATCAGAAATGCAGCCAAGCATTTTCCCTGCCCACTCTTTCAAAAGACAACACTGCAGACCTTTCAAGAAGTACTTATAATGCTTACAATACATTTCAAAGTAAGAACTGTCTGACTACTGACATATCCAACCTACCATGGAGATTTCAGGCTGAATTTCTAATCATTTACATCTTACTCTTTTGCTCCACTACTCACATAAATAAGTGAAGCTGAAGAAGTCATATATCTAACACATGCATTGGTTTGCATATAAATTGAAGAAAAAAATGAAAACAATGCACCCCTAAATCTACCGTATCTGGAAACCATGTCTTATCGGCACTGGTTTTACAATTTCAAATGTACCTAGAGCCAACTCCATAGATTTCGTTTCATGAACCAAAAAGAGCTTTCAGAATTGTGGTTTCTTAGACATAAATTCAAGCCCATGTGCATCAACTGGAACTATCTGAGGTGTTCTTAAAGAAACCACACTAAAACAGTCTGCATACCCTGAGGCTATTATATCACTTACAATACAATCCTATGCATCGAATCATAGAATCGTAAAGTTGAAAGGGACCCAAGGGTCATCTAGTCCAACCCCCTGCAATGCAGGAATCTCAGCTGAAGCATCCATGACAGATGGCCATCCAACCTCTGCTTGAAAACCTCCAAGGAAGGAGAGTCCACATGCCTTCCAGAACTATCCACTTGAAGTCCTCCTGCATGTTTACTGAGAATTAAGTCTCACAAAGTTCATTGGGGCTTTCCTCCCTAATTCTATGTAAACATACAGCAACTAACTAGAAAAAAGATATTCCTTTCAATATCATTCCTTGGAATCCCACTCAGAATCACACTGTGCAAAAAGTCCTACAGCTCTGAAAGGAGGGAGTCTAACTGCCCCTTCAACTTGTAAAGTGACTTTGTTTTCTCTACCAAACACAGGGAATGGGGGGGGGGGGTGAAGCTATGAAATCTGTCCAATGAATTTCAGAGTTCTTTTAATTTCCCCATCATGTTCTCCACCTGCAATAGAAATCCCTCCTTTTCAGCGGGCAAATGCATTTCTCCTGCACCTCATGCTAAAACCTGACCACCACCCCACGCATGCACTTGCAAGCATCAATCCCTGATTTTGGGGGCTCTTGCTACAAAGTGGCAAGCATCAAACGCCACCCTCACCTGATGCTTGGCAGTCTCCATACCCTCCAGAACTGTCGTCTTGAAGTCCTCCTGCTTGCCCTGTGGAAGGAAAGAGGAGATCTCAGGGACCTTGCTCCACAAGTTCAAGTCATTTGGGGACATGAAGGCCTGATAGCTGGCAATTCAGGTTTAGTAGTTCACCAACTAGTGGGGGGACATTTCCTGAGAATTCCATCTTCTGGAATGTGGGTCAAGGGCATCACACTCTGCAATCTTCTAATGCTTCATCCTTGTTGTTGGAACCCTTTGTCAGACTCCTGTGGGGCACGAGCAATAGATATACACCGTATTTGCAGGGCACCTAGCTGTTAAAAATTTATGAAACAATTTTTTAAACAGATTAGTACAAAATAAAGATAATACTTCCTGTGACCAGTAGGAAGAATATGTAGATGGACAGTCTAGCCAAGGGTTTGAAACACCAAGGATCTGTTACGGCTTAGCCAAGTCTTGCTTGGAAACATGAACCAATCTGATGCTATCTTACTTCTCTTCCACAAGCTACAAACATATTAAGGCTAGAAACTCACTGACTCTATATGCAGGCTACAACTACACAAATACTAAATAACATTTACGCTGACTGTGCTAGCATTCACCCATAAATGTACTGTTGTCACATATAAAGAACTGAACTACAGGATTTAGAACTTTCAACAGATCCTAAGAAAGAAGCATGAAAAACATGTCCCTGAAATAAGTCTGTAAATTATCTCTCCCCTACATTATGGGAATGAGCATGCCCAATAAGCCCACCACACAACCAGGATGAGTTGTTTTAAAGTGACAGCAGTTTGTCACTGTGGGTCATAAAGGCAAACTGTAATTACCGTAGTTTCAACTACCATTTATTTAAACAAGCCAGGGTGAGAAGCCATGGTTTGATCCGTGTTTGTTTCAATAAATCATAGTGAAGGCAATAAGAAGCTACAGTTCATTTAAACAGGAATCGAATGCTGCAAATCTCCTTAGCCGTGCCTGGGAGGAGGAATGGGAGATGGGATAACTTGAGTTGAAGCAGGATCATTCCTGTAATATCAAACTATAGTTTAGTGTTATATGTATGTATACCACTAAACTATCTATCTATCTATCTATCTATCTATCTATCTATCTATCTATCTATGGTGCGTGTACACACACACCAGGCCTGAGCTTCATTCTACTGCTTCTAACTATGTAATTCATCTCTAAAAGAAAAATGATTGGGAATACACTTCTGCTCCTCAGCTACACATTGCTAGGCTGCGCCTACATCAACATGCCTCCAAAACAGTACCTTGTGGGAAGCTCCACTTCTCTGAACGAGTATGATTAATAAAGGTCTCCTACATGCAAAATAACCTTACAGGACTCAGTGGGTGCTAACAGAGGAGCATATTTGATCCATATACTAACATATCAGTAAGCAGCTCACCATACCATTCTGGCCTACTCTGAACACAGTAAAATTTCAAAAGATTTGGTAATCAGACCTAGAAGGAGCCATATCATGGCTATCTATTCTCAATGAACTACTATACCCATCTTTTCTGTTTCATATGGTGAAAAGGGCACTTTGAACAGTGGTGACATGTTTTGGCTGGCTTACTATTACTGTGTTTGTACTGAACCCTCCTTTCCTCAACTCAGAGAAAAGAAGGGTATTGAGCAGCCCAAGTGCTGCCTCCTCCAAGAGCACAAGGGGGAAAGAGAAAAAACACTCCTTTTCTTTGTACTGACTGGGGGTGGGGGTAGAGAAAGGAGAGGTTTCCATCTTGCAAGCTGTGGTTTTGCAGAAGACACCAGCAGAACATCGTCTGTGCTGCTACCACCTCTATAAGCAAGAGAAGCAAGAGAAGCAAGAGAAACCCTCCCTTCTCCTCTGCCAAGACAAGATCTCATTTCTTTGCTTTCTGTTGTGAGTTTCCAAGAGGCAGAAGCAGCAAGACAATGCTTTGCATATTCTGCAAAAGCACAATCTGCAGGTAGGAAGCCACTTCTCACTTTCCCCCATTCTTTGTGAAAAAATAAGAGAAAGAGAAAGCAACTACTGGCTCTTTTTGCAATGGAGATCAGTTAATGAAAAAGGCAACTTTACTCTCTTCCCCTTAGGTTTTTATAAGAGGCAACAAAGAGGCAAAGCTGGGGTTTTCTGCAAAAGCCCCAGCACAGAGTGAAACCACCTTTCCTTCCTGTGCTTGGGGCAGCAGAGAACCAGTGTTGACTTTCTCCCTGTGGGTTGGCATTTGGGAGAAAGCAGCACCTTCTCCCTGTTGCTTGCAAAAAGGTAAAATGAATGGACTATGTCTTGTTTCTTTGACAAACATCTATCCATTCCCATCAGATTTTTGAAGAAAGCAGCAGCAATGTGCTGTTGGTCCTTTTTTTATTTTAAAGCACTTTTTTATTTTAAAATACAAAAGCTCAACTTGTAGGAGATAATGCACCTACAAGCAGGAAGCGAAAGGTAGTTTCTGAAAAGCAGGGCTTTGAGTTGAAGCATGGCTGCTCACCAGATGGGAAAAGGCCCTCACGTATGATGAGAAGGTGAGAGGATTTATTGAATCCTAATGCTGAACTACTAAAAATTCAAGGTTTAAATGGCCAGCAAATAGTAGTCCAGGGTACCACCTGTCTGTCATAGACTGACTGGATGCAGAGGAGTGATGAGAGGCATCAGCTGGGGAACCCCCCAAGGGAAGAAGGCTCAGAGCCAGGGGACTGGTGGTGGGACAATGCTGAGTAGTCAGAGGAAGCAGACTAGGAGGAGGAGGAGGTGTCAGAGGCTGAAGAGTTAACAGGGTTTAGTGAGAAGGAAGAGTCTGTGGCAGAGAGCAGTCCGGAACAAGAGGCAGAAAAGGAGGCTGGAGAGGAGGGGGGCATAGGGGCAGCAGTGAGTCAGGCTGCTTAGGAAGCCAGGCTGAAGACAAAGGAGCCTCAGATTGCTTGGAAAGGAACTGGGGGAAGAGGAGACAAAAGGAGATGTGAAGGAGACCTTCAGTCCTTGCAAATAGGGGCAAGTTCTATCAGGAAGGATAATCATAATCGCAAGAGTTGGAAGGGACCGTGAGAACCATCTAGTACAACTCCCTGCAATGCAGGAATATGCGGCTGTCCCTTAAGGGGATCGAACCTGCATCCTTGGCATTTTCTTTTTTTTATTATCATGATTTTTATTGAGTTTTCCATATTTCATTTCATAATACATATCCAAAGCTTACATTTTTACTCAAAAAGAGCAATGACCTCCTTCCCTCCCTCTTTTCTGACTTTCCTACAACATTAACATATTTATCACATTTCTATAATCACTTCTTTATCTTATATAATCATTTAAAAATCACCCTCTCACTTATAAATTAGCTCCTTCTTTCGTCATTACAAAACATTTCACATTAAAGCTACAAACGTTTTCAGGTGTTTACAGTTTTCTTTCAAATAATATATAAATTTGTGCATCCTTGGCATTTTCAGCACCATGCTCTAACCAACTGAGCTACCCAGTGTTGCTGTGCTCTCTAGGCCTGACCTCCTAAACTGCCTTGTTTCTCTGAATAAAGAGTTAACTTCACTGAAGCCATGTGAATTACAGTGGTGCCTCGCAAGACGAAAAGAATCCGTTCCGGGAGTCTTTTCGTCTTGCGAAGCAAGCCCATTGACGGAGTAGCGCTATTAGCGCTATTGACATTTTAAGGGCTAAAAACGGCTTTTTAAGGGGGGGGATTAGCGGTTTTGCTGCTAAAATGCTTTTAGCAGCTTAGCGATTCAGAATAAGGGGTTTTGGAGCAAAAAAAAAATTCTTTTTTTTCCATCATTTTTCATCTTGCGAAGCAAGCCCATAGGGAAATTCGTCTTGTGAAGTGCCTCTGCAGACGGAAAACCCTTTCGTCTTGCGGGTTTTCCGTCTTGCGAGGCATTCGTCTTGCGGGGCACCACTGTATTTCTGACCTGCTCCTGGCACTGTTTCACTTTTGCTCTCCAGTCTCCCTTTTTCAGAAGAGGGGATCACAATAAAATACAAGGACCATTTTTAAAGAAGGAATATTACCCCCCCACCCCATTTTGCCCTTTTTAGTTGTCCATGAAGTACTGTATTTTTTGCCCTGTAGGACGCACTTTCCCCCCTCCAAAAATGAAGGGGAAATGTATGTGTGTCCTATGGGGCGAATGCAGGCTTTCGCTGAAGCCTGGAGAGCGAGAGGAAGGCTTCAGGAAGCTCTCCACAAGCCTTGGGAGCCCGCAGGAGTTCCCATCGGGCTCCCTAGGCTTGCGGATAGCAGCCTGCATCTCGAAGCCTGGGGCGCGCTGTACAGCGTGCCCTGGGCTTCGGTTCCCCAACCTGGTTTGGAGGCTGGCGGCGGAGAGAAGCGCGCTCCTCCCCGCCGCCTCCCTGCCGTCCCCGGACATGGTTTGAAGGCTGCAGGCAGATATCCGCAAGCAGTGGGAGCCCGGCGGGAAGTCGCGATGGTCTCCCAAGGCTTGCGGAGAGCTGCCTGTTCTGTGGGCTGGGGTCGGGGGAAGCTCGGGCTTCCCCCGCCCCAGCCCCGCGCCTGGGGGGGAAATAATTTTTTTTTCTTTATTCCCCCCTTCAAAACTAGGTGCGTCCTATGGGCCGGTGCATCCTATAGGGCGAAAAATACAGTAATAGAGAGAGAAAGAAATTCTATATGGAACTGGAAGGGGCAGCACAGTGAAAGACACATGCACTAAGAAAGGAATGCAAAGGCAGAGAGGAAGTACAGAAGATAGGAGAGTCCTGGGACTTGGCTTCCTGCTCAACAGTGGTACTCAATCTGATTCCACAGCCACAACAGTTACTGACTACTGACATAAAAAATGAAAACAGGCCATAGGTAACATGTGTGCATGCGTGTGTAACATTCTTTCCATTCTATTATGGAAAAGTGAACTAGCAGATTGCACTTATTGTGTGGAAACGCACACCTTGTGCACACTCCAATTCTTACCAGCACTCTCCTCTGCCCCTCAATTAAAATGGGCTTCACAGAAATACAGAACACATTTACTGCAAAGGTTTTCTTTTTAGCAGACTATACTATCACACACATATCTATGAAGCATTTGGAGTTGTAAAACAGGATTTTTAATTGCTTAGTCAAGCATATTTCTCCAATCATAATGGGGAAATTCATCAACATTTGTTTTACCCAAAAGGATTTTATTTTTTAAAAAAACACACAGCAAATCTGTGTGTTAAAATTTATGTCCTTTAGGTAACCCATTCTTTATCCTTACGGGTCTTCCCCACATTTTATCCTCCCAATGTGTCACTTATGTGAATTACGTATTAATTCATGCTTATCAAAATAATAAATAGTGTGTTGCCAACCACCACCCCCCGGGGCGACTAGACATTATGTTTTGGCACCCACAACCAAGGTCCCAGAAGCCATTTGGCTCCAAGCTTTTCTATCCCAATTCCTAGCACTGGCTAAAGTCACTTGGGTTCTGTGCAGACATAATGCTAGTTCATTGCAAGACACTGTTTGCAAACTGGGAGCTGACCTCAGGAGCACTTATGTACCCAACGCCACTTCCAGTATGAAACGTGATTTTGCATTATAAACGCACCAATACATATCACATTGCCTTGTAACCATGCGTATATTGAATTCAATCTCCGATTACAAAAGAATGAGTAGTGTGCTGATCACACTGTTCATTAGTCCCCACTTCCCCATTCCTGCCTTTGCTGTGCCAAATTAGAGGCTAGCTTAGAGTTATGTGCAAACCAGTACTCTGATGTTTTGGAGGAAACAAACAAAGCAAGTGGACCTCTGCTTTGTTTTCCTCTCAGCACAGCAAAGACAGGAACAGAGGAGCAAAGCAGGTGTTAATAAGTAGCACGCACCATTATGATGCTCAGTCTTCTTAACCCATAGTTTAACAATGGTTTGCTGTAATGTGCAAACTAGTTCAATAATGGGTTGTCTTCTCTATATTATGTTGGAGCATACGAAATGTGAAATAATGACTAAAGCTGTGAAATTACAGGGGGCATTACTGTGAAGAAAGAGCAGAGGAAGCAATGCTTAAACCACAGACTAGCCAACCATGTTTTACATGGAGCTAGCATAGAATCTGAACCCAGCTCTCCCAGCCCTAGACTGGCACGCTATCTATTACCACCACACTGGTTCTCAACCAAACTATTTCTGAACAAAAGTCTTCTGTACCATTAACTTCATAACACCTTGTAAGAGTACTCTCACTTCAAAGGCAACATATTTCATTTGCATTCCATTTTTGTGGCAGGGAAAATATAAAAGCATGTGCTTGAACTACAACTATAGAGTTGCTGGCAAAAAAATAAAAATATTCCATAACGTTTCTCTCTAAAGCCATGTTTACACATAGGGAAATGAAACAGAATATGTTGGGGTCTTAAAAAATAAAAATATATACCTTTCAAAGTTCTTTTATTTAAATGAATATAAAATTTTGATTTATTTCTGGAAAGCTCCAAAAACCACAAGAATGCAGATGGAGAGTTTAAAATGTTTTATTCGGATATTTCGAAACAGCTTCTCTCAGTAAATCACAAAGCAATTTATGTTCCATACAAAACCACTCACTTTTCTAATTCTGGCTCTCCAGCCTATCTGCACAACACTGAAGTGGTAAATAATTTCAACATCTTGCTGTCCTATTAACATAAGATGGTTGTTCTTGACAAAGGAGCCAAAAAATAAGTCCCTATCTCAATAGCCTGGTTTGCACAACACACTAAGCCTAGCTATGGCTTAATGCAAACCTGTTGGCTCCCAATCCTTTTGCTGCTATGAGCTAAGGCAAGGTTTGGCTTAGTGTGTTGTCCAGACCTAGGCTTGTAGTTAAGCACTCTCCAGACTAACAACCACTTGTAGCCAAGGTCTGTTATTTCCTCATGGTTAGTTTAGAACAGGGTTTCCCAAACTTGAGTCTGCAGATGTTTTTGGACTACAATTCCCATCATCCCTGACCATTGGTCCTGCTAGCTAGGGATGATGGGAGTTGTAGTCCAAAAACAGTTGGAAACCCAGATTTGGGAAACCCTGGTCCAGAGAATGCTCAACCATGAGTGCCTGTTCAAACAAAACGTGAAACCAGACCTTGGCTTAGCTCAGTGCAGCGTGTCAGCAAAAATAACTAGGGAGGCAGCTGTGAGTTCCACTTTGGGAGCCTGCACACTCTCACTAGGACATGGTTTGGCTAGGGGTGGCACGCATTCCAGGGCAGTATGAAAAGCAGTGAGGTTGAAGATTTTACCATTTTAGGCTGGCATGTGACTAGTTATCTGCTATAAAAAGGAGGCAAAATAGATCACTAAGAAGAAATGTACAGGTGAACTAGTGTAGGAGTACAGATATGTAGCACTTTGGACTAAAGCTAGCAAAATGTCTAAAATGAATAATGGGGAAAGAATGGAGCCTTAAAGTGGGGAGAAAATACTCATAAATTTGAGATAATGGGTTTGATCCAAACTAAGTTATTTATTTACAAAATTCATTGCACTAAACCCCTCAAAGTCAATCTAAATTAAGTCATTACTAACTTGAAATCAGTGAGCAAATTCAACTAATTTAGGTTGGACCAAACCCAAAATATTTATGTTTATAACTGACAGCAGAAAGGCATTGAACATAAATACAGCCGTACCTTGGTTCAGGAATGACTTGTGACTTGAACATTATGGCTCCCCAACACCGCAAACCCGGAAGTGAGTGTTCTGGTTTGTGAACGCTTTTTGGAAGCCAAACGTCCGACACGGCTTCCGATTGAGTGCAGGAAGCTCCTGCAGCCAATTGGAAGCCGCACCTTGTATGACTAGTCCAGTCTCATAGCAAGAGGCACAAAAATCCACTTCCCTCTTCACCAGAGGAAGAGGAAATGTCCTTAGCATCTACTCCATGAAGCTGAACTCTTAGCAGATGTGAGCTATGAAAAAACTTGTGGCAGAGAAAATTATTGACAAAAATATCCAATTGCAGAAGACTTGCATTTTGCATGAGATGGACATTTCTCCCCTTTTGCAACAGATGACAATGACATGTGACAAGGAAAGTAAGCACATGGATCTTTCAAGTATGAAGTCTACCTACACAAGTTCAATTAGAAAATATTTTGTATGAAACCTACTTAAGTGGCCTAAAACAAGCTGTGTTCACTCAGCTGATGCCTACTCCTCAACCCAAATAATAGAGCCAGGAGATCAACGGCTAAAGGGTTACTACAACTCCACTTAGGCTTCTCGTCAGCCCCTGTCCAAACTGTGAGGAAGTGTGCTATGCAGAATGAATGCAATTTGCTCCTCCACAAAAGCGCACGGTGGTATGTCAATTGCCATTTTGCATTCATACTACCATAACATCCTACAATTGAAGCTTGGCATAGGCAGCTTTAGAAACACAGAGGGCATACTCTGTGTCAGCCAGCTAGGAACTTCTCCAGGGTGCAGCTTTGGCTCACACCACTAATTCTTACAAGTTGGAGGCAGTATTTTAGGGATGGACATAAATGAGACTCTTTACTCTCCTCAAGCTATACTTCTGACATTTAATAGAGGGAGAACAAAGCTACAACTAGATTCACACAAAAATAAAAGTGGCCCTTTTATTAAGAAATCAAGATTCACAGTAGTTTTAGACCAGGCAGAACCAGTTTTATTAACAGGATTAAAGGCAACTGAACGTGTTGCCAAGTAGCTAAAATGTACGGGGGGGACGGGGGATGGGACACACCCAGAATACAAAAAAGAGTGAGATGAGAATGACTCAATTTAGCAAAGCAAAGCTAGAAAATTTCACCAGCCAATTTCTGGGATTCTCAACAGACCACAGAAAGATGATTGCGAGCATAGAAAATCTAAGGCCAGGTAAGGAAGCAATGGAGTCAGTAAAGTCATTCTATTCGGGATGTTGATTAATAAATCTGAAAATACGTATTCAAAGCAAATAATATTTTCCCAGGGTCATATTAATGCTGCTCATGTGTGGCCTATCACCCATACTTTCTGCATGGCATTCAGTCCTTCATGCCATAGCTAATCTAAGCTAAACTCAGCGGAGGGGGAGTGTCTGTGCAACCATATTGCCTTCAAATGTGCAAGACCATTGTTGTCCTGCTGGATGGGGGCCCTTTACTCACCAGATGGCTCTTCTGGCTCACTTTCATTCTCTTCCTCAGGAGGTGGTGGGGGAGGGGGAGGAGGCAGCTTTTTCTCTTTTTCTGCTTTAGCATTCCTTTCTTCTTCAGAGTAATACTCATCTTCAGAAAGGTTAGCAAGGCTTTCATCCATTTCTCTATATTCTACCTGTAAGCAGAATGCCCCCCCCAAATACAATCAATACAGAACAAGCAAATTGGCACAGTAGATTAATATAGCAAACTTTTAAAATGAATTCTCAAGGGTAAATTGAAGGGTTCACTTTAATGCAAAAGTGAGGAACCTGTGGACCTCATGTTGCTGAACCCCAAAGATGATGGGGGTTGTGGTTCAGCAGAATCTTGGGTCTATACCTTGGTCAACCTTTTCATTTCCAGGACTATTAACACAAGCATACATTTGGGGACCCATTTTGTTTACTATATATTTGCATGGTGGTAGTGCTCCTGTTGCAACTACCTTAGATCAGGCTGCAACACACTAGTGGGTCCTGACACACAAGCTGAAGACAGTGCCATAACACATTATTGCACAAATTTGCAATTCTCTTTTTCTATGACTAACCCACTATCCACTGAATACCTAATTTCATCCGCTTAAATTAAAAATAAATACATGCAAAGTACACTATATTTCACTCTAACATTGTCCACATTAGACTGCTACAGTCTATAAATAATATTGGTACCATACTTTAGTTTTCCATACACTCTACTCTTTTTTGTTAAACTTCTTAACATATTGTGTATCCTTAACATATACTTCAAGGCTTCAAAGTACATACATTTCAGTAATCCTTGAGTGTCAGCCAGGTGCAAAAAATGCCACCCAGACTTTTTTAGGTGCTCGCAAATGGAAAATCTTCAGGCGCAAAATGCGCCTAACACCCTGCTAATTTTGAACCCTGAGTGACAGTTAATTTTTACCACTTCCTATCTCACATACATGGGCAAATTTTAAACCCAAACAGTCTACATGAAAGTTGTGTGGTTGTCCCTCCCACCAGAGGTAAAGGAAATAAACAACTATCTGACTTTTAGAAGATATCTGAAGGCAGCCCTGTTTAGGGAAGTTTTTAATGTCTGATGTTTTATTGTATTTTTAATATTTTGTTGGAAGCAAAAGCGTGGCTGGGGAAACCCAGCCAGATGGGCAGGGTATAAATAATACTAAATTTATTTTTATTTTTTATTATTATTATATTTAACTGAATATTCTGTGTCTGTAATTTTTTAAATTTATTTAAAAAATTTAGCATCCTCCCCACACACCTGAGAACAGCACTTCACAAAATTGGATGAATTGGATTCTAATCCCATAAAAAAAGCTTATCCCATAAAAATGAGTTACCCTTTGATTTCACGTTATGTACAGTCTATGTACATTATAATGTGTTTTGAAGCTTTCTCTTATATGGATCTGTACAGGTTCTGTAGCAACCTAAGTCACATAAACTCAAACTAAAGTAGACTACATATTATATATGAAATCCTACAAAGGCATATGATTCCAGGAAGGGATGGAAAGCATTGTTGAGCCTCACAAGTGCAGCTCCAACTCCTATGCAGCTGCTGATAGCCATCAATAAGGAAGAATTGGGAGAAAGACAGCATAATTTTTGTTTTCAAAGCCCTCCCAAAATTCAAGTCCTGCACCCACTATACTGTACAAACTGATTCAAGTAAATTAAATAATAATTCTTTATAAGTTTTACAAGTAAACTAAAAAGGACCAACAGATCTAACTGTAAGCCTCATTTCAGAAAAGCATTCCTATTTGTAAGCCATGCAGAGAACTCAGAATGGAATAGGGCCCAAATTAATCAATGCTAAAAACTAGTCAAGCCATGTGTTATATACTTTCTTGTATTACAAGCATTTCCCTGTATTAAAGAAAGTAGATCCCTCAAGTCTTGATGATGACATAATGAAATCAATGTCTAATTGTTAAATATATGCTTTCCAAAGCTATATTCAACATCTTCCCTGTGCATCTACATGATACAAATATACACATATCAAAACATATTTCAAAGTTTTATTTGATTACAAAGGATCCTTTGTGTTACAAAAGCAAGAGCCAAAAGAAAAAACTCTTGATTTTGTTAGGATCTATTTCCCTTCCTTATTAAGATGGTTTTGGGGCATTTACTGCATTGCACACTATTAAATCTGCTTCTGTAAAACAAAGGTTGCAGTCTAGCCTACACATCAAGAAGCAAACAATAAATGACATTCATTAGTGCCTTGCAACATAGGCTCTGGCTACTCTCTGACGTCACATCAACCTTGTGTACCGTTTTGGAATAAAAAATCTAATTAACAATAACGGATAATCAATATACGGTACATACAGCAGAAGGTAGTATATGCCCAAGAGATACCAGAGGGGTAGCAATCTAGCACACACAACCCCCACAAGCAAGCCCTGTAGACTGTTTGTGGCCTGTTTCGCCAGCCAGATCCCAGCTGCATCTAATGATATGAGCTTTAATCTATACAAACCTGTGCCACAAGAACTGCCATTCTTTACGGTGTTCCACAATACCATTGCCCGCCCCCTTAAATCCTTAAGAGTGGGCTGTACCACTTTAGGTGTTGACATCTCACTTTTGTATTTTTTTTGTTTGGACTCCGCCAATAAGGAGGAATCCAGCACTTACGGGGGAAAGACTACAATGCCAACCTTCTACTTATTGCGATTATTCTCGTTGTTGTTTCACTCCCCGCTTTTTCCCAGATGACCCCCGTGTGGATAAAAGGCGCGCTCCCCGCTCCCATTTCGGCCCCACAGCAACCCTGGGAAGTAGGTCAGGCTGAGAGACATCATCACAGGCTGAAGGCCACGCAGCGAACTTCCCGGCTCAGCCGGACTGCAACTTACAGGCCTGCCCGGCCTTTACGTTTCTCCTTGCAGGAAGCAACCGCTCGGTTTCTGCTTTAACGTGCAGCAAAAATAATAAAAATAAAAACCACTAACTGGCTCCGGGAGCCCGAAGCCGCTTTTTTGAACCTCCACCGTTTGAAAGTCATAAATTTCCTCACAAACCGGTTGGTGGGAGTCGACGCCCGGCCCACCCAAGCCAGCCATTCCGCCGCCCCGGGTTGGTAGGCCCCGGGTAGGTAGGCACCCACCTTGGGCCGCTTGCGGCGGCTGGTCCTGCGGCCCTCGGGGGTCTCGGCGATGCTGGTGGTCTCGGAGCCCCCGACGGGCCCCCCCAGCCCCGCGGGGGGAGACGGCTCGGACAAGCCCCCCGGCGGCGAGGCGCGCGGAGGCTCCTTCTTGCGGGGCGTGCGCTCCGAGGGCCCCGAGCCGCCGCCCTCCGAGGAGCCCAGGGAGCCCGACAGGGCCGGCGGAGGGGGGGGCGGAGGCGGCGGGGGTGGAGGCGGCGGAGGGGGCGCCGGGGCTTCGGCAGAGCCATCGCCCGCCGGGCCGCCGCCGCCTACCGGAGCCTCCGCCGCGGCCGCTTTCTTCCCCGCAGACAGCATCCCCTCAGACGAGCCGAGTCAGGCCGTGGGACAAAGGCGGCCCCCGCGCTCGCGAGGGAGCGAACGCGCTGAGAAGCTCCGCCCCTGGCGGCGGCGCTACGTCACCGCCCGCGACGCCCCGCCCCCTTCCTACGAACGCGCGATTCCCAGGGGGAGGAAGGGGGCGGGGCTCTTGACCAGCGAACCGTTTTTAGTCCTGTTGCGGCCGCCGTAGCACGTGCCGCTGGGTCAGCCGCCCTCGCCTAGAATGGTGCTCTCCGTCTCTCCATTAATATGTGATTGATTAATAGTATTGGCATGATTTTCATAGGTTATATATATGAATGTAGTTTTAATCCTGCCTAGGTCCCCCCCCCCAATGTTATTAGCGGTTCTTGTTTTTACCTTCTCTTCTTTGGCGGTCATTCGTAGCCGAGGAAGATTGTCTTCCATAAACATGGTTTGAACAATGAGTCCGTAAGTGACTGTGGAGGCCCATTCTGGACCCACACGTTCTTCCACAGTGGGGACATTGGTTTCCGGGCGGGAGTTGATCACTGTGGATTTGCCAAGCGTGCCTTACTATTTTTACCTGTGAGCCCCCGTTTGGGGAAAAGCCCAGGTATTATTATTATTAATAATGATAATAATAATAATAATAATACCCCGCTTATCTGGCTGTGTTTCCCCCAGCCATTCTGGGCGGTTTACAGCATATATAAAACATAATATAAATACAGTGGTGCCCCGCAAGACGAAATTAATTCGTTCTGCGAGTTTTTTCGTTCTGCGAGTTTTTTTCGTCTTGCGAAGCACCAATGTGTATTGACGGTTTCCCATAGGAATGCATTGGCGGTTTAAAAAAAAAAGGCGCAAGACATTTTCATCTTGCGAAGCAAGCCCATAGGGAAATTCGTCTTGCGAAGCAACTCAGAAAACGGAAAACCCTTTCGTCTAGCGAGTTTTTCGTCTTGCGAGGCATTCGTCTTGCGGGGTACCACTGTATTGTAATAATAAATTAAAACGGAAGATTTCTCCTCTCCCTCCTTAAAAAAACAAACACACACAAATTTGGAAAATGTTAAAATCAGGAAGGCTTAAAACCAATTTAAATTACCATAATTGAATTGTTTGCTCCAGGAGTGTTTATTCTTGCTTTCATCAGTGCTCTGTATTGTAGTCACTGGAATAATCAGTGGATGAATCCAAGTGTGTGCACTGAACAGCTAAATGAACAGGCAAGGCTCCCCCTCCCCACTTTCTATAGTGCCATAGTAGAGAAAGGAGATGTTGAAATGCTGCCTGTATGATACAGACTTGAGAAACAAAGGAGACAGAAAATAATGGCAAGCTGCCACATCTAGTAAATGGCTGCACAGCACCCACTTTAGGGATTGAATAAACAGTGGATGCTCGGGTTGCGAATATGATCCATGCGGGAGGCACGTTCGCAACCTGCAGTGCCGCGTCCGCACCCACATGGGTTGCGATTTGGCGCTTCTGCACATCCACCGAAACCCGGAAGTAACCCGTTCTGGTATTTCCGGGTTTCAGCGCGCCTGTAACCTGAAAAAACACAACCTGAAGTGTCTGTAACTATTCAATGATGCAAGTCAACCACATCAGTTTCTTTTTTCTTGACAAATGGTATAGCTTTTGTTACATAGTTATTCCTTCCAAAGCCCTGCTATCCAGAAAACTCAGTGGGTAGGGGGGAGATGAGACCAGACAAGTTCCAAACCATCATCATACACACAATATATGGGACACACATAAGCAGGATGTTTCATGAGCTGCAATTTATTCTCCATTCCCCATACAGGGAGAGAGGCGACTTTATTTTCTCTGTAAAAAGTAGCCTTTTCATTCATTGCAGGTATGAACTTGGACCTAAAGGGGAAAGTTCACACTTTCAGTCCAGACAGCGTTTGGTTTAAATGCTTGAAATCCAACGGTCAGAAGGGGAGGGGGAAGGATAGTTATCCAGGATCAGACCCCCTCATTGGATGAGGTAGGAAAGCTAGAAGTTTATCGTACTGTAAGAACACCCAGACAAACTGCTTAAAAGGTACAAAAGTCACATTCAAAGCTTTCACAAATTCAAGCATGGATACTTCAGGTTGTGACAAGTTAAACTTTCCCCTCAAGTACGGCTTTAAGATTTTCAGATAAAACTTTACGTGTTACATTCCTTTCTAATTCAGTCCCCGCAAGGTATTTCTCTTTAAAATTCAGTTCCGTAAATTGGATACAGGATTTTTGGGCGCTACTTTCAAATAAGGTGAACAGCGCATGTTGCTATGCAGAATGGTGTGCTCAGGAATGGAATGAATATATATATATATGTATAGATGGTTTTTAAAAACTGGAAATTTGTTTTGGGATGGAAGCTCCTTTGAGCCAGTAGTTATTTCATTCAGTCTTGCTTAGATTGTTTCAGTGCTTGAAGTCTTTCTAACAGCGGAGGATGAGAATAATGCCACATTGAAAACAACCAGTCTGAAACAGGAAATCCCAGATTATCTTTGTTTAACTTGATCAGAGCGGAATACAAGTCTGTAGCCTTTCCAAGATCCTTGGCAAATGCATCTGCTTGAAATTCAAATCGCCTACTTAATACAGTTAAGCAGAAGGAGAGAACCTGTAAGGGAAACAATATAGGGAAGCTACATTAAGAACTCAGAACATGTTGCAGAATCCTCCAAACCCCAGCCTCAAACCCGGTAGCCTTCTGCATGGTAAAGACAATTCTTTAAATTGTATACTACTTCAATAGCTTCTGGGTGTGAAGCAGTTTATAAATCTGCAAAATAAAAACAAAGAGATGCTACACAACTGGTACCACTGAGGAAACTTTTAAAAAATGAATCAGAATACAGACAGCATTATTGTGGGATAGGAGGGTTTAAGTCAGCAAAGAAACATCTAGCATTTGAGCAATAATGGCTTGAGTGTGCAATCAAAAGCAGAACCTTACCTCATTATAAGGAGAGAAAATAAACTGAAAGATGATCAACAGGCCTATCAGGGTTGGCTGAGTATCATAAAATCCAAAAGCTGCAAAGAGCTCCTTTCGACCAATCAACACGGCAAATAAAAAGAAACACAAGAAGGAATTCATCTAGGAAAGAAAAAGAAAAAAAGAGCCGCATATGTTGCTTTAAATGATTTGTTAGAGACCATTTTTTATTTGTAAAAGTATCTATATACCAATATCTCATAAAATATCAGAGCAGTGTACCACAATATAAAAATAAATTACTAAACCTTTTAAAGTGGTATGGGAGCAATCATTAAAATTAGAAAATGTGGAACTGTAGAGTTGGCTTAAAAAAGCCTTCAATAGGCACCTGAAATTCAGAAGCAAAGATGCCTGCTGAATCTGTTGGAAGAGTGTACTGCACCATGGGGCCTGTGACGCTCAGTACCCAACTTCTAGTGGAGGCCAGTCGGGGCTCTGTAACATGTGGGGGCAACTAACAGTGCTCCTCCAAATGATCTCAGTGATAGGGTTGGGATATAAGGGCTCAGGCGGGCCTTAAGATGTCCCGGACCCAAGTTATTCATGTGCAGATCAGCACAAGAGTCTTGAACCTGGTCCAGTAGCGCAGTGTAGATGTTTTAAGACAGGTACAACATGCTGTTAGCCATCTGCCTGCATCAGCAGTCTTGGCACTGCATCCAGCAGCAGCTGGAGCTTCCACACCTGGGACCAAAATACAGGTAAATACATAGCAGCTTCCGAGGAACACAGTGCAGGGGAGAAATAAGAGAAAAGCTAACCTCCACCCCAATGGCACCTAAGCACTGATGCAGCCCGTTTCCATCCCCCCGCCCCGTCTCCTGGACTGCTTTTAAAGTCTTAAGAGGGGGGAAGTGGGAGGTCAATCAGATTTCTGCGTAATGGGCTGTTCAGCTCTAAGTCACCTCTCTGTTAACACACCTCCCCATTTACACTCTTGTGTGCCCACATTCCTTTTCACTGCTTCCATAACTAAAGGAATGACACTGCATGTCAATATAAGCACACTCAAACAAAACCCATGGGAATTTCCTCGGTGCTTTCTGCTCACCTGGCTGATGACGATGTTTTTAATCGTGTGGCCAAGTTTCCAGTGCCCCAGCTCATGACCCAGCACAGCCAAGACTTCTTCGTTTTTGCAACCTTGCTTCTTATTCTAAAGGGGAGGGGGGTGAGGAGGAGAGAGAAGGAACATGTTATCCAAGCATGAGCAAAGACCACCTTCCAAGCTCACGAATGCAGGACAGGAAGCAGAAATTCTTCACATGATACTTTGTGAATGGCTTTCCTACTCCTGGGTGCTTTTTGACACTCTATTGACTCTCTGGGTCCTTAGTCACCCCGGCTGCACAATCTAATCAATCCCAGAGGGTCAATACTGGACACTTTGGGAAAGCCCCTTTTAAATTTTGATAGTTTACGTAACCAACCCTGGGACCATAATACTGCATCTGCAGGCCTCCTGTCAGGGTTATCCCTTCCAAGATGGCTCATAATATAAATATTTCAAGCGTACTGCACGGCAGAACACATCTAGCCATACAATAACAGCAACAGCTCAAAGTGGCATCAGAAAAATAAGGTCGTTCAAAAGTTGATTTTAAAATAGGGTTTCCCTAAAAATAAATAAGAGAGGAAGCCATGGCTTAACTCCCTGGGAAGAGATCTGTGAAGTAATGGAGCTACTGCAGCAAAGCTCTGGTTGCTCAGAGCTTTGTCCTCAAAAGAAATGTGCAGAATAGCAGGTAACAAAAGTTCATAGCTACAACGAATTATGAGCCACATTCTGGTTTTGGGGTTATTGCAAAAATGGGAAACCATTCTCTGGCAAGCAACCTCCCAGAGGCTGCATAGCAGAGGTGGGTGTGGCCAGAGGCAAAAGTGAGCAGGGGAACATAGGTGACCTCTCTTTGTGCAGAAGGCTACATTCCACCCGTGCAAAAGTCATCCTGGCAAGCCAGAAGCTTTATAACAGTACACATTCCACCGATGCAAAGGAACGTGATGAGGGCACCGAACAGGGTCAGTGAAGAGAATAGCCCTGAGGGCCAGAATAGGGAGTCCTGGATTTGGCCTCTGGACCTCAGGTTCCCCAGCCCTGGGTAAAAGCCACCTACAACCACGTTAGCATTTATTGCCAAGGATCTGATGTGCACACTTGCACTCCCTGAACAATTGCCCTTGCCTTCTTTCCAGTCCACCTAGGAAATCTTAGATCAGAACAGCTGCACATTAGTGATATAACCTCCCCCCCCCAATCCAGATGCTTACTTTGGCTTTAGCCTTTGCCTCGGCATCTTCCCCGTCTCCTCCAGCCACCTGGTTCTCTGAGCCAGGCTCCTCAGGGCGCTCTTTGTTAAGGGCAGAATAATCCTCCAAGAGAGTGTCAAACAGCACGATACGCTTGTTCTTGAAGAAGCCGTAGAAATAAGCATTGCTGTGGGAAGACCGTTTGGAACCTGGGGCAGGTGGGAGAAGGGTGGGAACGAAGTCACATTACAGAAGCAAGCAAGTGAACATGTCCCCTTTATCTTGGGGACAGATTTTAAGTGGGGAGGTAAGTCCACATGAATCTGTCCTGCAGCCGAGATCGTCAGCTGGCCCAGCCCTTGGAGGTTAGGTGGCTGACTATTGTTGGCCACTGTGAGAACAGAGTGAAGGACTAGATGGGCCTTTGGCCCAACCCAGCAGGGCCCTTCTTATAAAAGACACTTCCTTTGATGGTACCCTATAATGGTGATCCTTCTGTCCCTCCCCAGGAAAGCATGACTGGTGCCATTGCATGTTGTCTATTCTGTTAGTCCAAGGGCGATAGTCAACTAAGTAATACTTGCACCCGCAGGCTTCAGTGATCTACTCTACGAAGAAGATTGGCTATCACCCCAAATTTTTACAATCTAAGATGGATTATGGTAAATATGGTAAAAAATATAGTAAAATGATAAATATGTAAGGGTGTAATGTATTGTAAGGGAGTAATGCATTTTAAGTTGCGTTGGGGTTGGATCTTGATAATATATTCTGCTGTTTTCCTATCATCACAAGCTGCCTTGTGACATGTGCTATCCCAGAGATGTATGGACTCTCACCTTCCACCACATACACTTTGGTCAGAGGAAAGTCTATATTCTTTGCCATCTCCTCAATCTGCTGCTTCAGCTCTCCTTCAGGGAGTGGGATGAATTTATCGAACAAGGGAGCAATGTAGTCTGCATAGATTGTGACAAGGACCTACAGTGGAGCACAACTGTTAAAACAGAGACACCTTAGGCCAGTTTATTCATCATTAACATTTATCTCCAGGAATGTGCAAGAAAACATCAAAGGCACTTCTATGTAAGTGAGAATTGCAGTAATCCAGCCTAGAGTTGCTAATGCAGTGGTGGTGCACCTCAGGTCCGGATATTATTGTCAACATACTGATGACACCAGGCTCAAAATTGCCTAATGGCTGCCTTTAATAGCTTCTTTGGGTGGGGGGGTCCATATACACTGCAGTGGACACTGAAAATCCTGTTGGCACCCCTGCCCTTCTGTCACACACAGGAGAAACAGCCTCCTCTAAAATGCTGCTTGGTATATTTTAAAACGTGTATCAAACTTAAACATCAACTGCCTGATTAATCAAGACACATTTTCATTTCATTCTTCAATTAAATGTTGTAGCCAGAGATTGAATAGTGCTTAACCTGGACTAGATTGTGCCCTCTGCCACAGCTGCCAGGTTAACTAAATAAGAATAATTTAGTTAAACTGACCTGTTGGCAAAGTTAACAGTTTTACGGGGCAAGATGGAAAGGAAACCATGATAAGCAGGCAAGCCGTTTTAGTGACTTGAGACAACCAACTCCCCAATTTAATAAGGGTTACACATGAAGGAATTCTGGACACAGCAGACTGCATCACATACTTACCAAAGAAACTACTAAGGTGAAAAGCCATGCATAAATGAAGAAATAGTCTCCACCTATTTTAATGATGTAAAGTAGGAGTGACGTTACTGGCAACAGGATACACTGCGTCACTATAAACTTCTTGATTGCATCTTTAAAAAAGAATCCCAGAGTCTGCAGAAGAAGAGATAATAAGATGAAATGTTTGGAAGCCAGCTATGTGAATATATAAGAGGTTCAAAAATCGCATGCTGTTTAGCCCCGCTCAAAACTTGTCTAGGCCATTGGAGAACAGTTAGATGAAGCAGGAGAATCGGTACAGCAGGCATAGGGAACTGTCGGCCTTCCAGATGGTGCTGAACTACAACTCCCATCAACCCTAGCAAGCGTGCCAATGACGGTGGTTGTAATTCAGCAACATCTGGAGGGCCAAAGGCTTCCCACAGCTCCTTTACAGATTTAAAAGCCAAATAAGCACAAATCATGCAGGCACAGAAGGAAAACTGCTGCTATCAATTTGGCGAGCAACAAATAATATAAGATACCTGCTGGTTGAAGCCATGTTTTTCCTCGATGACGAAAGTATTATAGAGGCTCCACGGAAGACCGGTGACAGCACTGAAGAGTGTAGCAAGCAGCAGGAACACCAAGGACTGAACAATCTATTTGGGGGGGGATACAAGTCAGTACTTCCCTAACTTCAGACACATTGGGAGGAATTCAATGCCATGCTATTACGATTGTTCCATCAGCGCAAGCATCCCTGCTTTCCAGATGGAACAATCCCCATTGTGCTAGTGGGAGCCAGACGGAATGAGTACCTCTCTCCTCCCCCCACATACTGCTCTGGGGATTATCCCAACGTTGCCTCCATGCCCTGCTTAAGGTAAAGGTAAAGGGACCCCTGACCATTAGGTCCAGTCGTGACCAACTCTGGGGTTGTGGTTCTCATCTCGCTTTATTGGCCGAGGGAGCCGGTGTACAGCTTCCGGGTCATGTGGCCAGCATGACTAAGCCACTTCTGGCAAACCAGAGCAGCACACAGAAACGCTGTTTACCTTCCCGCCGGAGCGGTACCTATTTATCTACTTGCACTTTGACATGCTTTCGAACTGCTAGGTTGGCAGGAGCTGGGACCGAGCAACAGGAGCTCACCCCGTCACAGGGATTCAAACCGCCGACCTTCTGATCTGCAAGTCTTAGGCTCTGTGGTTTAACCCACAGCGCCACCCATGTTGCTTAGGGACTTCCTATAAAGGCATCTGGCCTGCCACTCCAGGAAAACATAGCCCTGAACAAGATCAGCCTTTGGTCTCATTTGGTAGGGCTTCTTCCATGTTCTCATTGCTCATATTTAAAAAGGCAAAGGGAATAGCAGCTGGAATTTTATTAAAAATGGATAGTTTAGTTACAGGTGGAGCGGGGGACACAGGGACCTACCTCATATTCAGGCCCAAAACCAGCAC
This sequence comes from Podarcis tiliguerta, assembly GCF_965153285.1. Taxonomy (NCBI): domain Eukaryota; kingdom Metazoa; phylum Chordata; class Lepidosauria; order Squamata; family Lacertidae; genus Podarcis; species Podarcis tiliguerta. Next base: position 68,050,295 of record NC_139541.1, read on the forward strand.
GAGCTGAAATGTCTCCAGATACAGACCAAAGGAAAGGGATTCCTCCACACAGAAGAATTACCTGTAAAAAGCCAACCCACAGCTTTATGGAACAGGCTAGCCCCGAAGTTTAGGAATCACATGAACAACAAAATCAAGCCTCTCTCATCATCCGCCTCTGCAGTACCGTAAGAGCACCTTAACAAGGGAAGAGGAGATGCAAATAAGAGAATGGAGCGGAGCGTCTTTCCTGTTAATAGCCGTGAAGAGGGAATTTCAGCCTGCGCCGCTTCACACCTCACCCAGCAAGCTGCCCTTATCAGAATCCACTCTTTGGTACAGCTATTAGGGAGTAAGAACCGTGCCTGCTAGTTCTTAAACTAGTGACATATTTGTGCTGTTTTTGTTTTTTTAAAGCAAATGAGGGTCCCTTATTGCAGGCTGGGTCCAGGATCAGCAAAACTGCTGAAGACTACTGCACTAACCCATTGCCCTCTAGTTACAACGGCTTGAATCCAAAGTGGTGCTAAGTTACTCATTCTGTTAGCACAAGGCTCCCTACTAAATCTGTTCTGGGGGTTCCCCATACCTTTCAGAGCAGATTTGGGGAGAGCATGGGGCACATGCAGGTGGAGGAAGTTGTGCTGCGCAAGCACAAATCCTTGTGCTAATAGAACGAGGGGGCTGGGTAGCACCCACAGAGCCAGAAAGCCAGTGTTGTGCAGGGGTTAGTGTGTGCTGAGCCTAGGATATGAAAAATCTAGCTGCCAATGCCCACTTAGCTGAAGCTCCATCTGCTCAGTTACAAGTTCCACCCTGCTTACAGCTATCGTTGGGAAAGCCCTTCGGTCTGCCTTCTTTAACTAATCTCACGGGATTTCGTGAAGCTGAAACACCACTCTGAGCTGCATGGGGAAAGGCTGAAACACAAGCAAAAGTATAAGAGTCCCCTATGCCACAGTGCTTTCCCCACTTCAAGAGATAGTTTGGTTAAAACTATCCAGACAGCTGAAATGATTGAGCCAAGCTACAGTGGAAAGCACCCAGAAAAGAAATCCTAGTAGCTTAGTGTCTGTTTTATTTGTATTTATTGAATGCACCTGTTATCCTTGCCTTCAGGTCAAGAAGTACTCATACGGTAGCAGGCAATTAGAAAACAAAACCATCAAGATTATAATGTAAGAATAAAATCAACAAACTGGAAAACCGGGGGGGGGGGGGGGGAGGGAGAGAGAACAGCGGCAATTCACACTGAAAGGAGAAGGCAACTGCAATCTTATTTATCTACTCAGAAGTAAGTCCCACTGGATTCATTGTAGCTTACTCCCAGGTAAGTTGGTACAGGATCACAGCCTAAGAGGCCTTGGTAAATCGGTAAAGGTATTTACAAAATTTGGGCAATTTCCTCCTTTTCATGGCAAGCCATCATTTGCCATTATATGCAAATCAGTAAGCTATGGTTTGTGCTTGCCTTCTATGTCAGATTGTGTGTGTGTGTGTGTGTGTGTGTGTGTGTATGACAGCATTCGATTTTGGTATGTGACTCTTTTCTGAAAGCAAAGCACAAACCAACGCTTGTCAATCTGAATATAAATGGCAAACAATTGTTTGCTGCAAAAGAGGAAGTGCAGTAGGAGAAGAAATCAGGGCTTACTCATGTGATGTTAAATCATGGTCCATGTAGCAGCAAACCATGGTTTGGTGTCACATCTAAACCAGCTGAGTGTCACAAAGTCTAACAATTTCAGTCTGACCCCAACATTAAATAAGCAGCAAAATCATTACAGACAGCATGCATCATGTCCTGACAGAAGCATCTCTAGAAAAAGCATTGCACCCCCTGAATTCTATGTCACTGGCCGGACAGTGTTCTAGCATAAGGGAGGGCAGAAGGTAGATCTCTGAGTGATTTTCAGTGGATTCGTAAGGATCTATGACTCCCATTTGTTTAATAGCAACAAAATGACTGTCTCTGTCTTAATTGTGCTGCTGAAATGAAGGAAGCTTGTGGGGTGGGTGTGGCAGAGAGGTAACCATAAATTAAATTTTATGTAAAAAGACTGTGGGTTTCATTCAGCTCAAAACAAATTCCCATGCTCATAATTCTTTAAATCTATCAGTATACCATTTACATAAGGCTCCAGTGATGGATTGTGGGGGTTCTAGTAAAAAAAGGAGGAACCCCACAAGTCTGAAGACTGTCCTAAGAAATTGAAATACCAGAATATTCTTACATCCTGTCATAGGATTAGGCTTGATATTGTGCATTTTCTGATGCTTAAATGAAAATCTCATTCCCAATACATTTTGAAATACTATTTTACATTCTAACTAATAAAGAAAAACCACAGAACTTAAGAGGAAAAACAGATACTTACTGTGCCCTCTATCTCTGAGTACAGCCCTGACCAAAAGCTGAAAGCACTTTTATCCAATTGATAAAGGCGAGATTTCTCAAATGTTTCCGAGTCCATGATTGGTCCTAATTCCAGTGGAACATGGGTGGTTGTCCTGTACACAGTCCTCTGAAATATTTTAAACATAGCAGTAAATACAAGTTACCATATACCTTCTAGAGCTCTGTTCTCAGGTGTCACAGGAAGCCCCTCTTCTTTCTATCCAAGGATTGTTAGTGACAAAGTATTCCAGGACTACAAAATGACACAGGTGATATTGGTATCTCCTCCAAAGCCTGGGCATAGAACAACAAATCAATGGGCCTAAAAAACTAACCTTGTGGGCACTCTTACACAGGCAGGGTAGAAATTTTCATACAAGTAAATAAACAAACGCCTACAAAAATAGAAGGCAGAAGCTATGCCTAACAGCAAAATGTGACTTTTGCCAAGAGTAATAGAACATTGAGACATTTTAAAGTAGCTGGCAGAACTTCCTAGTTCTACTTGACTACTTGATGCCTCTTCAATGTTCTCCACATTTTCCTCTTCCCTATTCTTTGATTCAAGAGTGGGGGAGTGAGAAGGGAAACATGATATGAGAAATCTGTGGGTGTGGTTAAAGTATTGTCTGTCTCTGTAGCTTCAGAATTAATACCATTAATAAAATTTAAATGGGGAAAATCCCATACACTACAACTTGCCCTAATTTCCACCACAGATTCATTGTGGTTTCTACAAATCTACATAGCCTTAAGCGCCTATGGAGGGAATTTGCACAATTCAGTTATTTGAGGCAAACCTTACATCCCATATTTTGAGAAAAGTAAAAGTGTCCTTGGGTCTGATTTTACTGTAGTCTCTCAATGATCCTGTTGTTATAAACCAAGTTTCAACAATGTACTGAGAAAATTCCTTTAAAATTTTGATACCAGCAGCAGCAATGAGCAAAGTCCAATAAACTTTTGCATACACACACCAATAAGGTCTACACACATAGCAACCCCATACATGTTTGCTTGGAAATAAATAGCACTGTATCCAATGAGGCTTACTTCCTTGTAAACATGCTCAAAACTGTTGCCTGAATGAATTAGGTCTAACAGCAGCATGGTTGCTCTTATCAACCGCTTGCTATGGGTACTTTGGAAGATGCAAGTTTGTAGTCTTTGGGTCTACTAATTTATTTTAACATTAACACACAATTGCTGTACTAAATCAATTCAAGAACCCTGCTATTAGACATCTTTTCAAAGTGGGGCACCTTGCTGAGGAGGACACAGAGGGGACAAGGAAGTAATAGTAAATAATCACATCCTCTTCAGCACCATATATGGAGAAAAGAAACAAAGGGCACAATAGGGTTCCAACAGACAGGGGAGGACTACTATGGCTCCAGCTGATAAGAGTCCAACAGCATGCAGAGGACCACAGGTTCTCCACCACTGCTACAAAGAGAGGAGCTAGCAAACCAAAAGCTATCCTATACAGGAAAGACTACAGAAGAGTTAATAAAATCATTATTAGGAAGCGTGTGTGGTATTAAAAGCCTTAGATCAGCAGAAATGGATGGGCACCCCCTTCCCAGCTGCCAAAGCAGGGGTGGGGTTGACAGCTGTGAAGAAAAGGAGGAACAAAACTCTCAGGTCAGGAGGCTGTTATTTCACGCCCACAGATTTAACACCCAGCTTTCTCCCCCCCCCCCGGTGGAACTTAAGGTAGTGTCAACGTGGCTGCCTCCCCACCCAGGCCTGCTTAACTTCAGCAAGGGGTGGGGGCGGCCTCAGGCAACGGGAGAGGCAGCCCTGCAACGTCTGACCCAGCCTTTCTCAACCTTGGGTGGCCCAGATGCTCATGGACCACGACCTCCGCCATCCCAAAGCAAGCGGAACCAGGGGTCAGGGATGATGGGAGGGGTTTGGTAGTCCAACATCTGGGGATCTAAGGTTGAGAAGAGGCGGGCCAGGAGATTCCCCCACCCTTGGCTTGACAGCAACCTCGGGTGCTGGAATCACCGGGGGGGGGGGATTCTGTCCTTCCTCCTCCTCCTCTTCCTCATCCAACGCGGCCAGCTACCAATTGCTGCAACTCAACGGGGCGGGGGGGGGGGACACGAAAAGGAAGGGAAAGGTTGCCTCCGACCTGCCGCCAGGCGAGCAGCGCCTCCCACAGGTAGACGGCCCACGAGAAGAGCAGCACCGAGCAGAAGATCCGGCTCTCCAGGGGGGTCTCGGCCCACAGATCGCCCAGCCGCTGCGCCGCCATGCTGGGCCCCCAAGTCCGCCGCTCGACAGCACGCCTGTTCCCTCCGCCAGCTTCCTCCTCGGATGACACCGGCACTCACTTCCGCCTGGGGCACTTCCGGCAGCAGCAGCAGGAGGAGGGAAGGAACATCTTTCCTCTTCCACTCCCCCCCCCCCGCCTCTCTCCATTCAGACAGCCGACCAATCGGAACCGCCGCCTCAGTTCCCGCTGAAACAGTCTTGCGGTTCGCGACGGTTGTAGGAGGAATGTTCCGCGGGCGGCCGGGCGAAGGAGGATTAATGGAAATGGGTGAATAGTAAAAGCCTGAAAAGGATGCGGGTCTGAACGGAGCTCCTCTTCGCTGCGTCGCAGGGGAATGATGTCATGCGTGCCGCCATCCCCTCACATCCTCCAACTCACGCTCCCCCCCCAAAAAAATTAGTCAATCCCAAATTGCTCCCCTTTCCCTGTTCTGGTGGGATTCCTAAACTTTTTCTTTTTTTTTTTTGCTGACGTTTTTTAATATGCTTTATTGGTTTTAAAAACTGTGTAACATAAATAATATCTGAAAATGAAAATAAACATAAACATTCATTCCATAGTTGGTGCTTGTTGTATGTAACAATTTGTCGGAGGCAACATGGTCGCCGGTCCCCCCATTGTGGTTCCCAGATTACATTATTTATCTGCACACTAAACTTTGTCTCTAGGTTGTTTCAATTACATTAATTTTATAAGATTCTCCTATTCTACGCAGAAAGTAAATCCAGGCCTGCCAACGGATTTATATTTTTGCAATGTTCTTTTAAATAAACACTGTATACATCCCGTATATATATATATATCTGAGCCCGGCTTTGGCTGGGGAGGGCGGGGTATAAATAAAAAATTATTATTATTATTATTATTATTATTATTATTATTATTATTATTATTATTATTATCCCACACTCTATTGAATTTCTCATCGGTAACCTCTTGGAACCTTGCTGATAACCTGGCTAGTTCTGCATATTCTTGCACTTTGTTTTGCCAGTCTAATTTGGATGGGATAGTGTCTCCTTTCCAGCCTTTTGCAGTTGAAATTCTGGCTGCTACTGTAGCATACATGAAAAATTTCCTGAATTTCTTTGAGATTTCATTACTCATTATTCCTAGCAGGAAGGCTTCGGACTTTTTGGGGAAAGAGCATTTAAACATTTTTTAAAGTTTGTTATGGATCATCTCCCAAAATTCTCTGATCTTTTAGACAATAGGCTAAAACTCAAAAAAATTGAAGGAATCCGAAATCACCTGACACACTGGGTGCAATATTTCCAATTGAATGAGACCTTCCAAAAAGATTTTTAAAAAACCAGTTTTTCCATAGAACCTTCAAGACTTGAAAAAGATTTGATTCAAATTAAATATAAACCACTCTCTAAAATGTATAGGCTACTCCTTGACTGGGAGGTCAAGGAGGAAGAAATCAAATCCGTAATTGTGCAGTGGGCCAGGGACTTTGGCTACAACATCCAAATGGAATCATGGGAGAGGCTTTGGAAGATATAAAATTCACGACATGCTATGATGTAAAGAGAGCTGCATGAAAATGCTTTACAGGTGGTATTTAACACCTGTCACACTGGCCAAAATGTTCAGATTTAGGCCATACACCTGTTGGAAATGCAGGGAGGCAGAAGGCACATTGATGCACATGTGGTGGGATTCCTAAGGTTTTTAGCAAGATACAAAGAGCAGGATAATGGGAAGGCCTATCCCAGACTCATTTCTGCCTGTTCTCCAGGTTCAAAGACATATAACTCTGTAGAAAAGGCCAGAGCACTGAATTTTCAAAAAAAAAGGCTGGTTGTTTAGAAAACTATTCTTTTGAGGGCAGGGAGCAAAAACATCATGCAACATTTAACCTGGCTCCTGCAGCATGATATCATATTAGGATCTTAGAACTGTAGTGCTGGAAGGATGGGACCCTGAGGATCATCTAGACCAGTGGTCAGCAAACCTTTTCAGCAAGGGGTCAGTCCACTGTCCCTCAGACCTTGTGGGGGGCCGGACTATACTTTGGGGGGGAAATGAACGAATTTCTATGCCCCACAAATAACCCAGAGATGCATTTTAAATAAAAGCACACATTCTACTCATGTAAAAACACTAGGCAGGCCCCACAAATAACCCAGAGATGCATTTTAAATTACCGTAAAGGACACATTCTACTCGTTAAAACATGCTGATTCCTGGACCATCCACGGGCTGGATTTAGAAGACGAATGGGCCGGATCCGGCCCCCAGGCTTTAGTTTGCCTACTCATGATCTAGTCCAACCCCCTGCAATTGCAGGGGTACACAGCTGTCCCAATACGGGGATCAAACCTGCATCCTTGGCATTTTTAACACCGCACTCTGACCAACTGAGCTGTGCAGGCTATATCAGTAACAGTAATAACATGCTAGCATTGTGGTGAAATGCTTTTGTGGACTAGAGGCAATCAGGTCTGGCTGGCAGGTGGGTAAGAGGGGCACATACCTGAGGGGGAATCTTCATCCGATGCACTGTAGTCCACAGCAGGTAGGAATATAACTTATACCGAGCCACACCAAGGCTTCATCCAGCTCAGTATTCTCGGCACCAGCTGGCAGTGGCTCTTCAGGATTGTAGGCATGGGTCTCTACCGGCCCAACTGGAGATGCTGCGGACTAAGCCTGGGACCTCCCGCATGTGCGGGTCATAACAATGCAATTCTGCAACATCAGCTCAAAAATAAATCTCAACAGTGAGTACCCCTTGGAAACAGGCCCCAGTAGAGACATGCATTGTAAATGTACTTGTCTTTAAAGACCTCTTGTTTCTGCCTAACATTAGACTTAAGATGGACACCTGTCTGGAACAAAGGTGTTGAGACAGAGGAAACCAACCGTCGCCTTCTAGATGTTGCTGGACTACATCCTTAACCACTAGCATACTTGCTGTGGCTAATGGGAGCCACAGTCCAAGAACAACTGGATGGCACCACATTGACTAGCCCTGCTCTGAGGTTTCAAGGTGTTTGTTCTGGAATTTGTCTCCTTCCCTCCCGGCCTCGCTAAAAGCCCAAAGACAACTCCCGTCGGTCCCAGCCAGCTACATGTTGGCACAAGCCGACCTACAAAGACCACTAATGGAAGCCATTTTTATTAAATCTGATCGGTGCTGGGAAGAAAAAGGGGAAAGACACTTTGTACAACCATGGCTTTGTTAGGCTTTGATGGCAGAAGACATGGAAAAGACACATCCATAGCGCAGACGGAACTTACCAGAGCCTGTTTTTAAGACACCTTGCTATTACATATAACAATGAAATAACTTTTAAGAAAGCACAATAATAAAATCCATTTTAGATGTATAAAATTCAGAGCTGGTTTCCTCAAATCATCAGAAACAAGTCACAATACTATCCCTGCTCTGTACAATGTGTACAAAAGAGGCTCAGGTGCTCCCCCAGGCAAAGCTATTGCAGCTCAAAGTTTGCATCAGAGCCTGTTCCTTTTATTTTTGGTGTTTCTTGGTGTTGCTGTACAGAGTGTACATTAGCAAATTGCAGACTTTCCCAAGGAGGAAACTTCCTGCCCATAAATAAACAAGAAGTCCCCAATATGCTGCTTCATAGATGAAGGGAGTGTAACATCAACTGATGCCTTCGCTGCACATCATAAAAGTATATGGGTATGCTGAATTACGAAATATTAGGCAGAAAATAGTATGAGAGCAGGCATGAGGAAGCTCTGAACTTCAGATGTTGTTGGATTATCATCAGCACCAGCCAGCCTGGGCAATGGACAAAGATGACCAGAGATGGGAGTTCAACATCACAGGAACCACAGGGTCTCCACTCTTGTTGTTTAGTTGTGTCCGAATCTTCGTGACCCCATGGACCAGAGCACGCCAGGCACTTCTGTCTTCCACTGCCTTCCGCAGTTTGGTCAAGCTCATGTTGGTACACAGCTGTCAACCTTACCTTTTTTTTGCAGGAAATTCCCTTATTCCAGCACCGTTTCCCACTGCTATCCCAGAGTGTTAGATATCCTGCAGACTGTCCCTGGGACAGGTGAGGCTGCTGATCCCTTATTTTCAAATCTGAAAGTTGACAGCTATGTGTTGGTAGCTTCGAGAACACTGCCCAACAATCTCATCCTCTGTCGTCCCCTTCTCCTTGTGCCCTCAATCTTTCCCAACATCAGGGTCTTTTCCAGGGAGTCTTCTCTTCTCATAAGGTGCCCAAAGTATTGGAGCCTCAGCTTCAGGATCTCTCCTTCCAGTGAGCACTCAGAGCTGATTTCCTTCAGAATGGATAGGTTTGATCTTCTTGCAGTCCATGGGACTCTCAAGAGTCTCCTCCAGCACCATAATTCAAAAGCATCAATTCTTCGGCGACCAGCCTTCTTTATGGTCCAGCTCTCACTTTCATACATCACTACTGGGAAAACCTTACCTTTAACTCCTGTCTTAGAGGAATCCAATTTGGATACAGGCAGAAGGTTATTTGGCAGATCAGGTAACACTTCTACACAAAAAAACCCAAGTTTTAGTCTTGTTACCTTCTGATATAGCCAATAAACCTTGGGGGAGCCCACTGTTACAGCCATGTCAATCCTTGAATTATGTGTTAGGACACATTTCAGCAATGAACTTTGATCTTATTAATGAAAGAGGGCGAGAAGAGACAATGCATTCTTAGTCCATGCATACATTTACACGCAAAATGTTTCAATCGTGAAAAGCAGAGCTTTCCAAATTTTTCATGCTAGTGAAACACTTTTTAGACATGCGTCATTGCGGGACACAGTAATTCAGTTTTACTAGCAAACCGGAGAGTAAACTAACCCCTTTCTAGCTGAGAGGAGCACGGGGAGTGTTCATGTGATACACCTACACACTGTAGCCGACAAACAAATGTGTCACGACACACAGTCTGGAAAGCTCTGGGGTACAGAATTGCATAAATTCTTTAATTGGGCTTTGCTTTATGTGATAGTACTGGTTCTTGCTCAGCAGCTGTCTAATTTTTAGTGTTGTTTTATTCTGCAGAGCAAAGAATTGTTAATTCGTTTGAAAGGAAGTTCAACAATGCTCTTGGCGTCTTTATCTTTACAGGCTTTAAACTTTATTCTAAGGAGTTTTTAAGGTTTTTACAGTTTTACCATTGCTTTAAAAAATTGCTTATCACCAGAAACGAGATAGCAGCATTAGTCTTCAGAAGGTTCCTGCCATCATAGACACTTTAAATAAGATATTCTGGACTGGTGGTTACCTGAGCTCAGTCACTGCACTACACAAGTTGCTAACAGAGGCTACTGTGATTAGATTTCAGTACCCAGACAGAAGCAAACCATTCACAATTTAATCTCAACTCCATTATGGGCTGCCAAACTTTGACTACAGCCCAGGAAAATTCAATTATTCCACATGCCATAGGTTTTGGTAAGTATTGAGATACAAGAATCCTGCCATGAAAATCTTCCCTGCAATTGCCCCCCAGACCCAGAGTATTGCATAAATGAAAGGTAACCTGGATGTTCGACAGTCTGAACCCACTAGCAGTATTTATATGCAGATATTAAAAAACGTAAGGGCCCTGCTTTATCAGCCCATAGGCTTGTAGAGGCCACAAGCAGAACTGCCTTCTGTTCACAGAATTGTAGAGTTGAAAGGGACCCTGAAGATCATTTAATCCAACCCCCTGTAATGCAGGAAATGCAGTTGTCCCGTTACAGGGATTGAACCTGAAACGTTGGTGTTATCAGCACCATGCTCTACCCAACTGAGCTATCCAGGCTGATGTTCTACTGTGGTTCTCCAGCAACTGATCTTCAGGGCCATAATCCAGGAGGTAGTAGATAGCTATCACAACTAGTAACCTTATCATTCATGAACAATTTCTCTTTAGAAGCCATCTTGGTTGTTGGCGATCACACATTGCGGAAGCAAATTCTACAGTTTTTAACGTGTGTGCTAAAAGTCTAAAAGTCCCTATGTTGTAATGGTTGAAAGACAGACACCTGTCCAAGACAAAACTATCATGGGCTCTTCTATTAGGAGCAGCAGGTAGGATGAAGTGAAGCCAATACCATGTTGCTACAAGGGAGCGTTTCATTTAGGATTGGCATGGGTACTATAGTGCCAGGATACTTTCTGCATCTTTTAATATTTATTTTCTTAGTACTTTTGGGGGGGGGCACGAAAAAGGTGGTTTTGCTGGACCGGTTACAGTTGGTTAGGTAGAGTGAGGGACAGGGTTTGAATTTAGGTTGGAGAGATAGGTAGGGAGATAGAATACGAGACAGGCTGAGGTATAAAAGAGTGAATGGGAGAAAGAGTTGGTTCTGAGGGAAAACAACTTCCGCTCTGAGAGTACAGTGAAGGAGAGTGTGCTGTCCCATAGGAGGAAAAGACCAGAATTTTACTGGGAGACAAGAGGTTGAGCCAGGAGAATTAGGAGTCCCAAGGAACAGCCTACTTGGGACTCAAATCTAGTCTGGAGGGGATTCTTCTAAGGAAAAGAACAAACTCCCAAACCCATTGAAAGGTGGGGGTGTGGAGAGCCCTTTGGTTTGTTAGTTAAAATACCTCAGGAGCAGGATTGTTAAAGGGGGTGGATAACTGAAAGAAAGTATCACCGTATAAAGGAACCAAACCTATAACTCGAAAACAACAGAGAAAGCATTAAAGTGAAATCGCACTGTATTCCTGTTTACTCCATTTGTATTAAATACTATTGTGCCTTAAATTTTTATTGTTTAATTTTAAGAAAACCTGCCTGAGACTCCAATTTACTAGTTATCTCCTCACAAAGGTTCCCCACAGGATACTCTGCGCTAGAATTATAAGAGGAAAGGAAAAGAAACCTTCGGGTAAAGGGTTGTTCAGTGAGGTGGGGGCAATTTATCTGAGTGAGAGAGGGCCCAACGGCATGAGAGGAAAAAGTGACAATAGCGCCTGTTGCCAGTCGTCGCAGGGAGGGAATCTGGTGCGCTTCTTCAAGGTAGCCCTTTTCTTCAGCATCAGTACACAACTATATTTTGTACCCCCAATAGACACTACCACAACTGCATCTCCAAAGAACACAGATGTTCATAAATTGCCACAAGCTCTGGGTATCCAACTAAATAACTGCAGACACTGAATGACTTCTGCAAGCACAACATAATTTGCTCCTCCCATGCCTGAAGGAAACCCCCAGGGCAGATATGGTGTGGCGAAGGGTGTGCCAGAGTCCAGCTCCAGCCACACAATGATTTAGTCAGATGCAACACACCTCTTCTAGAGTCATCTCAATGTAAATTGCACTCTCTGCAGCCTGTCAATCAGCTGTTGGCAGACTGAGGTGGCTTTGGCAGGAGGGGTTGGGCTGCGTTCATTTGTTTAAGTTATGTCCCATTCTACTACTACTACTACTACTACTACTACTAATACCGTATTTTTCGCTCTATAAGACGCACTAGACCACAAGACGCACCTAGTTTTTGGAGGAGGAAAACAAGAAAAAAAATATTCTGAATCTCAGAAGCCAGAACAGCAAGAGGCATCGCTGCGCAGTGAAAGCAGCAATCCTTCTTGCTGTTCTAGCTTCTGGGATAGCTGCTCAGCCTGCATTCGCTCCATAAGACGCACACACATTTCCCCTTACTTTTTAGGAAGGAAAAAGTGAGTCTTCTAGAGCAAAAAATACAGTAATAATAATAATTTATACCCCGCCCATCTGGCTGGGTTTCCCCAGAGCATAACTTATAACAATGCATAATATACCATATTCACAGTAAAATAACCCAAGCTTAATTCCAATGCATGTCAGGGTAGTAAAGGGTTGTATGCTGTGGTAGACAGGACAAAGCTTACTTTCCTATATCAGTTTTTGTTTGAAAAAGATATTTGATATTCTCCCCATCACCACCTCAACCAATGTCAATGTACTGGCATACAAAACAAAACAAAACAAAACAAAACAAACCCTTGTGGAAGGAGGAAAAAAAACAGACTTTTAAAGGGATATTTTTGTCCAAGGATTCTTTTCATTTTAAAAAAGTAAACCAGTTGATCACTTAAAACTGCACCACTGGATACCATTTTGTTGATTAGGAGAAAAAAATAAGCATTCCCTAAATTAAAATTCAGTTGGTTTTCTTGGAATTTTCTTTTTGTCCCAAGTGGTCCTTGGGTATATGTAGAAAAATTAAGGTGGTGAAACTTGGGGGGCAGTATTTACCACCATGCAAGTAACAATGCCCTGCTGGAAGGATATGAAATTTGATACAGTCGAGCAGAACATTTCTTACTGTGAAACTCAGTGATTATAGTGCCCTGTACACAGTGGCTCACAGGCTCTGGTGATCAGCTGATCACCAGAGCTTGCAAAGGGGCTTGCGCAGAGCTCTGTAGGCATTTTTACCTGCCCAAAGCTGATGACATATGTCAGGGATAGGGCAGGTAGGTGTGTTTTAGCCAAAATGCCATGGTTAGCTAAATGGGGAGGTCTGGCTTGATCAGGCCCACAGAGCAGAGGTTCCCCACTGTTATGTTGTAGGTCTACCTCTTTATAAAAGTTGCAACAAAAACCGGTGCAGGAGAGCAAATTGCATCCCAATGCCTAAACAAATGCATGTACACAGCATGATAATCAAGCAATTTCTTCTAAGGCTTAGCCCCACCATCACTATTCTTAGACCAGGACTCAACCCTACAGCATAAGAACAGGTGAATGTGAGCCTGAGTTGAGTGCATTTATCTGCCACATGCACAACTACGAGTTCCCATCATCATAGATTAGGGCAGGGATGGCTAACCTGGGGTCTTCCAGATGTTGCTGTACTTCTACTAGCCCTTGTCATAGCCTATCTTCAGATATGATGGAAACTGCAGTCCAGCAAGTCAAGAGTTTAGCCGCTCCTGGTTTGGGAAACAACTCTGAATTCATATACAGTGGTACCTCGGGTTACATACGCTTCAGGTTACATACGCTTCAGGTTACAGACTCCGCTAACCCAGAAATAGTACCTCAGGTTAAGAACTTTGCTTCAGGATGAGAACAGAAATTGTGCTCCGGCGGCGCGGTAGCAGGAGGAGGCCCCATTAGCTAAAGTGCTGCTTCAAGTTAAGAACGGACCTCTGGAACGAATTAAGTACTTAACCCGAGGTACCACTGTAGTGGATTCTGATGCCCAGCATCATGTTTTCTTTTCTGGGTGGGGTAGGATAGGGTGGAAGACACCATCTTCACCTTACAGAGCAAGGCTAGGGAACCTGTGGCCTAAAGCTGGGACTCCAAACTCCCATCAGCTCTGATCGTAGGTCATGCAGCTGGGGTCAATGTGGGAGTCCCAAAACATCTGAAAGATCACAAGTTCCCCCAATAGAGGCTTATGAAAATTCCAAACCAATCTATACCGATTCTAGTAACTGCACTTAACATATTCACTCCAAAGGTAGATTCCAGGACACATTAAAGGTAAAGGTACCCCTGCCCGTACGGGCCAGTCTTGACAGACTCTAGGGTTGTGCGCTCATCTCACTCTAGAGGCTGGGAGCCAGCGCTGTCCACAGACACTTCCGGGTCATGTGGCCAACGTGACAAAGCTACTCTGGCGAGCCAGCGCAGCACACGGAACGCCGTTTACCTTCCCGCTAGTAAGCGGTCCCTATTTATCTACTTGCACCCGGGGGTGCTTTCGAACTGCTAGGTTGGCAGGCGCTGGGACCGAGCGACGGGAGCGCACCCTGCCACAGGGATTCGAACCGCCGACCTTTCGATCGGCAAGTCCTAGGCGCTGAGGCTTTTACCCACAGCGCCACCCGCGTCCCTCCAGGACACATTACATCATAGCAATAAATCTATCTTGCATCCTATACATTTTTTGCATCCAACATTAATCACTTTCTTATAAAAAAAGTTACGAATTCCTGAGTGAACTGTAGCTAGCGCTGCTGGTTCAAATTAATCGGACCTATTTAGCTCTTAAGACGTCACAACATGCAAGGATGTGACTGATCTTCAGCATCGCTTGCTAAAAGCAGGACTTCTGTAGGTGTGCAAGGTAAAAGAACCAAAAGAATGCCAAAATGCCTAAACAGCAGTATAAAAATTTATTACAATTAAATTGGTATCATTTTGGGAAGTGGAAAGTGATTCTAAGTGAAAAACTGAAGACAATGCATGGATTTTGGCAAGTTACTACAGACAGGAATATAAGGTAAGGCAAGAAGGATTTTTAAAATGACAGCTAAAGACAGACCCTTAAAGAAACAAATAAAAGCTGTTTCAGAAGTTGGTCACATGTCGAAGAATCACGACATTTAAGAAGACCACTGGAGAATACTAGAAGCTGTAAAGCCAGATTTAGCTAATCTACACTTTCATGAAACTTGTTTGCTATCCATTCTTTTTCTGTCCAGAAAATATCTGTCCGATTTAGGCATTTAGAGAAATGTTTATACGAAGTGTCAAAATGTTAGTAAGTCAGAAAAATGTATGCCACACACACAAGTTTTGAAAGAATAAAATTATCAAATGCTGCAACTTATTAATATTCACTGTAGCAGAAACCTTACAAAGTAAAATAAATGCTGGTCATCTCAAAGTGCCTGAAATATTTAGGCCCATTTTTCTCTCTTTGTAGTATAGATTATCAGCATTAATGCTGACTAGAATTGCTCTGGAGTAGCAAGAATTTTCTCTGAGTGAAAGAGTTGATGCAGCCAATTGCATTTGTTAAGAAACAGGTTTTTAAGGTGGTCATGAAGTCTTTGATGGAACTGGCACGGACTGCTTACTGTGGCCTCTGAATTCTTCTCTCTGAATCAGGGAGATACAGCGTACCTCACTTACTCCCGTTAGAATTCAGGTACCTGTGTGGACCGAAGCATGAAGGAGCTCTCCCAATCTTACATAGTAGAGCAAAAGAGATGCAGCTTCATCTATAATTTTGGAAACCCAGGGTGGGATTCAACTAAGTTGTGTGCATGGAATGAAGTCCACTCATGCAATGAGCCCCCCCTCCCCATACGCACTACTCTGGAGGGTTGGCGAACAGGTTTGAGGAGTATGTGAACTAGACCTGTCTAGGCAGTTTTCATGAACTGAATATGCACCCTAGAGTGTGCCGCAGAACTACACATGGCTTGGGGTGGTAGTTGCAGGGCACTGCAGTCAATGTTTTTATAAATATAAATCAAGGCACATAGAGTATTAATAGTGAAGATTTTTCATACTCCAATTTATCCTAGAATAGAACTTCTTCAAGAAGAGTGTGACCCAGAAGCTTTATTGGCTAAACTTTAACTCCCCCAAAATGTATGTTAAAGGAAGCAGCAATTAAGGATTGATAAGAAATCCCCTCCTTCCACAATGGGATGGGTGCATGAGGGGGTTACCTATTTGACTGTCACTGTTGGAAGCAAGCTGCAATTTTCCTTAGCCGAGTGGCTAATAGGGAAAGGACAACACAGCTCTCACTCCTGCCTCCTCTGCAGTCTGGCTGTCTTTTCTTACAGGGAGAGCTGGTGCTTCATTCACTCAATTATCCAATCCTGCTTCTCACTTGTGCTTAGAGCAGAAAGGTCCTTTATCATTTGCTAAGCAGAGGTTGATGGCCATCTGCTATGATCTAGTAGAGATTCCTGCATTGCGCGGGGGTTGGACTAGATGACCCTCAAGGTCCCTTCCAACAATCCTATGGTGCTATGGGAAGAGGGCACAGGTTGAAAAGTCCCACTGCACGAGCGGACGTTGTTTCCTGCTCATACTCCCACTTAGTGCTACGTTGAATCCTACCCTATATTTAATACAGTATTTTTAGTTTTCTGCTTTATGGTCTATGGCAGGCATAGGCAAACTCGATCCTCCAAATGTTTTTGGGACTACCATTCCCATCGTCCCTGACCACTGGTCCTAACAGCTAGGGATCATGGGAGTTGTAGTCCCAAAACATCTGGTGGGCTGAGTTTGCAGAAAATAGAGACAGCTTCGAAATCAAAAGGCCAAATACTGGCAATAAGTCGTCTAAGATGCTCCTGAAGGTATTTAACTTATTTCATAAGATTTATAACACTATTAATACTGTTAAACCTAGAAAGCCTTAATTATTGGGAATTCCTAGCGGCTTATTGTAAGCTGCTGACCACATAAAGTTTAGCAAAACAAATGCATAGAACATAGATAAATGTGGCAATCCTAAGATTACAAAGGAACGTTAGAAATTGCTGCAATGGGTCATTGTGTTCCTTACCAATTCCTATGAAACCCTGAAACAGAGAGAAGTCAACTTGGCATGTAAAAGCAGAAACACTTCACAAATAAGAATGCTGACACAATGAGCTTGGACCCTCAGAGAAACTGTTAAGCTTGCTTCTTGCTTGTTTAATATGCCAAAGTGGTCATGAGCCAAAAAGAAGTGTTTTTGTTGTTTAGCAACTGGCATGAGGACATAAATCTGAGATCAGGTTAGCATTAATAAAGGGCTGTACTTTTTAAACTTTTTCATTGTCAGTTACACTACTGATTATCATACAACATGGAGATAAGGAACAGCTGCCTTGAGGCCCCAATTGTGAACTTGTCAGGGTATGTGGCTTGGTCATGTTTGAGATGGTCAACGCATCAGGTTAATCTGGTCTGATCTTGCAAATCCACTCATGTTCTTGTAACATGTTAGTTAACTAACTGGCATCGATATGACATTTTGTTGCACAACATGCAGTGCGGTCAGTTCATAATCAGTGAGAAAATTATTCCAACTTATGCTTATAACCCACAGTGTTTAACATAGCTGCTATCACACAAGCTGGGCAGAGGACATATGTCCAGAAGATTCAAAAAATTAAAAGCAAAAAATTAAAATAAAATTAGAAGCAATTGGGAAAGAGATATTAATAGTTACCAGTGTCCCTTTATATAATCAATGATGCAACTGCAACATTCCAAAAAAGGAGAAAGCAGCATCCAAAGGAAAGGGAAGTGGAAAAATAATGGATGCCTCAGTTGCTCAAGAGAATATTAGCTGTACATAATAATAATTTTTTGTAACAACTGAGAATCATTTTATCCTTCCAACAAACAGCACTAATGGGAAATAGCACACAATTTTCTGTATGCAACTGTTATATGAAAACTGTTACTGAATATAATGGTGGCCAACAATACTTACTATATAGTAAGAATTTAGAAACGTATACAGAAGATAACACAGCATAACTTTTCTTATAAAGCATCCTTTATGCCTTACTGATCAACTGATTATGTGCTCTTAGCTCCTTGGAAAGGGGGCGAGGAGGAAGAGGAGACATCAGAATATACTTTTAAGATTATACTACTAGACACAAGAAATGAAGAATCAAATGCGCTCTGTGTTTTGTTATGTTTTAACACCAAAAACTGATAGCCACAAAAATGGTGGGATAATTAGGCATATTAGCTTTCCCAAAAATATATCTAAATGAAAGTTTATTACAATGTTCTTTCCACCTACATTTGGTCTTTTTCCATATATATTTTTTAAAAAATATCCATAAAACGGGAAATTTCTTATTTGTTTAAAGGAGCATCATGTCTTTACCTAGTTGCTCATTTCCTTCTTGACATACCTTATAAAATTTTACATCAATTCTTATTAAGAGTTTCCCCATTTCCTGTTCAACAGGCTACCCTGACATTTCCACCCCCAGTCAGACATAAAACACACTGCCACATTCAGGTAATGTGTCAGGATTCAAAATTACGACATGCAACACTCAGTTTAAAATTTGTCTTGAGCTATGGACATCTGGCTGTACAGTCAACCAAAATGGGTGAAAAAAATTCATTTTTATTGAAACTCATAACTCAAAAAATATAAGATGCTGTAGTGTACAATATGTTACACAAAGCACCCTGAGGTGCACATTCAAGTCAAGTAAGAAGTTCCATCCTCCCTCCCTCCCCCCTCCCCCCCCAACTTGGTACCCTAAGTATTTGTTCCATATACAATCATGCACATTTACTCTGCAAGAGGAAGCCCCCACAGCTCCATATTCTGTTAATTAGCACCAAAATATCTGTTCTCTCTCTCTTAATTTAACAGGGGAGCTATATTAACTCAGCCAATACTGTAGACAGATGTCATACATTCATGGAATTGAACAGCCTAATCTAACTTCAACACCATGTGCACTGAACCAATTAGCATCCCCGCCCCCCCCCCCCCAGAAGTGGAAGAAGTCTCCCCCTCCTTCTCTATTTTTAAATTAAACACAACAATTTATGAACTTTCCACACAAAGGTGATCTGTTTTTTTTGTTGGGAAGAAGTCTATGAGGGGCGAGGACAACGTACGTCTTTCAATAACAACTACTGGTCGCAAATAATGAAGCTGTTTTAAGGCATTGTCCCCACACTTTGTTAACGCCTTGTCCAATATGGCCCTCAGGTTTTCCAGGGACGGGATCGAGGGAGAGTCCGTGGATAAGAGAGGCTGCATCCCTCTCAGCTGCCCATGAGCTCTGGAGCCGCTGTTTTTCTTGGACACAGCTGCTGCCGGGACAGTTTCGTATGCAGTCTTGCCCCGTGTGTCATCCCTTTTGAAGTCTTTCTCTTTTTGTACCACCACACCCAATTCATATCGGCCAGCCGGCTCCCATTCATCCTCGGAGTCGTCATCGTCATCTCGTTCCTCACTTTCTTGGATGAATTTTAAAAAGGAAGACTCAAACCCCATTGGTTTGAAGGACTTTAAATCAAACGGCTTTGGCGCAGATTGCCTCTGCATTTTATCTTTTGCAGCAGAAAGGGGAGGAGGGTTTTTAATGTTCTGCTGTGCTGCTGCACGCTGCCAGTCGTTTACATCTTTCTCCTTTTGTAGCTGTGCACCTGACCTCACACAGTAGGAGGGATTTTCTCTTCCGTCACTTCCAGGCAAGCTGTCTGTTTTATACCGAGGTGACTCCAATCGACTACATTCTACAAAGCACCTGGTTTTTGGATTGTGGATATGTTTTAAAGTGCCTGTATACAAAGAGACACCAGCCTCCGGGGCCTTGTCACTCCCGCAAGAGCTGCCGTTTTTACTGCTTTTATCATCATGATTGCAGTCCGAGTTTAGAACACGATGCCCTTCATTTTCACGCTGATATGCAGGGTGCACTGTAACTTCCTGCTTAGAGTCACTGTTTACCTCTTTATTTGAACCCTGACTTTCTTCTAAGCAGGGGTCATTTATCACAGTACCACATTCGACACATAGTACAAGCTCCTCATACTGTTGTTCTATATAAATACTGGCCATCTGATGGGTTCGCTTATAGTGTCTCACAATACTGCTTTCCAGTTTTACTACAGAGGGACACCCCCGAACCATGCACGGATACTGTGTCTGATTGCAGTTGTCTCTGCACATTTGCAGAGCTTCCTCCCTTGTTCTGAAGTTATATAACTGCTTTCCTTTGCTCTTATTATTCTTCTCAGATTTGTCATAGATCCGTTTCTTTTTCTCGCTCTCTTCATGCCCGAGACACTTATCTTTCAAGCACCTTTGCTCCTGTCCATCTTTAAGGTGGGCCAGTTTTTCTTTGGCAGCTTCCGAGACCCCATCATAATCACTGTGTCGGAAGTATACATGTTGAGAATAGCGGCTGTAAGTTGTGAAAACTCGGTTGCAACCGTTAAGGTCACAATGAATTTCAATCTCTTTATTTATTTCCTCTTCCTTAGCATGCTCTTCCATCAGGTGATGCTTCAGTTTGTGGAAGGAATAAAATGCAGCAGGACACTGAGGATGGTGACAAGGAAATCTCACGGACTCTGTTTCAGAAAGCACTTTGGAATCCTCTACATGGTCCAGGCCATGAAAGTCACTGCAATGCTTAGCAAGCGATTTAGAACACAAGAAGCGTTTGCTGCACGCCTTATGTTTGCAAACAAATATTTTTTTACATTTGGCAAGTTCCCTCTTTGTTCTTGCTTTGTCTTTTTCTAGGCAGAGCTGTTCTTTGTTATACTGATGCACCGTTCTGTAGTGCCGAATCAAACCTTTCTGATTAGTAAATGCAGAATTGCAATTTTTATGAATACAATGGAACGGCTTGTGGTATTTATGCAAAATGTAGCATAAATTTCCTTTGGCAACTGTTCTTTTACTTCCCCTCCCCTCTCTTGCTTCTAGTCCTTTCCGGTGGCTTTCCAGAGCAGAGAGTTTCGTCTGCTTGCCAGTTATACAACTTTCTGCTTCTTCACTAGACTCCAGATCTGTTTCAGAACTAAGCTCATCTTTCTTTGGATGACACTGCTCTTCTTCAGCCAGATTAGCTTGGTCATCAAGTTCTTCCTCTGTATTGGCATAGAAATCAGACATTGAACCCGTGGTATCATTCAGCATATCCTCAGCGCTCTCATCCAGATCCTCAAAACTCTCATTACCAAGTAATTTCTGAGTCGCTGTCATATTGCCAAGTTTATGTTTGTTTCTATAATGGACTCGAAGGTGTGTTTTTCTTGTAAATGATCTTTGGCAAATATGACATTTGAAAGGGGAATACCGATGTTGAAACATGTTCAACTGAAGCACCGTCTCCTTTGAATAATTGTGTTTTCTAACATAATGTGTCAACAACGCTTCCCTGGTCACAAATTCACATGTGCAACCTTGACGCTCACAGAAAAATGGCTTGGCTGCCAATTGGGTAAGGTATTGTTTTGGTAGTTTGCCTTGCTGCTCTTCAGGGAAGTAGTCTGAGGTAGATTCATCTTCAGAGTTTGGAGACTGTGACAACCTGGAAGAATTTCCAATATGACCACTGGAATTTTTTAAACTTAAATGCTTCAAGCCCAGGAGAAGTTCCAACATTGCATCTTCTGAACTGGATACTTTGGAAGCTTCAAAATAGGAAGTTTCTGGGGAAGAAGGATACAGTTCTTCATTTAAATAGCTTCTGCTATTAGTACTTGTATTACAATCTATAATGCCTGGAGAGTCTGTATTTCTACATGAATGATATATGAGCTCTGGACTAATATCTCCATCAGTATTATGACTGTCACTGTACTGAGTAGTATCTTTAGTTTTCAGACCTAGCTTCCTCCTAGGTTTGAAATGGTAAGGATGAGCCCTTCGAAGATGTTTTTGCATGCCCTTTGAATTTTTGTACGTTGATCCACAGTCTTCAAAGCCACAGGTAAATCTTTTCCCATCAAAATATACAGCCACATTTGAATACCGCTCTTTTAAATTGGATGGAAGGAAGACTTTCTCACGGGGTAAATCACTCCCAGGAGTTGCCTGGCCACAGTCCACTGCTTCAGTCAAAGGTGTCAACTGAGTCTCACTGGCTAGGGATGCAATATTGCTTCCTAAACTGCCATTACTTTTGCCATCCACCTCTCCATCAGATATAGCTTCTTGTTTAACTTGCTGGGTTTCCTCCGAATTTGTAGATTCTTGCTTAACCTGCTGGATTCCCTCTGAAGTTGTAGATCCCGAAGGCAAATCAAGACTCTCGTGCAGATCAGAAGGACCTTTTTGTTCAAACACTTCCAAATCTGACAGGCAAGTAAGACTGTCCCCAGAAACATTTTCCTCATGCTTAATCTGCATCTCCTTTATTTCACCATTTGACATATGCATCGACAGGTGATTTGTAAACTCAGTTTTGGAATAGTAGAATTTTTTACAGCCACTAAAGTTGCACGCGTAAGAAGCATCCCTAAAATGCTGGGCTTCATGGTGGTAGAGCTGCCCCAAGTCACTGAAAACAATGTTACAGCCACTGAGCTCACATTTATAACGCAGATCGTCGTGCTGTTGCTTGTGATGGAGCAGCTCATTCACTGATCCAAACCTAGCATAGCAGCCCACTGACACACACATGTACGGCTGAGGGCCACTGTGCACTTGTTCATGCTCCTGTAGATGGAAAGCCGAAACAAAATGCCGCCTGCAGTATGCACACTTCTCACGCCTGTTTTTCATGTCCAAGTAGTGCATTGCATTTTGATCATTGTTTTGGTGTTCTGCTTTCAAGTGAACACTTAAGTACTTGAATTGCTTAAACACTTTGGAGCAATCCGTGCCTGGGCATGGGTACAGGTCCCTGTCCTGCAAGTGGCAGTTTTCTAGCTTACTAAACGTGACGAAATCCTGCGTGTTGAGTCTGGGTTGTTCACATTGTGTTACTTTGAGTGGCTGGTTTTCTCCAAGAGCCACAGAAGCAATTCTGGCTAGACTGCTCTTTGCCAGCCTCTCTTTCTTCAACAGCAACTTCTTCTTACTACGGTATTTCCTACTAGGAGGCATTTTTACATGTTCCATCACGTGCGTCACAAAGACATCCTTCCTCTTGAACTTTTTTATACACACTGGGCATGTATAAATGCCATCTTCCATATGCATCTTAGAATGGTGAAGTATTCTGGCCTCTATACATTCCCTTTTGCAAATAACACAGAAAAATTTGTACTGAAGCCACCTCTGGTACCTTTCTGAGGACCCAATCGGCTTTTTAACTCTCACCCTCTCTTTAGGCTGATTTATTATATCTTGACCTTCAAAATTATTATCTTCGCAATCGCTTAGGAGACCATCCAACAGTTCGGTTTCATTGAACAACATCTCATTGCAACTCAGATCATCCTCTGACTCAGAAACTTCTTTTCCTAACAATTTGAGACAGTGTCGCTTCAGAGTTTTCCAGTCCCAAAATTCTGGATCAAATGGCCAATACGCCTTTAAAGCCAACAGTAGTTCACAACGGAGGGAGTTTGGAATTGCTGCATTTTCTTCATCCAATTTTTGATCTGGCTGCAGGTAGAGCTCTTCTAGTAGACTGTATCTTTCCTCACTTGGCTCAAGTAAGTATTCAGTGAGCTGGCATGCTCTTCTTACTTCGAGGTCTTCCGGCAGAAGGCATGCAATTGTTTTGCATACAGAGGTCTTCATGTCATCATTTTCATTTGATCGGAGCTGCAGGGCTCTCACACATAACAAAACAGACACAATAAGGCCTGATTCTTCTGCCTATAGGAAAGAGAG
Source organism: Podarcis tiliguerta (assembly GCF_965153285.1). NCBI lineage: Eukaryota > Metazoa > Chordata > Lepidosauria > Squamata > Lacertidae > Podarcis > Podarcis tiliguerta. The sequence continues at coordinate 68,073,934 of NC_139541.1, forward strand.
CACAAGTCAGATCTTAATTTAGCCCCCAGGGACATCTCTTAAAGACAAAGGAAACACAACTGAACATAGAACTCTAGAGTTGAAAGGGACAAGGGTCATCTACCCAATGTGGGGCTTGAACCCACAAATCTGAGATAAGTCTCACGCTCTACCGACTGAGCTATCCCTCTCAATCCTGAAGCAATTACAGATTTGAGTAACCTGTGGCCCTCCAGATGTTGCTGGACTCCCATTCCCATTAACACCAGCAAGCATGGCCAAATGGCCAGGGATGGTGAGAGTTGTAATTCAGAAACATTAGGATGGCCACAGGTTCCCCACGCCTGGATTAGAGGGTTATATATAGATACATACTCTGGCATTTCTTATTTCAATCAACTTCAATGTTTTACCCAAAAAAACATACTGAGGTTTACTTTCATATTTGTTACTTAATTCTGCCATGGAGTTCACTGGTGCACATATTATCTTTACAACAACTCTGTAAGGTAGATCAGGCTAAGAAAGAATGACTGACCCTAAGTCACCAGTTAAGCTTAATGGATAAGTAGGGATTTGGACTTCGGTCTCTGTTGCCATCCTGATATTCTAACCACTCTACTACAGTGGGAATTCTTTTTACCGGCATGTTAGGCATTGCCAGAGTAGAATTTGCCAACTTGGTGGCCTGCAGACATTTTAGATTAGACCACAGCTCCCATCAGCCCCATCCAGCTTCTTTTAAATTGTTTTCAAGCATAAAAGACACTTTGTGGCAGCAAATATACACAATTTTGTGAAAGCCATTCCCAAGTTTTTAGGAACTAAGTATACTTGGAATGCTGAAGCAGATTTATATATCTGTTTCAGATATATATACACAGTGGTACCTTGGAAGTCGAACGCCTTGCAAGCCGCAAACCCAGAAGTGATTGTTCCAGTTTGCAAATGTTCTTTGGAACCCTAACGTCTGTCGCAACATCCGTGGCTTCTGATTGGCTGCAGGAGCTTCCTGCAGCTGATCGGAAGCCGCGCCTTGGTTTCCGAACCGTTTTGGAAGTCAAGCAGACTTCTGGAACGGATTCCAAGCGACTTCCAAGGTATGACTGTATAGAGAGAGAGAATGAGTGTGTGTGTGTTTGAAAACCGCATCAGATCAAGATATCTACTTGTAGATTGTTTTCTGTTGCACAATGGCAAGGATTTTTCAACTTCTTTGCTTCCATACTATTCCTTATCACTTCCTATTTCCACTCAAAAGTTTTGCTGCTGAAGTTCTTCCTTTGTCTTTTTCAACAGAGGCGCTGAAGAAACATCAGTAGAACAGCAAAAAGAGCAACATCAATACAGCAATAGAGTAAAAGCAGAGTTGAATCTACTGTGTGCCAATGTCCTCCAAGGACTAGAATATGAAGCCTTGGAAGATAGGAAATTCTACTGTGCAAGTACTCCTTATCTAAAACAGAAAATAGGCAGCCTGAATCAGCGGGAACTCCAACAGGAAGAAGACATAAAGGGAAAGAAATGTACTTGGCTGAAGCAAGTGAAAGGGAAGAAAAGTGCAAGTGAGAAGGCCAGAGAGCCAGTCTGACTTGCTGCTGTGAAGTTCAGGTGTTTAACTTGTCATGTGCTCAGCCATCAGAATGACACAAGGCAGCCATCAATTATGTCTTCCCAGGGTAGCCAACAACAGGATGCACCCAAAAGCTACAGATTTTTTGTTATCTGCTGAAAGTACATAGGTTAATTCCATGATAAACTGTTTCCCAAACAGGCACTTACTTCAGCTTGTATGACTCTAATTAGGAAGAACAAGTGTTGCAATGTCCTAGCAATGATGCCAAACTGCCGGCAGCGCTCCAGAAAGGAATCTAAAGATGGGTCAATTCTCTTTTGTAGTTTGCTCCAAAATAAAGTCAGTTCCCTACGGAGAAAGTTTAGGACAAATGCTTAGTTAGAGATCCAGTAGTCAAGCTTAACAATGGTTTAAACATGAATGTACAGAATGCTAGAAGCATTACTGAGAAACTAGAAGGCCAAGGTAAGAAAAAAGGAAAGAGATCATCTGAAAAGTTATGCCAAGAGTAATTTCTTTAGCTAAGTCATACAAATAAGAGAAGCCAAATAAACAACTTTCAGTGTACCTCTGAGGTTTCATCTCTCTTCTCTCCCCCCACCCACCACCCTCATGTCTTGACCTGAAATGGGGGTCCTGAGCTGTGATAGCTGACATGATGACCTCTGGTTGTTACTGGTCTCCAGCTCCCTTCATTCCCGGCTAGGGATGATGGCAGCTGGAGTCCAGCAACATCCTGAAGACACCAGATGGCTCCCCATGGTCTTGAGATAGAAACAACCTTCTCTTCGAGGATTTATTTTTCCACCCTCATCAAACACTGTTTTAACAACAGTATCTTCTATTTTATATCCAATCTAAGCTTATTATATCTAACCATTCCTGATTTTTGGGGGGGTAATATTTAACATCTGTAAATCCTTGTCAAGCATGTTTCCAAGCATCAACATTACTGACGGACAGCCTATTTCTAAGATGACGTTAATTTGGGTAAAGAATAAATTAAATGTAAAAAAACACAGGATTGTTTTTGGAATATATGCTTCTTCATACAATTGCCTGCATTCAGTTAATCCTCCACAGTTTGAGAAAACGAGAAGGAGAGCAGAAATCCCTGAAAGTAGAGATCATCACTGGATTCCATTTCTGGCTAAGAGGGAAACCATGTTTTGAAATTATAGTTTCAAACGCTCCCTACTGCTCATTCTGGATCCTCCACATTGTAGTTTGGAGGATTATCTGATGTTCTCTGGGTCTAACATTAGTTTGTTCAACCTCTAGAGGTTCTTGGAAAATGGAAGAGATGTACTCACAACTGTAATGTTTCACAAATGTAAATACTTTGTTTTTAAGAAATAAATTTCATTCACATAGAATGATAACATTCTCTTTAATGTGAGCTACTTCAATGACCTATGTGAGCCAGAATAGCAAATACATGCATTTGAAAATAATATCTGGACATAGTACTTACCAAGAGCAGTACACATTTCCATTTTGAAGCTGCTGTGTGAGGTATGTTGTACAAAGAATGAATGCAGTACTATCTTGACCTTCAGCTTCCAGATTACATATCATATCCAGGACCTCTTTGCAGTCCACCTTTGCAATCTTTCAAAAACAAAAATCCAGAAGAAGTCTATTGTAAATAGTTTCATTCAAGACCACTTTGCACACACAAAGGTACTTTCAGGAAGACTTTTCTATCCTTCTGCAATCAGTAGTTTGTGCCACTACAGTAGCTGTGTTAAAGTCCATATTGTCAACAAAGGCATAGCCCAGCTCGTTACCTGAAGTACGAAAAGCACCTAAAAACAATGCAGTTCAGATCTTATATTGTACTGCTTTATTGGCCTGAATTACAGTGTTTTATTTTTAATGGCTTGTTTCTTAAATAGTCTTTCTATTGTTCACTCATTGTGGGGTTTTAAACTGTTATTAGCTGCTTTGAACAGGATTTTAAATACAGTGGTACCTTGGGTTACATACACTTCAGGTTACACCGCTAACCCAGAAATAGTACCTTGGGTTAAGAACTTTGCTTCAGGATGAGAACAGAAATCGTGCTCTGGTGGCGCAGCGGCAGCAGGAGGCCCCATTAGCTAAAGTGGTGCTTCAGGTTAAGAACAGTTTCTGGTTAAGAACGGACCTCCGGAACGAATTAAGAACTTAAACCGAGGTACCACTGTATCCATTAAATAAAATTCGAATGTTACTTTGCATCAGCAGAGGGAGACTTCTAGACGTGGAGCCTCTGCTCTGTCTCTCCGCAGCAAATATCTTGGCTTTATTGTTATTTATATATCACCAATATTTTATTGGTCTGGAAGTAGCTTTGGAACTACTGTTGTGGTAAAAACTGTAGTTCCAAATCTACTTCCAGAGCAATAAAACAATACATTTTAGAAATACAAAGCACAATTAAAAGGCATTGAACAGGTAACACCACCAAGATCAGAGCTTGGCCACTCACCTCTTTGATAGATTCTTCAGTTGGAAGCATGGAACACAAGCAAGTGATGTAAGCTTGGAGAAATGGCAATGTATTTGAAATTTCCGTGGACTCTTTGCACAGTTTGGATAGGGAAGCAGCTTGCCGAAGGCGGTTTGTTTTCATCAAGTATTTTATTCGCATCTGCATAAAGACTGGTCCTTCTTGTTTAATCAGTTGGTTGACTAGAAAAGAAGTGGAAAAGATTTTTGCACACACCATTTATCACCAGAATTTAGCTCAAGCAGTAATGTATGCCAGTGCTTGGCATCTAACAGCCTATTTCATGGCCTTCTGTTCTAGAATTCCTGAAACTCTTTAGAATTTAAACTACATATCCATTGGGGGGAGGCGGAAGGGGAGAAAGTTTTTGGTTAAGGCAAAGACTCCCGACCAAACAAAGGACTCTCATCTTGCCTCACTTTTATCCCCAAGTACAGGCGGTGACCATTTCACATGGGTGTTGTTTCCACCCTGAGCACGTATAAGCCCTAGCCTGGTACACCCGTACGGGCAGGGGTACCTTTACCTTTACCTTTTATGCAATATCAATAATCAGAGAGTGAACCAAACTGTTGCAATGACTCAAAAACCATTCCCCTCCATCCCAACAGGTCTCTTTAATTTCCTGATGTTTAGGAGACTGAAAATGTTTTTGTGTCATAAAACTGCTTTTACCCCAACAGAGTGAAATTCTTGGCCTAAGTACTTTTCTTCACCCTAGAATCTAGGCCAAGGAAAGCTAGCAGATAAGGGAATGCTACAGGACTGGAAGAGTGAAAATGACATCTCAGGATTCATGGTAAAGCTCTTCACAGCAGCAGTTGAGGAACACCTATCATCTTGCTCAGTTCTTTAGGAGCAAAATGTTTCAGTGTGAAAGACTAGCTACTGCTCACATCATAACAGTGGCACAGTAATGGAATTCTCATTTGAGGTACAAGTCTCAAGATCTTACCTTCTTCTGCTTCTACAGGTTGCTGTGATATAATATTTAAGAGAACTGGATTCTTCCATACACCTTCCTTTGAAATGTCAGCCAGTGTTTCGAGGCTGTTGTCTCCAAACTTAAGTAAAGCATTATGGGAATCCTATGTTGGAGAAAGAGATAAACAATTATACAACCTTCCTTAGACATCTGAAGGCAGCTTTGTCCAATATGTCACCATAGCGTTATTTAATGGTACATTTGACTATCTCCATTTAATTCTCTGAAGGCTGTGCATTGTCTTCTTCTAGCAGACATTCCTCCTTTTAAAAGAAGTCTCCCCAAACCTCTACTCCCAATGCAAGACAGGGGATATTGCACTACTGGAGCACTCTTCTATCACATAAAAAGTTACAAAAGGATGCTTACAACCTCACTATATATTAAAGGCTGTATGAATAACTAAAATTCATATAAGACATCCAAGTAAGGTATACTTAATCATAATGTATTTATTCCCATTTTATACTGGATTCAAATAAAGAACTACTACAAATGCCACAGCCTACTTAGTTATAATTTGAAAATATGTATTTCTAGATGCAAACTGTTGAAACAGGGCCCTCTGTAGAATAGAGATGAAAAATACTTGCCTGTATAGACTGAAACAGTCTTAACAATGGTTCAGACTGCTCCTCACTTTCAGGCACAGAAAGCAGTAGTTCAAAACAGCTCCTGAAATAAATAAATCACAGAACTCAGCTAGTTAGGACCACCATTTAGGAAGTAGCACGTTGGGTCATTTTGTACCTCTGTTTATAATCTGTCTAGGTCAAAAGAATGTGAAAACATAGTAGAAAAGAGCTGAAGCTGTTAAGCAGCATAACAATTGCTACTAGCAGTGATGCTGCTTCCCATGAGAAGAACTCAAGGTAGATGCACTGTAACAATATTTAGTTGGAATTATAGCACTGAATTATTTTCAGGCTGTATTGGCAGCCTATTCTTAACAGCATCTTTGACCTAAGAAAACCAATGTGATGCATAATGGTCTTGCAGATTCATTCACATGTTGAATTTTCAGGTACCGGGTTCCAAAGAAGTACCGTTTATAATATATGTAGCCCAGAGGAAAAAGTAGATAGGCTCAAGATTCACTAAGATGCAGCGTGGGGAGAAGATGGCATGATCCATGCCAGGTACAAGTTCACAATAATGCTTATTTCTCTACACATAATTTAAACTTGCATTCCACTGTTCTTCAGGTCAGTGTATACAGGGTTATACATTTCCCTCCCCCAATCACAATAACCCTGTGAGACAGATTAAGTCTCCCTGATTCAAGTGCAGCTCTCTATCCACTACACCAGTCTCTGGTGCTTCCCATTGTCCTAAATTTAGGAAACAAATAAGACTGGTAAAATCCTAGCAGTTATGCATGCTCTCAGCAGAGTTCCCCCTACCTCCTGATCACTAAAGCTAAAAGGGAGGGGAGTAACCTTTGTCACAGAACGGATCCTGAAAGTGAGGTGGCATTGGCCGTGGAGGATACACATCATAGGGTGTACATCCTCCCAGCCAACTCCCCCCCCCCCAATCCTTTGGGTCTCAGGTTAAAGAGAAGCAACTGGTCTCCATGCCAAACTCCCTGTCCAACAGGGTGGATTCGATTTAAATCAATTTAAATCACTAGTCAGTAAGACTTGATTTCAATCACTTTTTTACAGAAAGACTTATTCTTGCTGGTATAATCTTAATATTTACAACCAGATGAAGGTTTCATTTTTGGAATAACAAATTTTCAGAGTAGTTTTTCCAGTTATATCAAAAATTACTTATTTGTTTATACTCTTAAGAAATACATAGACAGATAATTATGACATTATTGTGAGGTTTAATAAGTTAACTGTTTATATTTGGACAACCTTTCTGCTGTACTTTATTGGAAGGAGTAAAATAATCATTTCCTTAAGAACAATTTAAACAATTTATTTAACTAAAACAATAACATTATAGCATATGTATCCATGTTTGTTAACCGATGTGGTTAAACAATTTTAAAAAAACTTAAGACTGAGTTTTAGTACAAAACAAAACTTAAGATTGAGTTTTCTCCTCCAGGGAGAGAATATTGTGATAAATCTCAGGTTATAAACACAAATGTAATGGAATCTCAGAGGGATTATATCTCCCAGCAGGTCTGGCTTTGCAGAGGCTGGCCTTCCTTTTTCTAGAGGAGAAGGGGGGGGGGGCGAGATACAGTTGGTAGGCTTAGGTTGGAAAAGGCTTGCAGAAAGAACAAGCCAAGGAGAAATAGGCTGGTGGAAAGCTGGAAAAGGGGAACCAAGGATTAGAGCAGAGAACTTCAGGGCTTCCTGCAGGACTGAAGTTCCAGGTACAGACTTTATGGTTTGGACAATGTCAGGCGAGCCCTGGAAAGAAGGGCCTGGAACCAGTGAACCCTGATTAGTTGACTGGCAAGTACTTCAAGGTCTCGCCAAGGACTTGAAGATCCCAGTTACTATTTCCTCCACCACCCCTTTGGATTTGCTTCTATATTCAGGTGCTGTATTCTGTACAGTTAACTGTTAGTGCAGTTGTTGGAACCCCGTGGGATTGGTTGCAAGCCCTGAAGGGCCTTCAGCACTTGCCTCAAGTCTGAGTTGCACAGACATGCAACTGACTTGCACAATTATTACACAAAGATCCCAAGACTTGCGGAGTATTCTGCACTTTCATTTTTACTGCTTCACACTTAGCTACTTGTGCAGATCTATTCCACTCCAAACAATCTATTCATTGAACCTCTTGGAACTTAGCATTTCAGTGGTAAGGGGTTGATTCTGTGTATATAAATCTGCAAAGGAACAATGGGATTAAGGTTTTTTCCTCAACTCTGTATGTGTATTTTATAACTTTTTTCTGTGAAAAAAAGGCATGTTATCTGTGCAGACACAAATTCTTCTTCTGAGAACTGCTAAACAAGCATCTGTGATAATATCTTCTCGTTAGAAAAAATGCCCCAAATAATCTTACAGAAACCTCTGGAAGAGCATGACATTGTGAATGGATTAATGGAATTCATTTATCAAAAAAATTTAAACATTGCATATAAAGCCTCATGCTACATAATTAAAAACAAATTCTTATTTCCTGATGAATAGCCTTTGGGCTACAATGTAACTTAAATAGAAAACTATGTTTAGAAAGATTTTTCCTCCAAAAGCATTTTATTTTAAAAATTCTGATTTAAATAAAAATTTCCAATATAAATAAAAAAAGATTTAAATTTTAAAAATCTGACTTTTTTTTAAAAAAAAATGAAAAAACCATTTATTTTTATCCACCCCGCTCCCCGAGAGACTGCAGCCTCACACTACTGCCCCATGCTTTGCTGTCAGTATACAGACCCCACAATTTCCTACAATGAAGTGGGGTGTCTGCATGCCAGAGATGTGAGGAGAGCATTCCAACTTCCGCTGCCTTTTTGTAAATACAGAATAGTTGTTTTCACCTTTGGTAATGAGCTTCCCCCACCCAAAGATGTATGCAAACAGGCACCCTGCTTTGTTGATACAGGGAATGCTATTTTCAATATTGGACAGGTGAGCACAGTAACTTGAAAACCTCTGCTGTTGATCAAATTCTCTTTTCTGTTAAAAAGTCATGTCCCAAATGTACTTACAACACTAGCCTGCCAATTACCAGAAGAACTTCTTCACATTCGGTAGTCAAGTAAGGTCGGGCATTGGCAAAGCTCTGAATGGCGACTTGATACACTTCCAAGAAAGGCAGAACATGCTCCGAAGCACCCGGATTGTCAGCATATTGTAGCAACGTCTATAAATGAAAAGATGTAATGCGGTAATATTTGTTCTCAACTCTGATTAAGCTATTTCAAGGCAAGGTTATAATTCTATGCTGAGGATATTAAGCTTTCCAACTTTCGTCAAAAGCAAAAACAAAGAAATGGCAACCTGCCACTCTACTCTTTTTTGCCTTCCTCCTAAAGCAAAACTGCTAATACTAATTACTATTATTTATGGACTTTCAAGAATGCAGCTCCTGAAAGAACTGCTATATGATAGCAGTAGAGTATAAGCTCATGAACTAGCAAGTTTTATCTACAGCCTTTTGTAGACACAGCACCTGCACTCAAAACAGTCTTTATATACCCTCACAATGAAAATTTGTGTTCACATCTTGTGGGTACGATTTAACATCCATCACATTTCCCTAGAAGGCAATCTCTTTCTTTCTTTCTTTCTTTCTTTTTCTTGGGAGGATCACGTTCACCAAGCTTATAGTGGCACATGCCAAACCCATTCACAAAAGCACAATACATGTGTATGCTCACAACCAGTGATGCAGTCTATGCAGCGTTTCTGTCAAATACAGTGCGGCTACCAGCAGGACTGAGCTATGCATTGCATACACCTTTCAGGAAGACCCTGAAAAAGAAGGGCCAAACTAGGCGAATGTGGAAAATCCATGATCAGGTTTTCCCAAAATATCTTTCTTTCATTAAAAACAGCTGCAGAACCAATATCATCTCTGTCTTCCTCCCTTTCTGAGCTTAGTAACAGCTTGTGAAGTAGTTGCCAGTAAGTCAATCAGTGTGTTGTCAGGGGAAGCAGAGGGAAGAAATCACATCCCTGCAACTTCAACATCCAAATTCCTCACATAGTTGCTTTTAACCAAAATAGTGTTGGGGTGTCTTGATGCTACCTTCAGGCAGGTTTTCACACCCCAGCATTTAGCAAACCAAGAGGTGTTAATCTTCCAGTGAAAAAAATACACCAACTCTTGTGGCTCAGCAGAAGAACTATATGTACTGACAAATAACTAGACTAAGTTCTTAACATCTACTTTACTTTTGTTTAAACATGAAAACAATATATAGTTTAAGAGAAGTTTTAAAAAATCAAAACATTATAAGGAATCATTTCAACAACTTAATCTTTTAGAATTTTACCACAGCTGTTATAATGTACCAAGAGTCAAGTCAGGTGAAGTGCTGATGCAGCCAGTCTCACATTAAGCTCAGTCTTACATAGTATTACCGTATTTTTCACTCTATAAGATGCACCAGACCACAAGACGCACTTAGTTTTTGGAGGAGGAAAACAAGAAAAAAAATATTCTGAATCTCAGAAGCCAGAACAGCAAGAGGGATCGCTGCGCAGTGAAAGCAGCAATCCCTCTTGCTTCTGGGATAGCTGTGCAGCCTGCATTCGTTCCATAAGACGCACATACATTTTCCCCTTACCTTTTAGGAGGGAAAAAGTGAGTCTTATAGAGCAAAAAATACGGTATTTCTCATGACTAAACAAAATTAATGGGCCTCTACAGCATTTTAACAATGGCCAATCTGCATGCCAAAGCAAGCCATAGCTAAAAACTAGCTATGGCTTGCTATGATATGTGAACCACCTCAACAGTCTTTCAGAATTATTTTCTAAGTTTCACTAAGAACTCATGGCCTAAACCGAGTGTGAAAACTTTGGTTCACTGGCCTAAATACAGGCCAAAGCCACGTCCACCTGTCCTATGCATTATAACATTGGTGACATCATCTGATATCCAAAAGATCAGGTGTGCAGCAGGTAAAGTCATTCTCCAGGCCAAAAAGGGATTTTCAGGCACTTTGAGGCCCCAACTACCAGCTGATCAGAAGAGAGCACTATGAGATTAAGAGCACTAGGGAGTTCCCACTGGGAACTTCATACTGCAGCAGATGGAACTGGAGAAAGTGGCTTGGATGTATGTTGCTGGAAGAAGTGCTTTGCATCCAAACCTCTTCCTCTACAGAAATGTCAAAGGAATGGTTACAGATACGAGCCCTGCCCAACTCTTTGAAGGTACATCCCCAGCATCAATTGACTAGCACCTGCCAAAGTTCAAATGAGATTGCTCAATCACCTCAAATCATTAAGACATCAGGTGACAGACATATGTGTTCCTACTGACCTATTCCAAGTCAGTTTGTGAGAGGTGAGGAGATATGGTTCATTACCTACTGTGGCCTAGTGTAACGCTTACATTTTTAACTTTGAACTAAAGTCTTCCTAAATCAGGTTTATTATTACCTGCTTTCAACCCCTTCCCCGCCCCATAAGAAGAGCACTTTTAATGCAAATACAAATGAACTATAAATTGGCATTTGACCTCACTGAGCTGATAGGAAACTCCTTTTTTAATCCTTTGCCCTAAGTTAATTTAGGTGACAAAGGTAAATAAAACAAAAAATAACTAGCTAGAAAGCTGCCAGGGTGACAATAAATCAAACCATATTTTTCATCAATACCTCTGACAGGTAGATCTGATCATGGATCTGAATTCTGAACACTGCTTTAGAAACACACCTTTCTACTGTGCACAATATTGATAAGAATAACACCCTCACTGTTCCATGTGCTTTACTTACATACTCACTAATGCTTTCAATTTCTCTTGTTACATCAATTTTAACCTGATAATCCAAATGGGCCTATTAGAACTTGGCAGAGATGAATGATTAACTTTCCAAGTCTTTTGTTGTCTTTGTTTTCCTTTTCCTGTGAACATATCCTCAAATGGCATTTACTTACTGCATGACAACACTGCCCTGGGAAGTTGCAGGCAGGTTTTTTGCGTGAGTTCTGCATGTCTAAGGGGACTTTGGGCTTCTGTTTCTTCAGCTATAACCCACTGCAGTCACATGGCAAACCAGTAAGTGCTTTCCAGCGCAATTTGCAATTCCACATGGGGATCTGCTGTTCTAAATAAAAAACCCTGTAGGCATGCTCAAGCCCTTGGGCTCACCTAAACTTGGTACCTGACTACTCAATTGTTTCAATCCACTTCACTCTGTGGGCCTAATTACATTCATCCAAGCTCTCTGAAGAAGCCAGGTGGGCAAAATTTCAGGATGTTTTAAGCTGTTTCAATCCTAGTGAAGCCCAGCCAGATGGGCGGGGTATAAATAATAATAAATTATTATTATTATTATTATTATTATTATTATTATTATTATTACTTCTAGAGAACTACAGTAGAGAACTACAGTATTATTATTACTTCTAGAGAACTACTATAGTGCTTTTCACCACCAGTGCAAAAGGAAAAGCTGCAAGATTGTGTCTACCAACTGCTAGCAGCTTGAATAGTGGAAGTTAAATTTAAATGCTTGTATTTTACTCTTTTTCCAGCCTCTTGTGACCACAAGCAGTTCTCAATGAATTATCAAATATCATAGCTAAATATTCTTACATTTGTATAGCTTTAATGTACTTAAGCTCACTGTCTTGTTTAACCAGACTATTCAAGTATTTGGCCATGTTCTTTCATTAGTCTGAACACCAACCTTTCCCATGATTATTTTTCAAAAATGGTGGAATCTTATTTTAGTTTTTTCTTTATATGAGCTAAAGCAAACAGAAAGGCTTTTTATCCAGTCATACGTTTATGGTGTAAAGGAGCAAAAAATATCCAAACCACACACACACACACGTGCACGCCCCGCGCGCGCGCGCGCGCACACACACACACACACACAATTGCTTGCACACTATCACAGATCATCCTAGTGAGTCAAGTAATAAATAAAAAGCCAAAATCTACAGCAGGTGAGCTTTCATGAATATAGGAATATAGTTCCTGCTGCCTGTCAACAGCTAGGGTCAACTCAATACTTCATAATTAGGAGGTTCATAATTAGAAGGCTTTCTGATTATACTTCTTAAACACATTTATTCTGTAAGTTTGTACATATATGCAGCATCACAGAACTTCCCTGTAACACCCAGCACATCACCAGCAATAATCACAGCTTTATGCAAAGTGCTACACTTGGCTACTAACACCCAATGCCCTATTTCTGTGTGTCAATGAAACAAATGTGCCAATGTGATCATCAGAAGTTGGATTCTGGAAAATCTTGGGGTTGCAGCAAGGAAGAGTGGCATATGCTCCACAGATCTTGCTATCCCCAGCAATACTTATTTCCACAAAGATTTGTTGAGTGCATTAACAAGAAAATCATTTTGTCCAAATCCATATTTGTGATTCTAGAAGACTTAAGCATGCTGGAATGGCATGAACTATTACTTTTGACATTCCATACATATGCCTTGACACTGTGTCTCAACAGAAGGTACCATACAAAATTATAAAGAGGTGAAATACAATGTTCTAGGGATACGTTCAAATGGAGGAACCAACTGGTACAGAACACATCTGGCTCTTACAAAAGATACAACCTATCTGTACTGAAACAAGCAAAAGTGAATCTCTATGTAATTATGTCAGTTCAAACATCTCCCACTAGTTGGAATTAGTTCTGGCACTGATAAAGTATAAGTGATGCATCATTTACCTGCATAACTTACAGTTTATAGAGTTTGCCCATTTCTAAAGTCAGATCACTAGAACAACAGAACTCACTTTCATATTTAACAGTGTATCCCCTTTCCTATTTAATGGTACCCCACAAACACACAACACAACACAACAATGGGTGGCGCTGTGGGTTAAACCACAGAGCCTAGGACTTGCCGATCAGAAGGTCGGTGGTTCAAATCCCCGTGATGGGGTGAACTCCAGGTGCTCGGTCCCTGCTCCTGCCAACCTAGGAGTTCGAAAGCACGTCAAAGTGCAAGTAGATAAATAGGCACCGCTCCAGCGGGAAGGTAAATGGCGTTTCCGTGTGCTGCTCTAGTTCGCCAGAAGCGGCTTAGTCATGCTGGCCACATGACCCGGAAGCTGTACGCCGGCTCCCTCGGCCAACAAAGTGAGATGTGCGCTGCAACCCCAGAGTTGGTCACGACTGGACCTAATGGTCAGGGGTCCCTTAACCTTTACCAACACACACACACACACACACACACACACACACTTTTGCATACTTTTTGTTCATGACACAGTTTGTGATTTTCTCAATTTGTAAAAATCTGCCCTTTGAAAAGAAATGTGACATATTTTTCTGCTACTAGTTTTTTCCAGGATCATCAGTTCTCCCACTTCATGAAGCTTTCTCAAGTTCCTTCCATCATTCATGTTCTCTTTGGTTGGTGCTTTTACTTGAGTTTGGAAATTTTATTTGGTGGGTTTATGTACAATCAAGCATTTGACCTGATTATACATCAAGCACCAAGTCAATCCTTTCTCATGAATGGGTAGGATTTTAAAACAACCATCACCTGCACCCCTAGCTTCTCCACCTGATATCCTACTGCTTGTTGACTTCTCATCTGCTCAATTCATACTTTACATGGTTGCATCCCCAATTCCTGTAAAGATAAAACTCAGCCATTGCCACAAACTGTGCAACACTAGCAACAGGTAAGGAAGACTAAGTAAGAGTGGAGACTCTCACACAGAATGCCACAGAAAACCAAACAGAAGAGTCCATGAGCCCCAAATACAATCTCAGTAAACTTAAGAGCAGTTCTCAGAGGCTTATCTAGTCCAGAATTCTGCTCTCAGTGGCCAAAAAGATGTCTATAGGAAGTCCACAAGCAGGACATGAGCGCTATAGCACTCTCCCACAGAAAGGCTGCCAAGTGTCTCCCCATAGTCACTTGTTATGGCCTTGTCCTCCAATCAGCCTCTGTTCAGCCTGCATAAATCAGTTGTATCCAGATTCAACTAAGCTCACAGCAAAGTTGGAAAGGTGCTGAGGTCCCAGCCACTGACATAATGAGTAGCTACAAAGTACTCACTGGCAGTGTTAGAAACTCAATATATTTAAGCTAAGCACAGAATAGCAGCTTAAACCAGAGTTACAGTCACCAGAACAGAATGCCGTTGCCATTTTGGGGCCAGACAGCTCAAAAGTTGTGTTTTCCAATACAACTTTTTGGTTCCTGAAATTCATTCTGATTGTGCAGATGAAATACAATGGACAGAAAATTCTTTAGGATGTATTGATGGTGCACGAAAACAGGCAAGATCCAAGGACCCCCAGGCATGCACCTCCAGATGGTGGAGACATCAGGCACCATTCTGGCACCCTGGCATCTTCACTTGGCTGCAAGTGACCAATAGCCAGGTGCAAAATGAGGTTGGTGCTTGGTGAATTTTGAATGCTGCTCATTGGAGCACTATGTGTGCTGCTGATTGCACAAGCATCGGAGGGGGTCCACCAGCAGAGACTTTGCAAAGGACACCCTCAAGGATGGGGATGCAACTGAGTTCTTTAAATATATTTAGATGCAGAAATTTAAACGAATTATCTTCCTCTGAGAAGGATGCCAGGTGTGTCTTTGTCCTTGGTTTGCCACCCTCCAATGAAGACGCATGATCAGATCAGCAACGTACGCAGGAACATACAAGATTCTACACTTAGGCAGGAATAACCAACTGGGGAGCATTTGGCTTGCCAGTAGTACGTGTGAAAAGAATCTAGGGATTTTAGTAGACCACACAAGACAAGAGTTTGATGCAGAAGCAGCAAAAAAAGAAGAAAATGCTAGGCAAGGCTACATCAACACAAGTCTAATCTCTTATCAAGGGAAGGTACAGTCCTACTCTATTCTGCCTTGGTCAGACCACACCTGAAGTACTGTGTCCAGTTCTGAATGTCACAATGTAAGAAGGATATTGACAATATGGAAGGTGTGAAACAAAGATGGTCAAGGCTCTGGAAACCAAGCCTTATGGGGAATGGTTGAGGGAGCTGGGTATGTTTAGCCTGGAAAAGAGATGGAGAGAAGAGGACAGCCATCTTCAAATATCTAAAAGACTTTCACATGGAAGATGGAGCAAGCTTGCTTTCTCCTGCTCCAGAGGGTAGGACCCAAACCAATGGATTCAAGTGGAGATTCTGACTTATCAGCAGGAAGAACCTTCTGACAGTAAGAACTGTTTGTCAGTAGAACAGACGCCCTTGGAAGATGGTGGACTCCCCCTTCCTTGGAGGTTTTTAAGCTGAGGTTGGATGGTCATCTGTCATGGATGCTTTAGTGAAGATTCCTGTATTGCAGGGGATGGACTAAATGATCCTCAGGATGCCTTCCAACTCTATGATTCTATGATATGGGAAGGGTAGCTATTACCCTTACAAAATGTAAAAAGGAAAACATTTTGGGATTTATGAGTAAAACATGTCTCCAGCTGAAATCAGAAAAGGTGTGCTTCAGCAAGCAGAATTTTGGGAAACACTGCAATAGAGAGCTACTTGTATCTCAAGGTGGAAATACAGAAGGATAGCTGTGTTAGGCTGGTACAGCAGAAACAAGATATTTTAGGACAGGAATTGAAGCCGCCATTAATATGTTTGCATATTGCTGGGACAGGAGAGTACCCATGGTCATGCCATTGACCTCAAAACACAACTCCTCCACAAATCTTTAGGTTGGCGGCACTGCATTGCAATTTTATCTGCAGGTCAATGTTCTTAACGATCACTTGAGTGAATTGTCACATATTGTACTTTTGCATTTCACATAGCAAAGAGATTCCACACACCTGCATGAACTTGAGTCTAGACTAAATTTGTTTATCTTCAAGTTGCTACAAAACCCTCTAGGTTAGGCATCCCCAAACTCGGCCCTCCAGATGTTTTGGGACTACAATTCCCATCATCCCTGACCACTGGTCCTGTTAGCTAGGGATGATGGGAGTTGTAGTCCCAAAACATCTGGAGGGCAGAGTTTGGGGGTGCCTGCTCAAGTTGTACAATTTTAGTCTCCCTTGGAGTAGATCTGAAAATAATGACTTTAATTAATCTATTAATGACAGAGTAAACTTAACTGAATGCAGCCATTTATCATTTTTGTATTCCTACATGGATTTATAACAGCCTCATTGCTGTTATTTATATCAAACACCACAGCACACAATAGCAGAGGCATATAAACATGGACGTGATATTCCATCAAAAGCTAGTAGGTTCATGTATTGAAAGCAGGAAGACTTGAAAGTGTTTCATTGTCCTAAGGTGCAGCAGCATCTCATCTAGAAATCTAACAACTCAACCATTCTGTTAAGTCTAGTACTGAATACCTAAAATTATGTTTTAATAAAAGTTGTAGGACATGCAAAAAAAATAATAAGATGCAAACATGGAAAATAAAAGGTTATCATTAAGCTGAATTGTCAAGGCAGTAAAGATCTCATTTTCACTGGGACATCAACACAATCACTTCTCTTTAGGCTAATCCAACACAATTACATTTTCTGAGCTTTGAACTAAATTTCAAATGTCACCTGTTTCCGTACATGTCAAGGCAGCCTAGAAGAATTATTAGTTTACAACTCTTTAAAACCCATGTGTCTACTTCATGAACCAAGCTGACAATATAAACCATCACCCATTTCTGGAGGTCATGTGGCATGCACATTTTTCTGTGCTCCAGTCCTTCTATATGTCAATGGTTCAGATCAACATAAAGTGACCAGGGTGTTTTAGTATTGCAGGACCTGGTAGACACTAAAAGCAGCTACTCCAAGCACTCATGGTGTCAGCTGAAGCCTTTAGAACCCTATAGCCCAGTGGTGGTTAACCTGCCATTCTCCAGATGCTGTTGAGATTAAAAACTTCCACCAGTCCCAATCAGCACAGGCAACCATCAAAGACTCAGAATTGTGCTCCAGCTCCCTGGTTAGCCATGGCTGCCCTAGCCCCAAAAGCCTACTCAATGAAACTTAAGCCTAAATAAATGCATAACTGAAATAACTGCATCTTCTTGGCCCTGTTTTTACATGCCTCCATTTCCCTCCCCCTATCTATTTTTTTCATGGCAAAACTGTGCTCTTATTTTTTCTAAAGCACCAAATGTATAGAAGGCACCATCTAAATCAATATTAAAGGGCTCCCTCCACTGTGGTTTGTCTCCCTGTGCTAGTGCTATGAGCGGTTCATGTCAGCAGCAGTGGTGTTCTTCCAAAGTACTCTTAGATGGTTCTTCTTAATCGTAACAACATTGGACATTATCTCAATCCATTTATACAACAAATGGGTGAACACTATTATCCAAAATATTAAGTTACTATTTTGTATGATCCATACACAACCTTTGGATAAAATCATCAAACCCAAAGGAAAACTGGATGGTCTTCATCTGACAGTGAAAATGTAACAGAGCTTTAGCAGGAAAACATGTCTAAGGAAGAGTTTCTCAATTTGGGGACCACCAATATGTTGACTCTAGAAACTACTCACTTGACTTCAATGGATAACCCATACTCACTAATTCACAGATCTTTCTCAACCCTTTGATCATTTTCAAGCATCAAATCTTTCTTTCTACACTGACATCCAACAAAGCTACCTGAAAATATTATCTAACCTGTTGCAAGCTTGTAATGGAAACCATGTGGCCATTATATTTAATGTGGCATGTTCATGTTTGCATAAACACTTTGTATGTTAGATATAGTTTTGGGTTGAAAGTATCAACAAAGTCTCTTGCAATATGAGTTGGAAAAAGAATTGGAACTCCATTTTCAAATAAAGTCATACCATTAGGACTATTTGATTCAAAACACCATAAAAAGTAACTGACATCCAAGTTGTCAATACAGATTTTTGTAATGCAAAGGTGAACTGGCATTCTTAGTTGCTTACAAAAATTCAAAGCAAATAGAAAAATAAGAACCAAGCCATATTATACTCAATCCACACTATCGGAACAGTAGGTAACCCAGAGAAAATAAGTTATTGTTTACTATTAAAAGGCTTTAGCAAACCACAGAAATAGGAGCCAGGCAAATATGTTGGGAGTGGAGATTTCAGAAGTAGGAAGCCACCACAGAAAGGGCCCTGTCTCTGGCAACCACACATCTAACCTTTGGCAAGGCCTCATCTTTGGGCAAACTCATAGAAGATACTGAACATCGGAAGCAGAGATCCAGATAAACATTTTTATTGACAAGGAAGAGGAACATATAAACAAAGATCCTCAAAGCGTAGGGAGATAACCCCCTCAACTACGGCTGTTAGAAAGCTACGGCGAAAGAGGACTTGGTGTACGTGCAAAGATCTGCGAGGAAAAGAGAAAGAGTCCGCGGAAGGAGGGAGGGGTGCCATGGATTTCGTTAAAAGAAGCCCCCCGCCCCCGCTTAACAGACTACTACTCTTCCTCCTTCAATTCCGGCACTGCCACAAAAAGAGGCGGTGGGGCGGGGAGAGCGCGCCGAAAACACCAGCATCCGGAAGCGGGCGCGGAGAAAGCCCCAGCGCGCTGGGCTGGGCGGAGAAGGGAGGGAGCCCCCCCGAGAAGAGCGACGGCCATCGGGTCCCGGAACCCGAACCTCCCGCGAAGCCCGACAGCAGAAGAAACGGGAAGCGGCGTCGGCGGAGCCTCCCAACAGGGACGGTCCCTCGGCCCCGCCTCCCAGCGCCAGGCAACGGCCCGCCGCCGCCGCCGCCCCCTGTGCTTCAGCCGCCTCCTCCTCCGCGGGGCCCCGGCCCCTCCAGCGGCCGAGCCTGACCCTCCCCCCCTCCAACCGTCCCCCGCGCGCGCCCTCCTCCGCCCCCCCCCAAATAACCGCCCTCGCGCCAGGCCCGCCCCGCTCACCTGACAGAAGTCCCGGCAATAGGCGCCCGACGAGCCCTCGCCCACCCCCTGCTCGCTGAGCTCCGCCTGCAGCTGCCGGAGCCGAGAGCTGAGGCCGGCGGCCAGCCGGGGCATCTCTGGCTGCAGGGCCGCGTCAGCCTCGGCGTCCGCCATCTGCACCCGGCCCCACCGCGCGTAGGCAACGAATCACGTGACCCCGCAGCCGCTGACCACATCGGCGGGGGACGGGCTCACGTGACCCGACGGCCCCGCCCACTCCCGGCTCCTGCGCATGCTGCCGCCCTTCGGCGGGGCGGGAAGGAGGCCGCCAAAGACAGGTTCCCATTGGGCACTCGGCCCTCTCGCGGGGCGATGACGCAAATGCATCGCGCTGCTGGAGCTGGGTTCTTCCCTCCCGCCCCATTTCCCAGCGCTGCCCAATAGGGAGGAGGGGCGGAGCTACGTCGGAGAGGCGGGGGAGGAAGGGAAGCTTCCGGCGTGGAGCTGCAGCAAGAAGGGCGAATGCGATCCGCAGATTTTACAGTATTCTGGAGAGACTTGTTTATTCACTCGTTATAGGATTAATATTGGTTTTCCTTGCTAGTTAGAGATCTTTTTTTAAAAAAAGTTTTAATTTGTCATAGAAAATTGGAAATGTTTTGCTTTTCAATTAAAAAGCAACCTTTTAAATTTGGTACATCATTCATACCTTTCTCTTTTTCTACCTAGTTTAACTATTTGTTAATTATTTGGAATTTTTGTTTCATATTGTTTTCTAACAGCTTCTATTTACTCGTCACTATAGAAATACATCATCTCATAATATTTGAGGACTTAGTTGATGGGCAGTTTAGAAATGGAGCAAATAAACAACAGATATCTTCACAAGATCTTCTGAGGTTCAGCTGAGACAATGATTTGACCAGAGTCATTCTGAATTTCATGTTATTGCTGTCCCTTTATATGTAAAAAGGAATTATATTAGGGCTCATTTCAAGCCTTTTAAGGGCAATTGTTAAGGAGGTGCCTTAAAATACATAACATAACACATACACACACATTAGAGTCTGGTGTGATTATTGATTACACAAATAATGAAGTATATGGTAAAACTACCTATAGTTTACAGTACAGTCTGGCATGTATTAAATACATGTTTACTCCCACCTCCCCCACTTCCTATCAATTCTATCTGTTGCTGATACAAAATATTTTTTACTTTGATCATCAGTCTATGCAATAGACATTAGAATACATCATTTCATATCTGTAATAACTTTGGTATATACACTTTGACAAACTTATGTTGATATGTTCATAAATGTTTATCTGACTTCCTAATGTCTCAACAAACAAAACTGATTTGTGAAAATGTTACATGGGGGGAAATATGAGAGAGACATTGCACACACTTTGTAAATCAAGAAAATCTTTAATAAAAAGAAAGAATTTTTTATCTGAGTGCTTATTGTTTTATTTTTAATTTTATGTAATTATTGCTCTAATAATAACAATAATAAGAGAATTTATATACCGCCCTATACCTGGAGGTCTCAGGGCGGTTCACATAAAAAGATCGCAGTATACAAAATAAAAATAAAAGCAAAATCCCCCGCAAAATAATGTCCCCCGCAAAAGAGCCACATTTTTAAAGGGTATGGGATGTTGATCGGGTCAACTAAAGGCCTGGTTAAAAAGGAACCTTTTTGCCTGGCACCTAAAGGTGTATAATGAAGGTGCCAGGTGAACTTCCCTGGGGAGAGCATTGCACAGACAGGGAGCCACTACAGAGAAGGCCCGTTCTTGTGTTGCCACCCTCCAGACCTCTCGATAACGTCTCAATACAACCTTGTTAAACAGTTTAAAGATGAAAATGAATAAAAACTACATTACAAAACAAAAACAAAAAGGCCATATTTGGCAGGAATCAGGTTTGCATGACAGCACCAAATGAAATTTAACTGGGAATTGCAGGTGTGAAGAGTGCTAACGTGCTCAGTTTCTGCTTGTGAGCTTCCCATAGAAACCTATATATGGAAACCTGTGAAAACAGTGCTGGACTAGATGGGATTATGTTATAATTGTGCAAGGTGATTTAACTATGGAATTCGCAACCACAAGAAGTAGTGATGGCTACCAACATAGATTGCTTTAAAAGAGAATTAGGCTATGAGTGGCTGCTAGCTACAATGGACATGTTCTGGCTCATCAGTCAGAGGCAGTATGAATACCAGTTGTTGAGATTCACAAGTAAAGAAAGTGCTATTGGCCCTGATTCAACAGGTTCTTACTATGTTCTTACGTGATTGAATCCCACCTGCAAAACAGCAACGTTCTGGAACTGCCATTTCTCACCTCCAGCAAAGTGCCTAATCCATTCTTCAAAACTAGTGGCACCGCAAGTGCTAGGGAGAGAACGCATTGTGTAAGTCCAAAGAGAAAGATGAAATCTTAGAGCGGTGAACAGAGGGTCCAGTTCATTTCTCTGTCAATTATTTACTAAAGTTGTGGTAGGAGGAATAAAATTGTACATCCCCTGTCCTTACTACCTCATTATCATGGAGCGAGTTCTAGGCACAGTGCTGCTTCTGGCTTCTATAGGTAAGAGAGTTGTTGCTGGCACAGGTGAAGGTACCTGTGCTTACGGGCAGTGAGCTAACCATATGTCATTCCTATATGGGTGAAGCTTAAGGTGTTTTGTTTTTATGTTGCAATAAGTGCTGCTTGACTGATTGCCATACAATGTTAATTTAATTTGGCGGGGCATCATGACTTCCTAACAAAATTACTTTCTTTTATTTGAATGGGTTCTCATCCTTTCCAAAGTGATGTATGATCTTAAAAAAAAAAGTGCAACTTTCCAATACATCTCTTGTATTGGCATAATAAAAAAGTCACAAATCTGTATGAAATGTGCATGTGCATAGATAGATAGATAGAGTCTTTGGCAATCACTTGTAGCCGAATAAGATTGTTTTCCATAAACATGCTTTTAACAATGAGTCTGTAAGTGACTGTGGAGACCAATTCTGGAACCACACGTCTTTCCACAGTGGGGACATTGGTTTCCGGGCGGGAGTTGATCACGGTGTGGATTTGCCAAGCGTGCCTTCCTCTAAACACATTTCTCCCTTGCATATATATGTGTGTGCAAATGTAGTGGAGAAGATTTTGAACAGGTGATCTGTGTGCCTGCTGAGTCTGTTCAGGTGCTGAGGTTGAGCAACTTTGAGGTATCCTTCCTTCCTGGGGTTCCTTATATTGAAACCACACTTAGATGGAAAGTTCTTCATACACCTCTGCATGTTGCTGGATGGCATCACAACTACCGGCAAGAGAAGATGTGAGTTGTAGTTTATGGAGTCAGAGAATTCCATCAGAAATGAAAATAGGAAAAGCTGCTGCATTTCACATAGTTGCCAGAGATCTGGAACAGAAACCATGCAAATAGGGGTGGTATTTGTTATCGTTATATTAGTCTGCAAAATGTTACAGAAGCAACTACATTATTTCCTGCATTGTTTTTGTCATTTTCCTTCCATTGAAATTGATTACATAATTAATGATACAACTATGTTAGTCTCAACTATAGTAGACAGATTAACAGTTTCAGAGGAAGCCAAACTACAGTCGTACCTTGGTACTCAAATGCCTTAGTTCCCAAACACCGAAAACCCAGAAATAAGTGTTCTGGTTTTCAAACGTTTTTCAGAAGCTGAATGTCCGATGCGGCTGTCAGCTACTGTTTCTAGGGCACCTGCACCAATCAGAAGCTGCACCTTGGTTTTCGAACATTTCGGAAGTAAAACGGACTTTCGGAACAGATTAAGTTTGGTGTTTTTGTTTTTCCTATTTATTTCACATTTTTGTTTTTGAGGCTTTTTCGGTTAATTTCTTTTTGTGACTGTGTGGAACCCAGTTCAGCTACTGATTGATTGATTGATTGATTGAGTGACTGTGGAAATGGATAAAAGCCCCCCATCCAAACAATGACTATCATCAGTGCAGGTAAGGCAAAAAAATAATTTTAATTTTTATCATCTACAATACTGTCTTATTTATTTTATAGTACAGTACATTGATTATTGCTTTCATTTTATGGATCAATGGTCTCATTAGATAGTAAAATTCATGTTGAATTGCTGTTTTAGGGGTTGTTTTTAAAAGTCTGGAATGGATTAATCAGTTTTGCATTACTTTCTATGGGAAAGCGCGCCTTGGTTTTGGAACAGACTTCTGGAACGGATTAAGTTTTAGAACCAAGGTACCATTGTACATCAGAATGGAAACAATGCTGATTCTCAGGAACAAAGGAAGCCCGTGAAGGCATAAACTTGTCTCCACTGAAAAGCACTGTTTTATAAGGTCTGCCTGTGAAGGCTGAATGACAATGATGTCTGTTTCATGTGGGCAGGTCATCCCTTGGTGCTACAGCCACCAGGGGATGAGATGTATTTGCAAACTTGCTCAGATGGATTCAAGCTCCTTCTTTGGCGAGTCTCCAAAGGGAAGATATTCCAGAACTCGAGATTGCCTCTCTACAAATCCTTGCAAGGATGCAGACTTTCACTTACCAAATTAGGGATCGGGAAAGGATGGAAGCAGGCAGGAAGAAAGTGAGCCATTGGGATCTACTGCTTGGAGTGGAGCTCCAGGGAGACCTGGGCTCAAATCTCTGCTTGCCATGAAGCTCACCAGATGGTCCCAAGCCACTCATTCTAACTCACCTGTTGAGAAGATGAACTGGGGTAAACCCCAGCACATGTGCTGCCCTGAACACCTTGGAGGAAGAGTGAACTAAACATGTGTTAAACAAACTTGAAATAAGAAGCCAGTTCAGAAGCTGGAGATCCAAGTGAGTAGCAGCCAACGGCTTGGGATCCATCTCAGAACAGCCCTGAAAAGGTCTGTTTATGTTAGATCATGGTACAAAAAGTCACTGCCAGAATCATGTATTATATGCTTACCACTTTATTATTACACTTCATGAAGTGGATTAAAGTGAATAAAAGCTTTTGCCGTGATAAATTTGTGAATCTTTAGGTTTGTGAGTCACAAGACTCTTTATTGTTTTTGCTACATTGGATAGGTAATAGAGCCTAATAATAATAATAATAATAATTCTCATGTTTCAAATATATATCTCAATGCATTGTTCAAAATATTATAAAAACAACTTAAAAAAGTAAAGAAAACACAAAAGTAACAGGTTGAGTACCAATCAAGGAGGAATGGCACTTTAAGTTGTTGGAATATGCGGAGCTGGCGGGTCAGTAAGAGAACAAGAAGATCAAGGATACAAAAAGGACTGGAAAATGTTTGCAATTTTAAAAATCTATATACGTAAACTCGTGACCAGATTAGCAGGACTTGAATAAATTCAGCAGTATAAGAGGAAGTAGGAGATAATTAGTAAGAAGAGTAGAACTCATAGCTGTCAAAGTTTCCCTTTTTTAAAGGGAAATTCCCTTATTCCAAATAAGATTCCTCGCAAGAAAAGGGAAAAGTTGATAGCTATGGTAGAACTTGGTAACTTAGAATACATGTAAGAGAAAGAAAATAACGGATACTAGAGAAGGAGAGGAAGAGAAGTCCTTAGGTGTTTTGTGTGGTGTCTTTGGTTTGTTGTGGTTTTGTTTTCAATTTTTATTCATTTATTTTCTACTTATTCTTTTTGAACTGTATGTGAGAACACAAATAAAAATTACTTTCAAAAACAAACAAACCAGGATATGGATTTTAAAATCCTATGTTGGACAATAAAACAATTATGTTAGACTAAAATATCTACGTACAGTGGTACCTCAGGTTACATACGCTTCAGGTTACATATGCTTCAGCTTACAGACTCCGCTAACCCAGAAATATTACCTCAGGTTAAGAACTTTGCTTCAGGATGAGAACAGAAATCGTGCAGCGGTGGCACAGCGGCAGCAGGAGGCCCCATTAGCTAAAGTGGTACCTCAGGTTAAGAACAGTTTCAGGTTAAGTACAGACCTCCAGAACGAATTAAGTACTTAACCCGAGGTACCACTGTATCTGCTTGACGTTGATCAGAACATTTTACAAGGGACTTTAAGAGGAAGGAAGAAATGAGCAAGCCAGTAGGACTGAAAAATCGCTATCTGAACAGAAGGATACACATAGGGTTCTACTTTTAGTTTCAGTCAAGCCTGGCAAATGCAAGAGCCTTTAATGTACCTTGCACACAACACATTCATGTAGATGTTGCAGCCTGAGTGAAAGCACACCATGTTGAGGAACCATAAGATTTCCAAGCTTTGTATAACTTACTGTTCTCAACAGTACAGGACATTCACGCCCACACTCGAGCCTTCATCTTATTCCAGTAATCATTATTATCTGCAGGATCCCATCAGCATGGGGGTGGATACTTCACCTGCATTTCTGGGAAACAGCTTCCCATCTAATGAAGCACACTCTTACTGGAAGCCTCCCGTGTCAGCAAATGTGTAATATGTGATGGTATTTGTGTCACAGTGTCAGCACAGACCGGCGAGCGTATTATCGGCGGATCCGAATGTTGGCCGCACTCTCAGCCCTGGCAAGTATTTGTCTTCGGCAGTCAACTCACTCGATGTGGTGGAGCCTTGATCAATGAGCACTGGGTGCTTACAGCTGGACACTGTCTGCAAAGGCAAGTTTGTGAGGTCATAGGGAGGAAGCGGTGGGTGAGAGGGAGGGTAATGTCTCCAGAGTAGGGGAGTGGGGGGTGCTGTGGTCTAAACCACTGAGCCTCTTGGGCTTGCCAATCGGAAAGTCGCTGGTTCAAATCCATGCAACGGTGGTGAGCTCCCATTGCTCTGTCCCATCTCCTGCCAACCTAGCAGTTCAAAAGCACACCAGTGCAAGTAGATAAGTAGGTACCATTGTGGTGGGAAGGTAAATGGCATTTCCGTGTGCTCTGGTTTCCGTCACGGTGTCCCGTTGCACCAGAAGCAGTTTAGTCATGCTGGCCACATGACTTGGAAAGCTGTCCATGAACAAACGCCGGTTCCCTCAGCCTGAAAAGTGAGATGAGCACTGCAACCCCATAGTCGCCTTTGACTGGACTTAACCATCCAGGGGACTTTACCTTTACCTTTTTTTTTAACCTTTAATCTCTCCAGACACTTACAAAACACTCTAGAATGAATCGCTTTTCTTCTTCGTCATTTTTTAATTGCCTGAGATTCTGCTGCTGCACTGGGTGAAGAAGTCCCTGCCCAGAGGCAGTCAGCCAGCAGAGAGCTGGTCCTCAGCAGCCATTTCTTACATTTTGAATTCTTTACGAGTTTATATGCAGGTGGTGCTGTGGGTTAAACCACAGAGCCTAGG
The DNA here is from genome assembly GCF_965153285.1 of Podarcis tiliguerta. Classification (NCBI taxonomy): domain Eukaryota; kingdom Metazoa; phylum Chordata; class Lepidosauria; order Squamata; family Lacertidae; genus Podarcis; species Podarcis tiliguerta. The sequence goes on from NC_139541.1 coordinate 68,100,726, forward strand.
ACTTGCTGATCAGAAGGTTGGCAGTTCGAATCCCTGTGACAGGGTGAGCTCCCGTTGCTTGGTCCCTGCTCCTGCCCACCTAGCAGTTTGAAACCAAGTAAAAGTGCAAGTAGATAATTAGGTACCGCTCTGGCGGGAAGGTAAACGGCATTTCCGTGTGCTGCTCTGGTTTGCCAGAAGCGGCTTAGTCATGCTGGCCACATGACCTCCGGAAGCTGTACGCCGGCTCCCTCGGCCAGTAAAATGAGATGAGCGCCGCAACCCCAGAGTCGGCCACGACTGGACTTCATGGTCAGGGGTCCCTTTACCTTTACTGAATTGTATTAATCATTTGTTGAATTTGTTTTTGCCTTCGTTATATGTTTTGGATGTGATTATACCGACTGAAATGTTCTACTCATTTTCAGTACCATAGCTATTATTGAGACTTGCTTTGAGCTCAGCATTGTTGCTGGAAAAGCGGGATATACGAACTATTAAATCATATCAAATCTGGGCCACAGACCCTGTCCTAGTCAAGCAAAGAACCGAGGCCAAGAATAGCATGGAAATGGTTTGGTATAAGAAGGGCTGTGCCATACAATAGTTCTGAACACCTCTGTGTCTTCGCTATTGTCTCCCTTGCAGAAATCTCATGGTTCATCTTGGGGAGCATGATTTGTATAAGCAAGATGTTGGGGAACAGTCTTCCAAAGCAATCAGAGCCATCCGCCACCCTAAGTTTGAACTCCGAACACTGAAAAACGATGTCATGCTTCTGAAGCTATCCCCCCCTGCAGTCCTGGGAGATACCATTAAGACCATCCCTTTTGCCAAGGAATGCGCACCCACTGGGACAAAGTGTGTGGTGTCTGGCTGGGGCACTACTACTTTCCCCGAAGGTAAGAGGAAAGGCCAGAGGGTCAAGGTTCCATGTGCAATGACCACTTTTGGGATAAGCTTCAAGCAGTGGCGTAGCGTGGGTTGTCAGCACCCGGGGCAAGGAAAGTAATTTGCGCCCCCTAACTCGTGGATTTGCGCCCCCTAACCCTAACCCCCAGATGTTGCGCCCGATGCGGCCGGCACCCCCTGCACCCCCCACGCTACGCCACTGACTGCTGCCCAGATGACAGCCCCCCTCTCGGCCTCACTGATGAAGGTGTTCCAGGTGCCATCCAACCATGTTGGGGACTCCACTCGGTATTTGTGTAGTGTTTACTCCTGAGCCTTTTTTTCTCTCATAGAATCACAGAGCTGGAAGGGACCCAAGGGTCATCTAGCCCAACCCCCTCAATGCAGGAATCTCAGCTAAAGCATTCATGACAGGTGGCCAACCGACCTGTTTAAAAACCTCCAAGGAAGGAAACTCCACCACTGGGAGATCTCTCCCAAGGCAGCAGATGTTTAGGATAAGAGTTTTCTTTCTCCTAGGTGGGCTGCCTTTCCAGGTGGACAAGCTCTTCTGCCCAACCAGAGGCTACTCAGGAGCAAACCACATGGAAGTTAGGGTCAATGTGGGGGGTCGGTGCCCCCTGGGACTGGTATGGCAGGAGGGAGACAAGCGGTAGGGGGGCGCCAGAGGCAAAGAGACTCCGCAGAACCAACTCAAACTAGTTTTGCCCTTCTCCGCTGAGTTCTCCGAGGGGGAAGGAAGACGCGGGCCGGCTGGCTGTAGCCGGCCGCCGGCGCCTGTCGAACCGGAGCCCCGATCGGTCCCGAGCATCGCGCCTCCTCCTGGACGGGCCCGCTCTCCTCCCGGCTTTGCTGCTCCACCTCCTCCTCCACCTCCTCCTCCCTGCTGCTGCTGCGCGGCTCTTTTCCCTCCCGCTTCCTCGAGGGGGGCCGGCCAAACGGAGACGACGATCCCTCACCCCAGCCAAGCCTCGATTGCTTGTCCCTTCCCTCTGGACTTGCGCCCCCCCAAATGTTGCGCCCGGTGCGGCTCGCACCCCTGGCACCCCCCACGCTACGCCACTGGCTTCAAGAGGTTTAGCTTGCAGCGTCCATCAACAGGCAAGGGTTTCACGAGACCTCCTGCAAACCAAGGCTAGATTCAGGTACTTGAGGGGCCTGGTGCAGTTCCTACAAAGGAAAGCATGAAATAAGGTGATGTAAATGATGTATGCTTTTGCAGACTACCTTAACCGAAACCAAAAACACCTAAATCCTGAGCACCTGCAGTTTCACAACCCTGAGCAAACTACTAAAAAAATGGGGGGCGGGGCGTAAGCTTGAGAATCAAAAATACAGTACAGTGGTACCTCAAGTTAAGTACTTAATTCGTTCCGGAGGTCTGTTCTTAACCTGAAACTGTTCTTAACCTGAAACTGTTCTTAACCTGAAACACCACTTTAGCTAATGGGGCCTCCCGGTGCCGCCGCGCCGCCGGAGCATGATTTCTGTTCGCGTCCTGAAGCAAAGTTCTTAACCCGAGGTAATATTTCTGGGTTAGCGGAGTCTGTAACCTGAAGCGTATGTAGCCTGAGGTACCACTGTAACAATTAACTGCACCGCTATTCAAAATCCAGTTAAAACGATCCAGTTTAACTAACTCAACAAAATGGATGAACTTGATTCAGCATTTTGAAGTCTGATAGCCCTTTACACTCCAATGCCCCCTTCCCTCCCAGTACTGCCTACTTTAGGAACCACTAGATTAGGTGATTTATGGGCCTGAGTATAAGGGCAGCTGCCTCTGTCCATACTGTGTTTCCAGTTGTGGGATGGGGAATTGTCCATTAAGGTGAATGAAAGTAGTGGACTCTCCTTCCTTGAAGGCTTTTAAGCAGAGTTTGGATGGCCATCTGTCATGGATGCTTTAGCTGAGATTCTTACATTGCAAGGAGTTGGAGAAGATGGCCCGCAGGGTCCCTTCCAACTCTACAGTTCTATGATCCTATAAGTGGGGCATCTCATTCTGCTCCAAGCAAGCCCTCACCTACCTCTCGCCTTACTGAAGGAGTGTCTCCACCCCCATCGTTCTACCCAGATGCTGAGGTCCAGCGCCGAGGGCCTTCTGGCAGTTCCCTCACGGCGAGAAGCTAAGTTACAGGGAACCAGGCAGAGGGCCTTCTCGGTAGCGGCGCCCTCCCTGTGGAACGCCCTCCCACCAGATGTCAAAGAGAACAACAACTACCAGACTTTTAGAAGACATCTGAAGGCAGCCCTGTTTAGGGAAGCTTTTAATGTTTGATGTATTACAGTACTTTAATATTTTTTTTGGAAGCTGCCCAGAGTGGCTGGGGAAGCCCAGCCAGATGGTCGGGGTATAAATTATTATTATTATTATTATTATTATTATTATTATTATTATTATTAATAATAATAATAATAATAAATTATTATTACTTACGGCGAATCCTGGGGGTGGCCCTGGCTGTTGGCTTCCTCCTCTGAGTCTCAGTGTTGCCCCTTGCAGAACTCAATAGGGAGGAATATGGGGGCAAAGTTGGTTTTCCTGCCTTCCACCTTACGGTTGCAATGGACCAGTGGCGTAGCGTGGGGGGTGCAGGGGGGGCCGGCCGCACCGGGCACAACATCGGGGGGGGGGGCGCGCTCTCGCACTCGCAGCTCTCTGCCCCTACCTGGCTCACTCACTCTCTCTCACTACAGTGCTGGCTGTGCGAATCCGATCCGAGCCGCCGGGTCGCCGCCCACTGTGGAGGGGAGGGTGCCAGGCGTGCGGTGCGGTGCGGTGCGGAGAGAGAGCGAGGGACTATCTGGGGGAGGGACAGTGCAGCGGGGGGGGCACAAATTACTTGCCTTGCCCCGGGTTAGGGGGCGCAAATTACTTGCCTTGCCCCGGGTGCTGACAACCCACGCTACGCCACTGCAATGGACACCAACCACCACAGCTTCTGGCATTTGTGAGGGAGGAACCTGAAGCTAAAATAGTTAAGCAGCAACTCCCAAACAGCCAGTGTCACGCACTGACCCAAGCATTCATTTTGCAGTAAATTATGCCAATGTCCTGCAATGTTTGGACACAGAGATCCTGTCAAAAGACATATGCAAGTCTAGGTACAGAAACTACTTTGCAGACAACGAGATTTGCTCAGGAAAAATGGAAGGAGGCAAAGACTCGTGCCAGGTGAGCAACAAACACTAGGTGACTATGGGTCAGAGGCACAGTGCATTGTATCACAATCCAACTTTCCTGTGACTTAGCCTGCAATCTGAACTACGCCATTCATATATAACTTATACACCACATAAAATAACAACAAAATTAAAATAAAATAAGCAAGTCACACAAATTGCAACAATAAAGGCACAAGCAAAAAGTCAGCGCATAGTATCAGGATGCAAGAATCCAGTAAAACATCATTCATGTCTACTCAGAAGTCGGCCCTATTTAATTTAGTGCAGCATATATATTCCCAGGTAAATGGAGTTAGGATTGTAGTCCAAGTCCAATTTTGGTCAGTGGAACTTCTGAGTAGGGATGGAATAGAATCAGAATCATTTGATTCAGTTCACTTCTAAATATGAACCTGCCTAATATGCATTTCTGAAACAATATTTGATTTGAAACACACAATTCCTCTGATATTTGCGCTTCTCGGAGTTTTGCAGTGCAGTTCCCCAGCTATGGAATATGTACAAAAATGCATATACTAAGATAAAGTGTGTGTAATGATAAAAGAACATGCACAAATGGATTATGTTAGGGGAAATTGCTTTGCAAAAATACTAAGCAAAATCCCATGTAAAAATGTGTATAACAGAAGTTTGCATTAAAAGGCTGGTGAATTTTCATGAGTTAAAAAAAACAAACACCCCAAACTGATGTGGAAACGTAGAAAACTGAACTTGCAGACCGGGAAATGAGAAACCAAAACTGACAGAGTCACATATCCTTACTTATGAGTAGACATGGTTAGGATTTCTCCAATGTCAGTAGCAAGCAGACTTCTATTTTTATTTTATTTTTCCTTCTTATTACTTGAGATCCATCAGTAGAAGGGAAACAAGTATTTACAATAAAAGAATTTTGAGATCCCTATTACTTGAGATCCATCAGTAGAAGGGAAACAAATATTTACAATAAAAGAATTTTGAGGCCAGGAATCTGTTTATAAAGTACCAAAACTAGACTGAGCTCATAGTTCTTCCATACAGAAATATATTTCTGCATATCCCTTCCTTCCCTTTCAGCAGTACATTTTTTAGGGGGGTTTTGTTGCCACCATTGTTGGGAGTAAGAAATCCTTGCCAATCTACTTCAGATCATCCAGCGATCTACCAGCACAGCCCAGTCTAACTTCTGCCTACTCCTTGTCTAAATCTTCCTAATTAAAAGAAAAAAAGAAAAAAGGAAGTGAGCAGAAACAGAAGGGTATTAAGATATTGGTGGGGCATGGGGGGAGAGACAACGAACTACCCAAGGAAGCAAGTATTAAGCAAGAAGAGCCATAAACCTAAAGAAAGCCATACCTGCTTCAATATGAAACCCCCTATTTCTGTACCTTTTAGATTCAATGTTCAGCTTGAGCAGGGATGTGGAATCTATAGCCCTCCAGATTTTGCTAGGCGAAAGCTCTCATCATCCCCGACCACTGGCCATGCTGCCTGGGGCTGATGAAAGTTGGAGAATCTCCGGAGGACCACAGATCCCAGCCCCTGAACTAGAGAAGTCTCACCACACCAAAAAGTTCTCCTGCTCTCTGACCCCTTTCCTCTTGTTGAATTTACAGGGAGATTCTGGGAGCCCCTTGATTTGCAACGGGGTGCTTCACGGTTTGGTGTCATCGGGAGCTGCGAAGTGTGCATCCAAGAAAAACCCTGCTGTTTTCATGGAGATCTGCAAATTTTGGAAGTGGATCGAGGAAACCATAGCTGAAAATGACACAAAAGCACCAGCCCAGGGCTGATATCCCTCAATGAAAAGCCTGGCGCAAATGCATTATTGCCTTTGCTTCTCAGTACCATTTTTCTCATGCAGAGCTCAGAAATGGGAGCATTTCCAACAGTTGCAACCTATACCCCAGCTCTCCTCTGGGATAGCTCCGTTAGTAGAGTGTGAGACTCTTAATCAGAGAGACAAAAAATTCATGCATTGCAAGGGTTGGTCTAGATGACCCATGCGGTCCCTCCCGACTTCACACTTACATGAAAAGTTGATAGCAGTTGCTGATCAGCAATAATATACAAAGAGCCTGCTAGGTCAGGCCAATTGGCTCATCTAGTCAGTGGCGTAGCGTGGGTTGTCAGCACCCGGGGCAAGGCAAGTAATTTGCGCCCCCTAACCCGGGGCAAGGCAAGTAATTTGCGCCCCCTAACCCGGGGCAAGGCAAGTAATTTGCGCCCCCCGCTGCACTGTCCCTCCCCCAGATAGCCCCTCGCTCTCTCTCCGCACCGCACCGCACGCCTGGCACCCTCCCCTCCACAGTGGGCGGCGACCCGGCGGCTCGGATCAGATTTGCACAGCCAGCACTGCAGTGAGAGTGAGTGAGCCAGGTAGGGGCAGAGAGCTGCGAGCGCGAGCGCGCCCCCCCAGATGTTGCGCCCGGTGCGGCCGGCCCCTCTTGCACCCCCCACGCTACGCCACTGCATCTAGTGCAGCATTCTGTTCTCACACTAGCCGACCAGATGCCTGTGGGAAGCCCAAATGCAGAACCTGATCGCAACAGCACAATTCTCCCTACTTGCGATTTTCAATGGCTGGCATTCAAAAGCACACCGCTTCCCACTGTGGATGTGGAACGTAGCTGACATGGCAAGGCTGTCTGTAAACCTTCCGTGTGTGCGACGACCACTTATTGAATAAGCTGCAGGTGGTTTAGCTTGTTCGGCAACAAGCAGGGATTTCACAAGATCTCCTTTGGACCAGCCAAGGTCTATCAGATTACAATTCCCAGAGTGGTTTAACAATTAACCCCTCTTCCCAGGGAACTCTTTAACAGTTGCAGCTCTAGGGGAATAGGGGTTTCTTAACGACTACCAGCAACCTTAACAAACTACAGTCTCCAGGACGCTTTGCGGGAAAGCCATGATTTTTTCCAGTGGAATGGTAGTTATTTAAATGTGTATTGCCGATGATGCCTAAGAGGTTTGTTAATATAATCAGCTGATCTGAGAAGACACGTTCATTGTGGCCTAATCTTGCAAAACGTAATTCTTACTAACATTAATTCTTATTTTTAATATAATTTTTATTAGTTTTCAATTGCAATCCAATAATAGCCTCATTATAACAATACCAATTTATAATACAATTATTAATACAGTGGTACCTCTGGATGCGAACAGGATCCATTCCGGAGCCCTGTTCGCATCCTGAGCAGATCGCAACCCACATCTGCGGGTCACGATTCGCCGCTTCTGCGCATGACTGTAACAATATTTCAAATACCTAATTATATAATTTAGAAAAGGTGCCCCCCCCATGTGCTAGAATTGATGGCTTGATTATTTCTGCATTCCAATATCTTTTTAATTTCCATGACATTCCAGTCATAATAATAATCCCTTATACAACTGTAATATTAATAACTTCTATTTGTGTTGACACATTAATTGATTTATAAAACTGCAAGTGAGCAACTCAAAACTATCTCCTTGTTCTTCCTTGTTCTGCGGCAATTACATTGGTACCTCGGGTTACAGATGCTTCAGGTTGCAGACTTCGCTAACCCAGAAACAGTACCTCGGGTTAAGAACTTTGCTTCAGGATGAGAACAGAAATCGTACGGTGGCGTGGCAGCAGTGGGAGGCCCCATTAGCTAAAGTGGTACCTCAGGTTACGAACAGTTTCAGGTTAAGAACGGACCTCCAGAACAAATTAAGTTCTTAACCCGAGGTACCGCTGTATCATGTTCGTGGTGCTTCTTCCTGTCCTTGTAAGATGTTATGTCTTCCTTTCCCCCGGTTGTTATTAACATTGATTCTGAATAACATTTGTAACTCTTTAATATGGCATCATCTATTATGAGCTAACAAAACAAAAAAAAAGGTATTTTGCCAAAACACCTCTTATTTGATTAAATTTGAGCATCCGGCCCCTCCTCGCCCCGTCATCCATTTTTGCATGATTGTTAGAACGGAAGACGGAGTTTTCGCTGCTTGACAGACTTCTCAGCAATTTTTTGGTGAACGACTGTTCCCCTTTACTCATTTTTGTCATTTTCCTCCCTAAAAAAAGCTCAACAACCACAAAAGACGGGGTACATCACTGCCAGTTTTTTATTCTGTGAGTAGATCGCAGTCTCTTGGGAGTTGGACACCCCTGATATTGAATATAATTCGATTTTAAATAACACACTCCAGTTGTTGTTGAGACAACTGCTGCAGCCAGAATGGCTAACTGTCGGGGATGATGGGAACCATAGGTAGGGACAGGCTCAGAAGTCTATGGCCCGAGGGCCTCGCTTTGCTTGCCGAGGGCCTTCCTCTTCCTGTAAGCTGGTTTCTGGCTTCTCCCCGCCCAGCAAAGCTTTCTGCAGCCGGCTGGTCTTGCCGATGCCCAGCCGAGGGAGTCCCCGATTGAGCCCTTCCAGCAGCAAGCAAGCTTTGCAGAGGGGCTGGCTGGAGAGGTAGCCGCACCGCTGGCAGGTGCCCTGGGTGGGCATGCGGACATCCTCGCGCACCGCCAGCCGCTCACCCGAGTGCACCAGGTCAGCCACCGTGCTGGGCCGCGTGGCTTCGAGGTCTTTGAGCAGGGCGCGGGTGTGTCCGCGGTAGGCGTTGGGGGAGTACACGCACTCGGTGCTGAAGTAGTCCAAGCCTTGGAAGTAAGCGTACAGCACAATCTCCTTCTCGTAGGCGTGCTTCAGCGGCTTGCAGCGCGGCAGCTGCCCCTCGCTTCCCGTCAGTATGTCTGCGCAGCGCCGGAGGCGCCCAACGTCCCCCCGCAGGAAGTTCATCAGCACCGTCTCAGCGATGTCATCTGCGTTATGACCTAAAGAATGAATCAGACAGCAGTAGTACAAGTCAACAGGACACGCACCTTCCTGGCTATCCTTGATATAGGCGGAATGAAGATCAAGATCTGCCGGTAGATTTCTAAGTACAATTAGCAGCAAATTCACAAGGGATATGGATTTCCAATTATTTATCTATAGCAATAGCTAAAAAGTTTTCTTCTTCTTTATTGCACATAGATCCCACTTTTTTATCCAAGGAGTTCAAAGTACTAGACATGGTTCTCCCCTCTCCTCATTTATTCCCCACAACAACCTTGCAAGGTAGGATAGGATGAGAAGCATCTTGGGTTGGTGAGGATTCGAACCCTTGTTTCCCAGGTTCTACTCCAGCACTCCAAGCACTATATTGCACTAGCTCTGTTATATTCTTCCCCCTGCCCAAAAAAGTAGGCAGATGTAGAGAGCTTAGGGAAAAACCAGGAGTGAATCCCCCCCTTTATTTCTGTTTTCTTTTAAACCATCTCAATAAGCCAACAACAATAACCATTCAACAATATACAAATAATTATAAGTTACAATCTATCCTTAATATTTATAAGCACCAATTAGGAATTCCAGATGGAGGCAAACTGCATCGGTGGTTCTCTGTGGTTGCCTTTCTTGTTAACATAATCGAGTGAATTTTTTTCTGCACTCAGGAGCCCCCAGATCCTTAATTCTAAGTATATGCAGGGTTGTTGTTAGGTATTTAAAAGGAGTTGGGGTGCAGGCCCGCAGTGGAAATGGGCATAGTGTTAGGATATGCTACTTTACATGTACAGATCAATTGTGTGTATGCGCTGATCTGGCCTCCTGGCAGAAGCATCACTACAGTTTACAGAGAGGGAGAAGTGTGAAGCGCTTGGTAGGTCAACACTGTGCTGATGCACCTGCAGAGCCAACCTGGTGCATCTCCACAGTGTTGAATGCTCCATCACCTCACTGTTTCCATTTCCAGTAACCTGCAGCAACAACAGCACCAGGAAACCAGGTAAATGCCACCCCACCTCCCTGTAAAGGTGGCCTTTCGGCAAATTAAGCTGGTGGGTTGTACTGTGCTTTGCAATGCAATGAGCCCAGCCTCCCTGCAAGCAAAATTTAAATGAAAAAGAATCTGGGAGGGAAGGATCAGCGATTTAGGGCCCAGCACAAAAGACCACCTTCTAACACTACCTGCATATGTCTGTGCCCCTGAGCTACTCTTTTCTGCATCAGGCACTGGCTGGTGGACCTCAGGATTTGAGTAAATTAAAATGCACAAAGTAGATCCTACCATCCTGAAGTTTGCCTATAGATCCAGAGTCAACTACATAGGGCAGACAAGGGGCCGTGCCTTCAGCAATGCCTGCTGAATCTGAAATAAGACCTAACTCGGAAGGGCAGTTACAGCTCCTGAAAAGCAAGCAGGAAGAAGCTGGTCATCAACCTTCTGCTTCATTGAGGCTCACTTTGGTCATTTTTTGCTGGAGGTTTCCTTCAGCTGCCTTGACTGTCCCAATTTCTTTCCCAGCATGCCCATCAGTTGGGCCCCTAACCAAAGGCCACGAACTGCGGCCAAGCACCCCTTTTGCTTTGTGCTGGCTGTGGGCTTCCAGCAAGCACTTGGTTGGTCAGTGCGAGAACAGGATGCTGGATTAGATGGGCCTTTGGTCTGATCTAGTAGGGCTGTTGGTCATACGGAGCAGTATGCAAAGCAAAGTCCTTCCTCACCCCAAAAATCACATTGGGCTTAGAAAAGCGGGTGGGGAGGGTTGCATGGTCTCACTATGCAAAGCGGTTTGGCCTTACTCAAGGGAGAAATGAAAAGCAAATGGGTAGCTGTGTTGCTTATAGATAATATTTAATATATATTTAATGTGTGTTTGCGTGTACGTATATTGCACCAGGGAACAGTCGCAGCAGCAGCAATCTCTAAATAGGGCAATTGTGGGGAACATGTGACCCTCCAAACTCCAACACCCATCAGGATCTGCCAGTATGACCAATGGCCTGGTGGAATACGCAGAGATGGCAAAACTTACCAGAAGATTAAGAGATCAAGATGATAGAATCTTTGTAATAGAATGGGGAAAATTTATTGAATATATGAAAATAAATTGCAAACAATTAAAAACGTTAGGACTGATATAAGCATGAGCAGTAAGAAATCTAAGGGAATTAAAAAGGATAAAATGGCAAAAAGGATAAATTAAGATATGTAGTAAGAATTTGATAGAAAAATAAGAAACCGCAGAAGGGGAGGGAGGGAAGTTGCAGAAAATATTATTGGATTTTTGTGGATTTATATTTATTGTTGAATATTGTAAAATGGAAGAACAGAAAATAAAATATTAGAAAGGGGGAAAAGAATGTATTATTATTATAATACTAATAATATTTGCAACTGGTTCTAGGACCCTTTTTCTCAAATATCTAAAGGGCTTCTCAGAAGGACGATGGGGCAAGCTTGTTTTCTCATGCCCCGGACGGAAGAACGCGTACCAATGAATTCAAGTTACAAGAAAGGAGATTTTGACATCAGGTAGAACGGTCTGATGGTAAGAGCTGTCCTGACAATGGAATGGACTCTGCTGGAAGGTGGTGAACTTTCCTTCCTTGGAGGTTTTTAAGCAGAGGTTGAACAGCCATCTGTCATGGATGCTTTTAGTGGGGATTCCTGCATTTTCAGGGGGCTGGACCAGATGACCCCGGAAGTCCCTTCCAACTCTATAATTCTATGACTTAGAAGTCTCTAATTTGAAATAGGGGAGTAAAAGTGCTCCCAATAAATAGTTATGTATTCCTGAGTTATGTATTCCTGAGCCGTGCCCTCTGCAGTTGCTCAGAAGCTCTTTAGACGGAGATGGGTAAGCCGCGGCCCTCCGGGTGCTGTTGGGCGACAGACTCCATCACCCCAGACGGCTGACCACACCGGCCGGCGCTGATGGACCTCGGGAGCCCCACCGCACCCGGAGCGCCCCAACCCGGACCCCCTCCATCCCCAGTCCCCGCACCTGTGGCGATCTTGTCAGCCCCGAGCAAGGCGGCGCCTCGGTCCAGCGCCTGCCGCCGGAAGACCCCGCAGAAGGTGCAGTTGTTCTTGAGGCCGACGTGGCGGACGATGCGGTCCATGCTCCAGCCGTAGAGCTCCTGGTAGGAGACCACGTGCAGCGGCAGCCCCAGGCGGCCCTGGTTGCGGCGCACGGCGGCCAGCGAGTCGTCCCGGTAGCCGGCGATGCCCTCGTCCACGGAGAGCAGCAGCAGGCGCAGGCCGTAGCCGTGGCGCTCGTTGAGCAGGCGCAGCACGTGCGCCAGCACCGTGGAGTCCTTGCCCCCCGACGCCCCGATGGCCACCGTCTCGCCCGGCTGGAAGAGCCGCGCCGACACCACGGTGCCGTGCACCTCCGCCTCGAAGGCCGCCACGAAGCACTCCCGGCACAGCGCCTGGCTCGTCTTGGGGCGGCGCAGCGCGGCGCGCCGGGACCCGCAACTCGCGCAGAGCACGGGCGCCGGCATCCCGGGCCAGCGAGGAGGGCCTCGTCCACTTCCAGCTGCTCGGACCGAGCTGCCTTGCAAACCCCTCCGGTCGCGTGCGTCTGAAACTACAACTCCCAGCATGCACCGCCACAGACCGGCTGTCGGGATCTGGGCCCTGCCTTCCTCTACGGTGCCCCCAGCGGTGCTTGCGAATGCGGGGCTGGTGGCGCTCACTTGGAACTGCGCTGTTCAGAGCCTAAGAGCAGTCCTTGCTAGCGCTTGCCAGCAAGAAGCATCCCGCTTGGCTTGGCGCAGCGGGCAGCCGGATGGCGCGCAGTGGCCGCTCCTGGACGTTCAATTGCAACCCGTTAAATGAGCCCAAGTTAGCCCACCATGCATCCATCCAAAACCCACAGATGGGCATAGGGTTGCCACCTGTCCTGTATAATACAGGGTTGTCCAGTATTTCAATGCAAAATGCTATGTCCTGTACAGTGGTACCTCAGGTTACATACACTTCAGGTTACAGACGCTTCAGGTTACAGACTCCGCTAAACCAGAAATAGTGCTTCAGGTTAAGAACTTTGCTTCAGGATGAGAACAGAAATAGTGTGTCGGCAGCTCGAGGCCCCATTAGCTAAAGTGGTGCTTCAGGTTAAGAACAGTTTCAGGTTAAGAACAGACCTCTGGAACGAATTAAATACTTAACCCGAGGTACCACTGTATTGATAACAGTTTTGGCTTGTTTTTCAGCACGCTCTCTCTCTCTCTGTCAAATTAGGGATCCTAACCAAATGCGGGTGTTTGAAAGGGTGTGTGAAAGGTCATGTATTTAAGCTCTGGGTAGCCAAGCACAGAAAAATACACAAATTTGTGTGTGTGTGTGAGTGTGAGACAAATTCCAAAGAAGGCACCCTGTTAGGCTGCAATAGATTGCAATGGATTGCTTTGAATTTGAATTTGTTAAATTGTATGAAAATCAATTAAAAGTATGTGGAAAAAAGAAGTCACTTTAGCACGAGATGGAAAAATTGCCACCAACTGCCCTTCCCTGCCCTGTATTTTGCCAGTACAAAGGTGGCAACCCTAGTTGGGCAATACTTTTATTAGGCTAACCTTTCTATATGGCATTTATATGTCATCTATCTCTCTATCTATATCTTGATGGGTTTGGCTCAAGCAAAGCACCGTGAGAAAAGACCATCCCACCTTGACAATATGCACAGTCTTATAGTTTGATTTCTCTATGCTTTACCTTCTTAACAGTAAGGTCACGAGGAACCAGAAATTTCCTTGATTTACTCACCAGGAAGCTAGGTTGGTAAAAAGGTAAAATGAAGGGTAAACAAAAGGTCACCATATGCAGGATTTTTGCATCTAAAAGTCCCTTCATGGAGCTATGGAGGCAGGCTTCAAAAGAAATCCAACCAGAAATTCTATAGAAATGTAGATGCAGACCAGATAGAACCATAGAATCAGGAAGTCACTCCTTCTGATAGATAAAGGTGTTGAGGAGGACCGTCCTTCAGGATGAGTGATCCTTGTTTGTTTGTATGGCCCAATAGACTTCTTATCAGAAACATCTGTATTATATTACTGTGGTCTTCTCTCTAGAAACTATGCCTAAGCACACCTACCTGGATTTCATTCTCTCATTTTGACTCCTTCTCATTGGCCAGCATGCCAACTTGTCTAGACACACTTTTGGAACCCCTGCAAACCTATTTAAGATTTTAGCATTATTCATCTCTCCTTGAGCTCCCCCTACACAACTCTCTGAAGATAGTTTCTATTCTCTGGCCCTCCAAACAATCTTTCTGCAAACTCCAGGAACTTTTAAACTTGCATCTGGAATTCTTAGGCTTGGGGAAGGGTCTATGCCTGTGATCCTGTTTTACTAATAAAGATGTAAAATCACTTTGGGCATCACCAAGCCTTATGAAGTATGGTTGATGGAGTTTTGTATTTTTATATTTTTCGTTGTTGGGAGGGGGGCTGTCATAAATTCTTGGAATCAGTATAGGGTTAGAATTTAATCAAGCCCTCTGAATCCTCAATCCAGTAGCCTTTTCAACCGGATAATGGCCAGTAAGTATGAGTTGTTAATTGAACAAAGGAAGGTGATGAGCCATTAATAAATCTGTGCCAGATGCAAATGGTATTGAGCTCCCAGTTCTCCCCATTTTTCATACTTCTATCTTATCCTCCACACAAACTGCCAACTTATTTTATGTCTACTTCTTCTTTTACCTCCTATTATCCCATTTCTTTATACAGTACAGTGGTACCTCGGGTTACATACGCTTCAGGTTACATATACTTCAGCTTACAGACTCCGCTAACCCAGAAATAGTGCTTCAGGTTAAGAACTTTGCTTCAGGGTGAGAACAGAAATTGTGCTCTGGAGGTACGGCAGCAACAGGAGGCCCCATTAGCTAAAGTAGTGATTCAGGTTAAGAACAGTTTCAGGTTAAGAACGGACCTCTGAAACGAATTAAGTACTTAACCTGAGGTACCCCATTAGCTAAAGTAGTGATTCAGGTTAAGAACAGTTTCAGGTTAAGAACGGACCTCTGAAACGAATTAAGTACTTAACCTGAGGTACTACTGTATTCCCAGTTTATTATTTTAAATACATTAACCTTTATCTTTCTAATTTTCCTTGTCACCTCCTCTGGCCTGTTCAGGCCAGATGGAGACCTCCCCTATCAGTAGCCTTTACTCACCATTCAGGAAGATGGTATTTTTAACACTATGAGGAGCCCAGGAGCAAATTGGTCACAGGATCTCCTGGCAAAGTCATCCCTTTCCAACTAAATAAATAAATAAATAAAGGTAAATACACATATAATGCTTAAAAAAATACTCCACTTATATCTCAAGATTTTAAGGTCAGTACAACAATTCACATTCATATGTGTCCACTTCAGCCCATCTGCATATGAGGCTCCTCTTCACCTTCCACCAAGAAATATAAACTTTATAAGACTTTTTATTTTCTACTAAGCATTAACATCAGTAACAATGCAGGGCTATGTTTGAATCCCCTTATGAATGAAGGAAACTGAAGCAGGAGCCGAGTCTTCCACAAACACTGGAAGAGGGCAACGGCTGAGGGCGTCGGCATGGCCCATCGATTTCCCCAGGCGATGGACGAGCTGGTAGTGGTAGGCAGCCAGGAAAACAGTCCATTGCAGCATGCGCGGCAAGAGGACTGGTGGAGTTGGTCGATCACCGGCGAGGAGGCCCACGAGCGGCTTGTGGTCAGTGATGAGGTTGAAAGACCTGCCGTAGAGGTATTCATGGAACCTCTTCACTCCAGCCACAAGTGCCAGTGCTTGTCGAGCTGGCTGTAATTCTGTTTGGTCGGAGATAGCGTCCTGGAAAAGCAGGCGAGCGGTGCTTCTCTTCTGTCTGGAAAACAGTGACTGAGGACAGCGCTGATGCCAAAAGGTGAGGCGTCGCAGGCAAGGACCAGCGGCCTGGCTTCACTGTACTGTACCAGCACACTGTCTGATGAAAGGAGAGCTTTGACCACGTTGAAGGCCGCCAGGACCAAGGTGTCTTTGTGCTGAGGAGTCGATGAAGAGGCTCGGCTACCATCGCTTTGTGGGCAGGAACATGTTACAAAAGTTCAGTCCCAGTAACGCCTGCAACTGCATCTTGTTCTTTGGGATGGGGGCCTGCTGGATAGCGTGGATCTTGGATGTTGCCGGGTGAAGGCCGGAGGCATCGGTAAGATAGCCCAGGAACTCCACCTGTGGAACAGCGATCTGGCACTTCTCCTTCTTTACCTTGAGCCCAGCCTCCTGAAACCTGGTCAGCACGGCGTGGAGGCGCTCGAACAGCTGCTGGTGCGAGTCTGCGGACACCAAGATGTCGTTGAAATACGGCACCACGCCCAGAAGCCCTTGCAGGAGACGTTCCATAAGGCTTTGGAAGATGCCAGGAGCCACACTCACCCTGAACTGCAAATGGCGGCAATGGAATGCCCCTCGGTGGGTGACAATCGCCTGGGCTTCAGCGGTGGCATCATCGACGGGCAGTTGTTGATAGGCTTGGGCAAGGTCCAGCTTAGCGAAGACCTTACCCTCACCCAGGGAATGCAGCAGGTGGTGGACAACAGGAACCAGGTAAGCGTGCTGCTGAAGTGCTTTGTTGATCATGCACTTGTAGTCGGCACGGATTCTCACCAACCTATCTGGCTTGACAGGTGTGACGATGGAGGTTTCCCACTTGGTGTGGTCAACCAGCTCCAAAACTCCTTGGGCAATCAGCTTGTCCAGTTGTTCTTCCCCCTTAGCCTTGAGAGCAAAGGGAACCCGGCGTGGCTTTAGCTTGATGGGGGTGACTTGTGGATCAAGGCTAAAGGAGATGGGCATACCTGTATATTGACCCAAAGTGCCGTCAGAAACCTCAGCAAAGTCTTTGATCAGACCTTCACTCTGTGTTAGAGATGGAGTTGATGCCGGTGACTTCCAGGCCGAGGACATCAAACCAGTCTAGCCCTAGGAGGCTTGGCCGCTGACCTTCAACCACCACCAGTCGAAGCAGGCCCGAAAAATCCTTGAAGGCGACCCGGAACCGGCCAACGCCTACCACAGGAATGTCGTTTCCCTGGTAGTCTCTCAGGTGTATGCAGTGAAAGTCAAGTTGCCTTTTGGACACTCTGGGTATGAGTCTTTTGATGGTGCTTCAAGACACGATGGACAGGGCAGACCCGGTGTCGATCTCCATGTCACACAGAGCTCCTTCAATGAGCACAGTGACGTTCAGCTTGCGTTGCGTAGGCGAGTCTGTTTGGCCAATCGTGGTTCCGGACGGGCAGTGGCAGTTGGTGAGAGCGAAACAGCTTTCCTTGGCGGACTGGAGTGAAGACTTGGACTTGTGAGTCGGTGAAGGGGGGGTGTCAGACGGAGCCGATCGGCAGACCTTAGCGATGTGGCCCCTTCTGGAACATTTCCGACAGATGGCATCTCTGAATTGGCGTCTCCAATTGGCCCTTGGACTTCTGTTTGAACTTCCTGCGCTCCCGCTTTGTTTGGTGCACGTCATTGTCTTCACTGGAGGATGCCTCATCACTGCTGGCCTCTTCATGATGCACTGGAACTGGCTTCCTAGCAAGACGCGACCTGCTGGCCTTGCGGATCTCCTGGGCGGAGCGTTTGGCAGCTTCCGAGGCCACAGCCTCCTCAATTGCTTTTTGTAGCGTGAGGTCTGGCTTGGCGAGGAGACGCCGTTGCAGACGGATGTCCCGGACCCCACAGACGATTCGATCCATCAGGGCATCGTCTAAGTCTGGGAACTCGCAGTGCATTGCAGCCTGTCGAAGGGCGGCAGTGTAGTTGTTAATTGACTCCCCCTCTGCCTGGTTCAGGTGGTAGAACACATGGCGGGCAGCAATCTTGTTGTGAGTGAACATATCGGACGACACAGCGATCCTTCAAACAGCTCTTGCTTATTCACAGGCCCAGAATAAAGTTTTTTCAGCCCAGTTCTATTCTATATATATATAAAACTTTATATATATAAAACTTTACGTGATGCGCTGTGTGGTTGGGACGCTGATCTGATAGACTGCCTCGCTCTCTTCCCGCCTTCCCTCTTCATTACTTTATTCCTCCCGCCCCTCGGCTTCGGTTCTAGCCCCGCCCCCTTTATCCCCGCAGCCGCCAATCAACTCCCGCTGGCCGTCGGGGACGTCACGAGAGCCCCAGCTACGGTTGGCTGGTATCCTTCCTATTCCTTTTTATGTATGGGTTGTGGAGGGAAGAACGCAAATACGCAGGCGCATATTCGGGTTGTTTCTTTTTAAGCCGACCGGCCCCCGGCCGGCGCGCGATTGTCTCAGCTTTCAATGGGGGGACTCGGAGCTCTGCTTTCTCTTCCCCCGCCTCCCTTCCCATTCCGCCTCCGCCTCTCTCTCCCTCGGCAGGCAGCCCAACAGACCGACCAGGAACGGTGAGTGTTTGACTGACTGGCAGACAAGCCTGCGTAGGTTTCCTCGGAAGCAAGTTCCGTTGTGCCCACCGGGGGCGGGTTGCGGGGCTTCCCCAGCAGCCTGAGGGGCTCCCCTGTCCCCGGGGGTGGTTGTTGCATGGCAGCCAAGCTTCCCCACGGGTGGAATAGGGTTTTCTCGTCCCTCTTGTCTTCCAAAAGAAAGAGAGGTGTGCAGGGCTGAGAAGGGAAGGCAGCTCTCCTTTTCATTGGGACTTTTTGGGGAGGTGGGGAGAGTGCCTTCCGTTTCTTCCTTTTCCTACTTACGTCCTCCCTCCCAGACAGACCCTCTTGAACCCAGCCTCGTGAGAAACCGGGGCCGCTGGTGGGGAAGGGTCCCTACCCTGCAGGAAGTCGGCTTTCTTTTAAAACAGGAGGGAGGGTCGCTTTAAAACAAAAGTAAACTCTGATCTCGGGATGAGGGCTCCTGCGAGCTTGTGGGACGCGCGTCTCTCCCATCAGGAGGAATGTGGGCTTTCTTTAAATCGGAAGTGAACTTTTATTTGAGGCTGGCGGCCACGGGTGGGCTGGTTGAGTGTATGAATCAGTCAGTCCATGCTTAGTTTAGGAGGAATTAATCTTTCTTAGTGTTTTTCCTTTTTAAACCAATATGCCTGCATCGGAAGTTAGGGGGCCTGGGGGAACTTTGGTAGGTCCCTGTAGCCTTTTGTTAGGTCTCTGTTCTAATAGCATCAAGATATGAAGAGGCCCATGTTTCCTGTGTGCAGGGGACAGGGGTGTTGCATTAAAACTTCTATGGCTGAGAATATGCAGGATGGGTTGGAAACCTTTTGCTGTTTTGTAAATACGGCTAGGAAGGTTGCACCCCACCCCACAATCTCTGCTAAAATGTGCACTGAGATTCCAGGGGGTTCTAGACGCTCACCAAGGGTTGTTGGGAAGATCGAGGTACAACAGAGGCTAGTGCCTTTAAAGGTTTATTTAACATATTTACACCTGGAAGTCTGCAGTGAAGGAGGTGCAGAGCATTATATCCCAAGAGTATCTCTCATGGCTCTTGCCATTTGTTGTTGTTGTTTAGTCGTGTCCGACTCTTCGTGACCCCATGGACCAGAGCACGCCAGGCACTCCTGTCTTCCACTGCCTCCCACAGTTTGGTCAGACTCATGTTTGTAGCTTTGAGAACACTGTCTAACCATCTTGTCCTCCTTCGTCCCCTTCTCCTTGTGCCCTCCATCTTTCCCAACATCAGGGTCTTTTCCAGGGAGTCTTCTCTTCTCATGAGGTGGCCAAAGTATTGGAGCCTCAGCTTCACGATCTGTTCTTCCAGTGAGCACTCAGGGCTGATTTCCTTAAGAATGGATGCGTTTGATCTTCTTGCAGTCCATGGGACTCTCAAGAGTCTCCTCCAGCACCATAATTCAAAAGCGTCAATTCTTCGGCGATCAGCCTTCTTTATGGTCCAGCTCTCACTTCCATGTCCAGCTCATTATATCCCAAGAGTATCTCTCATGGCTCTTGCCATAGCTTAAGCCTAAAGCAGCAGTTGGTCATTTGCTCTGCCCAGCAGCTCATGGAGGTCTGGTCTTTGTTGCCAAACCTTCTTCCAACACACCTCACTAAACCCTTCTATCCTCTGCCCCCCCCCTCAAACCTGCACATTTTTTACTGTGACATCACTCCCCTACTGGGTCACCTTGGCAACCCCTGCTTTGCACAGATCCAGGAGTCTCTCTCTTTGTTGTGCTAATGACCAGCAATCAGTACCTTTGTTAATGGCTTATCCTTGGCTAGCTATGTGAACTAGCTGGGCTTGTGATCCCAAACTTTAAAGCAACAGTGCTGTACTTGTTGAGCATTTGTTATGTGACTTTTAAAATCTGCCTTCCCAGACTTGTGCTGTCCTGATTTTTTGGACTACAAATCCCACCACACCTGACTGTTGGTCATTCTGGTTGGGGATGAGTGGGAGCAAAGCTGGGGGAAAGGCTGTAATGATCAAATTCTACAGTTCAATTCTGCAAGTCCTGCCCCTAGGCAAAGTGTACAGGGCACCTGTGACTAATAGAAATAGGAAAAATAGGAGGAGAACACTGAAAAACGTATACTAACATGACTTAGTCAGTATGAAGGGACAGGATACCGAAATCCTGTCTGTGAAGTCACCCCGAAGTCACCCCAGGCCTCAAGACTTCACCCCAGGCCTCAAAACCAAATTTCCGCTTTCTTCTAAAAATCCACAGCTTTTCTCTGCTTTCTCACAAGATGCTGCTGCATAAGCAAAAACGTTATTTTTATCAGTACAAGAAAGCTTCAAAAACCTAATGAATAGGCTCTGTCAGTGCCAAGCATAAGCAGGCCTGGGAACTGAGTCTTTTCTTACCCAGTTGCAACAAATCTTGGACATGCTGGAACGCAAGGCTTCTCAACCCCCTTGGCTTCTCAGCCCCCTTTTTCCTGGGAAGGGCGCCAAGAGTCTCCAGACAGGAGCTTTCTGTTCATGCTCGGGGAAACTCATGAGGCAAGACTCCTGAGGAGGGGGAGGGAACTGGAGGGAATATATGCTCTGTGCAAATGACTGTAAAATTTGTGCTAAGCTTGTGAGTTATCACGCTTGCTCCTTCTACCAGCCCAGATGGTAGCAATAAAGCTCTTTCTCTGAATCAACCCTTGAGTGTCTGCTTGACTCCTACTTCCCTCTCCCAGGCGCAATGCTCTTCCAATCCATGGGCAAGGCCTGAAAAGGCTACAGGTAGACACTTAATTTCATGGTTGTGGGTTCAAGCCTTACATTGGGCAAAAGGTTCCTGCATTGCAAGGGGTTGGACTAGATGACCCTCATGGTCCCTTCCAACTCTACTATGATTCTTTGATTTAACACATGCACGGGAAATTGCTGTAAAAGAGCACCTTAGACACATGACAATTAGTCACAGTGTACTTAGTGACATATAATGGTGTTAAGCTGCTGTACTTAAAATAGCAGCCTTTCTCTTCAAAATGAATGATGTGTGTGCATTGTTGCTGTGAGGTTGTTGCTCAATTGCTGTGGTTTAAGAAGTGATTGTTGGAGGTTTGGGAATAACCCAAACAGAAATTCCTAGGTGTCAGAAAAAAATATTTATTTATGCAACAACTGCGCCCATGTTTTGTTAGCCCCAAAATGGAAAGTGAACGAGGTCCCAGCTAAAGAGGGGTGGTAGATTTAACAAATAGAATAAGAGAGCAAGAAGAACATATATTTAAAGAAGAGTGGAAAACATTTGTTGAATATATGGAAAATAACTATAAAGCTGAAAACACTGGCAGCACTAAGATAAATACAACAGAGTAAATAATTTTTGATGGATGTAAAAGTGGAAAACTGATTTGCATGGAAAATATGTGGGAATGCATGATATGTAAAATGAAGCAGAAGAAGGGAAGTCATTGGATATTTTAAAGTTTGTAAAATGTTTGTTTTGAAATGTAAAATTTGAAAATTTAACAGAAATTATTATAAAATAGAAGTGATGGTTGGAAGTGCTCCAGTCCATAGAAGTTGTGCAACATGTCATTGTGAAGATCAGAAGAGGGGTTACTTTAGATGACTTTAGAGGCCGCATCCTGTTATTAAATTTTAATACAACAGTGAGAGACACTCCTTGAAGCTTACAGCAATTCATGGTTCAGCTGTGTTAGTGCATTATATCATAATCTACAGGTAGGGTATCATCTTTCTTTTTAAAATCATGGGAAGGTTGTGTATGCAAAAGGCAGGGGATTGGAACCTGAGTGCCAGAGCTTGCTTTCCCCAGTGAGCACTTATTCAGAACATCTAGCCCTTTAAGAAAAAATAGGTACTAACAGTTGCAACTTAGCAACCTATGGGTTGTCTAAGCAACAGAACACTTCTTAGTCTCTGGTTCGCTAGCGTGGAGCTGAATCACAGGGAATCTACCACTGCATGACATATAGCAAGACATCTGTGCCTCTCCCTGTGGGTTAATGAATAAACTAAGGAGCGAAGAGTCACCTTTTTGAATAGAAGATACAAAAGAAGGTATAAAATTTGTCTATAATATTTATTTTTTTTGGCAAAGTGTCATTGACTGACTACTCCATATGCTAGAAGCAATCTGTAGGTTGCTGTTGTTGGCACCCATCTATCTCCAGAGTCAGTGCAGTGTGCTTCCAGGGGTGAAATCAAACCATTGCATTAGCAACACCCCCTTCTCTGCCTTGCTGATGTGCTCCAAAGGAAAGCAGAGCAATAAGTTTGGCACCAGCTTGGATGGCTCCGTCCAACTGTCCTAGGGTCTCCACTCTGGATTTGTGTAGAGTTTACTCCTTAGCCTTTTCTTCGTCCAAAGATATTCCTCAAAGCAGCAGAGGTTTAGGATCAGGGTTTTCCTTCTAGGGTTATTCATTCTGTAAAATGAATGTTAATCATGTGTTCATCATTGAGAAAACAATTAAAGAGAGGTGGAGTGGGTTTGTTAAACAGAAATCAGTGAAAACAGGATACAGAACTAGATGAGCCTTGGATCTGACCCAGCAGATTATGCTTTTATCTCTCCATTTTATCTCTAGAAGACCTGGCTTGGCTTAGAACATTAAGTGGATGGTGCAGAAATTGAAATAAGAAATGCCAGAGTATGTATCTATATATAACCCTCTAATCCAGGCGTGGGGAACATGTGGCCATTCTGATGTTTCTGAATTACAACTCTCACCATCCCTGGCCATAGGCCATGCTTGCTGGGGTTAATGGGAACTGGGAGTCCAGCAACATTTGAAGGGCCATGGGTTCCCCAAATCTGCTGCAGTCGCTTCTGGATTGAGAGGAATAGCTCTGTCGGTGGAGCATGAGACTCTTAGGGTTGTGGGTTCAAGCCTCACATTGGGCAAAAGATTCCTGCATTGCCGGGGGTTGGACTAGATGACCCTCATGGTCACTTCCAACTCTACAATTCTATGAAATGTCTAGAAATCTGAAGAAAGAGCATCTTACCCAGATATCCTGTCCAGTCTTTTCATTTTTCTCCCTTTTGTCTTTAAGATAGATCTCTGGGGGCTAAATTAAGATCTGACTTGCGCTCTCTTCTTTCCTATAGGCAGAAGAAGCAGGCCTTATTGTGTCTGCTTTGTTATGTGTGAGAGCCCTGCAGCTCCAATCAAATGAAAATGATGACATGAAGACCTCTGTATGCAAAACAATTGCATGCCTTCTGCCGGAAGACCTCGAAGTAAGAAGAGCATGCCAGCTCACTGAATACTTACTTGAGCCAAGCAAGGAAAGATACAGTCTACTAGAAGAGCTCTACCTGCAACAAGATAAAAAATTGGATGGAAAAAACTCCCTGTGTTTTGAGCTGCTGTTGGCTTTAAAGGCGTATTGGCCATTTGATCCAGAATTTTGGGACTGGAAAACTCTGAAGCGACACTGGAGAAGAAGAGAAGTTTCTGATTCAGGGGATGATCTGAGTTGCAGGATGATGTCTTTCAATGAAACTGCTATGCTAGATGTTTTCCTAAGTGATAGTGAAGATAATAATTCTGAAGGTCAAGATACAATAAATCAGCCTAAAGTGAGAGTTAAAAAGCCGATTGGGTCCTCAGAAAGGTACCAGAGGTGGCTTCAGTACAAATTTTTCTGTGCTATTTGCAAAAAGGAATGTATAGAGGCCAGAATACTTCACCATTCTAAGATGCATATGGAAGATGGCATTTATACATGCCCAGTGTGTATAAAAAAGTTCAAGAGGAAGGATGTCTTTGTGACGCATGTGATGGAACATGTCAAAATGCCTCCTAGCAGGAAATACCGTGGTAAGAAGAAGTTGCTGATGAAGAAAGAGAGGCTGGCGATGAGCAGTCTAGCCAGAATTGCTTCTGTGGCTCTTGGAGAACAACCCAGAACTGACACGCAGGATTACATCACGTTTAGTAAGCTAGAAAACTGCCACTTGCAGGACAGGGACCTGTACCCATGCCCAGGCACGGATTGCTCCAAGGTGTATAAGCAGTTCAAGTACTTAAGTGTCCACTTGAAAGCAGAACACGAAAATGATCAAAATGCAATGCACTACATGGACATGAAAAACAGGAGAGAGAGGTGTTCATACTGCAGGCGGCATTTTGTTTCGGCTTTCCATCTACAGGAGCATGAACATGTTCACAGTGGCCCTCAGCCGTACATGTGTGTGTCAGTGGGCTGCTATGCTAGGTTTGGATCAGTGAATGAGCTGCTCCGTCACAAGCAGCAACACGACAATCTGCGTTATAAATGTGAGCTCAGTGGCTGTAGCATTGTTTTCAGTGACTTGGGGCAGCTCTACCACCACGAAGCCCAGCATTTTAGGGATGCTTCCTACGCGTGCAACTTTAGTGGCTGTAAAAAATTCTACTATTTCGAAACGGAGTTTACGGATCACATGTCGATGCATATTACAAATGGTCAAATTAAGAAGGTACAGATTAAGCAGGAGGAAAATGTTTCTGGGGACAGTCTTACTTGCCTTTCAGATTCAGAGGTATTTGAACAAAAAGATCTCCCCTGCCTACATGAGAGTCTTAATTTGCCTTCAGGATCTACAAATTCAGAGGCAATCCAGCAGGTTAAGCAAGAATCTACAAACTCAGAGGGAATCCTGCAAGTTAAACAAGAAGCTATGTTTGATGGAGAAGTGGATGTTAAAGTAATGACAGTTTAAGAAGCAATATTGGACCCCCTAGCCAGTGTGATGCAGTTGGTGCAATTGACTGAAGCAGTAGATTTGGCCCGGCAACTCCTTTCTCTTAAACTCCCATGTTAAAAAGTTTTGATCTGGGTTAAGCAGATATATAGTTATTTTAGCCTAACATAGTGTTTTATTGTCCAACACAGAATTTTAAAATCCATCTCTGGTTATTTTTGTGCTTTTTAAAACTGTTTTTGTAGTTATTTTTATTATACTTTGTACATCACATTGAGATAAATATATTTGGAACGCAACGTCTTACAGACTTAACCAATTTATCCTGGCAAAAGCTTTTGATTTCCTCAGTCCACTTCATGAAGCGTAATCGTAAAGTGGAAAGCATATAAATACATTATTCTGGCAGTGTCTTTCTGTATCATGGTCTAACATAAACAGACCTTTTCAGGGCTGTTCTGAGACAGATCCCAAGGTGTTGGCTGCTATTAGAATACATTTCCTTGGATCTCCAGGTTCTGATCAATTTCAGTACATTTCAGTGGAAGGAAAATGTCAGGAAATAATGCAGTTTTTCTGTGATGTTTGCAGACTAAAATAAAGAGAACAAACATGTCTCCAATTTGCTTGCATGGTTTTTGTTCCAGGTCTCTGACAATTCTGTGAAATACAGCAACTTCTCCTATTTTCATTTCTCACTGGATTCTCTGACACCCTAAACCACAACTCCCATCTTCCCTTGCTGTGATGCCATCCAGCAACATGCAGGTTCACCATCCTGCTCTGTATGAAGAGCTGTGCATCTCAATGTGGTTTCAAGAATACGTGTCTTGAAATTGCACCACCACAATCTCTGGACAGCAGACCGAACAGGCACACAGATCACCTGCTCAAAATCATCTTTGTTGTGGTAGGGCACTGAAACATCTGAAAGTTGTACTTGTATTTTACATGGCCGAAAAAGATCTTACAGCACTTTGCAAAGGATGGGAAACCCATTCAAATAAAAGCAAGTAATTCTTTAGGGAGTCATTGTGCTCTGCTGAGTTAAATTAACATTGTATTGCAATGGGTCATTAGGTGTTTATTGCAACACAAAAATAAAACACCTTATGCTTCACCTATATATGAATTGTAGCCTTTTTAGGCTTTTTTCACGGGTGGAAAGAAGGAGTCAACAGACACCGAATGGTTAAACCAGAGAAAGAGCTGTTTATTCTACCTTCCAGGTAGCAGAAGGAGCAAGTGTGATAACTCACAAGCGAGCACAAACTGAAAACATTTTTACATGCAGTTTTTTATCCATTCTTTCAAGTCCCCCTTCCCTCCCAATCTCCAGAGCTTGCATAGAATTGTTTCTCTCGTTCTACTGGTGCTGTTCCCGGAGAAAGTTGCAAGTTGGATGTGCTGCTGGCAAGGTCAACTAAAGCCTGGGAAGCATAACGCATTGTTCTTCTCGGCTACCTTTGTTACAGCAGAGCAAAAGCTTAACTAATGCTTTTAGCTACTGAGAAAGTAATTTTGAAAAGTCTTGAGGCTTGAGGCCTGGTTTGGGGGGGGGGGGTGACTACACAGGTTTTAAGGTATCCTAACCTGTCCTGTCCTCTCCTTCAGAATGACATATGAATGGTTAGCTCACTGCCCATAAGCACACATTATCGGCACATGTGTAAGCCACAGCTCTCTTACCTGCCAAGGTCAGAAATAGCACCATGCCTAGAACTCACTCCATGATAAATGAGGTGAGAAGGACAAAGGATGTACATTTCCCACCCTCCTGTCTATTGCTTGGATTGGTGATCAAAGTAAAAGGTATTTTGTACGAACAACAATTAGCACTTATAGGAAGGGGAGGGAGGGAATGAAATGTATAGTTTATATACGCCAAAGTGTGCTGTAAACTGGGTGCTGATGTATCATGTGCTTCAACAAGACTGCGTACAAATTGTGGCGTTTCTCTTCCTACTCTTAATGTCTGTGTCAGTTTCCCCCAAAAATGCTGAACTCTCCTAGAACCTGCTAGGTTGGCATATAAAGGGACAGCAATAACATGAAGCTCAGAATGACCCAGGTCAAATCATTGTTGCAGCTGAGCCTCACAAGATCTTGTGAAGATATTTGTTGTTTATTCACTCCATTTCTAAACTGCCCATCCCCTAATGTATGTCTATAATGAAGGTACATAGAAGCGGTTAGAAAACAATATGAAACAAAAAATCCAAATAGTTAAAACTAGGTAGAAAAAGAGAAAGGTCTGAATGCTGTAAGGTACCAAAATTTAAAAGGTTGCTATTTAATTGAAAAGCAAAACATTTCCAATTTTCTATGACAAATTAAAACTTTTTTTAAAAAAGATCTCTAACTAGCAAGAAAAACCAATATTAATCCTATAACGAGTGAATAAACAAATATCTCCAGAATACTGTAAAATCTGCGGATCGCATTCGCCCTTCTTGCTGCAGCTCCACGCCGGAATCTTCCCTTCCTCCCCCGCCTCTCCGAAGTAGCTCCGCCCCTCCTCCCTATTGGGCAGCGCTGGGAAATGGGGCGGGAGGGAAGAACCCAGCTCCAGCAGCGCGATGCATTTGCGTCATCGCCCCGCGAGAGGGCCGAGCGCCCAATGGGAACCTGTCTTTGGCGGCCTCCTTCCCGCCCCGCCGAAGGGCGGCAGCATGCGCAGGAGCCGGGAGTGGGCGGGGCTGTCGGGTCACGTGAGCCCGTCCCCCGCCGATGTGGTCAGCGGCTGCGGGGTCACGTGATTCGTTGCCTACGCGCGGTGGGGCCGGGTGCAGATGGCGGACGCCGAGGCTGATGCGGCCCTGCAGCCAGAGATGCCCCGGCTGGCCGCCGGCCTCAGCTCTCGGCTCCGGCAGCTGCAGGCGGAGCTCAGCGAGCAGGGGGTGGGCGAGGGCTCGTCGGGCGCCTATTGCCGGGACTTCTGTCAGGTGAGCGGGGCGGGCCTGGCGCGAGGGCGGTTATTTGGGGGGGGGCGGAGGAGGGCGCGCGCGCGGGACGGTTGGAGTGGGGGAGGGTCAGGCTCGGCCGCTGGAGGAGGTTTGGGGCGCCGGGGCTCCGCGGAGGAGGCGGCGGCTGAAGCACAGGGGGCGGCGGCGGCGGCGAGCCGTTGCCTGGCGCTGGGAGGCGGGGCCGAGGGACCGTCCCTGTTGGGAGGCTCCGCCGACGCCGCTTCCCGTTTCTTCTGCTGTCGGGCTTCGCGGGAGCTTCGGGTTCCGGGACCCGATGGCCGTCGCTCTTCTCGGGGGGCTCCCTCCCTTCTCTGCCCAGCCCAGCGCGCTGGGGCTTTCTCCGCGCCCGCTTCCGGATGCTGGTGTTTTCGGCGCGCTCTCCCCGCCCCGCCGCCTCTTTTTGTGGCAGCGCCGGAATTGAAGGAGGAAGAGGAGCAGTTGGTTAAATGGAAGCGGAAGGGGGGGCCTTCGTTTAACGAAATCCATGACACCCCTCCCTCCTTCCACGGACTCTTTCTCTTTTCCTTGCCTCAGTTTTCACCCACATTATGTCCCCTTTCGCCGTAGCTTTCTAATAGCTGTAGTTGAGGGTGTTATCAGTTCTCTCGCCTCTTATCTCTCTCCCCCAGTTTACTTAAAATCCTTACAACAATCCGGTGCGATCTAGTCCTGCTTTGGCTACCTGTCCTGCTTCTTACTAGTTGTTTCCATAGCTTGCTAGTTGTTTCCATAGCTCCCCCCCTCCCAATCGTACATAATTAATATTTTTATGAACTGAAGTTTTCACAGTCTTGGTTTAGGCCATGAGTTCTTAGTGAAATTTAGAAAATAATTTAGACAGAATGATGAGGTTGTTCACATGTCACGTGTCTGGGGTGGCTCAAAACTCCAAGATTGCCGTGACGACCATGGGGCTGTCATAGCATATTGCTCGCTCAACACATGTGGCAGGCCACACTTTGGATCTTGTTTTCTCAACTGCACAGGAAGAAGTTGATCTGAAAGTTTGGAATGTCATGGTCAAATCGCTTCCTGTTGAAATTTAGGCTTTCAGCACCTTTCCTCCTATGCAGAGATAGGGGGGACCTATTAAGATGGTCTGTCCTCAGATGCTAATGGATCCTGTGTGCTTTTTCGGACGGCTCTTGGTTGCCCTATATGTTGATGACCTCAGTTGGGAGACAGAGAAAATTTGTCCTTGTTAATTCTTCACCTATCAGTGGCTTTTTATACCATTGACCATGGTATCCTTCTGGAGCAAATGTCCAAGTTAGAGGTGGGTGGCACTGTTTTGTGTTGCTTCAGGTCCTACTTGAATGATCGTTTCCAGAGGGTGATGGTTGGGGACTGCTCTTTAGCCCTTCAATGTGGGGTTCCTCAGGGTTCTATTTAATCCCCTATGCTATTTAACACCAAGATGAAACAGCTGAGTGGGGTTATCTGGAATTTTGGAGTACGCTGTTAGCAATATACTGATGACACATAGCTCTGCTTCTTCTTTATACTTGCAGGTGCAGCAGTGGATGTGCTGGACCATTGTCTTTCCTCAGTAAAAGACTGGATGGGAGCCAACAACGGAAGCTCAATCAAGAGAAGACTGAGGCACTGTTAGTGGGTGGTTTCCTAGACCAGATGGATGGGAGGTGACCTGCTCTTATGGGGTTACACTCCCTCTGAAGGAGCAGGTACATCACTTGGGGGTACTTCTAGATGCTTTGCTGTTGCTTGAGGCTTAGGTCACCTCGGTTGCGCGAAATGCCTTCCATCAGTTTCAGCTGGTGGCCGAACTGTGCCCCTATCCACTCAGTGTGGGGAACAGTGATCTCGTAAGAATTCTCAGCACCCTTAAAAATCTATGGTTCCCAGGATATTTTGTGGGAAGTCATTTCTGCTTAAAGTGGTAAAATGCTGCTTTAAATGTATGGTGCAGATGTAGCAAAAGATAGCAAAGTGAGCAAGAACTCCACAGCTGGGGCACTACCACCAATAAGGCCCTCTTGTTCTGTTACATTTAAGCTGGTGGAGACTTCCAGAGGAGGCTCCTCAGAGCTCTTAATGTATGACACAAGGCTGATAATGGAGGCAGGTGTTTCCCTGTTCTAAGCTGTCAACCTGGTTAGCTCAGTTGGTTAGAGCATGGTGCTGATAATGCCAAGGTGGCAGGTTCAATCCCCCTTTGGGGCAGCTGCATTTTCCTGCATTGCAGGGGGGTTGGACTAGATGATAATCCTCAGGATTCCTTCCAACTCTACAATTCTATGTTTCTGCTCCCTGAGGAAAAAAATAAATGTGTGGAAGAGATGGGAAGAAAGAAAAAAGGGATAAGAAGTATATGGCTAGCCCACTGTTAGCTCTGGCCCCACTGTCTTTTGGATTGGGGCCTGCCCATTGGTTTTTGTTGTTTTTTGTTAGCTTGCAATCAGATTTAATCTAATTGGTCCAAATAAATGAGCATCTTAACCATTTTTAGAGAAGTATGTCTAACACTTTGGGGGAAGTAACTCTTGAGTGCATCACAAATATGCCTAGATAAATATATTTAGTTGACCCTATAAAAACAAGAATAGCACATCTTTTATAAGATAAACAAGACATTCAGGTATTGTTGCAATAGGTTACTATGCTGTTTCTGTTATCTAAATAACATCAAGCCTTGACAAAAAGAAATCATACACTCTTCAGCATTTTTATGGAAATAACGCTTGTGTTAATTGCAGCCCCACCCACTCACTCTAGTACAGCCTCCGTGATGTTTCCTGTCTTAAAGCCATCCAATGTGGCCATCAGTGCTTCCTATAGGAGTGAGTTTCATAGTTGAACTATGCACTGTGTGAATAAGTACTCCGCCCGCCCCCAATCCTAAATCTTCCAAAATTCAGCTTCAGTTGCTTTCCTAGTGATCTCTAGATGGGAATTTGCATTTTTTTCACAGCTGCCACATCCTGGGTCAACACCTTCGTTGAGATATCCACTGCAACTCCAAGGTCTCATTCCTGGTCATTTCCTGCCAGTTCAGGCTCAGTGAGTGTATATGTGAAATAAGGCTGGTGATTCTGTCACTAGGGGGCAGCCTCACCCTATAGCCACTTCTGGAACATGATCTACAGTATAAAGCTGAGATGTTAGGAGACTTCACACCTTCAATTGACCATTATATGGCCTTTATGCCCCTAAGTGAAGCTGAGTGATGGACTTTCACGGGGCTGGAATTGGGTGGATCTGTTGTAATCCAAGGCTCCACTTTGCATTCAAAGGACTGACTTGCCCAACTATGGTCATGCCTTTCACAGCCCTCATTGATGCATTGTGACGTAGTAGAACAGGAAGCCCCCAGGTCCAAAACCTGTTTCCTGTTATTCATTCTTCATCTTTTGCCTCCAGCTGGAACCTAATTTCCTGCAACCGCTGGAGGCTGCAGATGCAAACGGGGCCATGGAAAGGCGTTGACACGCAATAATGCCCGGAAAAGGGAATCAAGGCCCAGAACAGGTAGAAACTGGAGTGAAAAGAGCCACCTGTTCACACCACTAATCAATGCACTAGCAGAAATGTGAGAAACGGGGAGTGAATAAGAGGCTGGGCTTTTCTAGATAACCATTTTATTGTGTGATAAATGTACAATTGTTACATGGGATCTAAACACCCCTCCACCACTAACGGTACATTTGTTGCAGAGAAATGGCATTATCCTAGTACTCATACAGCAATATTTTATTATTTGCTAGTAAAAAGTCAGCATTCCCCCAGCAACATGCATCTCCTTTATTAAGAAAAATGTATCATAGAATTGTCAGAATCAGACCTTGAGTGTGGTGAGACCTACACTTTGGAATGCCCTCCAGTTATATATTAGATAAATGCCATCTCTATCGTCTTTTAGGCACTTGTTGAAGACTTTCCTCTTTTGATAAACCTTCCAAATGGAGATTGTGATCCCAATTGGTATCTGCAATGCACGAAAGCTGTAGGAGCATGTGACCTGGGCTGGATGTCTCTACTTGGTCAGTCAGCCGGTGGCTTTCCCATCTGCACTGTCTGTGACACTTTGGAAGAAAAGAACAAGCTGAGATAAGCAAGCACTGCTGGCATCAGGGCCCTGTTATTATGCTTTCTCTGTTAGCCTCCATTTCATGTTCAGCAGTGAACCAAAGATGGCTTTGGCTCAAGCAAAGGACTGTGGGAAATGACCTTCCCACCATGACCATATGCACAGTCTTGTAGTTTGATTTTTCTATGTTTTACTTTCTTACCAATGAGGTCACGAGGATCCGGAAAGTTCCTTGATTGACTCACCAGGAAGCTAGGTTGCCAAATGCAGGTTATTTGCATCTAAAAGTTCCTTCATGGAGCTATGGAAACAAGCTTGTGCACCAGCCATAAATTCTGTAGTAATGTAGAGGCATACCAGATAGAATAATAGGATCTTCAGGCAAGGTAGCATAACCCACCAGGAAGCCACTCCTTCTGACAAGTTAAATCTCCAAGATAAACCTTTTGGATAAGTGACCCTTGTTTGTTTCTGTGTCCCAATCTACCTCTTACGAAAAATTTCTGTATTACATTACATGCCACGCCCCTGTCTGGAAGGGTACAGATCACACACAGGACAGGCTAAATGATCTTTTTGGGCCAGTGTATTTTTGAGACCATGTGGGCGGCAATTTCACAAAGGGTCCTCCAATACACATGTCCATCAGCCCCAGCACAGGAGGATGGAGACAGCTGGGGAAGTGATGGATTACTGTCTCCATCACCCACCTTCTTAATTAGAGCCAGTTGAGGGAGAAGCCCTGGCTGTCAGTTTCCTCCTCCTCATTTTTAGTACTGCACTTGTAGAGTGCCAATCGAGATAATTGAGTTAATATATTTTTTAAAGGAATGGCCATGAGTATTTGTCGTCTCATCACTGAGATAGGACAACCAATCCCCACCCATTTGAATTTAGAGCCAAGAGAGAACAGGTTAATGTAACGTGGCACATGCATTTCTTATTTACACTTTTGCTTGCAGAAGAACATTGTAGGGTGTGGAAGCTCACCACTTTTTACACCCCAAAGATAAACATGTTTACTCAGACATCTCACTGTTTCCTGCCTATTAAACAGAGTTTAATTGCAGCCTTAATTATTGTTGATCCAATAATCCTTTTACTTGTAACCTTCGTTTGAGCAAGTTGTCACACCCTGTCCTAGTGGCATATAAAGAATAGATGTTGCAGAACAGATATATTTATTATATTTGAGTTTCCTTCACGTTACCATATTGAGAGTTGCCAGGGATCAAACCTGGGACTTTGGACATGCAAGGCACATGCTCTGCTATTGAGCTACTTCTTCAAATGCTGATCCTTCTAAATATTAACTTTCCGAATGCTGAAGCCAGGGCCAGTGAATCAATAAAGGAAGTGGGTTTTACTGTGCAAATAATCTCACCTTTAATGTAAATGAATAAAACCTGTGGTTTAAAAACAAATAAACGTGTCCAGACTTTTATTGAACAGAGAAGCTGCCACACCTGCCTCTATTGAGACATAGGCAGTTACATTGGCTGTGTACACACTTCAACTCTGAAGCACATTTGGAGCACCTTGTTTCCCTCAATAATTCTGAGTACTGCAGTTTATCCACAAGAGAGTAACGACTCCTAGCAACCCTTCACAAACTACAGTACCCAGAATTATTTGATAAAAAGAAGGTGCTTTGAATTTGCTTCAAAAGTGTTGTGTATAAATAGCCATGAATTAGAATATTTTCCCTATGATGATAAGCCCGCACTGAACCACTGCAGCCCAAGACACACTTTAGTGTTCAGCCTACAAAACACTATATGACTTGGTTCTGAGTAAACCAGCATTGGAGCTGGTTACAAGTTTAAGAGGGTAGTTCAGTATGTTAAGGAGCTATATCCAGGGTGCATTAGATGTTTTCAAACAGGCTATATATCAGGGGTAGAGCATATGCTTTGCACATCAGTATATGTTTTTCTCCCTCGTAATACAGTGGTGCCCTGCAAGACGGAAAACCCGCAAAACGAAAGGGTTTTCCGTTTTCAGAGGCGCTTCGCAAGACGAATTTCCCTATGGGCTTGCTTCGCAAGACGAAAATGTCTTGCGATTTTTGAGGGTTTTTCCCCGCTCCCTAACCCCTTTTTCTAAAGCGCTAAGCTGCTAATAGCCTTTTAGCAGCTAAACCGCTAATCCCTTAAGCCTTTAATAGCCATTAATAGCCCTTAAACTGCCAATAGCGCTAATCCGCTAATGGGCTTGCTTCGCAAGATGAAAAAAACCGCAAGACGAAAAGACTCGCGGAATGGATTCTTTTCGTCTTGCGAGGCACCACTGTAACAAACTCTGGGGTCATATAGTGAAGCTGAGTGGACTTGGGAACATAGCATACTGCCTTATACTTTGCAAGAACATTGGATTGGTCTATCAAATTTGTTATAATCTACACTGACACTCACTGAATCAGACCATTTGTCTGTCTAGCTTATTATTTTCTCCCTTGTTTCTCAGACTTAAGTCCTCAGCTGTTGTTGGAACTTGAACTTCCATCATCTCTGACCACTGATCCTGTGCTGAAGGGCAATTGCTCTCCAGGGTTTCATAAGTTATTGACGATAATTTTATTATTTATAACCCACCCAACTGGCTGGATTTCCCTAGCTACTCTGGGCAGTTTACAATATATATGAAACATAATAAAATATCAAACATTTTATAAAAAACAACCATTCCCAGCTTAAATGAACTGCATTGCAGGGGTTGGACTAAATTACTCGGGGTCCACATTTCTCTTGATTCTATGCTGGGCATCCAACCTAAAATCTTCTGCCTTGAGTCCCAGGCTGTGGCAAAAGCAAGACCCTATTGGGGTGTTAATGCTGCAAACCCCTCCATTGTAGGCTCAGGTTGAATATATTTCTAAATAAACCATAAAGACACCACAGTGTCTGCTGTGTTCCATTTCCAAAGGAAACATGAACCCTGGGTAACCCCCTGGAATCTCACACCACTTAAGAGATTGGGATGGATATGCAACTATGGATGAATAAATGTGTATATAGCTTATGTATTCATACACATACTGGCATTGCTCTTTCCTGCTTCCTTTTTATTGCTTCCTTTTACTTCCTCTTGTTTTGTTAGCTCGTTATTATAATTTAAGGTATTGTAAACTGCATTGAATGGGCATTTTGCCCAGAAAGGATGACAAACAATATACCAATGTTATACACAAACTAATTATCCAAGTGGTGAAAAATGCTTACTCTGGGTTTGTTTTTTCCAATGAGGTCACAGGAAGTTTGGAGTAATTTTGTATTTGTTTACAAATATGCAGGCTTATGCTTAGGTGAAGCTCAGGGTTTTGCATGTCCCAAAAGTTTACTTCTCCCTCCCCATCAGATTTCTGGGGGAGCACCACCAGAACTAAACAAAAATAAGCTCTGCCTTGCTCTCAGGCTGACCTGCAGTACTCTACAGACACGGATTACCACATTCCTTGTTGTTGTTGTTGTTGTTTAGTCGTTCAGTCGTGTCTGACTCTTCGTGACCCCATGGACCAGAGCACGCCAGGCACTCCTGTCTTCCACTGCCACCCGCAGTTTGGTCAGATTCATGTTTGTAGCTTCGAGAACACTGTCCAACCATCTCGTCCTCTGTCGTCCCCTTCTCCTTGTGCCCTCCATCTTTCCCAACATCAGGGTCTTTTCCAGTGAGTCTTCTCATGAGGTGGCCAAAGTATTGGAGCCTCAGCTTCACAATCTGTCCTTCCAGTGAGCACTCAGGGCTGATTTCCTTAAGAATGGATGCATTTGATCTTCTTGCAGTCCATGGGACTCTCAAGAGTTTCCTCCAGCACCATAATTCAAAAGCGTCAATTCTTCGGCGATCAGCCTTCTTTATGGTCCAGCTCTCACTTCCATACATCACTACTGGGAAAACCATAGCTTTTACTATACGGACCTTTGTTGGCAAGGTGATGTCTCTACTTTTTAAAATGCTGTCTAGGTTTACCATTGCTTTCCTCCCAAGAAGCAGGCGTCTCTTAATTTCGTGGCTGCTGTCACCATCTGCAGTGATCATGGAGCCCAAGAAAGTAAAATCTCTCACTGCCTCCATTTCCTCCCCTTCTATTTGCCAGGAGGTGATGGGACCAGTGGCCATGATCTTCGTTTTTTTGATGTTGAGCTTCAGTCCATATTTTGCGCTCTCCTCTTTCACCCTCAATAAAAGGTTTTTTAATTCCTCCTCACTTTCTGCCATCAAGGTTGTGTCATCTGCATATCTGAGGTTGTTGATATTTCTTCCAGCAATCTTAATTCCGGCTAGGGATTCATCCAGCCCAGCCTTTCGCATGATGAATTCTGCATATAAGTTAAATAAGCAGGGAGACAAAATACAGCCTTGTCGTACTCCTTTCCCAATTTTGAACCAATCAGTTGTTCCATATCCAGTTCTAACTGTAGCTTCTTGTCCCACATAGAGATTTCTCAGGAGACAGATGAGGTGATCAGGCACTCCCATTTCTTTAAGAACTTGCCATAGTTTGCTGTGGTCGACACAGTCAAAGGCTTTTGCATAGTCAATGAAGCAGAAGTAGATGTCTTTCTGGAACTCTCTAGCTTTCTCCATAATCCAGCGCATGTTTGCAATTTGGTCTCTGGTTCCTCTGCCTCTTCTAAATCCAGCTTGCACTTCTGGGAGTTCTCGGTCCACATACTGCTTGAGCCTTCCTTGAAGAATTTTAAGCATAACCTTGCTAGCGTGTGAAATGAGTGCAATTGTGCGGTAGTTGGAGCATTCTTTAGCACTGCCCTTCTTTGGGATTGGGATGTAGACTGACCTTCTCCAATCCTCTGGCCACTGCTGAGTTTTCCAAACTTGCTGGCATATTGAGTGTAGCACCTTAACAGCATCATCTTTTAAAATTTTAAATAGTTCAGCTGGAATACCATCACTTCCACTGGCCTTGTTATTTGTAATGCTTTCTAAGGCCCATTTGACTTCACTCTCCAGGATGTCTGGCTCAAGGTCAGCAACCACACTACCTGGGGTGTACGAGGCATCCATATCTTTCTGGTATAATTCCTCTGTGTATTCTTGCCACCTCTTCTTGATGTCTTCTGCTTCTGTTAGGTCCTTACCACTTTTGTCCTTTATTATGGTAATCTTTGAACGAAATGTTCCTTTCATATCTCCAATTTTCTTGAACAGATCTCTGGTTCTTCCCATTCTGTTGTTTTCCTCTATTTCTTTGCATTGCTCATTTAAGAAGGCCTTCTTGTCTCTCCTTGCTATTTTTTTGGAATTCTGCATTCAATTTCCTGTATCTTTCTCTATCTCCCTCGCATTTTGCTTGCCTTCTCTCCCCCGCTATTTGTAAGGCCTCATTGGACAGCCACTTTGCTTTCTTGCATTTCCTTTTCGTTGGGATGGTTTTCGTTGCTGCCTCCTGTATAATCTTTCGAGCCTCCATCCATAGTTCTTCAGGCACTCTGTCCAGCAAATCTAAATCCTTAAACCTGTTCCTCACTTCCACTGTATATTCATAAGGGATTTGGTTTAGATTGTATCTTACCGGCCCAGTGGTTTTTCCTACTTTCTTCAGTTTAAGCTTGAATTTTGCTATAAGAAGCTGATGATCTGAGCCGCAGTCAGCTCCAGGTCTCGTTTTTGCTGACTGTATAGAGCTTCTCCATCTTTGGCTGCAGAGAATATAATCAATCTGATTTCGATGCTGCCCATCTGGTGATGTCCATGTGTAGAGTCGTCTCTTGTGTTGTTGGAAAAGAGTGTTTGTGATGACCAGCTTGTTCTCTTGACAGAACTCTATTAGCCTTTGCCCTGCTTCGTTTTGAATTCCAAGACCAAATTTGCCAGTTGTTCCTTTTATCTCTTGATTCCCTACTTTAGCATTCCAATCCCCTATAATGAGAAGAACATCCTTCTTTGGTGTCACTTCTATAAGGTGTTGTAAGTCTTCATAGAATTGGTCAATTTCAGTTTCTTCAGCACCAGTAGTTGGTGCATAAACTTGGATTATTGTTATGTTAAAAGGTCTGCCTTGGATTCGTATCGAGATCATTCTGTCATTTTTGAGATTGCATCCCAGTACAGCTTTTGCCACTCTTTTGTTGACCATGAGGGCCACTCCATTTCTTTTGCGGGTTTCTTGCCCACAGTAGTAGATATGATGGTCATCCGAACTGAATTCGCCCATTCCCGTCCATTTTAGTTCACTGATGCCCAGAATGTCAATATTTATTCTTGCCATCTCATTTTTGACCACATCCAACTTACCCAGGTTCATGGTTCTTACATTCCAGGTTCCTATGCAATATTTTTCTTTACAGCATTGGACTTTCCTTTCGCTTCCATGCATATCCGCAACTGAGCGTCCTTTTGGCTTTGGCCCAGCCGCTTCATCAGCTCTGGATCTACTTGTACTTGTCCTCCGCTCTTCCCCAGTAGCATGTTGGACGCCTTCCGACCTGAGGGGCTCATCTTCCAGCGTCATAACTTTTATATGCCTGTTGTCTTTGTCCATGGAGTTTTCTTGGCAGGGATACTGGAGTGGCTTGCCGATTCCTGCTCCAGGTGGATCACGTTTGGTCAAAACTCTCCACTATGACCTGTTCATCTTGGGTGCCCTGCTCGGCATAGTTCATAGCTTCTCTGAGTTCTTCAAGCCCCTTCACCACGGCAAGGCAGTGATCCATGAAGGGGACCACATTCCTTAGTAGACAGGAAAAAAACTGCTCCCTCACAGAACAGTCACTGGACATTTTTAGTTGGCTAATTTCCTTAACCGGGGTGGGGAAACTAGTGCTTAAGATTTTGTTGGTCTCCAATTCCCATCAGCCCCAGCTAGCATGGCTTAATGGGCAGGGATGATAAGAGTTGAACCCCCACAAAACATCTGAAGGGTCACAGTCTCCTCACCCATTTTTAACAAAGGAGTGGACAACTTTGACAGGGTTATTTCCAAGTCCAAGGCTCTGACCATGAGTCAAACTCCAGGAGGAGTCTTGCCCATCCCCCAACAAGATAACCCCCACCGAAACCACCACAGTATTAGTAGCAATGTACCTGTGGCTAAGATCATGTAGCTGTAGTATTGTGCTGGTCCCGGGGGTAAGGTACCTTGGGTGTAGCAGAGTCCACACGAAGAGGGGCAAGGTCCGAGGCAGAGTGCCGGGCGGTGAACAGGAACGCTGGAACAGGAGGCTGTGCAGGGAACAGGAACACCGGATGGTCGGGGACAGGAGGCCGAGCAGGGAACAGGAGTACCGGATAGTCAGGAACAGGAGGCCGAGCAGGGATCAGGAACGCTGGAAGGTCCGAAGCCAACAACGACGTTGCTCCCGCAACCTGGGGCCGGGCTGACTGGGCTTTTATCCTCTTCTAAGGCCAGGGGCGGTCCCGGCCCCCAGGAGCCCCGCCTCCTCTGGCCTTAAGGCGAGCACTCCTCCTGGGGGCAACCAGTTCCCTTCGCCTCTCTGCTCTAAACCTCTGCAGATCAGGAGAGGCCGAAGGGTTACTGGGCCCTGGAGGAGGCTCACCTGTGGCCACTGAGTCGTCAAGCCTCTCTGGGGCCAGAAGGGCTTCACCTGGGGCCAGCTCCTGATGCACTGCCACAGGTGCAGGCTCTTCAGCATCTAGGCCTTGCCCCAGTTCAGCCGGCCCTGGAGGCGGGGACTCCTGTGCAGGCCGGGATTCCTCTGTTTCATCCTCCGAATCGGAATCCCAGGCCATCACACCATCCCCCCTCCCAGGCCCCCCCCTCAACCGAGGGTCCGGACCCGGCTTGCCGGGGTACGTCGCATGGAACTCTCGGAGGCAGGCAGGTGCGTGGACGTTGGCCGCAGGTTCCCAGGAACGGTCCTCCGGTCCGTACCCCTTCCAGTCAATGAGATACTGCAGCTTTCCCCTGCGGTATCGGGAGTCCAGGATGCGTTCCACCTCGTACTCAGGCTCTCCCCGAACCAACACTGGCTGCGGTCGGGGACGGTTCGGGTGGAACTCGTCGGGTGGGGCCACCGGACTCAAAAGGGACCTGTGGAAGACCGGGTGAACCTTCAGGGTTGCGGGTAACCGGAGACGAAATGCCACAGGAGAGACTTGGTCTACGATAGGGAACGGGCCGGTGAAGCGGGCGTCCAACTTCCGCGAAGGTCGAGAGGGGTGGAGGTGGCGAGTGGAGAGCCAAACCAGGTCACCGACGCGAAGTTCCGGCCCCACCTGGCGGTGGCGGTCGGCCTGGGCCTTGTACGCTTCCTTGGCCTGGTGCAGTTGCTCCACCAAAAGCTGTTGCTGGGACTGGAGCTCTTGAAGCCACTCCGTCACCGCCGGGACTGCGGATGTCGGCAGCACCTCTGGAAACAGCCGTGGATGATAACCATAACTGGCCTGGAACGGGGTCTGCTGGGTGGACGCATTCACCGCGTTATTGTAGGCGAACTCCGCCAATGCCAGGTGGTCGACCCAGTCATCCTGCTGGTAGCTGCAGTAACACCGGAGGTACTGCTCCAGCACCGCGTTCGCCCGTTCCGTCTGGCCATCGGTCTGTGGGTGATAGGCTGACGAGAGGCAGACCTCCGTCCCGAGGGTCTGGTGTAGTGCTTGCCAGAACCGGGATGTGAACTGAACGCCCCGGTCGGACACCACGCGCTCAGGTAGGCCATGCAGGCGGAAGACATGCTGAAGGTACAGCTGAGCAGTTTCCTTGGCTGTGGGTACAGATGGACAGGGAGCGCAGTGCACCATCTTGGTGAAATGGTCGGAGAAAACCAGAAGGCAGGTACAGCCACGAGACGAGGGTAAGTCCACTACAAAGTCCAACGAAACCGTGTGCCAAGGGTGCGGTGGAACTGGCAATGGCTGAAGTAGGCCGGGGGGTCGCCCGGTAGGTCCCTTAGCGCGCCGGCAGACATCACAACCAGCAACGTAGCGAGCCACGTCAGCCTTCAGGCGGGGCCACCAAAACTCTCGACTGACCAGATGGGTGGTCCGATACCGTCCAAAGTGCCCCGCTGCTGGGGCATCATGGGCCATCCGGAGAACCTCCAGCCGTAGTGGCCCTGGCGGGATGTACAGACGACCGTGGTGCAGCAGAAGGCCCTGATGCAGGACCAGCCCCGGATACTGTGGGCTGGACCCTTCAGCCAGCTCCCGGAGTCGTTCCTGGGCCCAAGCGTCGACCCGCTGCTGTTCCCGCACCCGAACCTGCAGTGGCTGCGCCTCCTGGGTGGCCAGGAATGCAGCCGGAGGTAGGATCGTGGTGGGTTCTGCTTGCTGTACCGTGTCTGCGTTGTCTTCAGGTTTCCGGGACAGGGCATCCGCCTTCTGATTCTGAGAGCTAGGGATGTAGCGGATCCGGAACTGGAACCGGGAAAAGAACAACGCCCACCGGATCTGTCTTTGGTTCAGCTTGCGGGTGGTCTGGAGGTACTCCAGGTTCCGGTGGTCGGTTCTCACCTCCACCGGATGTCGTGCCCCCTCAAGATGGTGGCGCCAGACCTCAAAGGCTACCTTGATGGCCAGTAGTTCCCGCTCCCACACAGTATAGTTACGCTCCGCTGGTAGGAGCTGGCGGGAATAGAAGGCACAGGGTAAGAGTGGCGCTTCAGGACCAATCTGTTGAGACAAGACGGCACCGAGAGCCGTACTGGAAGCGTCGGTCTCCACCACAAAGGGTCGAGAGGGGTCAGGATGTTGTAAGATTGGTGCCCTCTGGAAACAGGCCTTCAACCCCTGAAACGCCTCCTCTGCCTCCTTGTCCCAGGAAAACGGCGTCTTTGGGCGCAGTAGCCGGGTCAACGGGGTGGTGCGATGAGCATAATCAGCGATGAAGGTCCGGTAGTAATTGGCGAACCCCAGGAAACGCTGTAGGTCCTTGCGGTTCCGGGGTGCCGCCCATTCTTGAACCGCTGTCACCTTCCCCGGGTCCATTTGCACCCCATCTGGAGAGAGCCGGTGACCAAGGAAGTCCACAGTCCGCTGATGGAACTCGCACTTGCTGAGCTTTGCGTACAAACGGTGCTCACGCAAGCGCTGCAGCACGGTCCGGACATGTCCCTCATGGCGGGCCGGGTCACGGGAGTAAATCAGTATGTCATCCAAATACACCACCACGTACTTGTCTAACAAGTCCTGAAACACGTGGTTGATGTAGCGTTGAAACACAGCAGGCGCGTTGCACAAACCGAAAGGCATAACCAAATATTCAAACTGCCCGTACCGGGTCCCAAACGCTGTCTTCCACTCATCCCCGGCTCGGATCCGAATCAAGTTGTAGGCCCCCCGGAGGTCCAGCTTGGTGAACACCTGTGCCCCTTGCACCCGCTCCAGCAGCTCCGAGATAAGGGGCAAGGGGTACCGGTCTGGGACGGTAATTTTGTTCAGGGCTCGGTAATCATGGCAAGGGCGGAGTTCCCCACATTTCTTCTTAACAAAAAGCACCGGTGCCGCGGTGGGCGAGGTGGAAGGCCTAATGAACCCACGCTCCAGGTTCTTGCGCAAGAAGTCCTGCAAAGCCTCGCGCTCTGGCTCTGTTAGGGAATATAAGCGACTCACTGGTAAAGGCGCTCCGGGTTGGAGGTCTATGCCGCAGTCAAAAGGCCGATGCGGCGGCAGCTGGTCTGCCCCCCGTTCCTCGAACACGTCCTGGTAGTCCTGGTACACGGCTGGGAGCGTGGGTGCTGCCTCCTCTGAGGGCGCGGACGCCAGCGTTCCGGATTGAGCATGGGAACATGGGACTGGGAAGTGCACGGTCCGTTTGACCCAGTCAATCTGAACGTTGTGGGCTTCCAGCCAGTCCATCCCGAGCACCAGGGGGAAGCGGGGCATAGAGGCAATGTCCAAAGTTCGCAACTCCCGGTGCTGCTGGAGACACAGGACCAGAGGCTGGGTCTCCTGAGTAACGGCACCTGACCGCAGAAGTCGTCCGTCAATCGCTTCCACCTGGACCGGTACTGGTTTGTTCCGAAGTGGCACCTGATGATGGGCGGCAAAAGCAGCGTCCATATAGGAGCGGGTTGCCCCTGAATCTACCAAAGCATGGGTGAGGATCCAGGGCCCACCTGGAGGGTATAAACGTACCGAAACCATAAGATGTTGCAAGTCCATTGGTGCGGGCCCATTCTGTACGGTTTGGGACCCCCGGTAGCTAGGGCCATCAGCTACTGGGGTTGGCGGTTTCCCTGCGGCTGGCGTTTCTCAGGGCAGGACCGAGCGAAGTGTCCACTTCCGCCACAGTAAAGACAGAGATTTCCATCCCGACGCCGCGCCTTCTCTGCGGGGGAAAGGCGTGGCCGCACTGCCCCGAGCTGCATAGGCTCCTCCGTTAAATCAGTTGTGACCGTGGGGCTGCCGGAAAAAGCTGGTGCCGTGAACTGGAAGTGTCGGCGACCCCGGGCCTGACGACGATCCTCCAACCGGTCGTCTATTTGTAGACTCCGTTGAATGAGAGTGTCCAGCGTGGTGGGGCGTTCCATTGTGGCCAACTGGTCCAGTACCTCGTCCGAAAGCCCTTCGAGATACTGGTCCCGCAGTGCCGAGTCATTCCAGGTCAAGTCCTGTGCCAACAGCCGAAACTCCGTGGTATAGGTGGCCACCGTGGACTTGCCCTGTTTCAAATGCCGAATCGCCCGGTTGGCTTGACTCTCTTTCTGGGGGTTGCCGAACGCGGCCTCCAAACGATTGCAAAACCCCGTATAGTCTGCCAGCAAGGGGGAGTCTTGCCTGAGTAGCGGCAACGCCCACTTGGCCGCCTGGTCCTTTAACAAGCTAATCAAAAAGTGCACCTTGGTACGGTCGTCAGGAAAGTTCCGGGCTCGCCCCTGAATATACAGTTTGGCCTGGGCCAGGAACATGGGAAAGCTGGCCGGGGCTCCATCAAATTTCTCAGGCAAAGCCACTGGGTACTTGCCCGGAGCCGGGGCGTCGGCCCCAGGAGCCGGTAGGGCTTCCAAGCGTTGCTGAAGTGCCTCAACCGCGTCACTGAGCTGCTGCACGGTGTGAGACAAGGCCTGGTTCTCCTGGGCCAAAGCCACCAGTGCAGCCGCCTGTTCAGCCATGGCCTCTGGCTCTTCCCGAACGCACCCCTACGAAGGGGGAGTGCGGGAGGTGGCGGGAGCAAACTGTGCTGGTCCCGGGGGTAAGGTACCTTGGGTGTAGCAGAGTCCACACGAAGAGGGGCAAGGTCCGAGGCAGAGTGCCGGGCGGTGAACAGGAACGCTGGAACAGGAGGCTGTGCAGGGAACAGGAACACCGGATGGTCGGGGACAGGAGGCCGAGCAGGGAACAGGAGTACCGGATAGTCAGGAACAGGAGGCCGAGCAGGGATCAGGAACGCTGGAAGGTCCGAAGCCAACAACGACGTTGCTCCCGCAACCTGGGGCCGGGCTGACTGGGCTTTTATCCTCTTCTAAGGCCAGGGGCGGTCCCGGCCCCCAGGAGCCCCGCCTCCTCTGGCCTTAAGGCGAGCACTCCTCCTGGGGGCAACCAGTTCCCTTCGCCTCTCTGCTCTAAACCTCTGCAGATCAGGAGAGGCCGAAGGGTTACTGGGCCCTGGAGGAGGCTCACCTGTGGCCACTGAGTCGTCAAGCCTCTCTGGGGCCAGAAGGGCTTCACCTGGGGCCAGCTCCTGATGCACTGCCACAGGTGCAGGCTCTTCAGCATCTAGGCCTTGCCCCAGTTCAGCCGGCCCTGGAGGCGGGGACTCCTGTGCAGGCCGGGATTCCTCTGTTTCATCCTCCGAATCGGAATCCCAGGCCATCACAAGTATTCAATTACACCCTGATAAATACTGTAAGTTCTTCTTGTATACATGATCATTTTGACTGGGAAATAGGTGGCGCAGCCTTCACTCTGCTGATAAACATTAACCATAACCACAAAAATAGGGGTGGGAAGCCTGTGTTT
The DNA here is from genome assembly GCF_965153285.1 of Podarcis tiliguerta. NCBI lineage: Eukaryota > Metazoa > Chordata > Lepidosauria > Squamata > Lacertidae > Podarcis > Podarcis tiliguerta. Next base: position 68,145,592 of record NC_139541.1, read on the forward strand.
CTCCAGATGTTGTCCCCAGAATAAATACCTTTGTGCTATTTTTGAGCTCCCCAAGGCAACTGACATTTCCATTCTCTGGAAGTTGCTCTTTGTTTAGTGATTTAGTGATGGCCTAAATGCATATCCTTGCCCTTAAGTATTGGCTAACATTAAAAAGGAGGATAAGGTCAATTTTAGTACTTGCAGCTTTCAAAGAGATACTGAGTGACTTCATCTTGGAATCAAGTCATTGATAAGTATGGCCTTTCTTTGGACATTCTGGGTTCATTAGACTTGTAGATGGCATCTCACCACATGTAATCTCATGTTTTAAAACATCTTTGTGCTGGTTGCACTTCTAGTTGTCTGTCCAAATGTGCCCCTTTGTATGCCAAACTACTGATTCAGATTCCTCGCCCTCACTATGTAACCAGCAGCACAAATATCAAATGAAGAGAAACCCTTACAGCTCTGTGTGCTCTGCCATAGTTGAAGAATGCTATTGCTGGATCTGCTATGAAGAGAGATTACTTCCTGGCTTGCCCAATCTAGGTAAAGGGACCCCTGACCATTAGGTCCAGTCGTGTCCGACTCTGGGGTTGCAGCACTCATCTCGCTTTATTGGCCGAAGGAGCCGGAGTACAGCTTCTGGGTCATGTGGCCAGCATGACTAAGCCGCTTCTGGCGAACCAGAGCAGCGCATGGAAACGCCATTTACCTTCCCGCCGGAGTGGTACCTATTTATCTACTTGCACTTTGACATGCTTTCAGACTGTTAGGTTGGCAGGAGCAGGGACCGAGCCACGGGAGCTCACCCCGTCGCAGGGATTCAAACTGCCGACCTTCTGATCAGCAAGTCTTAGGCTTTGGTTTAACCCACACCACCACCCACGTCCCTCCCTTTACACCTCTGAAAAAATGGCCTGTTTTGCCTTTAGAGTGACAATTTTAAGGAGAAATGTTTGTGGGGATGTTAAGTTAAATTCTTAAGGGGAGCAAACTTTTATCTTAAAAAATGTCTAGTTTGAATTTTGACCCTGCAACTTTTTTAATTCTGTTTTTATTCTGTTATGTGTTTTATCTTTTGTAATGGTTTTGGCTTAACAAATAAATAATAACAGATGTTGGACTACCCCACCCATCATCCACAGCACAGCCAATAGTCAGGAATGTAGTCCAACAACATCTGGAAGGGAACAGGTCCTGCACCCCTGCATTAAAGGTTGGGTTTTTTTTTCATTTAAAGCTTTTGTATACAGTACTGCTTACTGTCAGAAGTCACCCCGAAGCACTTTACGCATATCAATCAAAACTCTATGACATAGAATCGTAAAATACAACTGAAACATCAGTCACAGTACCATTATAATTAACACAAGATTAACAAAGGAGACAAAGACTGAAAATAACATAGATATGTTGACCTCCAAGAGCTTGGGAAAACAAGAACGTCTTCACCCTGTGGCAAAATTCCAGCAGTGTTCTATCCATCCCTCTGGGGGAAGGGAGTTCCGTAACTGGGTGCACCTACAGAGGTTATGTACTTTAACAACCAAATTAGTGTAAAGTTACACGGCTGTCAAGGGCATCCAGCCCAGTCCAGTGCACATTTTATTTGGAATATTTTATTATTCCTGTGGGGCTTACTCTCAAGTAGGAATGAGTGAAGATGTCAGTTTTTGTTTGTTGCTCATTTTTCCACTCTTAATTCAGTTTTAATTTCACATCACTTTGTGACTTTTGAAAAATAGTCCTTATGAAAATTCATCAGCATTTTAATGATGATTTTTCCAATTTTTAGTATTATTATTATTATATTACATTTGTATACCGTCCTTCATCCGTACATCTCAGGGCAGTTCACAACATAAAATAAGATACAGAGGATTGCTTCATGGGATCAGTAAGAAACTAAGTAGCAGTGTTTTTTCAACATTTCCCCCCTAAGTCATAGGAAGACTTGCCTACTGAATTTTAGGATACAGTAAAAGCTATGCCTTTGAGAACATTTTTGAAAATTTTAATATGCAATTTTGCCTAATATACACATTTTTGCAAAGCAATTTCTCCTAATACAATGCACCTTTGTGCACATTACATTACTTGCCTAGAGAAGTGTGAATTTCGAAAGCTAACAGTGTTTTGGTTTGCGTCTTATTTTGGAAAGTGAGAATTAGGCAGGTTCACCTTTACATGCAGACTGAATTGAATTTTCCACCACCACTATTCCTGATAAAGTTTGCATGTAGAAGGTGCTGCTTGACACAGTTACACAATTCCATATATTTGAATCAGCCAGTTCTACCTGTTTGTTCACTGACTAATCCTATAGCAACTTCCTGCCATCACCGCACAGTCAAAAGGACACACAGGAACATATATCTACATTCCGTTCCCAGGCTGTCACTGAAAGGTTGTCTAAACAGCAAAACATATACTTCCTTCCTTCCTTTTCCTGTAGACCAAAGGTTCTCAAAGTTTCTATCGGGTGTGTGTGTGCTGCTTGAGGGGCTTGCAAACTACCAAGGTTCACCAATCACAAAGAAAATGGTGTGGGGTGGAGCCAATCACCAAATGTTGGAAGATAGTGCAATCTTGGTGCAACTGGCAGATACCAAAATAATCTAACCCCACTTTGCAAATTGCTAAAAACATTGCCACAGCAATTTCCTTGTGGCAAACCGCTTGATAGGGCAGTTTCCTATACAGCTATTAGCTCTGGAAGTATTGTGACCCAGCTCCACATTCTAGCAAGAATTTGCTCCCTGCCCTGCCTCTCATACTGTATTAACTTTTGTAATTTCATCTCCCCCTTTCCCATCTTCTCCCTCCCTCCCACATACTGCCAATTTCTTTCATCCCTCCTTTGTCATTTCCCTCCTACTATTATGCCATTTCTTTATATTCCCAATTTCTTGCTTTAAAAATATTAATATTTTATATATTTTCCCTAATTGTTGTTGGCACCTCCTCTCCAGCCCTTCTCTGACTCTCAGCAGCCTGAGAGATTCCCTCACGGTATTTTTAAGACTCTGAGGAACTGAGGGACAAAATAATAGAATTCTAAAGTTGGAAGGTACCGTGAGGGTCATCTAGTCCAAACGCCTGCAATGCAGGAATATGCAGGTGGCCCCTTATAGGGATCAAACCTGTAACCTTGGCATTATCAGTACTGTACCAGGCTCTAAGCAACAGCTATCCTCACTGGAACTTGTGTCAATATCATCCCTTCCCAGCTAAAAAAACAACCGAAATGTGAATACACATATAGTAGCTTAAAGATTTTGAGGTCAGTACAATTCACATTTGTGTGTGTCCACTTGCAATGTATAGCCCTCCTTCAGTCCATCTGCATATGGGGCTCCTCCACATGTTCTGTGAAGCAATATAAAATTTAAGACTTTCCATTTTCTACAAAGCAACTGCTAAACGTTACAGTACAGGATGGGGCCACTAAAACTCTCGCTTTTGTTTGTTTTTTTGTTTTTCACCTCAATTTGCTTTTAACCTGCTTTTTAACTCCTTGCGATTTTACTGTCTGGCTCAGGGTCAGATTTAGGCTTGATTAGGTCCTAAGCTACTGAAGGTAATGAGGCCCTTTATATGTCCAGCTGTCCTTTATCAACAACAAATGGCCGTTGTTTTTGTGTTGAATATATGCTATATGGTAATTTATGGACCTAATAGGTATCTAAAGCCATTTGCCACTGTTGCTGTATGTGGGTTTTACTTTGTGTGTTTTTTATCTTATATTTTGGAAATGTATATCCAGTTTCCCCCCTTTAAATTATTTGAGGGCCCCCAAGGGCTATAAATCTCTCCGCGGCAGCAGCGGCATATAAATATTTCTATTAGGCGGACAAGCAAGATTCATCTCCCGCTGCCAAGGGGTTGGACTTGCCTCCCTCTCTCTCAGCGCAGCCAAGAGCGCAACAGGTTCGCACCGGATAGCCTGGTTCTTTTAACTCCGAGTAATCCCCCTGCCCGAGACGGCCGGCCTCATTCACTTCCCAAGGCTGCGCTCCGAGGGACACTGACGAGCGTTGGGGGCGGATGGATCTCGCAGGCTCCCTTCTCTCCCCCTCCCCTCCCCTCTTCATTATGTTCTTCTCCTCTCGGCTTCTGTTCTTCTCCCCGTTCTCTTTCCTCCCCTCACCCCTCCGCCAATCAGCGCCCGGCGACGTCGCGAGCTCCCCGGCTCCGGTTGGCTGGCGTCGCGCGCGCCGCCTGCCCATTCCTTTTGTGTATATGCTGAGGGGAAAAGAGAGGAACGCGAATGCGCGTGTCTGTCTTTCACCCTCCCTGCCGGCGCGCGATTGGCCCGGCTTTCAATTGGGGGAATTCGGAGCGCCGCTGCGTGACGCGCGCGCGCGCCCGCTTTCTCTCCCGCTTCCCTCCCCGCCCCCTAACAACCCACTTCTCTCTCTCTCTCGGTGTCTCTCTCTCTCTCTCGGCGCGTGGGGCGGGCGGGGACTCGGGGAGGCGGGCGACCCTGCACAGCCCAGAGCAGAAGCCCGACCCCAACCCCGGGGGCTGGAGGCAGGTCGCCAGGCAGCCCAACAGACCGACCAGGAACGGTGAGTGACCGACTGACTGGCAGACAAGCCTGGGCAGGTTTCCTCGGAAGCCAGTCCCGTTGTGCCCAGCGGGGGCGGGCTGGAGGGCTTCCCCCTCTCGGCAGCCTGAGGGGCTCCCCTGGCCCCCGGGGGGGGGGGAGTTTCTTGCATAGCAGCCGAGTTTCCCGCTTGTGGATCGGTGGGTAGGGTTTTCCAAAAGAAAAGAGGTGTGCAGCGCTGAGGAGGGAAAACAGGTCTTTTCATTGGGACTTTTTTTTGGGGGGGGGAGGGATGAGAGGAGTTTCTTTTCATCGCCTTTGTTTCTTCACTCCCCCCCCCCTTACAAAGAATTCAGACCCTCTTGAACCCAGCTTCGTTTCTGCGTTCTGCGAAACTCTGGTGGGGAAGGGTCCCTACTCTGCAGGAAGTCGGCTTTCTTTGGAAACCGCGGGGAGGTTGGCTTTGAAACAAAAGTAAACTCGGATCCCAGGATAAGCCCCCCCCCCCCATCTCCTGGAGGAATGTGGGTTTGCTTTAAGTCGGAAATGAACTTGGCTTTGAGGCTGGGGGGCCAGTGTGGGGCTGCTTAAGTATGTGTGTGTGAGAGGGGGGGGGGATGTGTTTTGGTGTTTTCCTTTTAAAACCAGTATGCCTTGATCTGATGTTAGGGGGCGCGGGCGAACTTTACTGCTAGGTCTCTGTAGTCTCTTGTTAGGTCTCAGTTCTAATAGCATCGAGATATGAAGAGGCCCACGTTTCCTGTGTGCAGGGGACAGGGGTGGTATGGCATCAAAACTTCTGTTTCCTTGGTAATGACAGAGAGGCTGAGAAAATGCAGGGTGGGTTGGAATCCTTTCGCAATTTTGTAAATACTCTGTGCCTCGACTCTCGTGGGAGGTGGGGGTTCCGTTCCTCCTGAAGCTTGTATCTAAATTCAATTGCTTAATTGACACCATGACATATGAAGCTGTATACAGTATTTCCCTCCTCTATGCAAGGAGATCAATGGGCCATTCCCTCTTCCCCCAATGCATATGCCCAATGCATATGCATATGCTTCCTTAGGTATGGCTCATGTGTGTTGCTGGGGGGGGGGGGGCAAGTTGAAGATCCTACTTATACGTGGCAGCCTGAAGCGGGCACTAGATCTTGTGCTGAAACAATACTGGTACAGCAGTGACTGTATGAGAAATCCCAACCAAACACAAACCCAGTCTGTGGGGACAGATCAGTGTTGTTGGAATCTACAGGTGTGGTGGCATATCTTCTTGGTCTCTTGAGTTTTTCATATGCCCAGCAAAGGTTTTAGAAACACTGCAATTTTGTTTGTATCTGTAGAGCGTCTTTGGTCATCCAGAACCTCCAAAGGACTTACTGTATTTAAGTAAGTAGACCTTTTCCTGGCTTTTTCCTAGAGTCTGACAGTGGGTTAAAATATGACATTTTGAAGTCTCAGTTTCTCTTTGCAACAAAAGTATTTTTGGCTAAGAGATGGTAAGTTTTATGTCTAGACTAAGATAGGAACCTGGAAGGTTAGCACCTTGCTTATAACTAAAGCCAATTTAAATTTATTGGACAAAGGATTTTGGATTGCATCATGTTAGCCTGTGTCTATAGAAGCACTGCCTGGAGACTTCCTTCCTTCCTTTTGGTCTTGGTGTTTTGTGCTTATGTAGTGCACAGCATGGAATCTAGGGGGTCAGCTGCTCTCGTTCCATCCATTCCTTTATTATGGTGTCTCTGGGTTGAACTTCTGCTAATTTAATAACTTTGAGACAAATCCACATTAGCGTCATTCTGGAATTCACTGTGGGCCTTTCTCATTTTAAGTAGGTTGTTGACTATGCAGAGACTGGCTACAGCCAAACTAGTTTGTCTTGAAGGCAAGTTGGGTTGTGCAAGACCTCAGCAAGGGGAGCGGCAATGCAAAGTGTTGCACATGTTGTTGGCACTAGGCCTAAAGATGGGTAGAAGTGTGGATCATAATCCTACTGAGATGCATAAAGAGTAGCATCATACTCTGTGTCCGCTTTGGGTTCACTTGCCTAAGATCAAGTGCTGTGAAAATATGGGATTGATAGGTATTCCGGGAAAGCAGTTGAGAGATGTAGAAAAGTTAGCCAAGTGACAAAGGAGCAGCACAGGGCAGTGGGCAAGCTAGTGTGTCCAGTTAGATTTCTGGGTGTTTGTGCACCAAATATTGGGTAATATTAGGACATGGGTCACCAGTGCCTACAGAGACCTTGCCTTGCATCTGTGGAGTATTTATTCCACTCCTCCCCCTACTGAATTTATGCTTGAAAGAAGGCAGTAAAAGTTTTTTTATGCCTAATTGTGGCATGGGGATGATAGGTCGGCGGTTACAGGTGGGGGAGAGAGAGAGAGAGAGAGAGACTTTTTCTGTTTTGCAAATCTGCTTATTGGCTCCAAAGGGTTAACAACCCCTGTTTTAGGAAGAGAACTTGATTTTGCTAAATTCAAGGAAATGTTGCTCTAGAATAGGGTGGTCCAGTGTGCAGCCCTTGAGGCTTTTTTGGTGCCCCTCAGCAACATTTGACGCCCCTCTTGCACTGCCTTCACAAAGTCAGGTAAGCGAGGCCACGCGCACAAGGCAGTGTGTGGCCTGTGGGTTCTGTGTCGAAGTACCCTTGTGGCCCACTTGTTATGAAAAGTTGGGCAGCCCTGCTCTAGAATCATTCTTTTGGCTTGTATTTTGTTTCACTCCCCAGAGCTTAAAACGGGCTCCTGGTTCCTTTGCTGCAGCAAGGGACATTTTCACTACTGATGGCCAGTGGAAGCATGCCTTCCTCCAGGAAAAAGGAAGCGGCTTCCAATGAATCCACTGCTAAAACGGATGTGTGGTGCTCCTTGCAAACAGACTGCAGTTTGAACTAACACTCTGGGCTTTGAAGTGTAGTGTCGCTTGACATCGTAGTGACACCAAGTGATTGACAAGTGGCTCACCTGTCAGATTTGGCCCACCAGCTGGAAGAGGTTCCCCACCCATGTGTTGCACCATAATGGTGACTTTCATTTTTAGTTCCTGCCATGCTTCCTGTAAGGGGAAGAAGATAGCATATGGGCAAGCAAGTGGTGATTCATGCATGCTGTCTATAGTCTGGGTATCCCTACTGGTGGTGAATTGTAACAGATATGTGATTCAGTAATGATGTGAAAGAAGCTTGTCTAGTTTTCTTATTTTAAGGAAGTTCTTGAGGGCAGGTGTCTAAATTAGAGGAATTAATGGATATGCAGTTAGCCTTCCTCCCTCAAGGAAGGACTTCACATTAATGTAAAATGCATATTTGCAATTGATTTATAGCTTTGCCTCGGTCACAGGTCTGTTTACACTGGTGCAGTTAGTTCTACGAATTCAGGAATATACCGGTAACTTTTGTGGAACTGCGCTGACAAGGTACTTGTTCACAATTGGGAGTGTAGGGGTGCCCTGATAAGATATCAGTTCACAATTGTGTAGGTGTACTGTACGAGCCTACAGTATTCAGGGATGCAGTTAAGTGCTACAGCAGCATGGCTGGGGCTGCAAGTTAGACTGGAGACATGTTCAGGGATTTAAGAAAATCTCACATGCCTGGCTGCTGTGTACAGTATTGGGAACTAGGACATATTAGCTAAGTGCCAAATGCACAAAGTGCCAACCTTAAACCAAGGTTACAGTCACCAAAACAGAATGTTTAGTTGCCATTTTTGGGCAAGATCGCTCTAAAGTCTTATTTTTCAAACTTTAGAGCCATCTTGCCCCAAAATGGCAACTGTAACATTGGTTTAAGGAGCTATTTGGCACCTAGCTTATATACCTGAGTTTCTAACACTGGTTCTGGCAACCTAGGTTTAAAGTGCATTTGGCTTCTAGTTCTTGTATCTCTGTTTCTAACACTAGCTAGGAATTGGTAATATGTTTGCCGCTGATATTCTTGGATCACATACAACACCCTAATAGTCAAAGTATTTTCTGTCAGAACGGAACAGAAACAGTTACAAGAAAGCATTTATTTGTCTCCAATCTGTACCTCAATGTTCTTTCCTGATGAAGTTTTGTAACTTGCAAACCTGCTCCCCACCCCCCCAACAGACTACCAGAAGTTTGTCTGGCCAAATATGTTACCTTGCCTTTTACTCTTCTATAATAATAATAATAATAATTTATTATTTGTACCCTGCCCATCTAGCTGGGTTTCCCCAGCCACTCTGGGCGGCTTCCAACAAAGATGAAAAATACACTAAAATGTCACATATTAAAAACTTCCCTGAACAGGGCTGCCTTCAGATGTCTTCTGAATGTCAGGTAGTTGTTTACCGCTTTGACATCTGATGGGAGGGCGTTCCACAGGGCGGGCGCCACTACCAAGAAGGCCCTCTGCCTGGTTCCCTGTAACTTGGCCTCTCGCAGTGAGGGAACCGCCAGAAGGCCCTCGGAGCTGGACCTCAGTGTCCGGGCAGAACGATAGGGGTGGAGACACTCCTTCAGATATACCGGACCGAGGCCGTTTAGGGCTTTAAAGGTCAGCACTAACACTTTGAATTGTGCTCGGAAACATACTGGGAGCCAATGTAGGTCTTTCAAGACCGGTGTTATATGGTCTCGGCGGCTGCTCCCAGTCACCAGTCTAGCTGCCGCATTCTGGATTAGTTGTAGAGTCTACTTCTTCCCGAATCTGAGTGATTTTATCTGCAAAAAACTTTGCAAAATCATTGCAGGAGATCATGTGGCCCGTACTGGGCCCAGATGTCGCAGGTGGTTCCGCTAAATTGTGAACCACCTGAAAAAGTCTCCTGCTGCTGTTTTCTGCAGATGCAATAGAGGTGGTGAAGAAAGTCTTCTTAGCCATCGCTATCGCCACTTGGTAGGCTCGACGTTGAGCTCTAACCTGTGTCCGGTCAGATTCGGAATGAGTTATCCGCCACCGGCGCTCTAGCCGTCTCAACGATTGTTTCATTGCCCTCAGATCCGTGGAAAACCACGGAGCTGTCCGGGCTCCATGCAATCGGAGAGGGCGCTTCGGAGCCAAACAGTCAATAGCCCTGGTTAACTCCACATTCCAGCGGGCCACCAGGGAATCGGCTGAAAGGCCATCAGCATGGGATAAAACATCCCTTACCACTCTCTGGAAACCATTTGGATCCATTAAGTGGCGGGGGCGGACCACCCGAATTGGTCCCACCTCCCTGCAGAGGGGATGGGTCGCAGAGAAGTCCAGTTGCTGATAGTAGACAGAATCTTCCTTGGATTTTGTCTTTCTCACAAATAATTTTCTCACTACGCTTTGTCCCTTGGCTGGAGCAAGTGCCCTCCAGTTCATTGCTTTGCAAACTGGCTGAGTTTCCCACCTCAGATCTGATAATAGCCAAGTCTTCTAAGGCTGGGGAGCACAGAGAACGTAATCACTACTTCTGTAACCACTGGTGCTATGTTTTCATTTTTGGGGATTCCACGGGATTATTGCCAACCCTCATATTTTCCTTTGAATCTTTGTGGTGTGTGAATTTCATGTTTTGGGGTTGTTTTCTTCTTCTTTACTTTTCAATAGACTTACTTTTGGCTTTGGTTATGTATGTGTCTGTAGAAGGACGGGGTGTGTTGGGAAAGGCTGGCCTATCAACCCTCAAAGAGAGATTTCTTTTGAGGTTCAGCTTCTAGCGTCTGGCCTCTTTAACGGCCTCCAGACAGAGCGTGGTTACAAGCAGCAGCCAAGGATAATTTCAAAGCTGCGTTCCCTTGGCACTCATCCATCCCGCTGAAGTGACTTCTGCACACAGAGTGCTTGTGCTAATGCTGATGAGTACCGGGTCTGTTTGTGGGGGGTTAATGGGGAACCACCTAATAGGCACACTGAGGAAAAATTGTCTCCCTTAGAAATGTCAGGACTTGAGATGGCTGACTGTTTCTGAAAGAATTCAGACACTTCCCTTTTGTTTCCTTTCCTTTCTTTTTTTGGCATCTATTGCCACATGATAGGAACCACATGGGTTGATCTTTTTTTTTCTTTTCCAAAATATAGATCGTGCACTGAGAATTTTTCTCGATTGTATTGTGCGGTGACTAATTTTAGATGTTTGATAAATAAAACAAGATGGTTCGGAATAGATGTAATGGACCTTTGGTCTGATCCAGCAATGCTCTTAATTCCAGCCCACTTCAGCAGAGAACTGTGGAGCTTTCAGGGAGAGGCAACATGGGGGAAAATAGAGTGTTCTTCTCCTATGAATTGCCTGGCTTTGGAGGTTGTGCAGCAGCTGAGATACACCTCTACCCCATTATCCTGATTGCCACAGTGGCCAAAGAGATACCTCTGTGGAGCCGAGAAGCAAGGCATGGGTGCAATGGCCCTTCTTACCCTTTTCCTCTGGTAGTCCGTGGCATGCTGACTCTGAACCGTGAGGTTCCATTAAGCTACAATGACCAATAACTTCAGAGAACCTCTCCCTGAGTTTGTCTGATCCTCTTTTACAGCCATCTTGAACCAGTGGCCATTGTCCTGCCTGGTAGACGCAAATTGCACAAGCTAGCCTGTGTGCACTGTACTTTCTTTTGTATATCCTAAATTGACTGGATGATCCTGAGTGTATTGTGAGGGAGGGGAAAAAATAGATATCTCATTTTCCTTACCATGCATAACACAGTAAGCGTCAAGCCATATTCTTTCTCTTGTCTCTTTATAAAAAAAATGTCTTCAGATTTGTTAGCCTTTTCTTGTCAGAACAGTATCCCAACCCTTTGATTATTTTGGGTACCCTTTCCCACATATTTTGCAGCTCTTGGGTTGGTGTAACTGAGAGATGACATCACAATTGCCTCCGCGTGTGCATGTGTAGATACAGATAAAGCCCTGCTGAATCAGGCCAGATGTGATTATTCCCTGCGGCTGGTTCACAGAGGCATGGCTCTGGCAGTGGAGGTAGAACATGAACATCATGACTAGTAACCATGGATAGCCTTGTCCTCTGTGAATGAGCCCAATTCTAAATCATCCAAGTTGGCGCCCATTACTACATATTGTATGAGTAAATTCATAGTGTAACTATATGTAGTAAGTAAATTAGATTTTTACTGTTCAGTGAGCTCTGAACAGACAAACGTATGTGCACACACACAAACATCATCAAGGGTGTCATCGTCTTAACAGATTAAAGAGCTTGAGGGATCAGAGGCCAAATGAATAAAATTCTTTTTTTAAAAAAATTAGTGTCCCGCCCCTTGGGGGAAAAGAGACTGGAACTCTGCAATTCTATGATTTTAACTCATTGAAGACTGCATGGGAAACTACAATAAAAAAGGCACCTTAGGCACATTGTCGCCAGTCACTGTTGACTTACTGGCTTATATGAGGGTGTTAAGATGCTGTTTTTACAATAGCAGCCTTTCTGTATGAGTGGCATGTGTGCATTGTTGCCATGTGATTGTTGCCGAATTGTGGTTTAAGAAGTGATTGTTGGCAGTGATCCACTCCATAGAAGTTGTGCAACATGTCCTTGTAAATATTTGAAGAGGGGTTAGCCTAGGTGACTTTGGAGGCTGCACCCTGTTCTTTGACTTTAAGACTACGGCGACAGACACTCCCTGAAGCTTATAGCAATTCTTGGTTCAGTTGTGTTAGATCATAATCTACAGGTAGGGCACCATATTTCTTTTTAATATGGTGGGAAGGCTGCATATGCAAAAGGCAGGGGGGTTGAAACCCGAGTGCCAGAGCTTCCTTTCCCCAGTCAGCACTTATTCCAGAATTTCTAGCCCTTTAAGAAAAATTAGGCACTAACAGTTGCATCTTGGCAACCCGTGGGTTGTCTAAGCAACAGAACGCTAAGTCTCCTGTTCGCTAGGGAAGTGTGGAGCTGAATCACAGGGAATATACCACTGCCTAACCTACAGCAAGACTTCTATGCCTCCCCCTGTGGGATAATGAATAAACTAAGCAGCAAAGAATTGACTTCTTGAATAGAAAGTATAAAAGACCCTGAGTAGTGATTTGGTTCTGGAAGGGGGTTCTTTTAGTGCTATTTCTGTTGTTCCGGGATGTGCTGTGTGCCGTAGGTGCAATTGAATTATTCTTAATTATTTGGTCAGTTTTGTCTCTGTGCAGTGCATTAATTTGAAGAAAGAAATCTGGAATGATTGTCAAATGGCATGATTCGGTATGGAAAACTGTTCTGTTCCCTGTTGGAAGTACTGACTGCTGGTAGTGATTAACTCCCATTCCCGTTCTGTACACGTTGCACATTCCTGACCCCATTCTCTCTGTCTCTCTCCCCCCCCCCCTTCCTCATCCTACTTTGCACTAGCAGCTCTCCACTTCCTGTTTAAATTGGCTGCGTGCTGTTGGGTTTCATGTGGCGATGTTGCATTGCTGTGTGAAAATGCCAGGTTCTGCCTCTATGCTTTTTTCCTTCTGCCCTGCCATATGCGCTCGTTCTAAGTTGACCTCTCTCTTCACCCTCCCTGATTCATTGCAGAAACTCCATGGAGATTGGGACCAAAAAAGTGCTGCACTCCACGAACTAAGGACGACCTCTCTGATCTAGCTGAGGAAACAGAACTGCACAGGTGGGCATCCTTAAATTCACATTTGCTTGCATTTTCCAATATCTTTCCAATTGCAGTTCATACGGTTATAGATCCCCTCCTTCTTTGGGCATGGCAGTTGTAGGTGACCATTTCTCTGCACTGCCCATGGTTTCCCATTATGAGGCACTCCCTTTCCCCAGATGAACTGGGGGAGAACCCAGAAGCCAACTCTGGACAAGGGAATGGCTATGGTCTCAAGGGAGGACAGGAGTTCTTCTGATGCAGGCTACAAGCTCCCTTTGCTTCTGTTGTCTTTCCCAACAGTCAACTCCTCTAATGTGAAGTGTAATGTGAAGCATTTCTATATGCCAGGAAGCCCATGTCAGAGAATGCAGATGTCCTTGTGTGTAGGTGTAAACCTGAGTTTGGGGATTTGAGCCCTTCTGCATTCAGCTGGAGGGGAGGCAGGGCCAACCTAGGTGCTGTGATACCCTTACAAGTCTTGTAGCTTTTTGTGGTGATGCTAGCAATCATGCCGGCTTGCTTAAGATATCTAAGCAGCTCACTTCCCCAGATATTCAAGACGTTGTTTTGCACTGAACACTAATCGCTAGGGAACATCACAGCCTTGTAAATAATTATTCAGGAGCATTCATCCATCCCCGGCTCAGTTTGCCTGTGTTTCTTCAGCTGACACAGTGCTGTCTCGGGTGTCAGTCTCTGCACTTTAAAGCTGGGATTGTCCAGTAACACAGCCCAAGGCATGTAGTAATTTATGTCTTCTGGCCTTTAAGTGCCAATGCTGCGGGAGGATTGGCACTGTTTAGTTAGAACAGATGTGCTTCCTTCTCATGCTTTATTGTTGGTGACATTTGTACATGTTTTATATGCATGATGTGTATAAAAGGTGTTTGCGTTTGGAGCTGAATGTTTACATACTTCTGAACGTATTGTTCAAGGAAAGTACTTTAGTAGGTGAACTGCTCCCATATGTATGGACATTATAGGAACGTCCACGTTCAGTAAAGGTATGTGGTGTCCAGGCAAGGCTGCTGCAACTTTCTATCTCCATAATTTTTGCATCATTGACTCGTTGTACTCTGTATGCCAGAAGCAACTTATAGTGCGCATATATATATATATATATATGTTCATTCTTCTTGTTCCACCTGGCCTTTGACTTGGAGTCAATTTGATTCCCTCCCCCTCTTTCTTTTTTCCTTTCTCCTCCTGTGATAAGGCTGCATTTTAATGTTTTAATGTTGTATTTTAATCTTGTTTTTAAGTTGTATTCATTCAACTTGTTTTCATTATTGGTTGTTAGCCGCCCTGAGCCCAGCCTTGGCTGGGGAGAGCAGGGTATAAATAATATTTATTATTATTATTATTATTACATCATTGACAAAATAGCTAATTAGAGGTGGGGCAGGTTTGTTAAACAGAAAAAATTGCCACCTATTCTTGTCCTATATGCAGATGTCTTCTTGAAAAGATGATCTTTGTTCTTCACCATATGCACTCCATTCATAATAAGCTGTGCTGACTGCCTTTACCCTTCTGAATTTTATTCAGGAAGAGTCATCAATTTATTTTATATGACAAATTTATAGGCTGCCTCGTAGGCCATGCCCTCACAAAGTGGTAAGCACAGAAACAATAAGAAACACAACAAATGAGATGAATTATTATGAAGCAGCACCTAGGCCCAATGAAGCCTAAGTATTTCACTCTCTTTCCCTGTGTGTGTGTGTGAGAGAGAGAGAGAGAGAAAGAAAGAGAGAGAGAGAGAGAGAGAGAGAGAGAGAGAGAGAACGAACTTGAAAGTACAGCTGAAGAACACATTAAGAAAAGGCAGACTGGAAAAGAGATGTTAAGTCCCACTTGAAAGCCTGCACTGAAGGCAGTGTGTGTAACTCACTCAGAAGGGAATTCCGTAACCATGGGGCCACCACTGAAAAGACCCCATTTTTTGTGCCTGGCAACCTAATTGCTCATATATATAGGGGCAACAAAGCATTAAACATGATGGTGTTTCCTGCTTGGCAGGGGGTTGGACTCGATGGCTCTTGTGGTCTCTTCCAACTCTATGATTCTATGATACTGGTGGGCATATGACCAGGACCTCCATAGCTGATTTTAGTGAATGAGCAGGGTCATATAACCAGGTCTCAAGTTGTTAAGGGCTTGAAAAGGTCGGCACCAGTACTTTGAATTGGGGCCCATAAATGCTCTGAGGGGAGTTTTAAAAATGGATTTTAACATAGGAATTATAATCATTGTGAACCTTGCGACGGTAGGTGCAATTACATTTATCCAGCACTGAAAGCCTGGTGGTTTTGACCTACCAATGCCGCCTTGGATCAAATTAGACTGGAAGCTTATAAGGAAAACCAGAGATTTAGCTGTTGCCTCTTTAGTACAGTCATCTCACACCTTTGGAGAGTTGAGAGGTGCTGCTCTTGATGAAATAAGTGAGTAGCCTAGCATCTAAACTGTTCCAGCTCATTGAGGAATTGAAAAGGCTCTTAGACATGCCTGGGTAAACATTATGAACTGGCACAGCAGCAGCTAATATTTCCCACACTTCAGATTTCCAGCCTGAGGAAGAGTTCTCTGCAGTAAGTAATGCTGCCCAGCATTTTAAATAACTAGTTTTATTTATATATAAATAAAGTTGGGCCGACTTAAGACCGCATCCTGTTTGCCTTGGAGGGAAACACTGAATCTTTG
This sequence comes from Podarcis tiliguerta, assembly GCF_965153285.1. Lineage (NCBI taxonomy): Eukaryota > Metazoa > Chordata > Lepidosauria > Squamata > Lacertidae > Podarcis > Podarcis tiliguerta. Next base: position 68,161,378 of record NC_139541.1, read on the forward strand.
GGGTGACATCGCCTTTACCTCCTGAGGCAAGGTTAATCTTGGTCTGAACTCAATAAGGAGGCTTCGGCACCTGCACCCTCCGCAGAATTTCAGGCTGTGCCAGAAATTATGACTCTGTGGTTTTTGTGCTTTCTGTGTAATGGAATTGCCCAGATTCAGTGAAAGGAAGAAGCCTTGTAAGATTGCATGAAGTGTCATATAATGGAATTGCTGTTGAGGATGCATGGTGCTTTACAGAGCTGCAGCAAACCAGATTCTCTTGCTTCGGTTGTGTACAGTTCAAAGGTGGGCAGGGGAGGGGAGGAAGAAGACTGGAATTGGCAGCAAGTTTGTGAATAAACAGAGTTATGCATGTGCCTGATTGCTAGTGTTAGAGACTCAGTGGCAGGAAGAACATAAATGTTCTCTGAATCTTGTGGACATGAGTGGGTTGAGTGCTTTTGGCACTTGTGTTTCGCTTGTGGGCTTCCCATCAGCATCTGGCCTGTGAGAACAGGACGCTGAACCAAATGGGAATCACCAGAGTTCCTTCTTAAGCTTTTCTCTCTCTGTGTCATCTCTAGAAGGCCTGGCTTGGCTTAGAACATAAAGGTGGATGGTGCAGATACTCAGCATAGTTTCGCGTCTACCCTCCCCTTCGAGGAAGCCTTGCCTAGTGGCAGAAAAATACCTTCCTTACTGACAGAGCTGATAAGATATCATTCCTGTGGAGGATTAAAAACCTCCCATGTGGCCCAGCTTTTCACACCCTGGTCAGAAATGTGCAGTGTGATTCCTGAGAGAACAGGATCACCAAGGAAGTTGCGAGATCAGAACCTGTTTCTTTAGTAGTAGTCCTGGGAGTGGGGGGTGGTCAGTACTCAAGTTTCAAGTTGCCAGCTGGAAAATTGCTTTATTTGGCAATGTCCTGTGCATTCCACAGTGAGGATGTGTTTGATACGCAGACTTTTGAAAGAGGCAGCTCTGTGCTGAGCTGTTTCAGTTTCGGTGCTTCAGGCCCTCCCCTCTTCCAGTTTCTGACTGAAGCAAATGGGCTATGTGTTCTTATTTTAGTCTCGGCCCATTCTTTGCCAAATTCAGCCAGGTTTTGAAAAGATGGCCAAAGCACATACTTCAGTTGCTGCCCTTCATCTTTTCCCTTTAACGTGAAGTTTCCTTCTGAAGTCTATCCAGTTTCTGAGCTTGCCTTCATTTCAGTTGAGAGAGAGAGAGTGAAGTACCCCATACTTGAAAAATGCAGACTATGAGTGTGGAGGATAAAGAAAGTTCTTTTCTCATGCAGGACTTTGTTTTTCCCTTCTCGTGGTTCCCTAGGCAGGTTTGGCCAATAAGTTCAACAGGAAAAGAGGTGCATCCATTGCTCAGTCCTAGCTATGGGCTTGTGAGCATGATGCTTGTGATGGTTGGACTAATCTGCAGAGATCCCAATGAGGGTTTGACAGGGAAGGGGTGGGGGAAGTGTAGTTGGACAAGGGGAGCCATAAGGATGGTGTGAAATGGAGCTGATAAGTTATGGGAAAGAACTTTGTAAGCATCTCCGGAAAGTTCGCTCATCTTATGCCGGAGCTACTGAAGTCAAAAAAGGAAGAGGGTAGCACCAGTGTGAATTTTAAAGAGGTGAAATTCCCAAGGTGCAGAAAGCAATTTATTGAGTGTGCTTTCCAGTTTGACCAAGCCGTGGCTCTATTTTAATGGCTCTTTCATTATTAATGTACTGGTTAATGAGCAGCCCATAACTTGTCCGTGAGGTTGGTTGCTTCTATAATGTGACTTCTGGTTCCTAGATCTTCAGTCTGACATGGGTTGGCTACAAATTCCAGGGGGGAATAGTTCCTGGTGAAGAGATGGCCTGATTATGTGGGGAGAGGCCCTTTGAGGTTAGTTTATTTAGACTGGAGTTGAAGTGTCCTTCTGCACTTGATGTAGAAGCCTAGCTCATTATCATTACCTTCAAATCAATGACCTCTTGTTTTGTTTAAAGCTCTCTGAAGGAAGACTCAGTAGAAATGCATTTCCCAGGACCTGGAGCTTCTCCTATGTCTTGGTCTCTGAGTCCTAAACCTCTCTTTCCCACCCCCACCCCGCCCCCGAGAACTGACACTGGTAGCTGGATAAGGATCCTGATGAGATAAAGGGCTTTTTGGCCCCACGCTTTATAGGCACAGCCCTGCGTTCTAAAGTTCAATGTCCACGTCAGAAATTTCCATTCTGATTTTATCCCGTGAACTGCCCTGAGATATAGATCAATAAATAACTGCAGGTACATATTCAATAAATAATATATATACATATAAGCACTCTTTCTCTCTCTCTGGAGCTTTCCCCATGAAAACCTACTTTTTAAAGCTGAAGCACAACAAATGGCAATTCAGGTTTTCTGCGGATTGCTGCTTGCTCCGATTCAGCTGTAATGAGTGGGTTTTCACAGGGAAATCTCTGGGGCAAAAAGACAAAGGCACAGAGCTTTAAAGTATGGACCATGCTTGGAAAGCGCAGAGGAAAGGTAAGTGTGGATAAGCCCAAGGATAATATTTGATTTTGGATCAGTTACTCTTAATTGCCTTCACTATCCTGCTCTAACTAGCAATATCACAAGCCAGGGTTGTGCAGTAGGAGGTTAGGTAGTGGCAGCTGCTCCCACTGGTTCCTCCCTGTCGTCCAGCCCCTTACCTCAACTGCTGTGCAGCACACCACCTGCTAGCCAGCGGCAGCCTTACTTTGAATGAAGGCATGACTTTGACCTTGCTTACCGTTTGTGGTTTGGAGCTCAGGTCACATGGCATGGCAAGGCAGAGACTCTAGCTTGTTGGCAGCCACGGGGAAAGGAGCACTGCAGGAACTTTTGAATAACATGCTCCAGCAATCTACTTATTCTTGTTAAACCGTATTTCCAGAATACAATAATGTGCATCAGGAAAGGGGGCTGTAGAGCTGATCAGACAGCTTTTAAAACTTTGGCTCCATTGCTACATTGTCACACCAGCCTTCCGCTCTTTCTTTTATTTGTGGGGGCTGCAGGGTAGGACGAATCCTCCGTGTTGGTGTCAGGCTTGAGAAGCATCTCCAGATTGCAGTGTTCTTGTACTACCCTGTTTGCCTCCGCATAGGCTGCTGAAACGGCTCCAATTCACTGCACTGCTTTAGATGGTAGAATGTTCAGGTCCCAAGAAGGCTGCCTAGGAAAGGCCCCAGTGAATTCATCTCTGCTGCATTTGTTTTGCAACGACAAACTGCGTCATTCATATTGAATGACCTGACGTGGGCATCCTAACGGTGATCCAAAGTCTGTAAGGAGTCAGAAATGCCATGGCGCACCTGTAGCAGCAAAACCAGATGCCTTCGTCTGCCGCAGCTGCAACAAAACATGTCTCTCCCACATTGGTCTCTGCAGCCACAGCGGGCGCTGTGACTCTCCAATGGTTTGACGCTACCCCTGAAGGTGCACTCTTCCTTTATCTCCCGAGACAGACGGGTGCCAAGAAATGGAGTTGGTGGTTTTGCTAAAAGCTATTATTTGCTGATTGGAAATCATGGCAGTTGCTCCCATAAAAGCCATTGTGTAATATATATGCCTTTTGTTAACAGCAAGCACACTACTTATCTGTGTTTGCACACTGGCTTTGAGCCACTTGGATACTTTTCTACCAGTTGTGCAGTACCTCCTACCTTCACATATTAATAGTTGGGTTAGAAAGGAGAGCTACAGTTTAAGTTTTCTCATACCTAAACCTTCCTATCAAAATGCTGGTCTATATCTTTTTTAAAAAGGTATAGAACAATATCATGGCAACAAAGAAGGAAGTTTTCCAACTTGGTTGCAGCCATGAAGGCAAAACCAGCTACACACCTAATCCCATTTCCTAATCTGTTGGGTTTGACTAAGTGATGTAAGAACGCTCCTCTTTCTTCCCAAATGAAGCAAGATGCCCATGACTGAGCCTCTTGCTTTGGGCAGTGGAACAGCTCAGTGAATCTGGAAGGGTCAGCTCTTCCCTGAAGGTTTTAATTAGGGTTGCCTATATGTGACATCTATGTGGGGTGTGGGTGGCTCTGTGGTCTAAACCACTGAGCTTAGGGCTTGCCAATCAGAAGGTTGGCGGTTCGAATCCCTGAGACGGGGTGAGCTTCCATTTCTCGGTCCTAGCTCCTGCCAACCTAGCAGCTCCAGAGCATGTCAAAGTGCAAGTAGATAAATAGGTACCGCTCCGGCGGGAAGGTAAATGGTGTTTCCGTGCACTGCTCTGGTTTCCCCAGAAGCAGCTTAGTCATGCTGGCCACATGACCCAGAAAAACTGCCTGCGGGCAAACATTGGCTCCCTTGGCCAGTAAAGCCAGATGAGCACCGCAACCCCTGAGTCGTTTGTGACTGGACTTAACTTTCAGGGGTCCTTTACCTTTACCTTTATGTGTGATTCATTTCATTCTTTCTTCTATCGCCCTGGAACATCTCTTACAGGAATCTCTTGGGCCATTTCCTTGTTCCTCCTTAGCTGTTGCCAGTTGGCACTGCTCCGAGACACCTGTTGTGCTGCACAGGGTGTGGGCGGGTAGCAGAATAGGTAACCAAAGCAGGCTACTTCTCTCACTTATAGGTACGGAATGTGCTGCTCCACGTTGCACTCCCCCAAGCCCTTTCCTGCTGCGTTAACTGAGATTCTGCAATCGGGTAGATTATTACAGCATAATAATTTATTAGCCTTCACCCTTGGGTGTCGGGGCAGCTTGCAACAATTAACACACGTTAAAAACAGTTTAAACAACTTCCAGTCACGGAAATAAGGTGGGTGCTAAAAGCATACCTAGCAAGTGTCAAAAGCCAGGGTGAAGAGGATCTATACAACCCAAACGCTGAGATATGTGAAGTGGCTGGCAGCTGGAGGCCCAAGGGCCTAATATTGGAAACCCAAGAGTGGACAAGGTGCATGGAAAGGGCTGCGGCAAGGGGACCCGCGCCTGTTCCCATCCCTCCCTCCTCCCTCAAGTGTTGCAGATAGCAACAGCTGTGGACGAAGGTTCTATGTACATGCAAAACATGGCTTTTGACACTTTAAATGAAGCAGCTCCGGGGTATGGAGGAAGGAGGCTCTGGCAACATTATTCTAAGAACAACTGTGTTGTGGTCAGAGCATGATAGTATCTGGGAGAACCCAGATTCAAGTCACCATTCAACTATGGAGTTCCATGGGAGGAGAGGCATGCAGACTGTTTTAAGTTTCCCAGGAATGTAGGAAACTGCCTTATGCCTAGTCAAGACCTTGCTCAGAATTGTCTCCTTGGACTGGAAGCAGTTCTCTAGCATTTCTGTCAGGGGGCATTCCCAGTCCTTCCTGTAGATTGATCTGCAACTGAGCTTAACATATTGTTCCCTTTTTTTACTTGAAAGCTGCCTAGCTTAATCCTTTTGTGTTTCCTTGGTTTTTTGGGGGAGGGAGTGTAAGCAAAAAAAAATTCTGCTATCCTATTTCTTTCGGTCTGCCACTTGTCCTAACTTCTTTCCCCTCCCTGGTGCATATGTTCGCCATGTTATGTTGCTATGCCTACCACCCACTCCCACGTTCTCCTTTCCTGTGGACACCTCTCATTTGGCAGGTGTGCAGCTTGTTTTTTGCTGCACTGAGACTTCTCATGCAGCTGCAGAGACAGGAAGATGCTATTACTGTTAGTTGCTTTGTCTCGCGGTGCCACGTCTGTCCATACTTGTGCTTGCTGCGAGCAGATCGTCTTGTGTATAACAAAATGTCTGGGCTGGGCTCTGGATGTGAACTCCCCCCCCCCCCCCCGCTTTCAGAACCTTACCCTTGCACATGAAACGTTTGGGGGCAAGGAGATGCATTTTCTTATAAGCATCCAAGCGAAAGCTGAGCGTTGTGAACGTCAGGAGGCTGATCAGATAATCAAATCGGCATTAAATGGTTTTCGAGCGAAGATGATCCTTGCTTTTAGGCGATGCATGCATGGGTTGTAAATGGCTATTCTCTCCCCAAAGACACGGAATGCCTCTTAAAAATGGTGCTTCTCTGCTACAGTTTGTACTTGCATTAAAAGTAGTTTCTTCCCCACCCCACCCCCAAAACCTGCTGATACTTTAATTGGGACACCTTTTTTAGCCCATCAAAATGTTTGTGCATAAAAAAAAAATGTTAACCTGACGAATGAGCATTGCCTGTACTCATTCTACCTTCTGCTGCTTCCAACAGGTCACTGTCTTCTGTTTCCCTTGCTGCTGCTGCCTCCACCCTTCAGCCCAGCTGCACCATGGATAGATGATCCTGGCCCTGCCTCAGCCATGCTGCAGTTGCGTGGCCGCTACCTGCTGCTCTTCCTAGGGGTGCAGCTGGTGGTGATGGCTCTGCTGTACCACGATGGCTACCGCAAGCGTGTTGCCTATTTCCTGGGCATCTTCTACAAGGGGGGCACATTGACTATATTGTCCAGCCTACACAATGTTTCGCTGCCAGGGGACGTCTACGCCAACCTCAGCCTGATTGCCCGGCCCCCTCTGCCCCCAGAGGAACTTCCGTACTGTCCAGAGGCATCTCCTTTCCTTGGTAAGGGCTTCTCTGTTCTTGATCCTGGTTCTGGTTAGGAACTGGCGATTTGGAGTCAGCCCTAAGATTTGAATGGTGTTGGGCTGGCATGGTTGTTCTGAACTTAAGAGTCACAGAAGCTGTAATGTATTGTTTCATTGAACCAGCCAGCCATCTGGAAAGGTTTTGGGTGGCGCGTGAAAGGCAAAAATGAGCATGAAATAGTAAATTCTGAGCAAGCTTTCGGGTCAATTTTGTCTCCTTGTGTGTAGCGTACTAGTTCTGGGACTAAAGAGTTCAGTGTAATTCAAAAGCTTGCTTCATGTTTACAACGCTCTGGCCCTGGGAAAGAAGACACAAATTCTGGAAGAAGAGTACGGCAATAGTGATTTTTGAATAGATATGCCTAGTGATGAGAGACCCCCCCCCCAAAAAAAAGAGACTTGAGGATTGTGGGCCCATCGTAGAAGTGATCTTCCATTAAGCCATGAAGTGCTCTGTGAAATGAGAGAAGTGGTTCTCTCTCCTCGACCCATGCCCCCTTTCTTGTCCAGTGTGACTAGTGAAAGCATAGTGATAACTCAGTTCATAGAGCATGAGGCTCAATCTCAGAGTCGTGGGTTTGAGCCCCATCTTGGGCAAAAAAAACCCTGCATTGCAGGTGGCTGGACTAGACGACTCACATGGTCCCTTCCAACTCTACAATTCTATGATTCTTTAAAGTTTGCAGGGATGACCAGGGATAGAGCTGGTGGAGAGTCAAAAGAACCCTGGAACTGACTAGGAGGCTAATGCTCATTTTAATCTAAAATGAAAATGTTTTGAGGTGTTCTCCTCTTGAGAACTCTGGGTCACGTTGGCTCTTAGCCTGCAGTCTGCTGACTACCTAGGCAGTGGGGATTGTTTGCCTTACCCCTGTCTCTGCTCGCCTGCAGGAGGCCCCATTCGGGTGACTTTCCCCGCAGGGCTGTCTCTGGATGATATTGTGCGGAAGAATCCCCTTGTGACCAAAGGGGGGCGCTACCGCCCGCCCGACTGCGATGCAGTCCACAAAACAGCTGTCATCATCCCCCACCGCAACCGAGAGCAACACCTCAAGTACCTGCTCTACTACCTGCATCCCTTCCTGCAGCGGCAGCAACTCACCTATGGCATCTACATCATCCATCAGGTGCGTTGCCACAGCCGTGTGTGAGCTGGGCAGGGCAGGAGGTTTGAATAATTATTATTATAATTAATAATTTTATTATTTATGCCCCACCCCACATCTCGCTGGGTTTCCCCAGCCACTCTGGGCTGCTCCCAACAGAAGAGTCTCCGTGGCTGCTGCCTGTCCCTGCATTAATGTGTGGCCTCTCTCTCTCCTTAGGAGAGGAGGGAATAGAGGCAATAGCTCTATTGTTAATGGAGGAGTGCCCAGTGAAGGCAGGTGGGCAGGCAAAGCTTTTTTCAGCACTAGGCCTCAGTAGGGGGCAGTGGGTTGCGCTCTGATTGCTGCAGAGAGGGAAAGCTGTAGTTCCTTCCAAAAAGTGCAGTGAATCATGATTTCTGCTGTGCTGAGTCTGATCTCTGGAGAGGTGGGGAAGAGTCGGGCACAAGGAAAGGAACCCTAGCAAGAGTACTACGGGGTGGGGTGGAGCTGAGACTGGGTATGGGGAACGGGCAGGGACCAACCAGCACTCAGCGGTTTGAGCTCACCGAACTCCTTGGAGGGGGAAGAGATAAGGTAAGGAACCTCGGATGTAGATGAATGAGTCCCCACTGGAGCATGCCCTAGCCAAGATAGAAATGTAGTAGGTGGTTCTGGAGGAGCTGTCAAATGCAAGGATGCCAGAAGTCAGCGTGGAGGAAGGAGACTATTTTAATGTAGCGCCTACTGGCGACTGTCCTGGATGTGAGAGTTTAGCACTTTAGGGGAGCTAGTTTTTACACACACACACACACAAAGCTCTGGTGTAAATGCCACCCATCTCTTTCTCAGGCTGAGAACTACACTTTTAACCGGGCCAAACTCTTGAATGTGGGCTTCAAGGAAGCTATGAAAGACGAGGACTGGGACTGTATGTTCTTCCATGATGTGGACCTCATCCCTGAAGATGACCGTAATGTGTATACCTGCGACCGTTTCCCCAAGCACGTGGCTGTTGCCATGGACAAGTTTGGCTACAAGTAAGCTTCTTGGATTTGGGTCTGTTTCCATAGGAATGCTTCTCTACCCCTCCCAACACCCTTTCCTTCTTAAAATAGAGATGCCCAGTCTCCCTTCTGAAAACAAGATCACACTGAAAACCACTGCTTTCTCGTGTGTTTCTAGGCTGTTTTCTAGATGCAGATATGGGGAGTGTGCTGGAAGAGTTAGAATGTCAGACTAGAACCAGAGAAACCTGGGTTCAAATATTCACTCAGCCATAAGGCTTACTGACGGGACCTTGAAGCAGTCATCCTCCCTCAGTCTACTTTGCAAGATTGATGTGAGGATAAAGCAGGGGAAGAGTCAAAAGATGCTGTTTTGAGCTTGTCGGAAGGGCAGCTGCATTACAGGTGGGAGCTGATAGAGAAAACCTTTCTGCATACAGCAGCTCAGCTGTAGGGGAAGGTTGGTGCTAAAGAACTGGAAGCCTAGGCAGACCAGTGTTAGAAGCTCAGATGTATAAGCTAGGTGCCAAATGGCTCCTTAAACCAAGGTTGCAGTCGCCAAAACGGAATGTCTAGTTGCCATTTTAGGGCAAGACGGCTCTGAAGTCTTATTTTTCAAATGATGGGTTGACTGTGATTATCAGTTTAACATCTGGCTTGTTCAGATGACAACCTTGAGCTAGGTTAAGAACTCTGAGGACTTAAAGAAGACAAGTCATTTTATCCAGGGAGTCTACATAAATACTGGCTTACTCCTACCTCTTTTTCTTAATGGTGACATGGACCGTTCATAACTTAAGAATATTCTTCACAACTGTGAGCAGGGCAGTGGGGTGGGGCAAGTGACAACAATTACGTAACTATAACGTTTTTCACCGCTGCTGCTACACAGAAAAAGCATTTTGGTTGCTGACATTCATTCTGACTATGCAGATAAAATATGACTGATAGAATTGTACAGGATAATGGTATTAGGGTGTGAAAAGAGTCAAGATCCAATGATCCCCAGTCATTCACCTCCAGATGCTGGAGGTGTCAGGTGCCATCCTGGTGCCCAGACACCTTCACTTGGTTGCAAGTGGCCGATAGCCAGGTACGAAATGCGCTTGGAACCTGTCTAATTTTGATCACTGGACAGGGCCCTGCTCTAGAAATGGTCCTCCTGAAATGCAGTGTACTGCTGCCCTTAAAAACCCTAAAATGATATGCATGCTTCATGCAGTGAAGAGAGTGAGGTCCTCTCTATTAGCTGCCATTTGATTCCTCTTCCAGAACTCTCCCTCAGGTCATTCCATGTGAATTGGTCCCTGAATTTATTGCTTTTCCTTTTCCTTCCACATTCCTTTTTCCTTTCATGTTAGATCTATTGGTCTGTAAGCCTGTGGACAGAACCTGTGCTTGTGAATGTAATATTCACATAGTAATATTAGATGCCCATATCTCTGTGGCAGCTGAGGTCTTATGTGTTTCCTATAGAGATTCCTGTATGCATGGTAGTAGCTGGTGGGCTATGTGTAAATAAATGTCCTCTTAAATTCTTGCAGGCTTCCATACAAGTCCTACTTTGGAGGGGTTTCTGCACTCAGTCCAGAGCAATACATGAAGATGAATGGCTTTCCCAACAACTATTGGGGCTGGGGCGGTGAAGATGACGACATTGCAGTCAGGTAAAGGTGGTCCTTGATGCTAGATAAGCTCCAGTTCCATCCCTTCAGCATAAAGCCCAGCAGCTTTAGGGGGATTAGGCAACTCTATTCACAAAGGTTTAAGGTGGCATGGCTGAGGATGGGACCCTAGGAGTCCTGGTTCTCAAACTTTCTCCCATGTATTGCCCTAGAGTTTGTGTCGGAGCATAGGAAATATTGGCAAGGAGGGATTGGGCAAGCTTGGGTAGGAATCCTGGGTAGGAATCCAGGATTGTTTTATTCTGTTCTTGCTGTTGCCCAGGGGTGGGGCAAGGAAGAGGAGCTATGAGTGGCATGGCGCAGATTTGAAGGCACTGAAGCACTGCATTGCTTGAGTGTGTAATTGTAGCACTTGTGCCTCTGCTGAAACGCCATGTGCACTCCTGCTAATGCTGCATTGTCAATCGCCTTCTCTGCAGGGTAGCGCTGAGTGGGATGGTTATCGCTCGCCCATCTACTCAGTACGGCCGCTACCGTATGATCAAGCATGGACACGACAAGGGCAATGAGCAGAACCCTAAGAGGTGAGTAGAGGAGGGGACTACTTGGGGCAGAAATGTGGCCTGAACAATTGCAAATGGACTGCTGTCTTGTAAACTAGGTGGTTAAGTGTGATTGTATGTAGCTACTCTGCATCCTCCTTAATGCACCCTGCCAAATCCTCTGGGCCAGGGTGAATGTCCACTGTAGGTAGTATGACGGATGAGTAACTCCCAGAGAATAGTCATATTTAGATATTTTGTGCTTGAGGGAGTGAAGCCCCCAGCAGTGGCCAAGCTGGGGTGGAGGCATGGAATGTTCAGTTGTTTTAACGGTTTGCAGTCCAGTTTCTGTGAGAGAAAGGAAGGTTGTCATTATGGCTGGCCTGAAGACATCACACAAGGGTAAACAAAGAACTGCTAAGAAGTCCCGGGATGGGGAGATTCTAAAGAACTGAGAGCACAGACAGATGTTTTTGTTTTTGTGATGTGATTTTCCCTTAATGCTATTTCTGGTGTGGCAGAGCTTGCCAACACTCCGTTGTGGTGGTGCAAAATAACCTGGACTGGAAATTTTGTAGCAAAAGAGAACTGGATAGTTGTTTCCAATCCATTTGTAAAACCCAGGCCCCCACCATTACCAACCAGGGCTGTTGGTCCTTACTGCCCACTCTGAGTTGCCATATCACAAGGATAGAGGGGGAGTAGAAACTGTACAATTGGTAGAAATTGCATGTTGGACTCAAAACGTAAAAACCTTATGCACCGTTGGAGCTTTGGCTCAGTCCTCAAACCTTCCTTGCTTGCTAGTTATGCACATCCACTCCTGCTTGTAGGCTGTATGTGTAGTCTTGCCGCTTTCCTATTTCCTGCTTGGTGTGTTTTTTCAACTTCGTCCGTCTGCCATCTATTATCCTCCAGTCCCTGCTTTTTCAAGCATTCTCCTTCCTTCCTTTTCTCCTCCCCACCTGCCACGTATAGCTGCTCCTGATCTTAAGCTGTGAAGTTTCTTCAGAGCACCCACTTCATCATTGTGAGTGGTTTGTATTTTTCGGCAGGTATAGGCATGGGTATTTGCAACTGTTTTTCCCGTTATTGACAAACATGACACTGTCCTCCTCGCCTTGTTACAAAACATTGACCACACCCATACCATTTCATTACTGGAAAATCTGTGTAAAAAGAATACGTAAGCTTCTCCTAACCTGCAAATCCAAGGAGCTGCACTTTGGGCGGGGAGGTGGTAGGAGAAGGGCTCTAGTTCTCGTGCTTGACTCTGAATTTGTCTTACAGATTTAACTTGCTGGCCAAGACGAGGAGAACGTGGAAGCAGGATGGCATGAACACACTGGAGTACGAGCTGCTCTCCAAGAAACTCCACCCCCTCTACACAAATATCACTGTCTTCATTGGCACCGAGAAGGGAATGCGCCATTCCATGTGATGCACTAGCCACAGAGTGGCCTGGGGACAGGAGCCCCACCCTGCCACTTCTCTGGGACCAAGGAAACCAAAGAATCCACAGGGAGATGGACAGCCCTGAGCATTGTGGCCATCATGCGCTGACTGTCGTGTCTAGCAAGGTGCTAGGGGTACTGCATACCAGGGACTGGATGGGGACTCCACACAAAGACTTCGCCTCCCCTCCCCTGGAGTGTTTCTCTCTTGAGGGCTGGATGCAGTCTGACTTTACAGGACTCCGTTTGTGGGATGCCTTTCATACCTTGGTTGAAGGAGCGGCACGGTAGCTTGAGCAGAAAACCAGGATTGTCCTTTGCAAGTCTGAACCTCTGCAGCTGCTGTGCCATGGTTTGTCTTTCTTATTAAAGTGCAATTTATTTTAAAGCGTGTGGCCAAGTAGCAGTTTCTCTTCTGGAGCAAGAGCCTAAGAGGGAAGCTGTTAGCAGCCATCTCTCCTGGGCCAGTTGTGCTCTTCGCCAGGAAGGCAAGAGAGGGGCTGTATGAGGGCCAGAGCTGATTGGCAGGTCAACACACTAGCGCTGGGATGGCCCAGGCAGGTAGCAATGAGTTGTGCTGGAAGACATGGTGGGCTTATAGGCAGACTATCAGCAGTGTCTAAGGAGATGTGATAAAATGCCAAGCTAGCTTGTTGCTCGCTCTTGCAAAGGCAGTTATTCTGAAGAGGTCCCTTCTGTTCACCCTCTTCCTGCGCTGCAGAAAGGATTGTAGCTGGATTTCCACCCCCACCCCCCTTTCTTGGATGAGTGGATCTCAAGGATCTCTGCTTTTACAGCTGTGTGGGCTCAGCTGGTTCACTGAATTAGTATATGCAAGATGACCCCTTCTGTAATAGTATTGGTCTCTCCAGAGCAGGTCCTACCTACTGGGATTTGTAACAGCCACAAATAGCAATAGAGCTGAAATTAGGATTGGAACTTATTTTTAGCTCTTGTGATTTGAAAATGTGTTCACCATCAGCTTGGAAGACAGATGAGTTGACCATTTACTATACAGTGGTACCTCAGTTTTCGAACGTAATCCGTTCCGGAAGACAGTTCCAAGTTCTGAAACATTCGAAAACCGAAACTCAATAGTTGACAGGGTCTTGCACTCAGCGGAAGCCACATTTCCTGTTCGTCATCCGTGGCGTGTTCGAAAACCAAAGAATTTACAGTTTATGGCGTTCAAGTTCCAAAACATTTGTCCATGGAGACGTTCGAAAACTGAGGTACCACTGTAGTTTGTATTGATTAAACTAGGTGGTGACAATTTTGCTTTGCAGTTTCTCAGGTGTTGTTCTTCCACAGCTATCTCCAAACTCTTAAAGAGTTCAGTCAAATCCCTTCAACATCTGAAGGAATCAAGACAATGCAATGAACATGGCTGCAGCCATGCTTTTTCCAAAGGTACCTTAAGTAATCCTCAGAACTGTGGAATCAGCCATGCCAATGCATAAGCTGAAGGAGTTGTGATAAAATGTGCAAGTCTGGCTTGAACCTCCAGAGCAATCGTTTATATGAAAAGGAAGTAAAATGTGCCCTAAAAGAGAACAGTGATATTGCAAAGTAACTAAATGAATTATTTGTATCCATTGTGAAAGATGCTGGGCTGATACCTGATCCTCAGCGGCCTTTTTGAGGGAGGAATCTGAATAATTGAGACAAATGGCTGTGACAAATAGAAGCCCTGGTGCTTATTATCAGATGGCTGGGTCTGAATCAGATCCATTCCAAAGTTATTAAAGGAACAAGTGCAAAACTGCTGATCTTCTAACAGAGATATGCAACTTATCCCAAAAATCAGTTTCTGTACCAGAGGATTGGAAAGTAACCATATATATATAGAAAGGGAGTGGTTCAGGTGTGAACCCAGGAAATGAAAAAGCTAGTAAGCTTAATAAAATTCTATCAAGTATATAGAAGTTACAAACCTTTCTGAAGAAGAATCAGCATGGCTTCTGCAAAGGAAAGTTCTGTCTCACATCTTTTAACTTTAGTCTGTCAACAGGAATGTGGATGGGATGATCCTGGAGGCACTTGGGCCTTTGGACATTTGGGCAATACCTCACTAAAGCCTGCTGCATAAACTGTTAGTCACAGCACAGAAGGACCTCTAATGGATCGGTAACTGACTAAACAACAGAAAGAAGAGAGCAGGAATAAATGGGACAGTTTCACAACGAAAGGAAGAAAGAGAAAATATATTGTAGTAGTTTATAAATGAGATGGCCAAACACTAAATTATTCAAGATTATCAAACCCTAAATGGATTAGGAAGTTTAAAAAAAAGATCTCCAAATTTGCAAACGAGGTTCAATATAATGGGGGCAAAACCTCCTAACTTTCGATATACTCTGATGGGATTTTAGCTAGTGCTGATTAACAAAGATGATCTCGGGGTTGTGGAAGAAAGCTCACTAAAAATCGTGGCATATAACTACAAACAAATAATTCATCGCTAATGATTATTAGGTAAGAGAATGAGAAGGAAACTGCCAGTGGTAAAAAGCCCTTGGCATAATGACGTTAGTTGCTGCTGCTAAAATAATGCTGGATAATAATGGACCCATTGTGTGGCTCAGAATAGGTAGCTTTCTGAGGTCTTGCAAATATTGTTCGCTGTTTCTAGATGTCCTATCTCAAAAATGATACTGTACATTTGGAAGTAGTACCGGCAAGGACAACTAAAATTATCTCTAAATGAAAGGCTACCGTGGTTGCGGGTGAAAAAAAAGGAAGAAATGATTGTTTTTGATGGTTGTAAAATTATGTAGGGTATGGAGAAAGTGGTTAAAAAGTTTTTTCTCCTTTTCAGTACTGTAACTCATCACCCGATGAAGGTGGCATAAGATTCAAGACAGATGGAAAGTACTGTATATTATTTCTTAATGGAATTTACTGCCACAAAATGTGGTGACCACTAGCTTATTACATGACTTTAAAAGATCTGATAAATTCATGGAATGGTTATATGCAACCCAGGCTCCCAGGCCGTGTCCTATACACAGTGGGAGGCTTGTTTCCTTCCAGAGGCATCTGCTTTGCCACTGGCCCCAAGGCCTCCCACTTTTCCCATGAGCAAAGGGCTCCAATACCCCAAACATTTTGGACACATCACTGATTTGAATAAAAATCTGCATTGTAAAGATGTGTGTTAAGACTGGCAGTTTCAATCTGTTTTCTGGCAATGCCCAGGGCCTACACGCTAGTTTCTGAATGAGAGACTGAGTAAGTTGAGGCTTCCACGGTCTACCTTTGGCAATGTGCTGGTAGAACAGGAGTAACACAAAAGTGTCCCAAATTTCAGCAGCAGCTGTGCTGTCCACCTTCCTGTTCTACTTCTTGAAAGCCATCTGTTCTCTTGCTCACGAATAGTGAAATGGTTCACTATTGCTGCAAGCCAGGTTAACATGTAACCACTGTACGACAGAGATGGAGAAGCGGTGGGCCCACCAACTGATGTTGGACACAACTCCCATTGACCATGGATGCTGAGACTGCAAAGAGCTGGTGTCCTCTACAGCATCTGGAGGGCTACAGGTTCCCCGACATTGTGGAACAGACATTTATAGAATAGCCTTCTTAGCCAAGCTCCTTCAACGTCTGCTGATTCGTGTGGTTCCATTACATGAACTAAGCTTGGACATCTCTCCCATAGCTTTGCTGTTATGCTACCCACATTGCGGACTGGGGGAGGTTGTCATGACTGCAGAGATTTTTAAAATTATTATTATCAACCAGATTCATTCTGCCTTCCTAGAGTGTGGGATATAAATATGAAGGAATAAAGCTGCATGCTGAATGAGTAGTATGAACCCCATACTACATGAATAGTCCAGCATTCTGCTCCCACCCGCCCAAGCAGGACATGAAAACAATAGCTTTGTTTGCATAATTTGTCCAAAGGAAACAGGTGAGTGCATTTCAGGGGTAATAGGTATTTGAAGTGACAGGTCTTATTACCCTATTTTCCTTTGAGGGAGGCTGCTACATACAGCCTAAAAGCTGGGCCAGGGTATGTGCAGGAAACTACTTGTTAGGACAATTTGGGCGCAGGGTGAGGTGATACAATTTTAGACTCTCCACTGAATAACGTGAGTGTAACTAAACTATCACATCATTCCCCGCCCCACCCCCAATCTGTTTAATATTTGTGAGCAACTCTGATGAAATGAGAGCAGAGTCTGACATGTGGCATTCTATTTCACATTGTATATGATTGGTGTTTTCATTTAGGACTTCTGGGCTTTTCCAAACTAATAGAGCTTAGAATAGTAGCTCAAATCAAACACATACACTCTAAAATGCCCATCACATTAATTGAAAACAAAGGGTTAGTACCGAGGTACAGTTGTGTACCTCGATACTACCCCTTATTCTCTCCTGTATAAATGTTATGCATTTGGTCATTTCCAATAATTTCTTAATTTACAAAGAGGTACAAAAGGCTGCAGAGGCAGGGATCCATGAATTTTAGCTGTGCAGTTTGTTACCAACTGAACTGTGGCATCATCTGAGACCAAGCCCTCCTGCCATTTTGAAAAGATTGCTCTGCCTCAATTTATTGTGAGATGCATTTTAAAAAATAATAGTGGTGACATACAATGAAGGCTTTCCATGTTGCCTGCCAGAATTAAAATTGTGGGTGATGCCGTGACTATATTTGTGAACCTTTGTACAGTATCCCCAAGCCCCACTAAAGACAGAGATAGAAGTTCTAAAAACACTACCCTACCCTGTTCTTTTAAGCCCCCAATCCTTAAAAACCCTAATTCCCCATTATAGCCAATGGGACATGGGAATCAAAACTGACATTAGTCTGTTAATTTAAATTAAACTTGGGCTTGATCATCTCTGCAGTCACACAAGCTAGAGACCTCCTTTTGGAGAAGGAAAAAACTGGGATTCTAAAAATGATTGATGTTAAACTGAATACTAGAGTTTTTTTTGTCTTCTCTTTTGCATGTGCACAATTACAACCTGCATACAAGACTTAACAGGCTATAAGATTTAACAGGAGCTTTTAGTCTCAAATCAAGCATTTTTAAAAACAGAAAGAACTGTGCCCAGAGTGGAGTTTACTGTGGAAGAGAGAGAAAAAGAAAAGAATAAAAGCAGGTGGTAATCTGGTAATTTATGCCAGAGAATATACTCTAGCCCAGGTGTAGGGAAACTCTGGCCCACCAGGCCTTCTCAGTCAGACCACAAGACTGTTTTGCTCACCTGCCGCCATACATGACATCAGGTGTGAGGCTGAATAGAGACATTGGTAGCAGAAAACACACCGAAACACATACACTTGTGCATTAGCTGATGCACAGGGAGTTCAATACTGCTTAGGTGTAGCAGCTGATTCCCACTGGAAACTGCACAAAGCAGGCCAACTTTGTCCCCGTAAAAGTTAGCCCGCGGGAAAGTAAAGATTGGCCTACTGCCCCAAAAAGTTTCCTCACCACTGCTGTTCAGCAGGGACGGGGAACCTGTGACCCTCCAGATGTTGTAATTTATACTGCCTTTCACCCTTGACCATTGGTGGAGCTAGGGGTCTCAACATCACACGGAGGGCCATGGGTTCCTTATGCCTACCTTTGAGGAAACCAATGTGACAAGTCAGTAGAGAACTGAGCAACAATATGAGAGCATGACCTTGATATGCACTTCTACCAGAACTCTAGCCTAGCTTGAAACCTTTCCTGAGCAAGGTTCCTTGGAGGTACAGAACCCAGGTGTGACAGCAGAAAGAACAACAGCCACTACTCTTTGTAGTAGGCTCAGTTATTCTTCCCAGTTTGGGCATGTACTTTGTAAAGGAGACAAGTTTCAGGTGATACAGCTATCTACCTTCATTTTAACTGTGAATTCACTATTAAAAGGCATGAACGGCAGTGTGCAGTGTGGGCGGGGCAGGGGTAAAGAGGCAGCTGGCCTGGCAGGGAGCCAAGAATACAGAACCCTCTGATGATGACTTTTAAGCATTTATCATTTAAGTGGGAGCAGATAATTAATGGAATACATTCCCAAGTTGAACAACTGTCTGCAAGAGCTTGTTTGTTCAAGTGTAACAGACTCATTTATTCTATTCAGAATAAAGGCTAGGACCAGCACCCAAAACCTGCAGAACTTCAACTTTGTGGTACTTACGAGCTATTGGATGGCCTTGGTTGAGGTTATTTTGTGTTCAAGCAGCAAGTTCTTCTTTCCACAAGCGCCACCAAATGTCTAATTTGATTTCCCATCTGCAGTGGAGTTTGCTCATGCACGCAGCCATCTTTCTTCATTAGCTCTTCTACAGCCGACACTGCCTAGCCTAGCTGGGCCCAAGCCTCTCAACCGGCCTCCCTTCTTTCAGTTGGTAGCATTGGGCGCAAAACTGTGCACATTTTGTTCTAAATAACAAAAAAGCCTGCACTGCATAATCTGCATAAATTATGCAAACATGCTGTGTCCCAAACAACTGCTTCTTGGGGCAGAAGGAAGAGGGCATGGAGTGCAACAGATAATTTGAACACCAGGCCACTGGAAGGCCTTTCCAAGTCATCTTCTGGTTTCAGAACTTGGAATTGCCCCCATGCCTTTCAAACCCATCTTTACAACCAAGAAACATAACAAAAGGCTGAGATCTTTAGGATGCTGATTCCCAGTATCTAATACCATGATACTGTAGACATGGGCCTGAGTGCTGAGGACATAGCACATATCCCTGGAACAAATTCTTGGTCTAAAAAACTGACAGAGGCAACATCCAACCACTCTGCACTTCCATTGAAGCATCACATTTTGCCAGTAGCAGCTGAGTCTGGAACCATGTGCCCTGCTTTCAGAGAACAATGGACAAAACTAACATCTTGTTCAAAAGCCCAAAGGAGCAAGATTACGCTTGCCCTTGTGTTGACTGTATGGTAATTACAATGAAATGCTCTGTGACTGAAATGCTCTTTTTCTGAGAGGGCCCCTTCATGTGTAAGGCCCAGCCAAATCTCATCCAGCTGAGAGGGACGGCAGCCTGCCAAAACTGGAAAAGGACAGTGCTAACACAAGCACCTCCAAGTCTGGTCAGGTACAAGCCCTGATCTGCCTGGCTGTGCAACACAGCAGAACTAAGTGCCTAGTGAGCAACAAGAAGCCACTGGAATAGGGAAACAGGCTCTTTGGGTCACCTCTGGCCTTGTTGCTTCAATTTCTTGCCAATCTAACAGCACACTTGCTATTTATACTACAGCAGCATTTTATGGTGTGGGTGTGTTAAGGGCCAACTCCCTGTTATTAGGAAAAATAATATTGGTGGCATCCCTCTTTCTTTGCTAAGCTTCCACATTTCCTACTCGTGAAAAAAAAAAAGAATCTTAAGCCTGAGCTCAGACGACTGAATCCTGTGCAGGTGCATGAGCTCAAGTAAGGCAGAGGTACAAGTGCACAACCCAGCTCAGCAGCCCTCTCCCTCCTTTGCCACCTTCCTAATTGTGCCCTGCACTAGTATACTTCAATGATGCCAGAGCACGGATCTAAGCACTCCCCCCCGCACTTTCCATCATGTACACACAACAAGAGGCAGGTCCAAGATGGCTGCACACGAGTCAGCATAAACATTCGCTGGTTGGGGCAACCCTTTATTTCCAAGCAGGGGAAAAATTTTTTAGCAGCAATTCCCATGGGACCACATAGGCCACCAAGCCCATCAGTCCACGCAGTGCACAGAAGTCTGACTGTCCATCCAAGCACAGAATGTTGAAATCTCTTGCACCAAGGAAGGGAATGGCTGGCAGGCCACATGCCGCTGAATGATTCAAGAGGGGCTGTGGCCAGGAAAGACCACACAAGTCAGAGAAAGCACTGACCGAAAGGGGGAAGGCGGCATCCAGGCTGCAAGGGCGGTAGGATGCTGGCTCCACATGCTTCCCCCTGTCCTATTCCCCCCTCCCCCCTCCCCTCCCCCCCCCAACAATGCTTACCAGTTGCAGCAAGGTCCTAGGTAGCAACAGGACCTGGTCTCTAGACTGGCCACAGCCAGGCAACCTGACCCATCCCACCGCAAGTCCTGGCCCACTCAGACTCTCACCTATGGAGAAGTGCTCTCTGGGCACTGGTTCCCTGCCCTACAGTCAGTCCTGGCCCGTCCAGGCTCTGGTGCAACAAGGGAGTGCTCTCGCTGGGCACTGGCTCCTAGCCTGCCGGGCCAGTCCATCATCAGGAGCTGGCAGCCGTGCCCTGGGGCACGCAGACACCCATCAGTGCAGTCTCGTCAGTGTCTCGGTGCCCACGCCCGCGGAGAGGATAGTTGAGGCCAAGTCCCTCAGGGCGCGAGCCGCCAGCAGTCCTAGTCCGGAAGGCCGAGGTGCCCAAGTGCAAGGAGGAAGAGCCCAGCCCGGGGGGGTTGCAGTCCAGATGGCGAGGGCCCAGAGAAACCTCCATGGCCTCGGGAAGCGGGGGAGAGAGTGGGAGTGGAGGGCGCTGGTACGGAGGGTGCCCGCTCGGGGGGAAACATGGCATGGCCTGGCTGGGCGTGGGCTTGTGAGGTAAGATGTGAGGAATACTCTCGTTGTCGCCGCTGGCCCAGAGACGCATCTGCTGCTGAGGGGGCGCCTGCAACCACAACAACAAAAAAGAGGGAAACGGTTAGTTAAAGATGAAAATGGAGGGGTTGAGCATGTTAAGGACTGGGGCGACAGAAAGAGCATGGGGAGCCAAACCAGGCCGGAGCCTGACAGGCAACGTACTTGAGGACTCTGCATCTCGCAGTCTGCATGCACGGTGCCCATGCTGCCGTAGTAACGATTGCTGTAACGGTAACCGCGGTTGTCGTTGGAAGAACCACTGGAGCCGCCTGATAGGAAAGGAAAAACGTACACAGTGTCAGAGGCGCAGAACAGGGGCCAAGGTAACATTTGGGCACAGAGCAGGAGATGCTAGGAACAGCTAGACCGACACCCTCCTATGGGGAGAGGTGGAAGAGTATCAGATCACGCAATGGAGATGACTGAGGATAGAGCTGGCAGTGGAAAGGAGGCGGAGGGAGAGATGGACGTACCAGAACTAGACACAGAACTGGTGGTGCTGGTGGAGTGGCTGTGCTCCGTGCCCAGGCTGGGTGAGGTGCTGGCGCTTGTGTTGGTGCCCTCGTCGGCTGTTTTCTTGAAGAAGTTGTGCTGCAGGGCGTAGAAGGGGGTGATGCGGCTACGGGGTTCATAGTCCAGCATGCGCAGCACCAAATCCTTGAACTTCAGGTAGTCCGAAGGCGAATGGCCCTGCTCCCCTGCACGGCGCCCGCCTGGGCCTCCACTCTCCACCCCCAGCACTTCGTGCAGCCGCCGTGTCCCTGGAACCTTGTAGTCCTGAAAGACACCAAGGGATGGTACAGTTAGGCAGACTTTACTTACAGCAAGATAGAGAACGGTCTGTATCAGCCAGGTGGGGTGTTGTGCTACTGTACTCAGTAAAGCCAGAAACATTATCAGTCATGCCAAGTTTGTATTTGGAAAGTAGAAAAGAATTCATTTTATCACAACACAGGGCAAGGCTATTTTATACTCCTAAACCTAAGGAACTCCATCAGAAACAATGCCCTTGTTGATGGTGAAGTTGACATGTTTAATTAGAGAAAAATCACTGTCAATATTTACTAAAGATTTGGAGAAAGGAGTTGACTTAACTCTCTGCAAAAAGCAAGGACCACAGGGCTTCTTGTTCCTGCCCAGGAGTGCCATGCGTTTCTGTCACATGCACCATTCATGTTAAAGGATAGTTATCTTAACACACTTGCAAGATATTTGCCCCATCTATTTCAAATCACCCATGAAAACAAGGGCAACAACTGTGGGGGAGCCTGCTTCTGCCCTCACAGAGAACTCATCTGTTCCAAGGCCTATTAAAAACTCATGTCTTCCCACCTGCATTCTCAAAATCATTCCCCCTCTTCCCTTGAGGTTTCTAGTCTCTTAGCCTGGAGGTTTGAGGGCAGAGCCTGTGCCTTTAGGTTGATTTAGTCAATGGAAATTATTTTCTACCTCCTTGCCATAGAAGTAACCGAAAATGCTGGATACAAAACCACAGTCCCAAAACAAGATACAGTTCAAAGGTCATTGGAAATATTTTGTGGCACAACTAAAAAGCTTACCACAACATGTCCCACCCCCACTAAAACACAAAATGTGAATAGCAAAACTGACAATTCAAAACCTTGTGCTGTGCAGATAATCTTAAAAACATCTGTTGTCTCAGGCTCATTTTAAAGGGAATGCAGAGGGGGAAAGGGCTGAAGATAGGACAGCTGTGCTAAGCATTACCTTCCTGCCATCTTTGCCCCGCCGGAGGACCCAGCCCCCCTCAGGCAGCTTTTCAAAGTACTTCCGAGCTTTGGGAGCCTGCTCCAACATGTGAGGGGGTGGCAGTCCCAACACCTCCACAATCCGGCTCATCTGATCTGCCTGCAAGGGAAAGGCACAGAATCAGGAACAAAAGGTGATAGTTCCCAGCCCCACATGGCTCTTCCTGGCTTTCCAAACCCACTCCTTGTTTCTTTGACGGCCTTCTAAATCCATTCATTTGTCTCCTTGAACCAAGGACCTATTCATGCAGCTCCACACACTTCAACTCCTCCTGCCAGCCAAGCCAAGTTGCTGCTGCATTCTTTGTCTCGATTAGGTGGTTCTGCCCAGCAAGTTCAACAGCTGCCCTTGCTAAAAGCTAGCTGCTACACCAAGTCCTTTGGAGCATAATACCCAGGAGACAATCTCCCCTCCCCTCCCCTGGATCGTCCTCTTTCCACCTACCTCATTGGCGCCACTGAAGAGGGGCTCTCCTGTGTGCATCTCCACTAGGATGCAACCTAAGGACCACATGTCAATTGCCAGGTCATAAGGCATGCCCAGTAGCACTTCAGGTGAGCGGTAAAATCGGCTCTGGATATACTGGTAGATCTACAAGGAAGAAAAGGAAAGATAGGATCAGCTGCTGCACTCTGGGGACTGGAAGGTCACAACAGGTGGGTCTGTCTTCTTTCAGTCCCTTTGCTTCAAATGTTGGCCAAGACAAATAAGGTAGTCCAGTGCCTTCTAAGGCCCTCATCTAGCCAAGACCAAGCTGAAGAAGTCCTAAGAAAATGAGGAAAGCTGTTCAAGCTGACAATTACAAACTTCTGATATCGACCACTAGGAGGCCAGGCACTGGGAGAGGGGCTGCAGTTGGAGAGGTCACAGCAAGGGGTCACTCACCCGCTGGCCCAGCTGGCAGGAGCTGCCAAAGTCCACAATCTTGATGGCACTGCGCTTGGGGTTGCAGAGGAGGATGTTCTCAGGCTTAAGGTCACAGTGGATGATGCTGAGCTCAGGTGTTGCCAGGAAGAGTAATGCAGTGCACAGCTGCTGGGCAAACTTGCGTGTGAGGTTAAGAGAGACGCCACGGAAGTTGGTGTTACGGAGCAAGTCGTAGAGGTTGTAGGACAGCAACTCAAACACCAGGCACAAATGGCTCCGGAACATGAAATGCCGCTTCAAGTGCACTGCAGGTGGGGTGGAGAGAGAAAGTGTGGTGGTGGCATTGCTAGAATACTGCAGCTCCCAACTGATGCTTTGACAACACCCCGCAGCCAGCACTTGTGAACCTCACTGACATATAATTATGACCTCCAGGCATCCCACATGAACATTTCCCACAGTCTTGGAACACAGGTCACTGAGTGCACCACATCTGCAAGCAAAATGATGAACCAATCTCTCCCAATGACCTGAACCCCCACCGACTTCAACTCATGCCCTAACCAGTCTCTCAAACACTATCCAGACCTTCCTTTAATCAGTCACTCACTTATGCAGAGCCTTCCACAAGTTGCCACCAATCTAAATGAAGCACTGGAGACTTCATTTAATGTGCATCTCACCAGTAGTGCTCTCCCTGACCCACTCACACTTCTCAACTAATTCCAAAAACATATCTCTGCAAACTCTCACCAATGTAGTATTTCATCTCTGTGTCATGCTGGTTCATCAGTTCCAGCAATCGCAATTCAATCTGAGCCTGGCTCAAAAATGCCTTCTTGTTCTTGATTATCTTTATGGCCACCCACTCCTGAGCCTGTTGGTCATAGGCCTTCACCACCTAGCAGGGAGAAAAAGACACATCAATATAATGTTATCGCAGTGGTGCCAAGAAGTAATGACTTTGGGGAGAACCACCAAATCAAAAGTACCGCTGGGCAGGGGGAACATTCAAGCATCCACACACATAGTGGTCATCTTATTTATTTATTGCTCTTCCTCAGAAAGAGGCCAGGGCGATGTACACGTGCAAAACTTTGCTTAGGATGGGAATGAAACGTCAACCCCAGTTACTTAAAAGCAGGTCAGAACCCAACAAGCTGCCTTATACCAAACAACACTAATGAGCCATCTGGCTTATACTTTCTCTATCAAGGACAACCAAAGTGATGATGTCCAGATGTTGTTGGACTCTCATTGTAGTCCCAGCCAGTGCAGCCAATGGTCATGGATGATGGGAGCTGTCGTTCAGTAACACCTGGAAGATACCATGTTGGTTATCTCTCGTCTGTACTGACTAGCAGAGGATCTCCAAGGTTTCAGTTAGGTATCTTTTCCAGCCCTGCCTGGATATGCTAGAGACTGAACCTGTGGCCTTCTGCAAACTAAGCTTCTGCTCTACCAATGAACTACAGCCTTTTCCCTTTGGCAAGATTACAGGCTGTGTGTTCCAGTGACTGCGGGGCATGCTCCCTTTTGATCTTGCCAAAGGCACATTTGCTGGGGAAGGAGAACCTAGAGCAATGACCACCAGAGCACAGGCTGCAACTTGCTATGTAGTTACAGATGTGGATACAGAAGAAGTCTCTCTCCTGGCTGCCCTCTGACCTGTCCAAAGGATCCCTTGCCAATGAGCGAGTCTATTTCATAGCGTTCCAGCCAGCGCTCCCCGTTGCGAACAATGTAATCATAGTTGTCGTCATCGTAGCCCTCGTTGTGCACTTTCCGTTCCTTTTTGGTGCTTGTATCCTCGGGTGCCACCTGCAGGGCTCGGCGTTTCTTCTTAGCATAATAGACCTGGCAGCAAAACGTAGGGTCAGTGCACAGAGTACAAGGAACCTTTCTTTTAAGATGAGGAATTGCACCTCCCCATAGCAGTATGGGGAAGTGAACCAAACTCTCTGGCAGGGCAGAAGAGCTAAGGAAGGGTGCCATCAACATGCCGCACAGAGGGAAGAAGAAGTGCAAAGATGTTTAAATCATCACTATTCCCAATGCTTTAAGGAACTGGTCAAAGCTGTCACCACAGAGAAGGTCCTCTTACCTCATTGATATGTTTGTAAGTTTTGATAAGGTCGACAGACAGCTTGCGCAGTGGGGCTGTGGCAGAGTCCCGAAAAGTGAGCGGGATTCTTCTCTGCAGGATGGCCAGGTCTGGCATGATCTGTGGGAGAAAAGGAGGGGGGGTAGATAAGTCCCTAAAGGTCATGGGCTTGAAATAGTTTCATGATGGGGCTAATAGCATGTGTTCCAGCCGCCAGCAGGAAGCAGCGATTGACAAGGGCTTCATTCTATTCCACTAAAAACCCTGTTTTTTTTTATGTCTTTTATGTACTTGGAGGTAGAAGGTTTGCAGGAGACAGAGTGAGTGAGTGAGTGAGTGAGTGAGTGCAGGGGTCGTGCTGAGATTACTAACCTTTTAAACTTAGTAGATTCAGTCTGCAGCCCACATCTAATTTCCCCCACGGTGTAGGAAAGAGGTTGCTATCAGTCCAGGTTAAGTGGCTCTCACCACACATAATGGCTGATTCCAGTGGCAATTGCATTAGGGGTTTGCTTCATCCCACAATGACTCCCCTCTGCATGCCTTGACTAGATACTGAACTTAGAGCCTCAAACCTAATAGCCATTGTCTCTATGATGTGAGCTAAATAAAAACAGAGATTCACACCTGTATCAGCCTCATGTAGATTTTACTTGGAATGACCACAGGTTGAAGAGTGGGAAAGGAGCTGAGCTGCTGTGTGTATTTACAAGCATACAGTCTGAAGAGGAGACAGCTGATTCAGGGGGAGCCCCCGAAAAGGCTGAATTTCCAGGAAATTACCTGCTGATGCTCAGCCATGGGCTGGATGCTGGAGAAGGGAGCATGGCTGTGCTGGCTCGACATGATTGTCTCAGTAGGAAGAGAGCGGCCCAGAGAGGCAACCTGGCTGCAGGGCGGCAGCTGGCATTGTGGAGTGCTGCTGCCACCTAGAGGGCACAAAAATAGTTTGGTGAGGGGTTTTTTTTTTAATCACCACACATGCCTGCACTTCCCAGAAATAGCTCCCTGCTTTCACCACAAAAAGCATTCCAATTTAAGAAGAGAGTCAGGTATCTTGATTACAGTAGGGGTGAGGATATGGTCAAGAACCCAGGTTCTATTCTTAGCTTTTTAATGGGAGGGGGGCAGTAGATCCAATTTCCTGAAACAACCCAGGATAGAGAGCTTCATCCAGTGAACTGAAACAGTGACACAAATGTATTAGAAAAGACAGTCTAAAAGGTGTTTGCATTTCATGGTATTATTAAGCAAATTTATATTTGCAATACCGAAAACCACAAAACAGAGTTCAGGCATAAGGGCTGGTGCTTAATGTAAGCATTTCCCAGCCTTCTTTATTTGTTTTGATTACATTATACCTTCATTATACTAAGCAAGGGTCCACTAAATTCTGCAACCTCAAGCTACCACAGCTTGGGGGTGGGGTGGGGGATGACAGGCCTCTTGTTATCTTTCCCAGACTGACTGCATAGCAGCTTTAAGTGAATGAAAGCTGAGAGAAGAGTATAAGGAAGCCATCAACTGTTAGCACTGGGATCAAGACTATGCAAATAGGAAGGGAGAAGGCACATATGAAGGACTCCTAGATTCAACTGCTCCCTCAGTATGGCATAGTGTGGCTAGGGTGTTGTACTTGGACCTGGGTTCAAAACACTCTCCAGCCTTGAAACTCACTGGGTGAGCTCCAGCTCTTTTAGCTGTCTTATCTCACAGGGACGTTAACAAAATAAAATGGGAGAAGCAGGACCATGTACACAACCCTGAGTCTATGGGAGGAAGGGCAGAATCATGAAATGTATTCCTGAATGCTTTAAGGTCTAGGTATTGTGTTCCATGTTTTGTAATCAAGGACGCTTACCTGAGTGCATGTGCACCTTTACCATTAATGGCCTTTTGGGAAGGGAAAGAGGCAAGAGGAGAGGCTACAGCTTGAACTGTGCAGAGGAGAGGTAACTACAGAAAAACAGGCAGAGGTGTTTGCATGTCAGACACGGTCAGAGGCTCCAGCAAAATCATAGGGATTGTCAGAACTGAAGGAAAGCTGGGCAGAATGTGGTCACTGTACTGTATCTTATTATGCAGCCACACCTCAAAGTTACAGATCTCTCTTTTGAATGAAGTTAAAGAGAGGGATTCCCTCAGCGCCCACTGGGAGTCAATATCTGTGCTGTTTCTAACATGATCTCTATCTGGAGTTTGCTTCTCCTCCCCCCAAAACAGCAATTCTCCATTGGTGATGCTATGAACATGTCAACTTTTCTTACTGCAGGTTACTAAACAGATTTACACCCCCTTTTGGAATAATTCAGTTTAATTCCGTTACTGTTGCCATGTATATTTTTTTAATGTCTGTTTTTTAAATGTCTGTTTTATTATCTGTTTTAGTTTTGAAATACTGTTAATTATCATTTTAATATATATGGTATTTTCTACCGTGGCACCATCTGGTGAAGAATGGTTTATAAATACTCTAAACAAACAAACAAACAATCAAAAGATACAAAACTGTCTTTTATGCTACTGGTGCCCAGGACATACATTTCCATTTTGCAGACACTTCTGCCCCGATATACACACCCATATATCTATTAGAATACATTCTTTACATTAAAATTTATATTACTGTATTAGCCTGATTATAAGCGTCACTTCTTCCCCAAATTCCGACCATGAAAAGTTAAAGTGTGGCTTCTATTCGTGACCTTATGGTATGCAGCCAGGAGCGCGGCAAAGCGGTGCTTGCCCCCCGCCCTCTCTCCCAAGGCCGGGATGGGAGACAGCAAGGTAGGGGAAAGGCCGCTGGCAACGCAGTGCGCCTCCTCCACCCCCCATGCAGCCAGGAATGGAGCGGCTTATATTCGGGTATTTTTTCTTTCCCCCCCTCCAATTTTAAAGGTGTGGCTTATATTCAGGCCAATACGGTATTTTGTACAACCTGTATCCAATTTTCATCTCCTTGTAAGATAAGGATCAACTGATGTGGTCCCCTTGGCCAAATCTGGCCCTTTGAGGTATGTTATGTTTCCCCTACTAATTTTTAGTCCCAAATCCAAGAGAGGGATCTGGATGAAAAGCAACAGTAGGAACAGGAGCTTACTGGCAAACCACTTTTAAGGGATGGCCTACCACAGACAACTTTCTTATCAAAGTGAACCTCCAGGAAAAACGATCTGCTAACTGAAGTTCTAATATTACTACATAAACATGATGGTGTATACTGTTTGCTTACAACAAATAAATAAAATAAATATTCTATGATGTGATAACCTATATAAGGTCTACTTTTGCTTTAAAAACAAAACAAAATCTGACGTTCTCACAGTGTTGAATTTTGCAGCCAGAGTCATGTTCTCTGTTATCCCAGAACACACATAGCCTTGCTAAGAATTCAATAATAGCCAAGCCTACTATTATTTTTAAAAAGCATTTCTAATATTATTTACGTATGTAATAAAAACCGTTAAATTACTCTGAGGGATTGTGAATGCAACAACCCAGATCTGTACCCCCCCCTCCAGTATGTTTAATTTTTATTCAATTGTATTCTTCTTTTTCTATTTCCTTATTTCTTCCAAGCCAATTCTATTACAAAGAAAAAACCACCTACATAATTAAAAAGCCAATTCCCAGAGCCACACATTAACAGGGCCTGAGGTGCCACTGCAACACAGACCCTCCTTCCATGTGCACACACCTTGCCCTTCCGGACACACATTGTATAGATTTTACAATCTAAGATGTCAGAACTTTATTCTCAGTGGCTCCCATGGAATTCCATGGAGCAAGGGGGGAAAACTGGAGCACATTTGAGAAAGGCAGAACCCAGTGCCTGGAGCAGGGAATAATTTAGGCCTCACCTCAATGCAGCTCTTGAATTCCCCCTGAACAAATCTAGAATCATAGAACAGAACAGAATCTAATTGTAGAGTTGGAAGGGACCATGGGAATCATTTAGTCCAACCACCTGCAATGCAGGAATATTTTGCCCAACGTGGGGCTCAAACCCACAACCCTGAGATTAAGAGTCTCATGCTCTACCAACTGAGCTATCCAAGATCACTGAATCTTCCAGTTCAGTATTGTCTACTCTGGGGTACTGTCAACCCAGCACCCATGAAGGCTTTTTCTGGAGTCCCGAGGCCCAAGGTTGCACACCCTCAATATTTTTTGGATTTTGGGGGAAGAGGGGATGGCAGAACAGTGTAGAGCAGTTGCTGGAGCTGGAAGGGCAAGTCCTCTTGCATTATATTTGTGGTTTTTTGGTGGTGGCAGGAATCATTTTCCTGTTCCCTGAGTGTCTGGTTTGTTGCCTGCCAGTGATGTAGAGCTGGCGGCAGGCACTTGCTTCACCCCATGAAGAGGTTATCTGTGGATGCTTGACTGACAGAGGTTCACTTGGGCAGAGAAAGAGGAAAAATGTACAGTGGTACTTCGGGTTAAGTACTTAATTCGTTCCGGAGGTCTGTTCTTAACCTGAAACTGTTCTTAACCTGAAGCACCACTTTAGCTAATGGGGCCTCCTGCTGCCACCGCACGATTTCTGTTCTCATCCTGAAGCAAAGTTCTTAACACGAGGTACTATTTCTGGGTTAGCAGAGTCTGTAACCTGAAGCATATGTAACCTGAAGCATATATAACCCGAGGTACCACTGTATGTGTGTGAGAGGGAGGGAGAGAGGAGGTAGTCTGTGGGAGAGGTAGACATGCACGGAGATGTGGGTGGTGCTGTGGTCTAAACCACTGAGCATTCTGGGCTTGACGATCCTGCACTGAGGAGACACAGAGACAGAGGCATATGTAAGGGGAGTATGTGTGTGTTTGTGTGTGTGTGTGTGTGTGTGTGTGTGTGTGTGTGTGTGTGACAGCTGTATGTGCTGTGATTATGGGAGAAAGAAGTGGGTGAGGTGTGTGCGAATGTATAGTCTCTGAGTTTATGTGGTCTGTGAAACAGATGCACTTGGGCAAAGAAAGGTAGAGATGTAGGTGTGGTTGTGTATACAGTGGTACCTTGGGTTACATACGCTTCAGACTCCGCTAGAAATAGTACCCAGAAATAGTACCTCAGGTTAAGAACTTTGCTTTAGGATGAGAACAGAAATCGTTCTCCGGCGGTGCGGCGACAGCAGGAGGCCCCATTAGCTAAAGTGGTGCTTCAGGTTAAGAACAGTTTCAGGTTAAGAACGGACCTCCGGAACGAATTAAGTACTTAACCCGAGGTACCACTGTAGTTGGAATATGTGTTTAAGAGAGCGAGAGAAGGATGGATGTGCATCCTTCTGTATGTGTGTTAGAGAATTAGTGTAGTGTGGCCATCTTGTATATATATTTTTTGGTACTGGGGAATGCTCTCTGTTCTTATTAGATAGCAACATCATCAGTCTGTATGTGCAAAATGTCAAGATTGTATGTCAACAACCAGGGCCAGCAAAACACTGCTGACTTCCTGCAGGTAGCATGAGGTTGTTCAGTAGGTGGGAGGGAAGCAACAATGACTGGATTCTCTCTAATTTTGTGTTATGCCATGCCCTTATTGCAGCAATTTTGTGACTGGTGCCCATATAGTTTTCTCAAAATTCTAAATGGGCCCACTACCTCTGGTCACCAATGATTGGTGACTGACAGGCCAGTTTTCCCAGCCTGCAAGCAGGATTTGAACTCAGAACCCTATTCATGCAAAGCATGTGCTCTGTTACTGACACATGGCTGTAATTCACCTCAGTGAGGGAAAAGCCAAGCACTGTATTTAGGGACACTATTGTCTTCAGCTCACCAAAGCACAGTCTATCCTTCCACA
Source organism: Podarcis tiliguerta (assembly GCF_965153285.1). Classification (NCBI taxonomy): domain Eukaryota; kingdom Metazoa; phylum Chordata; class Lepidosauria; order Squamata; family Lacertidae; genus Podarcis; species Podarcis tiliguerta. Next base: position 68,192,755 of record NC_139541.1, read on the forward strand.
AAGAAGGATTAAGGACCAGTACCATATATAGGCCCTCCCTCCACAAATACTCAACCTTTCACCATACGTTTCACTTGTGCATTGTGTTTTTAATATTTTATTGGGAGCCGCACAGAGTGGCTGGGGCAACCCAGTCAAATGGGTGGCAAATAAATAATAAAATTATTGTTATGATGATGATGATGATTAATACAAATGAAAATCTTAAGTAGCCGAAGCAGTGCTGCCACATCAGATGCTCTTAAACTATTTTCTGGGACTCATGGTAATATAATTTGTTGCTAAACAAGTACACTATGGCCTTACAATTTCTTTATGTAAACATCCTCAAGCAGCACAAGCAAATCATATGTTGCATTACTCAGCAGTCAAAACATAGGGGCTGGTTCACACATTAATGCAGCATGTAGTCACCACATGCAGTGGGCAATTAGTCGTGTTGCTAATGTTATCATTTAAATTTATATTCTACTTCTACTGGCAAGGCGTCAATGAAGTTGTACCTTTACAGTATTATATGCTGTTATTCACTGATTTTACCTAACAACTCAAAGCAATACAGGCAACGCTCAGCTTATGCAGGGGTTACGTTTCAGGGATGGCATGTAAAGCCAAAATACTGTATAGTCAGTGGGTTCAACGGTGGGTGGGATTGCCAAAGCCTTTCCCCCCCGGACAATTGCCCTCTTTCCATCCCCTTTTTAATTTTCTAAATCTGAATGTGTACAAGTTAAATGTGCACAAATTGCGAGTTAACTGTATACAGATAGCAGTTTGTAACCACCTTGTGCATGAATCTCCCCAGGATCGGTGCATGCATAGATTCCACTTAGACCTCTGAGTGGGGAAGCAGATGCAACTTGACTAGAAAATCACGTGAACTATTCTTAAATTAGTTGAAAATACAGTGGTGCCCCGCAAGACGAATGCCTCGCAAGACGGAAAACCCGCTAGACGAAAGGGTTTTCCGTTTTTCAATGCGCTTCGCAGGACGAATTTCCCTATGGGCTTGCTTCGCAAGACGAAAATGTCTTGCGAGTCTTGAGATTTTTTTTTGCTCCCCACCCCCTTTTTCTAAGCCGCTAAACCGCTAATAGCCTTTTAGCAGCTAATCCGCTAATCCCTTAAGCCTTTAATAGCCGCTAATAGCCGCTAAACCGCTAATAGCGCTAATCGGGTTGCTTCGCAAGATGAAAAAACCGGTAAACGAAGAGACTCGCGGAACGAATTAATTTCGTCTTGCGGGGCACCACTGTATATTAAATATACTATATGGAAGTTTATTTAATATTTTTATTAAATCTACTACTTCCTTACATTTTAAAGCCGTAACCGCCATGGGAAGGTGCGGCAAAGCTCTTTGCCGCCACAGGGAAGCACAGCGCACCCTCCGCCACCAAGGAAAGGCGCGGCGAGGCCCTCCATCTCTGTGGGGATGCTTGAGGAGGCCCTCCACAGCCATGGGGATGCCTACAAAGCCCTCCGCTGCCGTGAATATATATTGTGATATATCAAGATATTGTGATGTTTAGTTGATGATGTATTGTGATATTGAAAACCAGATATCGCCCAGCCCTACTTGTGATCCCCAGCAACTGGTAAAGTCATACTATCTCCATCATGGCTAGTAGGCATTGATAATTTGTCTAAACACTCTTTAAAGCCATCTGACAGATCGCTATCGCTATTTCCATTTTACTAGGCAGTCAGTTTTAATTTACCCATGGAAGTTGGAGCTAGCACCTAGATTCATATAGCACATATTATAAAGTGAATGAAGATGAATAGTAGTCAGGCTAGAAGAACCAGCCCAGGTCTTACAGATTATGCTGCCAAATATTTAGGCTTATATAGTGGCCTAATTGGGACTAACAATTGACAACTTCAGTTTACTTCACTTATATCCTACCAGAGCAACACGAGCTCAAAACAAATTGCGTGTTTATATTTTTCCAAATCCTGTGACGCAGGATGGCGGACTATAGTGATATGTCCAGTGTAGAAACCATAGCTGGACAGGGATTTGAACAGGGACTCCCACATCCAACCTAGCACTTTAGCTACCGGACCACACTGGTTCTCTGCATCATAGCACACTAGCAAGATAGGAGACCGCCAACAAAACCTGAGTCTGAAGCATGACCCCTACAACACTGTGGAACCATTCAAAAATATGTATCTTTAACACCTACAAAGTTTGTGTTTCGAGTTACATAGCTTTCCTCTTACTTGTGCTTCTGGCTGCTCTCCACCAGGGGGAAATTTGCCCTTTTAGAAATATAGGTATTGCTGGCCTAGACAGTGCTCAGTTTGTACATAAAATGCAATTTTATTACTATTGCTGGTGCCTCGGCAACCATCAGAACTACTAGGTACTATTCTTAGCTGTGGAAAGGACATGTTAGAGTGGCTGGAATGAAGTACAGCAGCACACAGGCAGAGAGAGCTAATGGTTTCTATTCCTAGGTCTGCTACATGGAGGCACAAAACTCAGTACCGATTTGGCAGAAAGAGTGCTTGCTTGAGGTCCCACTAGATCCAATTCCTGGCAACACAGCACCCCTCTATCACCAAGCTGGCTGCAGCTGCATGCTTATTAACACAGCTAGTTAATTAATGGAAGGGTTTCAAAGCTGGGCTTCTGCCCTTTATGGACAGACTAGTTAAGTGCAATTTCTGGCAAAGAAGTGCAAGGCTACTGACATCATATTCCTTATTTATTTAACGAAGGGCCTAAAAAGAGACAGACCCACTTCTCAACCGGAGGTTGGCACAAATAAAAACAATGTGGGGTTTAATAAGCATGTGACATCGCAAGTTTTCACTCAGAAGCAAGTTGTGGAAGTTCCTTTGCAGCTCAGCCTGACTCTAGGGTTTCTCCTAAGCCTCTTCTCACAATGAAGAGCTACAACATCTATCTTTAAATCAGGGGTTCCTAATATGGTGCTTGTGGGCACGCATGTGCTTGCCTTTCCTAGTGTCCACAGGGTCCGCCCCCGCTGCCCACTGATATCAGACTTGAAAGAATCTTTCCATTGTAGCCAATAGAACAGGTTGCAGGGGGTGCTTGGTTGCAGGGTGTGTGTGGTGCCCACAACAGTTTCTCCAGTATGCCAATGTGCCCATGGGCCTAAAGGGTTGACAACCCCCATTTCCCCAGGATTGATGTCTTTATTAATAAAGAGGGCTATGTACCATTCCAATATGCCTGAATTTGTCAGGCATAGTGTGGAATTTGGTATTCTGAGCAGTTCAGTTTCCAATGCTTAAGAGCAGCTTTTTCAGCTGTTATAGCTGAGGAGCAAAGCTTAGAAGTATCCAGGCAGTGCCTAATGAACCCTCTAGAATTGTGCTCTGCCTTGCTCAGCTCCCATGGCTCATATTCCCTCTTCTCTTACCCGCCAAAAGCCACTGGTCCTCATTCCCCTTTCCCCATCCCCTCTCATCTTTCATTTCTCCAATACTTGACCAACCTCCCCTCAAACACTCCTTGAAAATCATATGAAATCTCATGCAGACACTTGCATAATTTATTATCAACATTAAATCTGGAGTTCCTAAAACCACTGGTAAGAGCCTATATGTGAAAGTAAAAATTCCAACACAGAGTCCAGGGCACATTCTATTTTCTACATGCAGACTCAGGTTGACATATATGAAGATTTGGTCTTAGATTTTTCATTTAAGTTTCAAAGCCAAGAGATATAATTTTGCTCTTTGCCTGTGGCTCTGCTTCTCTTTTAAGGCATTTTCATTTATAAAAGAAAGGGTCACAGATTAATTTAAAGTACATCTCCACTTCCCTTTTAGTAAAACATGCAATTCCCTAATCCACAAAGATAACAGCTAGTTCCCTACAGAGCTCTACAACCATCAAGATACAATGATTCAAAGGGTGCCAAAACTGCATATGAAACTCAGGCATCATCCATACAAAGGTGGTAGCTATAAGCATGCTCCTTATATGTGTTTGCGTATGTATTCACAATTAAAAAGTTATCCTAACTCAGTCACATAGCTCATGTAGTCCCGAAGACCTACTCCTTCCCAGAGTCTCATTCTTGAAGCACTGAAGAAAAACCACACCTTGTGTCCCAAGCAAAGCTATTCAACATATTTTTCAAAGATGCCCAAACCCTAGATTTCTTGGCCTTCTTCCCCAGGGTATTTTCAGATTTCACCTAAGCCCATTAAACACCAAAAGGAGACAACAACCTCCCTCTCCCATCTACAGAGACTTTCCTCAGTGCATAATAGTCCTCCAGCTTCCTTCTAGTCTCCCTCAGTTGCTGCTCTTGGCCTCATAGCTTAGAACAAAGACATATATGATCAGATAACCAGTATTTTCTCATTTGCCACACATGGTCCCTACCTGTGACCATTTTCCTGTTGTAGCAGGCTGAGGGCAGAAAGCAAGAAGGCTCCTGTCGGGCCCAATGCGATTGCAATGTCAGCAGCATCGTATTGAGATGGGTCTCAGTGTTCGAGGGGATCACCATGGGAAAAGTTATCTAACCACACCATCTACTCAAGTCCACACCATGGGAAGCTGTTCGCTGAAGTCCACTTTTTGGCTGTTGCTCACCCGGGTTGTGCTCCCGAGAGAGTGTCTTAAAGCACTAATCAGAAAGCAGTGCTACACAGCTGTCATTGCAGAGGCTATGGAAGGTCAGCGGGCGTGGAATGCTCTCTTGGCTGGATCAAAGCAAACAGCTGGTTACATGCCATGGCCAAGTGGAAACTGATCAGAGGAACAGCTGACATAAGGTTTCCAAACGCAGGCCAGAGAAACCACTAAGGAGAGGGGCTGAAACGTGCCAATTCCAAACTCCTCTTTTCTAAAATGTTACCTCCAGGCCCCTGTTTGCCTCTTTGAACTTTCCCAAAGGAATTAACTCATTGGTGCTGGTTTCTAAAAACCTGAATGGTCACTGAACAAGCTGTTTCTGCTAAATCCTTAGAGACAAGAGGAGTGTGGGACAGGAGTCTAAACTGACCACATGTTATCACTATTTTTGTAGAAAAAAATAGTAATATTAAAAAATGCAGTTTCAGTATCTTTACGAACATGTAATCATTTTGTGAGGGTTTTTGCAGGTGGTGATGTTAGCATAAATTTCCAGACCCCATTTTCCTAGTAACTAAAACCTTAGCCAACCACCACTGGAATAATAGTTTCAGACATTCACTCTGAGAGGTGTGTGTTTGTTTTGGGGGGGTGGGTGGGATGGCTAACGGCTTTCCTGACTAAAATATCAATCATGCTTTCTGACAGGCAAATATAGTATTTTACAATGGATCTCCCCCTTCCCCAACAATCAGTCTCATTAAAAATCCAAATGAGGCAATATTCAATCTTTGACTGAAACTCTAGTGTCTTTTCAAATCAGAGCAAGCCATTGTCCATTGCACTGATACTTCTATAACCAAACTTTTGATTCCAGCACCATCAAACCATCATCCTTTTGGCTCCTTTTAGCTCATGCTGCTCCCATCACCATGAAAATCCGCATCCACCACATGCAAAAGTGGAAGTGTTATGCAAGAAGATGGCAGCCAGAGCATATGAATCCAGTATCAGGAGTTACTGTTTTGAGGATTTCTTCACACCAAAACTTTTAGAAGTTGCTACACATTTTGTTACTCAGCCCAAACAGCAATGTTCATAAGAACCTCAGGTCTGGTACACACTTTTTATACATTTTTTGGAATAGAGTGTGGCTTGGGAATGAGGGCCATAAATACATTTATTAATTTATAAATCACCCAGGGAAGGACTCTGGACAATGTATTTCAAACATAAGAGCACCATAAAGTAAAGGTAAAGGGATCCCTGACCATTAGGTCCAGTTGTGGCCGACTCTGGGGTTGTGGCGCTCATCTCGCTTTATTGGCTGAGGGAGCCTGCGTACAGCTTCCGGGTCATGTGGCCAGCATGACTAAGCTGCTTCTGGTGAACCAGAGCAGCGCACGGAAACGCCGTTTACCTTCCCACCAGAGCGGTACCTATTTATCTACTTGCACTTTGACGTGCTTTCGAACTGCTAGGTTGCAGGAGCAGGGACCAAGCAACGGGAGCTCACCCCGTCACAGGGATTCGAACCGCGACCTTCTGATTGGCAAGTCCTAGGCTCTGTGGTTTAACAACAGATATATAAATAAAAAAAATTAATTGTAAACATGAAAGCATTTTTAATTGATCTTTAAAGGATATTGGATCGAAAGTAGAAAGAGTTAATTCACTATGTATTACTTGATCTGGATTAATAGTCTTAGGAAGGAGTTATTTATTGTTGTAAAATGTAAAAATGAAATTTGAATGGTTAATTTAAAATGAATACTTACCTGATATCAAATGTATGACTGTAATATACAGAATTATTGGAGAAATACTATTGTGAAGATTGTATATTGTTAACATCATTTATTTGTTTGCCCACTTTCTCTAGTTAAATCATATTCAAGGCAGCTATGTTATGATTTGCAAAAAATTACAATCTAAAATATTTGTTTTGTGTTTTTTAGTAGCAAATCATTAAATGTTTTCCATTGGCATCTGAAATCCAGTAATGTTGAAGACAGGCCCACTTCTAAGGGGGAATCATTCCAGAACCAGAGATCCTCCTACCACAGAGGAGGCCCTTCTACGTGTCTCCAAATCCTGGTGGGACTACAAGCAGAGGATCCCAGCCCACCAACCTGAAGAATTTAATTGCCTAGCATTGAAAAAAGTCAACTATTTAAAGCAAATCAGAATAAAATAGACAAAATAAAGAAAACAGGTAAAAATAATCCTAATTTATTATTTAAAATAGTAGGTTTATTCTAGCATAGACTTCTAGTGAAACTGCCAGTTTGCATAACACAAGTCAATTGTATTCTGTTCTGCAAGCTCTTTTACTTTTCTATGCAAATTGACCTTGCATTTTGATTACTTTCCACTGTTGCTTCTGTCTCAAGCTCCCATTTGGTCATGTCTAGCCAGTATTCAGCTTAGCTCACAAAAGACTGATTCAGATACAAGTAAACTTCTACCTTGCATACTCACTCCAAATTTGCACCTCCTGAACATCATCTTTTTGCCATACTTTGCTGTTACACACAAACTGGTAAACTATGATTTGTGCTTGCTCTCCCAAGCTAGAATTGCAAATAGTGATCAAACTGTGTTGTGAAATGGAGGGAATCAGAGCATGCAAAGGGAGAGAGGACTACATAAGACTGAGACTTCCTCATGGAAAGCAAGCCACACTGGTAAGACTACTGCCCAGATCCTGAGAAAGCAAAACTAGTTAACTAGTTAACCATATTAGTTAACTAATATAATTGATTATTTATTTATTTAGGAAGAAGGGAAATCCAAATCAACCACTTTTATCCTAAAGTAGCCTGGCCAGTGGGAATACAGAAATTGAAATTTATACATTCCTATTCCCTGCTACTTTCCCTTAGTAGTAATATGTAGCTATGAAGCTTGAGCAAGCAACTCTTCATTTAGAAGAGGGCACTGTACAGGAGTCATAAGAACTACCAGTCCTGGGGCAATAATTCTCAGAGTTAAACTTCCTGGTCTTCATAACCAGTGCTTTTTTTCTAAAAATGTTTAGGGGTACTCTCATTTTCCTACTCATACTGAAATACTGCCTCTCAATGAGGCCAAATTTAGATTAACCAAACATTTAGGGGTATGCATCCCCCTGCGTCCCCTCCAGAAAAAAAGCACTGTTCATAACACTGAGTATAGCATTTATTCTGATGTGCCTGGGAAGCCTACAGTGCAGATGATGTTTAACATAATAATCCTGAAAAATCCCAGAAACCTTGTACTCTTCTGCAACCAGAGCCACAATCTAAATCACCAGTCCCCACAGACAGGGATTTTTTTCCTTCTGCCCCACACTGATCTCTCATGTCTGCACTAAACATCCTTATACACCTCCATACAGCTGTACTATTCAACTCACAGGTATCAAGGCTTAAATTATTTGGTGTAAAATAGGTTCCAGTATCAACTGTTCTTTGACCAACAGGAGAAAGAATAGCTGTCCAATGGTTGAACAAAACCCAGAGATGTTGACTGGGTTTATAACCAGGAATACTGGGCACTAAGTGATCATTCTACACAGGAGAAAGGCAATAAAGCATACTGAATATTATCCAGCAACTGGCTATTCAGGGCAGTGAGCACCTCAGGTCTTGTATCTTTGTATCTCAAAACAGCTTTGCCGTTCCTCAGCTCACGAACCGTCAGGCAGAGATTCAACTCATTCAGTTCTAGGTGTTGATATCTGCCAGTCTGTTGGAAGTGCTGTCCAAACACTTTATATGAAGCACTCAGAGAGAAATGGTCTCCATGGCATGTAACAGTCACAGCCTTTTATGCTGACCTAACTAGGCTCAATGACTTCTACGTGACATGACATCGGAAGAATGTGCATGATCCTTTATATGTAGGGTGGGTGAAGCTGTGTCTGGCCAACATCTGAATCCTAACTTGTCGGGCCACAACACTGGGGAAGCAAAATTCTCAGTCACAATCTTACATCCATGTTAATCCTTTCTGGCTCCAAAAGCAGACCCCACTTCGTGAAATGGCTCTACCATACCACCAGAACTCTGATCAAGATGGTTTATATTGAAGGAGATACTGTTGTGAACAGGGTTGATGAAACAACTGAAAAGTATGTAGGTGCAGACAAGCCCACCAAAAATGAATACAGAAGCATATGATGCTGCAGTTCAGAGACAGGTGCATCTTCTTAAAAAGAGACAAAACTGAGTAAAACCTGTAAAATACAGGAGAAGAAAGGCAGAGCTGGAGGTCAAATCAGTTCTTCCTAGAATCACATGCTTTTTCCTAATTCCCCGTCCCTAATTAAGCTGGCTTTATCCTGCTTTCAGTCCAGCCCCAACACCATTCCTATGGGATGTGTTCATAGGGAAAGGCCTTTCTTTCTAAGGAGCATAGGCCGGGGCCTTAAAAGCAGAGTGTTTTTTTACAGCAGCACCCACCAATAGCTGATAAACATGCACACACCTTCATATTTTGTTATCAGAGAAATGATGTCGTGCATGAATCAAAGAGAAAGAATGTGCACATGAGCACTTTCAGCAATGCCATTAATTCAACTTAGGCAAATGTGCATGGTGGGGAAGAGGTCAGTTCAAACACAGTTCTGGTCATAATAGCAAAACCTCAGAAGCCAGACTTGGAATCCGAACTTGAGACCTCTAGTTTGATCCCCTGGCTTTGGAAAGATGCCCTATACCTCAAGTATCTTAGGCTGGTGCACACACCGCCCTTTCATAAACTTCCAACAAAGATGGTTCAAAAATTCCTCAGGAAGATTATTTCAGTATGAATTGCTCTTATACTTGGGATATTCACTCTGCTAAACATAAAAATGGGCTTTTCATCCCAAACTTAAGAACTTAAGGAAAGAAAGCAAACAGTGAGCCCCCTTTCTGAAATCTTCTGTTTGAAGATGAAGAATGTCCTGTGACTTTCCCCACCTATAATATGCACCCCAATCTCTTGACCTTTTCCTCATCTAACTAGTTCTTGCCTCTCCTCTGAATTCTCTACAGCATGTCAAAATAGTTTTTGAATTCTAGTACCTGTAAGGTACACAGTATTCAAATAACACATACTGCTGGAGGCAGTATGCCTCTGAATACTAGCTACTTGGAATCATAAGTAAAGAGAGGGCTACTGCCCTCATGTCCTGCTTGTGGATTTCCCACAGTCATCTGGCTCATCGCTGTGAGAACAAGAAGCTGGACCAGATGGACCTTCCTTTTGATCCAACAGGTTCTTCTTCAATTCATATGTTCTTACTATTAACTCCTGATATAAGTCAAGTTTCCACTGTCCCCTGCTGGCATAAATTTACTTGCTCCAATAAACCAAAAGTTATTCAATGCTTCAAAGCATTCTCAAAAACCATGTTCCCCCAATTGTTGAGGCACTGTTCTCCCATTCATTATACTGCAGCATAGAAGGTCAGAATAGTTTGAGAGGTGTAAATAAAGAGACAGACTTCTCGTTTTCAGCTTTACCTCAACTTTATTGTACTTTTCTGACCATCTGTTCAGGTTCTGGTGCCTTCAGGTGAGCCCTTCAAAGTTCTGCTTGGGAAGAAACTATGTTTTCCTCACCAACTTGCACAAGTGTGCTATCCATATCTATGCTGAAGTAGTGTATTTGCTAAATTTCCTTACTTGATCTGGGGAAAGTGTTTGCAAGCTACAAACATGCACTGGCTTCAACCATGGAGGGGATATATCCAATGCCTGGGCCCAAGGGAAGCTCTAGGAGCACAGGATCTCTGGGGGGGGGGGTGGCATTAGCTTTAAAAGCTGCAGCAAAAGCCTTGGTGGTATCTGAGAAACATTCTACATACAACATTTTGTGATGCAAGTCCTGCATCACAACACAATTAGAGGTAGAACTGTTGGGCTCTTGACTAGAAATTTGAAGCTTTATGAGGAAGGCATAAAGAATTCCCAGTTACATGCTATATTTCAGGCACCCAGTCAGAATAGTCATAGCTTGAAATACTATCAGTCCTGAAAGCTCTTGTTTGCTCTCTAGACCTTCAATGTGACAGATCCCTTCATTAACTCTTGGTGCACTGCAGAAGCAGATCAGGACCTCAAAATGTCTCATGCAAGTGACCCACAGCTGCAGAGAAAGACAAAAAAGCCTGCTGGAAGACCACTGCTCTCCCAATTAACCTTTTAAAGAGTCATTTTTGTGGCATATTCTATTTTCCTTATGCAATCAACTCCTGGGATGAGAAGAGGTTATATCTCTTCAGGAGGAAAGAAGATGCCACCATTTCTTCTCTCTGGAGACAGAAGAAAATGTCTTCACCCAAGCTCCCCAGCTGGCTCCCTCATGAACAAACAGTTCCAGTAGGAGAATTCTAGTTTGCCCATTGGCTGATTTCTGTTTAAGCTCCTGCGTCCTGTTGCTATAGCAGGGGCACCCACCAAAGCAGCCCTGGCCTGTGTCCTGTCTCATGTCCACCCTATACCTCTATGATCGGAGCACACTGGCAGGTAATGATTAACATCTATGACTATGCTATTGCTTGCGCTAATATTTTATAGCCACAATTTTTTATATGCTTTGTACCATTAAGATGCTTATTGGTAAACTTGCATGGTATTATTGAGTTTAGTATGTTGTGAACTGCATAGTGAATACAGTGGTACCTCAGGTTAAGTACTTAATTCATTCTGGAGGTCCATACTTAACCTGAAACTGTTCTTAACCTGAAGCACCACTTTAGCTAATGGGGCCTCCTGCTGCTGCCGTGCCGCCAGAGCACAATTTCTGTTCTCATCCTGAAGCAAAGTTCTTAACTCGAGGTAATATTTCTGGGTTAGCGGAGTCTGTAACCTGAAGCGTATGTAACCTGAAGCGTATGTAACCCGAGGTACCACTGTACAGTTCAATAGGTGCAATGTAATAAAAAACATGCGAACAAAATGCTTGGCCTTCTGCAACAAATTCAGAAGGGGGATAGAAGCAGCTCAGTGGCATGCAGACTGAAAGGGAGGGTCTCCTATCAAGTAATCTGAGGTTTACTAGCTCTAATGTGTGCTAGAGCTAGGTTTTCCAATTAGGCCTCCTAAGGGAAAGGAGGGGGATAAGAGTTTATGGGTGCAGTTTTTGGAATCTGCCACAGCCAAATTACTGCAACAAGGCAATTCCTTCCAACAACCAAGAACCATAAAACAGATTACCAGATGAGAGATCAATTTAAAAACATTGATAGCGGCAGCACAAAATAGTTGTCTGAGGAAACAAGGGGGCTAAACCATTACAATGTACACTAACCGCTGAAACAAAAAGAACCCTAACGTATTTTCAGACATTCATGGGGCGGCCCTATGATTTCTGAACATGTCAGCACTATCAGCTCTACCACTGCAATGGCTTCTGATGGAATTGTACAGCAACAGCCGCCCAGTCCCTACACAAGGAGAATGCACAACAAGCTTTTTGAGACTGTGTGTGTCCCTTGCCAAAGCAGTTTCTTGCTGTGCGGCGGGGGGGGGGGGGCAGACTGGGGAGGGGCTGAGAAGAGGAAACATGTTACTTGCTCTCTTTGCAGCAGAGGAGAAATTAGCCAAGAAGCTGCATTTCCAAACATGTAGGGCTACCTAGGGGAGTTTCATTCCGTTAGCCCACCCTGGCATTGTACGTCACTGGCACAGGGCCAAGCCTGCACTCCGCTTCCAGGCCACAGGCTACACATTAACCCTCTGCTTGGTCCCTGTTCTGCCCTGCAGATTTCCACCAGGCAGCAAATTCAATCCCCGCCTCTTCACTCGCTTCTGTGCAGTGGTGCCTCTGCCATGGCAACAAGCTTCTCATTGGAGAAGCGGAGCTGCCAGGGAACCAATGGGAAGCCAGGCGGTGTTGCTAGGTTCTCCGGGATGCAATGGGCTGATTATGCCCAAACAAAGCAAGAAAGAGGAGAAGGCGAGAGTCTCCAAAAATACCTCGGTAAAGAACTGGCTCTCCTTCCAGGAACAGGGGCTAGAAATAACCTGCAAAGGGAGACCCAGCAACAACAGGGCTCATGGTGCTGGCATGATGCCACAGCCACTCACGGCAGTCGTGATCTCTCCTGTTCAGTGACTCTCAGAGCCAGCTGGGTGCAAAACTCTCCCCCAGTTCAGAATCCCATGGGGTGCTTGAATTGAATTTCCTATCTGTCTCCATCCTTCGGTGTAACTGGCAAGGCTAACATAAAAGGCTGCCTGGCCTGGCTGCAATTCCCTAGCTGTGCCTGCCTTTTCTTTTGCCAGCCACAGAGCACCAGGTATCCTCAACAGAGGTTCACTGCCACAGTTCTACCAGATCAGAGGTTTTGGACATTTCACAGATTCTTTAAAAAGGACAAGGGTAAAAAAAAGGCTAGGTCTCCACGTACAACTCGACTGCCTTGCACCCTAGTCAGAAACCTATAATCTACTGTCAAGGTTCTAGCCAAAGGGTCCTGAAATGAGTTAGGAGCCTCACTTTTATTTAAGCCTAGGTGCCTGCTAACCTGTGTTGCAGGTCTGCATTTCTTTGCCATTTTTTTCTAACCCACTGGGCCTAGAGACTCAACTCAAGCTATTGGAGGTGTGGAAATAAAGAAAAAAGGTCAGGCAAACCCAGTCTAAATTAGAGCCTTCAGAAATGCTCAAAAACTTAAGGCAGCAAACAGAACCTTTACAGAAAATTCTAATGTCATATGATCCAATGTGGAAGGAGGCCAGCTACTTGTCTGTCCTTAGAACAGGGGTGTGGAACCTGCAGCACTCCAAATGTTTTGGACTCTGAACACTCATCAATCCCAGCCAGCATGGCCACTGGACAGGGATGTTGGTAGCTGTAGTCCAACAAAATCTGAAGGGCCACAGGCCTTTCCCTGACTGAAGAAAAACATCTATCTATGATTTACATCAGAATGCCACAGAGTTCATTATAAACCTGGGAACTTTCAGACTACTGTCACCTTAAACACTGAGCACTGAAAAACATATTGTTTGGCAAAATGGCATCTTTCTTTGAGGTGGAATCTATTCCAGGCTCCTTGAGAGCTCTTTTCCTCATTGCAACTTAGTAATGGTCTTACCTTCATCACATGCAAGCCTCATAAAACTTAGTTATATTCCCAGTCAAAATGTGGCCAGAATGATTAGGAATCCCTTGTGCTGAACTTCATTCTAAAGCCATGGGATTAAAGCATGTAACGGGCTCATATTTATATTGGGCAAAAAGAACTGAAGAGTTAACTGCCACTGTTGTGAAATTATATGGGCCCTGAGTAACATCTCAGGGAGGAAGGGAAGAGCAAAAGAAAACCTGTTTATAAAATTCAACACATATCAAGAGAGGCTAGAGAAGACCAATGTGGAAGGATTAAAGTGAGGAAAACAAGACTCCACTGAAAAGTATGTCTCACGGATTTTAATGGAATGTGCCTCCAAGAGTGCTGAAGATAGAAGCTTATGTTGAAATCATAAGCACACTTACTTGGAACAAGTTTCCGTAAGTCTATGAGCCATACTTCTGAGTAAACGGTAGGGTATATAGAGATGATTCAGGGCACTGTCACAAACATTGCAGGGGAATATTATCATCACAGACCGAAGTGAGTTCAGAGCATAATAATATTTTCAAGATAAACACTGTATTACTGGTCATGAGGATATCATACAGCAGCAAACACAGTACAAGTGAAAATACTTAAGCCTAGAATTACTGCTAGATTTCTCACTGAATTACATACATGGAAATCTCACAAATCAAGTGCACAGAACTAAGACTGTGGCAGGGGGAATACTATGCAGCAGACTGCTGGCAGTAATATGGGTGACATGGATTAACCTACTAGTCATGTTTGGGTGTGAAAGATCCTGTCTCAGTGAAGAGGCCTTGAGTAGACAAGAGGAGCTATTCAGGGTCATACTAAAGGTCCAGCCATCCAAGTATCCTGTTTCCAACAGTGACTAGATTTGGATGTCACAATATGTTTTAATGACCCAGGATACTAACAGAGAGTCTCTTCCCGCTGTTCTCCTCCAGCCATTGACAGTTTTACTGTAGATACTCTGATCTTCCATGAATGGGTTTAATATTTTTTTAACTCAGTATTACTAGAGACTACTACTACATTCTGTGCAAGTAAGAGCCACAGGTTTGTACTAGCATAAAATATATGCTTCTTTAAAAACTACTCAGCGCTCTCCAGTTTTATTTAGTATTAAGTCAATGGGCAAACCTCATTCCATATTCCATATTCTAATTTAGTTCTCTCTTTTTGACCATGGTTCTTATCACTTTAGCTTATGCTCAATATTCACTTCTGAAATATGAGGAAACTAACAGAGCCTAGGACTTGCCGATCAGAAGGTCGGCAGTTCGAATCCCCGCGACGGGGTGAGCTCCCGTTGCTCGGTCCCTGCTCCTGCCAACCTAGCAGCTTGAAAGCATGTCAAAGTGCAAGTAGATAAATAGGTACCACTCCAGTGGGAAGGTAAACAGCGTTTCCGTGTGCTGCTCTGGTTCGCCAGAAGCGGCTTAGTCATTGTGGCCACATGACCCAGAAGCTGTATGCCAGCTCCCTCGGCCAATAAAGCGAGATGAGTGCCGCAACCCCAGAGTCGGCCACGACTGGACCTAATGGTCAGGGGTCCCTTTACCTTTACCTAAAATGACTAAACAACAACAACAACACATAGTACTAAGTTGCATGTACATTGGAGAGTTATGTTAGTTTTACCAATTATTTTCCAATTCATTCTGAAGTTGTTAGCTTTTAATGTGAGTCTTTGTCAGTCACAGTGCACCAAGCTGAAATTTTAAGCAATGACTTTCAGGTCTGTCCAAGTTCCTTTACTTACTAAGGTTGTTCAAATACAACCAAACACCTATTGTCCAGAGGCAATCACAACCTGAATTTGTTGGAAGCTTTTGGAATATTGGGAATGGCCTGCTCTTGAATCAGAATTTCAAAGCCAATTATATAAACTCAATGATCTGATTATGAATACAGAGTTAGGGTTGTTATACATATTTCTCTTTCCTAAAACTATGGCCAAAATATTGTGAAACCAATTTTAGCTGAATGATTATTGTGGACCACAGCACTATATTAGGCTCCTAATATAACTTATTTTTCTACATTATCTTAAATTCATTCTTTTTTGACACTAGGAAATTCCCTTTCCCCATCTTCTGCAACAGTGTTGAAACCAGGAGATGTGCTGACAAAGTCAGTAGCATTTGGTCTCCATCTACCTTGGTTTAGAATGCAAAATCTGAACAATCAAAGAAGGCTAGGAAGGAGATAACAGAAACTGAACTGGATCTACATTGTCAAATGGGACCATCACCCTTCTCCACTAACAGTTCTATTTCTCTTATAATGAAATGCAAATTTTCCCACACAAAGTTTACTACAAGTAAACATTTAATCAAAATGTGAAAGGATGTACAAGAAAATAATTAAATATGGTTAACAAGGTATTTGGGGATTTAAAGCTGGATATGTGAGAAGAAGGAGGACTGAACTGATTTCGACAGGTTTTGGAAAAAGGTATTTGGAGGGCTGGGACAGTGCTTCAACCAGGAACACTGGCTGATGAAAGTTAAGTAAGCATAGAAACATTTCATGAAATGTAATGATACCCAAGTAAGGTAGACTACAAGATTTATAGAAAAGACTAAAGATACTTCATCAGGCTCCTTATAGCAGTTCTGTGTAAATTATGTTCCATCTGATGGCATCCAGTTTGTCAACATTCTGTATGAAAAACTTCAAGTACAACCTGACACCCAGATCTTGAGTTCAAGGCAGGACAATGGTAAGTGGGGGAGCCATTCAGGTAGGAATTAGTCCTAATGGTTTAAATTAATTGAGAAATTATGTAGAAAGTAATTTAGGCAAATAGTAAAAGGAGGCAGATGACAAGTCCATCAGCATATGTGCTCTTAACTCAAAGTAGT
The DNA here is from genome assembly GCF_965153285.1 of Podarcis tiliguerta. Classification (NCBI taxonomy): domain Eukaryota; kingdom Metazoa; phylum Chordata; class Lepidosauria; order Squamata; family Lacertidae; genus Podarcis; species Podarcis tiliguerta. The sequence goes on from NC_139541.1 coordinate 68,209,271, forward strand.
CATACTGCCCCAACTTCCCTGTAATTTGGAATGACAGTAAGAAGCCTTCACAATGGTAAAACCAACAATGATACAGGATTCTCACAAGCCACATTGTTTCTACTCTTAATAGGTCCTTTTTTGTACTTCCAGCTTCTCCTTCAGATAGATGAAGACGCTTCCTAGTGTGCTAAATGCCAAATGAGTTATTTATGCTATGGCCGCTGAACAGTATCCATCCTATAGTTTCAACAAGAGCTCAAAAAGAACTGAGAACAGAGTATCAACAAATGTATGCAAGCCTTAACAACAGCACCTTCCTCTTCTTTGTGGATTTTCTGCAACCAGTCTTTTATCAAATTAACACAAAATGAAGTCTGTGAACTATAAAAGGATTACCCAGCTAACAATTTTGTGTTCTGCTAGCATCCAGAAAAATAAAATAGCCTACCCAGACAACTGATGTAAAGCCTCTGATTTTTACAGAAACTTTGTCAAATGTCTTAACAGGTTCAAGAAACCTCCTTTCTATAAAACCATGGAACTTATTAGTTCCATATAAAGTCTGGCACCAGATCATAATGTTGTTGTCCATTCACACACTTAGGAGAAGGCTATCATTTCTCAAGTGGACGGGTCATCTTTCAACCTCAGCTTTAAGAGGTCAAACTCACCGAGCTGCTTGCTTACCACCTTAGAACATTTCAGTTTCTCTTTGGGAATGTAAACAGAACAGACAGTGCCATGTTTCTCATTCAACTTACTTTTACTCTAGTATAGTGATCATCTCACTGATCTTTTGCTACTGCAGGGACAAGGAACCTCCAGCTCATGTACCTAATTAGGCCCAGAAGTCCTAATTTTGCCTGCAAGGCCATTTCCTCCAAACCATACCGATTTGTCCCACTTCTAACATCATGTTTGATGTCAGGTAAAGGTATGGCTGCCATTACTTTGAAGTAAATTTGCAAGCAGCATGTATTGAAACTGTTTGCAGAGGGATTTCAAAGGTAAGTCTCTTTCAAGTTGTCACCTTTCCGCATGACAGCCCCTGCACATATGTCACAAGTTGGCCTGCAGGGGTGGGTGGAGAAAGGAGTTCCCCACTTCTGGGCAACTGCCACATCCAATACAAGCCATGAAGGAAACAGGTATTTTGGTGCCCTTAATGTAACTGGTGGCTGCACCAGATGCTGTGGTTGCCTATGAAAAACCATGCAAAACTTGTTCCACTTTCTAGAACAGTAGCCATAGTAGTCTATCACTGCAAAGATGTCAGAATTCTGCAACTAGCACCAGGTGAAAAAGGCTGTAGACAAAAGTTTGCCCTGCAGTAAACTCATTCTAAAGAGGTCACAGAAACAACATGAATTTGCAGCATGCGCCTTGGACTGCTCATTTCAGTCACCTAAAATGATTTATGCTTACAGAGTTATGTGATGTACTTGCTCTCAGCTTGTGACATGTTGTAGTTTGAATTTTCATGGATTGATCTTATGCTGATGTACAGATAACCCCACCTTGTGATGGTGAATAAACGAGGTGGCCTTGGGGTCCTTCAGCTCCATGGCTCTATAAAATTATGCTTCTTGAACATCTGGAATATCTTTCATCAAAGCCTTATACAAAGTTATTAGTATCTCTGCATCCTTAGTGAAAATACCCATTTAGTAATCCAATAATCAATTTGTCTTTTTTTTTGTTTCATTAATTTATATTTTGTTGCTCATAGGTATCTTGTATTTTGCCAAGACTCAAAGAGCTTCTCTTTCCTTCTTTACTGTCCTTTTCAGCTAAGAACAAAGTATTTACTACATCCTAACCATGTCACCTTTCACTGTACTTACTACCAAGGGTCATCTTCCACTGAACTACTACTGAGGTTTATGAAATCATCAACTTCTATCACAAAATAACTTCCTGATCCTTATCTGTGCTGTCCACATCTAACAACATGTTATCAGTAAATACCATGGTATCAGTGAGCAACCACAGGAAGTGCCCATAGCACTGTAACCTTTCCATGTGCCCAGTGGCACTTTCAGTCAGTGTGTAAAAAACCTGAACCCCAAGTGTGAAAGGCTATGTAACTTCAAATAACAAGCAAACAAACAACCTACACAAATATTCTACCCATCCAAAATCCTGTATCTGGACATTCTGGGCAAATCAGAGAAAGTGAGACACCTATCCCTTCAGCCTCCTCAGCTGCAGAAACAACCATTCCCACAACTTTTTATGCTCCTGAGCTATTAGCGCACCCTAACAAGGAAAGGAAGCCCCTATTCTTCTACCTAGTTTACAAGAGTCTGCAACATGTTATCCAATGGTCCTTTCCCAAAGGCTTCCATTCTAGAGGAGAGGAAAAGATTAATTCCACCATGGGTTTCTTAGTCTCCACTCACTTAGCACGACATAGTTATCTCACAGGTTTCAGTGATGCTACCTCTTACAGTACTGTATAGGCTAGACTAGGTGAAGAAAATACTCATGGCTTCACAATGGCAGCAGGGGTTTTGCAAGAGCATAGGGCAGACTAGTATGAAATCAGGCATATGCTGAACTTAAATACTGCACAAATGTTGCCTACTAGTGACCATGCAGAAAAAATGCATAAAGTTCATCCAACATTCTTAGTTTCTTAAAAGTTGTACTCACTCATAAATGAGTTAATATACTAAGATTACACCTGAGATAGTACATGTCCCCACATTACTGCAGCAGTGTGAGTCTGAGAACAAGAAAACCTATTATTCAAAACCAGGGGCTAACAAATAATTGCCAGTGCTGTACAGATGCCACAAATTCATATCTCAACCTTACTTACAGGTTCAACTCAGGCACAGCTAGAGATGCAAGATATCTAACCTGACATCCACATCAACAACTACGAACAATTTCTGAACCTACAGAAATCTGGGTCTGCTACTAAAGTTCTATGAACCAATACAGGGGTTTTCAGAAACCAACTGCTGATAAGCAGATTAAATATTTTCTGTATTTGTTTCTAAGAATGACCTCATTTGTAAATAGCAACAGGTACCACAAATATGCATAGACAGAACTGCTCCAGGAAACCAAAGGAAATCTCAATTTACGCAAAGTTGTGATTAGCTGGACCCAAGTAAACTGGCACATGGGGTCATAAAGCATTGAGGTCATAGAGACAGCACTGGTAAAAACAACTACCATCCAGATTACAGAATTAAATAAATTCCATCACAAGGTGTAGGTACGTATATGGAAAACAATTATATTCCATCAGTTTTATTTGTGAAACTTCTACAGCACAATCCTATATATGTTACAAAGAAGTCCCCCTGTGTTCAATGGTTTGTGCTCATTGCAGTTAGGGAGCAACCTTACTACACATAACAGCACTTATTTCAGAGTAAACATTAATATGATTGCGCTGATTATTTCTTTATAGATAGTATTAAATACCTGGCGTCAGCAACATCCTGGAGCAAGGGTTCTACAGGTTATCTGTATTGTCAACTTAAATCTCTTTTCCACTACCTGCTCTTACCATTCATAGCTGCTGCAAATGATATCATTGCAACATATTACTGAAATTATGCATGATGGCATTTATGGTATTAGCATAAGAAACTGCGGCAGGGAGGGGGAGAGAGATAAGATTTTTTTTAAAAAAAATAAAAGACACAAGTGACACACTATAATAATTAGTGCTGAGCCAAAGGTTACAAATACCATGTACTGATTTATCCTCACCTGGGAGGGGAAGATTGAGAACATAGGACACATTATGATGAGGGCAGTTTATGAAGGTTGTGAATTCTAGGTAACTTTCTCCAGAGAAAGGAAGACAACTCAAGTGTCTTCACTTGTCTTTCACCACAATAGTTGAAATGCTCACAGCATGATTGTGGGCAGGGGGAGATATCCATGTTTATGGGGCTATCCAAAAATAAAACAAAAATATAAACATAAATTCACTTCCTGGAAGGAGTAAAATCCCCAAAGGGATCAACCCACATCTCATTTAAGCCAATGGAGTAAACTCTCTTAATTTTTAAGGCTGAGCTTTACCCAACAGGTATCTTGATGCAAGAAGCCCCATATCGATCATGGTGCACAGTGGAGCAACATTTACCTACTTTACTAATTTATGGTAATCCTAGCTCACCTGAAGTTAAAAGGGCTCATCATTTTAACCACCTTGTACGTGTATATATTAATTTCATCTAGATTTTTTTTTTTTAAAAAAACCACCCATTCAATACACATATATGTTTGAGGTTAGCAGAACTCAGTGATTTTCTCATCCAGAGGCATTTGCACATCACAAATGCCCAAGAGATTTGGGGTGGGGGGCGAGGAGAGCACCTTAAAGACTACTGGATTTACTGGAGCCTAAGCTTCAGTGGTTTTAATATTTAATATCAGTCGAATATCTGATATCGTTATATTGCTATCACAATAATGAGCATTTGATATCGCTATTAGATTGCCACAGAAATCTTTTTTTTTTTTTTGAGCCTTCCGACGAAGTAAAATAATACACTGAAAAGGCGCCACAAGCCTGGAAACAGTGTGTGGTGGTGCTTAATGTAATAAAGACTAACACGGCTGCAAGAAAGAAAGACGAAGGGAAAGGGTGGGGGGGGGGAGAGAAAAAAGATGGGTCTTGTCCATCCATGCACCACCAGCAGCAGCAGCAACGATCAGAGGAGGAGGAGGATGTGGGAACTCAGTAAGGAAGGCCGGGCCTATCGGGGAGGAGAAGGCAGAAACGGGCGGCTGCGCTGCGGAGGGCAGAAGTTTTGGGGGAAGGAAGTGGGAGAAAAGGCGGCGGCGGCGGAGAATCAGGGTGGGGTCGGGCGGCGGGGAGGGGATGAGGGCGGGGCGGGGCGGCCCGGCCGGGAGGACGAGCGGGGTCCCGCCCGAGGCGAGGCGAAGCCGGGGAAGAGCCGGCCAGGGGCGGGGCCTGACGAGAGAGGGAGAGAGTCCGGCTCCCTGGGAGAATCTGCCCGCCGCAGCCGGGCTGAGCTGAGGAGAAAGGCGGGAAGGATTGGACGGGTGGCGGTTGGGGGAGGGGGGGTTGGGGAGGAAGAGGAAGGCGCGACGGCGCCCGCCTTTCTCTCCCTCCCCTCCGTCCCTCCCTCCCCTCCTCTCTCCTTCCTCTCCCTGGGAAGGGCCCGGAGGGCGGTCGGATGGGGAGCGGCAGGCAGGCGGGCGGGTCTCTTACCTGAGGAGGCGGCTGCGGCCCGCGGCGTGTTTCAAAGCTGGGGCTGAGGAGGAGAAGCGCGCTGGGGGCGGGGCGCGGCAGGCGGGCGGGTTGCGCCCCCACCCCCAGCGCAAGGGGCGTACTCCGGCGGCTGCTCCGGCGCCGGGATTTCCCAGTAATGCAACAAAAAATGGCGACCACAACAAACCGCCTCCGTTGCCGCCGCCGAGCGCATGCGCCCCGCCGGCGTGGCCACGTGAGGCAGCGGGCCGGGAGGGGGAGGGGGAAGAAATGGACGCGCGCCCGCGCGCGCTCTTTCTCTCTTCAGGAGCGCGTGCCTCTTTCCCTTTCGACGCTCCTCCCTCCCAAACGGGTGTGCGCATGCGCAAGTGTCTGCGGGCCGCCGTGTGTGTGTGTGTATGTGTGCGTCTCTATAACGCTCCTTCCCTCCACCCCACCCCGCGCCTCACTCACGTCCCTTTCCAGAATGGCAGCCGCGAAGCTTAGAGCCGTTCTCTTGCTCTACGTGACACAGAATGAGAGGGTAGAATTCTGGACCGTACCACTGCAGATTGAAAGGAAGGGGGTTGGTGTGGGTGCTCCCTATCGTTTCGTACAGCGGCGCAGTTAGGTAATGCTAAGGCTTCTGGGCGCAGTGGTCTTTTTACATCCCTCCACTCCTCTTTAGATGGCAGTGTGGATTACAGTACTCCAAAAACGTAGCAAGACAGTCCATCTGCATTTGGGGACCGTCCTCATTTTTACTGAGGGGTGCCCTAGATTTGTGCCCCAAAGCCGTTGAATGCTTTCCCAGAGGATAGTGGAGGGGGAGACTTAAGAGCAGAACAAATGGGCAATTTGAAACCTTTCTCCCCCAGTCCTTGGTGATATTTGGCCGTGGTAGAGCACCTGCTTTGAATGCAGAAGGCCCCGTGTGCAGTCCTTCCGCAGGCAGGGCTGGGGAAGCCTCTTAAGTTCCTTAGGATCACCTTCTGCATACCAGAGCAGTGTGCTGACATCACCTTGGTGGCATGGAGATGGTACTGCCGATAGCAGTATTTTAAGGAGCACCAACGATCAAAAATATTAGGCATTTGGATTTGTAGGTCAGGGAAGCATTTGAAATGACACCCTCCTCTCAGTTGGGGATGCTAACTGCATGGTGCAGCGCTTAACAGTCCTAATCCTGCTACATGTGGGAGACACCTACAAAGCAGCCCCTGCAATGGGAACTATCACTGGGTCAGGGGTTGGCAACCTAAGGCCCATGGGCCAGAAGCGGCCCATGGGGGTCGTTTAACTGGCCCATGAGCCTTCACAGACACTGGGAATCACGGGTGTGCTCTCTCATGCGCGATCCAGCCTACGGAGGGATATCCACTGGTGTGAACCAGCCCAGGCAAGGTAAACCATGCTGACCCCTGCGCTCTAGGTGCTATCCAGGCAGTACAGACTACAGGATGATGCTGTGATGCAACATTCCACAGCTCTGGAGAAGCTTCCTTCATATCCAGTACTGGGATGCTAGTCTAGGCTTAACATGCATAGTAAATTTCTAAATGCCTCATAGAATTTCATGTTTGTCCCATATACGCTACCAAAGATATGTAATAATCCAGGATTTTTAATGGGGCAGAGTGGTGCTGGTGTGTACTGAAACCATACCATCTAGGAATCATATCTGCCACCCAGCCCAAGAGAAACTACAGTCATCCACTTTTTTTAACACCACCATTAAATGTCCCTTCCCCATGCCCATCTATGTCTTGCCTTCAGGACAGAGACCCATCTGATTTTATATCGCGTCTTCACTGAGCCTGGAAACAAACTTAAAGAGATGAGTACTTTGGTCATCTCAGGATCCCCTGAGATGTAAAATGTCTTTTACAAGCATATGTATGCAAACTCAGATTTCTAGAGCTAACTCTCTGGTCAGTTTTACATAATGAATGTTGGCCATTATATTTCCTTACAGTGCAGTCATATTTCTCTTCTCTGTCTACCCCACACCTTGCCAGCCTCTATTTTTCCTCTTACGCCTAGTTGGGTCGTCTTCCTCAATTTAAAAACATATCCTAAACAACTTTTTTTAAATGGTGCTGATGTTGGGGTGTGACCCATTTTAGGCTGTGAACTGCCTGTAACTCCCAAGCTACCACTTGAAGATGAAGAGTACAGAAGCAGAACTCATCCTGGAATCCTAGAACTGTAGAGTTGAGATTTAAAGGTTCAACTAGTCCAACACCCTGCAATGCAGGAATATAAACTAGGCCATACATGACAGATTGCCACCCAACCGCTGCTTAAAGACCTCCAAGGAAAGAGCCCATCACCTCTCAGGAGTCTTCCGCATTCAAATGGCCCGCACAAAAATCTCCCTTCTTGTAACTTGGATGCATTGATTTGGGTTCTAGCTGCCAGTGCAGGAGAAAACAATCTTGCTCCATGTGACAGCCCTTTAGATGTTTGATGATGACTGTTATTTCTCTTCTCAGTCTCTTTGCCAGGCTGCTGTTGGCATCAGTCTGTCTTGAAAGAGAATGGAGTGGGCGTCCAGGGGTGAAATCAAACTGTTGGAGAGTCACAGCGTCTACTGTGGATGCAGAGACTGGTAACTTGCAACTGCTGCCTCCTGCAATGTTTTTGCTGTGTTAGCAGCACCAAAATGACCTCTCTTGGGTGCAAACCTGGGCAGTGTGTATGGAGGTCCTAGGCTGCTCAGAAGACAATCCCTCCCCCTCAGCCTTGCTGATGTAGTCCAAAGGAAAGCAGCACAATACATCAGGCACCAGCTTGGCTGCAGGAGTTGCTAGGAGGAGGCATACACCCTCCAACTGTCTGAGGGACTCCACTCTGTATTATGTAGGGTTTTACTCTTTAGCCTTTTCTTCTCCTCAAGATATTTCACAAGGCAGCGGAGGTGTAGGATCAGAGTTTCCTTCTCCTAGATGGGCTACCTTCCCAGGTTGACGAGCCCCATGTTCCTTCACTTCCCTCTACTGCCCGTGCAGAAACCACCTTGTTGACCATTGGGCCCACTATTGGTCTTGTCCACTCAATCTGCTGAAGCCTGTCTTCACATGCAGGGCAAGTCCCATACCCACTGAAGGCTGGAGATCCAACAACTACCCTCATTTGGTTTAGCCGTTCCCCAGGGTGTGGTTACTGGCATACGCTGGCAGCTTCTAGGAGCCACAGGTGAGAACACAGTGCAGGGTGGGGACCAAAGACAGACAAACTACCCCAGAAGGCGCATGTGTGGCCCACCAGAGGTACTATCCCTCCTCTAACACCCCATACACCCTTACCTAGTTCCCTCAGCTGCTCCTCATAAGGCTTGGTTTCCAGACCCTTGGATCATCTTGGTGACTCTCCTCTGTACACCTTCCAGCTTGTCAGTATCCTCTTTAAACTGTGGTGCCCAGAACTGGACACAGTACTCCACACGTGGCGTGACCAAAGAATAATAGAGCAGTATTATGACTTCCCTTGATCTCGAAACTATACTTCTGTTCATGCAGCATAAGCTATGTGCTGCTGCATCACATTGTTGACTTGTGTTAAGCCTGTGCTCTACTAAGACTCCCTAGACCTTTTTCATACGTACTATTGGCAAGCCAAATATCCCCCATCTTATATTTGAGCAGCTGGTTCTTCCTGCTCAAGTGCAGAACCTTACATTTGTCCCTACTGAAATTCATTTTGTTAGTTTGGGCCCAGTTCTCCAATCTGTTAAGCTCATCTTGAATCCTGATCGGTATTCAGTGGCACTGGCTGCCCCTCCCAGTTTGGTGTCATCTGCAAATCTGATGAGCACCCCCTCAATTCCTTCATCCAAATCATTTATAAAGACATTGTACAACTACAGGCCCAGGACACAACCCTGCGGCACCCCACTTGTTACAGTCCTGTACCAAATACATATTTAAAGGAGAGACTTTTACAAGCTGCTACACTAATTCTGATCCTTGTTGATTATATGCAAGTCCACAAGCAAAACCAGTGCATATCTACATTACTTATTTTAATAAAAAATATACACATTTGATAACGCCACAGAACACCAATGCACAACTGCATCTCTGCGTAAATGCTTGGCCTTAAAGAAAGTTGGGGTCTAGTCAGTAGAAAGAGTCCTGTATTGTTGAAGCGGCAGAAAAAGCAACTCTGACCTAAAGCACTGTTGCAATGGTCACCTACTAGCTTCCACACTTTATTTCTTCTGTTTAGGAGGTGGTCTGTAAGGAAAAGGAGAGTGTTTGTTAACAGACTGTTGACCAATGTGCTTTGACAATGCAGAGGTTATTTTCTAAAATGTACCATTCAGTATCAACATCAGCTTCTCATACACAAAAGTTCATTTTGTGAGTATTCCGTGGTAATCCTGATAGCAAAGGCCGAGTGGGAGGCAACAAGGATATCGCTGATTGCAGGAGCCTAAACCAGCATTAGCCATTTCATGGAAAGACTCTCAATCTTCCCAGGTATGTACGGCACACATACCAGGATACTGTTTCCTGCCAGCTACTTGCAGTAACGTGACAAGCAAGGGCAACACAACACAGAATGATTTCAATAACAGGGACTCACGCTGTCATCATATCAGATGAACCAATTCCCATAACACACAAATTGGAGCCTAGTGAATTAAGCAATGCTGATGAAGCCTCTGTTGAAATTCAACTAGTCAAAAGCTGTTGCAAGGGAATGGCTGATGAGTTAGCACCCCCAACCTAAATTAGTGTGCATTTGAACAAATTTCTGAAGGTCACGTTAAGAGTTCAGTAATATCTGGGGAACCACAAGTTAGACACCCATGAGAGAGCGCTGTAGTGCCTGTCCTCCAGAGATCAATGAGCTTGAAGGCTATTCATGGATATCCACAATTATACTGCATGAACTTTGACGTACAGTGGTACCTCGCAAGACGAAAAACTCGCAAGACGAAAAACTCGCAAGACGAAAGAGTTTTTCGTTTTCTGAGTTGCTTCGCAAGACGGATTTCCCTATGGGAAACCGTCAATACACAGTGGTGCTTCGCAGACGAAAAAAATCACAAGACGAAAAAACTCGCAGAACGAATTAATTTCGTCTTGCGAGGCACCACTGTATCTGTTTTTATTTTATTGCTGTAATTGTATCCCAAATTCTTTTTGAAGCACCTTTTGGTCTCCTATTTTTTGAGTCACTAAGCAAGCAGCAAACCTTCCAAATATTTGCATTTTCCTTTTAGACAATCTACAATTGCTTTCTGATTCGTTTAAAGATCTTACGTATTTTACATTCTGTAACTTTTTCTTTGTTCCAGTTCCTTGTGCGAACTGTAAATACATTATATTCCTGTTCATATTTTTATCCTGTTTTAGATAGGTATCTCCTTACTTAAGATAGAGCTTTGCCTTCAAGTGCACAGTTTAAGAAAAGAAGACATGTGACATATAAGGGAAAGGGAGGAGGGGAGTAGAGAAGAGAGATCAATTGCAGAAAGACATTTATATATTTAATTGGGACCAGGCTGGTAACTCTTGCTATTGAACTAGGGACGCGGGTGGCGCTGTGGGTTAAAGCCTCAGCGCCTAGGACTTGCCGATCGCATGGTCGGCGGTTCGAATCCCCGCGGCGGGGTGCGCTCCCGTCGTTCGGTCCCAGCGCCTGCCAACCTAGCAGATCGAAAGCACCTCCGGGTGCAAGTAGATAAATAGGGACCGCTTACCAACGGGAAGGTAAACAGTGTTCCGTGTGCTGCGCTGGCTCGCCAGATGCAGCTTGTCACGCTGGCCACGTGACCGGAAGTGTCTGCGGACAGCGCTGGCTCCTGGCCTATAGAGTGAGATGAGCGAACAACCCTAGAGTCTGGCAAGACTGGCCCGAACGGGCAGGGGTACCTTTACCTTTACCTAGGCTGGTAACTCTTGCTATTGAACTAGCAACCCTTGTTCTGCTGGGACAGGTGTGGGGAACCTGGGCCTGTTCCCCTCTCAGTGTTGCTGAACTGCAACCCCCATCACTGCTAGTCATTGGCTGTGCTTCCCGAGGCTGATAGGAGGTGCAGTCATAGGAGCCAATTCCTAGGGACTGAAGTCCCTTCAGCCCCCTGAGTAAAATATTTGAGGGGGCCGCCCCTACTTGCCCTGACGGGCTTCCCAGGAGACTAGGGGCAGCAGGAAAAAGAGGTCCAGCCTCACAGTGATCTTTGTTCCCCAAGGGCCACATTCCCCCTCACCTATAAGGAAGGGACCACAACCCAGCAGTAGAGCACATGCATTGCACACAGAAGGTCCCAGGACCAAACCTTGGCATCTCCGTTTAAATGCCTCAGGTTTAAATGCCTCAGGAAGAAGATTGGAAAAAAATTAAAGTATATTTACAGAAATATTGCAAAATTAATGAATGTTAGAAGAATGTTGGAATGAAGTTACATGGTTTTAGCAGAAGTGTTATTAAGAACTATATGAATATTAATTGTTAATGCGCTAAAGTGGAAAATTTAGAATTAAATTGTGTTAGGATAAATTATAGAACAAAAATTGAGAAAGAGGGAAAGGATTTGTTGAACCAGCTAATTTGAACTAGAATACAAAAAAGGGAGGTGCGAGGAAGTCGAGGAAATAAGCATATGAAAGATAATGAAATGAAATTTGGATGTGTTTTTAAATGTTTTAGTTTTTTCTTGTGGTTGTGTGATATTGTTTTTTCTTTTTGATGTATTGTTCGTTAAATTTTTATTGTTTCTTTTTCTCTCTTCTCTTTTTCTGTTTGTAACTATTAAATATTTAATAAATATAATTTAAATAAATAAATAAATGCCTCAGGTTGCAAGGGATTCGGAAGACCTCAGCGTGAGACCCCGGAGAGCCATTGCCAGCCACAGTGGACAGGGTTTAGTTTAGACGGGCAAATGGTCTGACAGATGAAGGGCAGCTTCTTAGGTTCCTGTACAACAGGGAAACCCAGTTAGTGTGGAGACTGGCATTCCTTACAGGTTGCAATGATTTTAAGAGATAATGGGTGTGTGTCGGTAGAGGAGAGGGACGAACGGAAGAAATGTGTTGGGATACCGTCCAATCAAAGGAGTTTGATCAGAGTGGGGAAAGAACCATTATAATGCAAACCAGATGCATATCTGGCCTGCTTTGCAACTTATTTAGATTGCTTGGCTGCTATTTATTGGTCAGAATACACAGTGTGCACACAAGCCCCATCTACACCCTGGTTCTTTTCCAACCCTGCAACAAGCCCACTCTTCCCTCTGCTCGAGTTTGGGGTGGGAAGAACAGTAGTTGCTCCTCATTATGTCCCAATGCTACCTGTTCCCCTTTTATGCCTCCAAGGAAATACCAAGCGCATCCAGAATCAGCACTCCCAGACTTATCTGTACCTGTAAATGCCAACTACTACAGCATGGTCCCGCTCATAGGGCTCCAAAGTCAACTGCTCTTGGGGTTTCATGTTCTCCTGCTGCATTTTCTTCACCTCTGATGCAAAGACGGCCTCGGGTGCTGCTGTTGAGTCAATGCAGTTGGCCTGGGAGGAGAGAATCAAGCAGGTCAGTCTAACAGCAAGCCTTCAAGCTTATCTAAGAGGGACAATTCATCGCTCCCTTATGTTACAGGAGCATGCTAGCAGCCTGGTTGCACACCTGTCCAGAACAGGGACCCCGTCTAATTTTCAGAGCCAGGAAACACCCACCCCCAAAGGCCTCTTCATTGGCAGGACTCAGTTTCAGCTTCTTGGCCTTTGTGCAGGTCACCCTTACCCAGGACCCAAATTATGTATGACTATGCAGAAGTTACAAAGAAATGCATTTGGGCTTTCTTTGCAAATCGCCAAACCTGCTAAAAAGCATACCTAACGGCTTTATTAGCCTTGGGGACACGATGGAATCCTGTGGCACCCCACAGTGTGACTGCAAGGAGGCAAAGATGCTACTTTCCCCCCAATTCTACTTTCTGCATGGGACTGGCCCCATAGGCAGAAGCCAAACCACCGTAGTACTGTGTCTCTTACACCCACCAAAACACACCGCTAAGATCAGTGTTATCAAAGGCAACTGATAGATCAAAAAGCAAATGGGTTGCATTTTGGCGTGTCTGTCTCAATAAAAGTCATCTCCCAGGGCAAACAAGGTCAGTGTGGTCTCTGAATCAGGTCTGGACCAAGACTGGAATGGGTCCAGATAACCAGTTTCTTCCCAAGATCACAGCCACCACCAGCTTGAGAACCTTCCCCCAAGAGGGTGATTGTGCGCTGGCAGTAGCCATCACACACTTCTAGATCCACAGAGGGCTTCTTAAGAAATGGTCACCTTTACCCCCCTCGTCTAAAGACCATGCTGTCAGCCCACCTAGTCACTCACCTCCAGATTGCTCAAATTACCGGACACCTTGAGGCAGCATTAGCATGAATGTTGCCTCCCCCCTCTAAGAAAACAGTCCTGGGGTTCTCCAACACAACTCCAGAGATTACATCCAGCAATCCAAATAGGCCTAACACTTGTCAGTTGGGTGGAAGGCATATTGGCCTTCTATACACTTAGGTGCCGCTTACGGCCACAAAGCTTTCGTTGGAAATTGTTCGTTAGGCCTAACAAGTCCATAATTTCCATTGATTCCTATGGGAATCAGCAATCTCTCTTCCTTGCCCATCATGGTTTTGTCCTTAAACGGCTGCAGCCAACGAGCAGGAGAGTGACAAAAGAAAAATTGATTTATCTGATCTCTCTTACTCTGATATATTCGTTCGCCCCACCACACTCTCCATGGTTTCTGCCTGAAAATAGCTGCCACTGACCAGCAAAGCACAAGAAAGGAAGCGGGCATGATCTAGGCTCTTTTGATATCTGAACCAGCGAGGTTTGGGCATAATTCTTTATGTTTGCGTAAGTGTCTTGATGGATAGCAAACTGCCATGACCAGAAGAAGGTGTACACTTGTGAATCCTGCCCCAGAATGGTTGGTCTTCCTGATGAGGGAGATGGAATTCCAATGGACTACCAAAAACCAGCTCTTAGCCCCCGCTGACTCTCCAGCCGAAGGCGAAGAAAACGACCCACTGAAGGTCATACAGTTAAAAAATATAACAGTTGCACTAAACGTTACCTTGATGGAGATGACAAAATGGCCACCATTCTTCAAGAAATTGTGCGCGTTTAAAGCCACAATACGCGACTGGTCGGGCTGAGCCACATCTGCAAAGATCACATCTACCATGCCTGCAAAGCAAGGAGGCGTATTGAATAACGGACCTGGAAGTTGCCCTGCAAATCCTATTGCTTTCCTCACTTGAAATAAGGTCATCAGGCAAAAGAGAAACAGTAGAGCCTAGAACAGTAACGGGGGACCCCTGGCTTAATTCAAGACACCCACCTTTCCCAGGTCTGTCTGCTTTGGCCACAGTGAATTTCAAGCCATGGCTAAGAGGACAAAGAATGAGGAGTACACACTTGATTCTTCCTTTGCATCAGGAAGTCAGCTCTTTTTATATTTGTGCCTCTTCCTGTCACCATACATGGCAACAGAAAAAGGTGCCACATGTAAGGGGGGGGTGGACTTTTCAATGCAAAATATCATTTTGCCTTTGCAGCTGTGGCTTGAACTCAAGCCGGGCTGCAAAGAAGGGCTGGGAGCACACTTAGGCTGTGCTTCCAATTATTTCCTTTGAAGCCAAGTTACCCTGATGTCATGGCATCAGGTGATTGACAGGTGGGTGGCTCCACCCACACAGCTAGTGGGCCACAGCGGGTGAGGGACTTCCAGATTTGGCCCTCTAACCCTGTTTCCCACTTCCAGTCTACAATGTCAAGATCTGCCCCTGCACTTTTGTGATTAAATCAACAGCAGTGAGGCAGCAGCGGTGTTCATTTAACCTACTTTACCCACATTTATTTAGGACAGTGGTTCCCAGTTAGCTAATTACTGAGGACCCCTTATTTTTCAAAAGCCAAGCTACAGACCCCTTACTTTTGATAACTTTATGGTAGTTACCTCTGCAAAGCAATTTTCTGAACAAAATGTAGGGTAGCCCCTAATTAGCAAAGGATTTTAGCTACCGTATTTTTTGCCCTATAGGACGCACTTTTCCCCTCCAAAAATGAAGGGGAAATGTGTGTGCGTCCTATGGGGCGAATGCAGGCTTTTGCTGAAGCCTGGAGAGCGAGAGGGGTCAGTGCGCACCGACCCCCCTCGCTCTCCAGGCTTCAGGAAGCTGTCCGCAAGCCGTGGGAGAGCTGCGCGAAGTCGCGCAGCCTCCCCACTGCGTGCGGAGAGCTGCCTGCACCCCGAAGCCTGGGGGCACGCTGAGCTCAGCGCCCCCAGGCTTCGGGCTTCGCGCAGCTCTCCCACGGCTTGTGGAGAGCTTCCTGTTCTGGTGGCTGGGAATAATTTTTTTCCCTTTATTTTCCCCCCAAAAAACTAGGTGTGCCCTATGGGCCAGTGTGCTCTATGGGCCGAAAAATACGGTATATTAAAAACAGACTAGGGCTGAGCGATATCTGGTTTTCAGCATCGTGATATATCAGCAGCTAAACATCACAATATTCTGATATATCACAATGTCAGAAATGGGAGCTCAGGCACGGGAATGAGGGAAGGAGCAGTTGCAGAGATCAGGTGTGTGGGGTGTGTGTAGCTCAGGCATGGGGATGAGTGAAGCAGCAGTCACAGAGATTAGGCAGATGGGGTTTGTGCAGATCAGGCGTGCGGATGATTTCAAAACTGATTTTGGCCAATATATTGATATTGGCACAGCAGACCATAAAATTTGTGATATTACCGTGCAAAAATGACAAAAATTTAGTTTGTGGGGTGGAGGCAAGGGATAGGGCTGCGGACCCCTAATTGGGAACCACTGATTTAGGGGGACAGCTCAGACTTTTTTTCTGATTGCTAAGATCAAACTAACAAAACCTAGACTGTTAGGAACCTTCCCTGTCAATGTTCTAGAAGTGAAAAACACCCAAGATACTTTTATTTTGTACAATCCCCAGCATCAGTTACTAGCAGCTTGCCAGCTCCTAATAAACAAAATAAACACAAATGGGTGTTTCTCAGAGGTAGATCATATGCCAGGTATGGGGAACACCACCAGCCCCAGCAAGCAAAATTTCCCCACACCTGGCACATATCTTGCCTGCACACGTTCCCAGGATCTGTCCCCAGCATCACCATCTAAGGCTGGAAAACACCATTGCCTGAATCCTTGGAGTCTCATTGCTTGTCTGTAGACAACATAGAAACAGCTGGGCTTGGCATAATGCAAGTATTAATGTTACTAAGGTCTTCCAATCCATGGGCAGCTGCTTTCGCCCAGTGGGTGGGGGAAACAGAAGACAGACGAAAAAGGGTGCTCCTCTAAGAGGTGTCCAGCTCAACCAACATACATGAAAGCAGCCTTTCTCAACCTGTGGGTCCCCAGATGTTGTTGAACTACAACTCCCATCACCCCTAGCTAGCAAGGCCAGAGCTCAGGGCATGATGGGAGTTGTAGTTCAACAATATGTGGGGACCCACAGGCTGAGAACCGCTGCATGAAAGGAAGGCTTATTTGCTCAGGTGTTAAGGTTTCACAGACATCTTACCAAGCAACATGCGGTATTTGTGTGGGTGCCGTGCATCCTCAATTACGGGGATAATGTTGGTTCGTTTCTTTGCCACATTGATGAGGTCGCGACCCGAGCGATGGGAGAACTCCACAGCGTACACAAGGCCCTCCTGTTGGGTGAGAAGTAGGAAGCAAGGGAGTCAGTGCCTTGTCCACGGCCCAGAACAGGAAAAAGTCTTCATGAAGGACATCGCCCAGTGCCACTGCTGAAGCCCTGTCATCATCTTTGATAAAATAGCTAGAATTAGTCTGAGGAGCAGCACTCACCAGTTCCATTTATCACCTTCAGCAACAATCCACTGCTCTTTGGGCAAGGATGGCTAGAGGAGCCCCAGACATAAGGGCCATTCTGCTAATTAGATCAAAGGCCTATCTAGTCCATCATCCTGTTCTTGCAGTGGCTAATCAGGTTGGTTTTTTTTAAAAAAAACCCATTTAATTTATAGGTGGAGTTACTTTTGATTGTGTATGTGTGTGTATGTAATTGTTTCATTGTTTGCAGAGTCACATTTGCTTTTATGCCAAACAGTTTTTAAGTACACGGTACAGAAACCGCTGAAGAAGACTAAGGTCAAAAGTGTTCCGGTTCTTTCACAATTTTTGAGTTATATCTATTCACAATTTGGGTATTTTGTTAGTATACACTGTGTTTGGATCCTTTTGCTTTGGAAATATCTGGATCAACACTGTTTTTCATTGTCATTCAACTGCTTAAAATTATTTTGTGTACAACTGTATTTGTTTGTTACAAAGTATTTTCCCCCATCACATTTTTTCAGCTATACAATATTTTCTGCAGAGAACAGAAATGCACACAGTATTCCAAGCGCAGTTGCAACCCAAATTCACATAACAATATTAAGATACTGGCAAATTTATTTTCACTCTTCTCTAATGACCCCAAAAATGTTATTTGCCTTTTTTCATAGCAGCCACACACCAGGTCAACATCTTCACTGACCTATTCACCACTACATCAAGATGCCCTTCCTGGTCAGTCACTGGCAGTTTAGATGCCTATTAGCATATATGTAAAATTAAGGTTATTCCACAATATGTATCACTTTACACCTGCTCACACAGAAGCACATTTGCCAACCCATGCAATCATTTTTTTGCTTTTACCATCTTGAACAACACCTGGAAGCAGGAAGGGATAATCCCTGCAATTATGCTGTCTCCAGAAGTGCTGGCCAAGGGAAGATTCCTAACCTCAGGGCTGGTCACTTGACACTTACAGCATGGAAGCACTAGATAGCCTGCCCACTAGGCACCAAAAGCAAGCTGCAGTCTTAGCACTCGAGTACCATGGGAAAAATGTGGGGATGGAAGCCACAGCTTGGTGGCAGAGCATCTACAAGATCTCAGGTTCAACCCCCAGCATCTCAAAACAGGGGATGTCCCTGGTTGGAAACCCTGGAGAGAAGTGTACACTATGCTACTCTGAATGGACCAGTCGCCTGACTTAGTATTAAGACAATTTCCAGTGATGATTCCTGTCCCTACACTCCCCTCCTGTCCCAAGCTTGGAGCTGGGGATTAGGTCTCTTGATCTCATTCAGAGTCACAGTCCGAGGTCAAGGAAAGAGCATAGTACAGTGGTACCTCGGGTTAAGTACTTAATTCGTCCGTTCCTAACCTGAAACTGTTCTTAACCTGAAGCACCACTTTAGCTAATGGGGCCTCCTGCTACCACCGCACCGCCGGAGAACGATTTCTGTTCTCATCCTAAAGCAAAGTTCTTAACCTGAGGTACTATTTCTGGGTACTATTTCTAGCGGAGTCTGAAGCGTATGTAACCTGAAGCGTATGTAACCCGAGGTACCACTGTATACACAAGCAGTTTAAGGTACACCCGCAGTCTCAGGGACCCCAAAGCGTCTCCTTACCGGCCCAACGATGTCAGAGACGTGAGACACTGTTGTTCCTGATGCGGCTCCTAGGTACAGCACTTTGGCACCAGGCTTGATATGGATCTGGTCAATGCCTCCAAGGATGGCAGCAGCCAGCTTGGAGCGGAAGGGATTCCAGGCGCGGTACTCCACCTTCAGTTCACCGTCCTGAAGAGGGGAGGATAAGGCATGCTGGATTGAGAGAGACTTTCCAACCAAGGCGTCTGCAGACCAAGAGGGGTCCCCGTTCCAGGGAACGTGCTCCCCCTTCCTGCATTTGCCAGCAATTCCCTCTCCCCACAACCATGCTCCCATGGAGCGTCATCCATCACCCACCTCCACAGAAATCCTCTTCTCTCCATACACAGACTCGCCAGGCACCATGTTCCGTGTGACTAGCGCATCTTCCTTCCCCCGGCAGATGAAGACACCTGAGGAGGCAAGACAGACCGGAACTTAGATCTGTTCACATTGGAGACATGCTTCAGGCGAGCAAGATTTAAATATTGGGAGACTGGGGCAACCTCAGGTGGGCAAGGATACAAATATTATTATTCAGCAAAAACTGTTTCCACGCTTGCCTTTCCCCCTGAGCTCAATCTAGGCAGCTGCTAAGCCGTGGTGGCTGGTCCTTTACAGTGAATGGGACTCTGTCCCCACAACCTCATTTCACCCTCAGCTAGCCTTCTTACAAAAACATTTAGAATAACGTTAGGATATATGGACATGTATTACGTGCGCAAACAGATCACATGGAGATGGGGAGCTTCCCGTACTTTTTCTCACAGCACAGTTAAATTGTGGAACTGCTCCCCCAGGAGGCAGTAATGGACACCAACCTAGATAGCTTTTTAAAAAAGGATTAGACAAATTCATGGATGCCTATGCTGTACCTCCACAGCTGGAGGAAGTAAGGCTTCCATATACCAGTTGCTGGAAATAACGGGAGGTGAGAATTCTTTCTTATGCTCATGTTCTGCTCTCCAGGTTATCCACGGGCATCTGGTTGGCTACTGTGAGAATAGGATGCTAGACTACATGGGACCATTGGCCTGATGCAGCAGGCTCGTCTTACGTTGCTGGTGCAACTACCATTTCTGCTTCTTTTAGCTTTCCTCATTTCTCCTTAAAAAACAGCTTCAAAGTTAACAAGCACGCCTAGAGTATATTTGATATTTTTGGGCAGGAGCTATTGGAATGCTGGCATCTAACTCCAGTTTTCCCTTCGGTCAGGTAGCTCCCATCCAGATGCAGCAGGACTTCAGGCTAATAAAGCAGTATGGGATGCCAGAAGTAGGACTGCATGTCAGAAGAGGAGTGTTCATACATGGAGGGTTGTAGGAAAGGAATGCAAACGGACTATAAATATTTGCTTTCTAGCATTAAGCAAAGTCATGGATGTGGGTGTGGGTGGGTGTTCTAGGCAATCAATATTTTAGAGTGAGTAGAAGCTGAACAACAATTACCAGAGAGGCCACAGGGACTGTTCCCATGATAGCTTTTGGCTACAGTTAACAGGAAGGGATAGCTAGCCTTCTGAAGAGGCTTAGAACGTAACAGTCTTTTACCTTGCCCTATATCAAACAAAGAAAGAATGCCTCTCCCACAATGCTCTGGGAGGCGGTTCCTCCTTCACTGGGTCTACTGCAGTAAAAGTAATGTTATTGCATAATTATCTTCTTTTATGACAGGATGAACAAGTCTCACCTTCATGTCTGTGGGGCTCTACTGTAACCTTTTTCCCTCCTCTGAAGCCACCCCGTCCTCCTCGACCACCTCCTCCTCGGCCGCCACGGAAACCACCACCTCGGCCGCCTCGGAAGCCGCCGCCTCCACGACCGCCTCGGAAGCCTCCTTCACCACCACCAGGGGACTTAAACCCACCTCCTACAGGTGAAAAAGAGAGAAAGAAGTAATGGGATATGAGCAATTCAGAAGCAACAGATACAACCACCCCAAAGCCTCAACATGTCTTTATAATCTCACCCACTCCAGCTGCATCTGTTATCCCAACTATATTTCCCTGACAGCACCATGATTTCCTTCTAATTATGCTCCAATAAATGCACCATTTCTAGCTAGGAGCCCCTGGGTTATCATCCAACCCATTAGTTATAATATAACTGAAAAATGAAGTAAGCTTTATTTTCTCTCTCCCTACTTAAAAAAAGATTTATTGAACAAGCAAAACAAATAAGAGAAGAAAAACAGTAATGAGTTAAGCTATAAATAAAACTAGTTAGCTCCTTCAGCAAATACAACAAGAATGAGAGGTTTTGACAGTTCAGTGTAAGTCCAATGTAATTTTAGTAAATCTCTACTTTCCTTCGCTTAAGTTTGCTTCTGTTTTTAACTGTTGCAACTCCTAAAGGGCATAATGGAATGCAGAAATCTTTCTGCAGCAAAGATTAAATACTGTGGTTTTATTTGTACGATTTCGATTTCTTATCACCCTTCACCCATAAGGTCTCAGGGCGGGATGCAGTAGTATACCATTATAAAAACAAACAAAAACCATTACAGTTATAGGACAAGTAAAACTATTCCAAATGAGGCAGAACAGTATAAATTCAGAAAAAGAGGCAGGTGCCACGAAACAAAAACACCTTAACTGCCCAAGGTTGGGATTAAGAGATGTGCCTTCAGTGTACAACAAAAGCTGTGCAATGAATATGCTACACATACCTCTGTGGCGAGTTGCTGTTAAAATGTATATACCTTTCATCCAAAGATCGTAGGGCAGTTTACAGTTCACAATTTAGGTCAGGGGCTTGCAACCTATGGCCCTCCAGCTCCCATCACCCTGACTGACTGGGACTGATGGGAGTTGTAGTCCAGCAACACGTTTTTCAGAATGTCACAGAGAAAACCCTCTCCAGGACTGCCTTTCTATACAATTCTGAGGGTTCCACCAAACTATCAAGGGAGGTGCCTTTGCATATCTTTATGCCCAAGAAAACTGGCAGGGATGGAGATGGTCTTTCGGGTATTTGGCACCGAAGCTGTTTAAGGCTTTAAACATTAATCAGGTCTTGGAAACAAATTGGCAACTAGTGCAGCTGTTTTAAAACAGAGCTACAGGAGTTCTACATTTTATCCTTTATTTTATTTTTTGATTTCTTAATAAATCTTCAGCATTAAAAATTGATGTCTGTCTTCTTTGTACTCAATCCAGTTCCTAACTTCTTGGTCTTTTACTACTAAGTTGGTGACCTCAGACTCAAGGAGTGCGGTGCCTTTTTTTTTTAGCTCTTGCTTCCCAAGAATCTTAGGGATGTCTAATAAGGTCTCCTGACCCAGGCTGTTTGGACAGGAGGAATGGGGGCAATGTACTTTGCAGAGTTGGTGTCAGACCTTGATTATTAGTCTCAGTTTAATTACCAAGAAGGGACGCGGGTGGCGCTGTGGGTAAAAGCCTCAGCGCCTAGGGCTTGCCGATCGAAAGGTCGGCGGTTTGAATCCCCGCGGCGGTGTGCGCTCCCGTTGTTCGGTCCCAGCGCCTGCCAACCTAGCAGTTCGAAAGCACTCCCGGGTGCAAGTAGATAAATAGGGACCGCTTACTAGCGAGAAGGTAAATGGCGTTTCCGTGTGTGGCTCTGGCTCGCCAGAGCAGCGATGTCACGCTGGCCACGTGACCCGGAAGTGTCTCAGGACAGCGCTGGCCCCCGGCCTCTTGAGTGAGATGGGCGCACAACCCTAGAGTCTGTCAAGACTGGCCCGTACGGGCAGGGGTACCTTTACCTTTAATTACCAAGAAATGGGTTTTGGGGACCAGTCCTTGATGCTAAAATGGGTTTGTCATAGCCCTTTAGCGGGCTCAGTCTTCCTCCCAACCCTGGAGCTCCACAGGAGCTCAGGGATTGTCTTGGAAGCTGCCCTCTCTCCACCTGCAAGTTTGGAAGGAAGGCTTTAAGCTGCTTGGCTGTTATGTTTCTGATGTGCCCAGGCCCAAACTGGCTAGACCTCATTCCCACCCAGAAAGGGAAACACACATGGCTGCTACCTGGCCAAGGCACCTGGACCACCCTTTGACTAAACCACCAAGAGGAGAGACAAGCCACCACAACTGTGTGGTTAAGTACCTTGATTTCTCCCCAGCATGCACCACTGCAGATCTGAGTGTCCTATCTGTAGGGTGTCAACAAGCGCTTACAGCTAATGCACAAGTGGGGGAAGAAAGAGAGAACTCACCTCGCCCTCCTCGGAAGCCTCCACGTCCCCCACGATCTCCAAACCCACCACGATCTCCAAACCCACCACGCCCCCCACGTCCTCCACGGGGGCTAAAACCTGCAGAGGAGAAGGGCACACAAGTCAGAGAAACGAGACAAAACCTTACTCTCCTCACCCCTTAACTGAGACCTAACAGCTGCCGTCCCCATCAGGTTGCAGAGTGAAAATAAAAGTACAGTGGTACCTCTGGTTAAGTACTGAATTCGTTCCGGAGGTCCGTTCTTAACCTGA
This sequence comes from Podarcis tiliguerta, assembly GCF_965153285.1. Classification (NCBI taxonomy): domain Eukaryota; kingdom Metazoa; phylum Chordata; class Lepidosauria; order Squamata; family Lacertidae; genus Podarcis; species Podarcis tiliguerta. The sequence continues at coordinate 68,232,395 of NC_139541.1, forward strand.
AACTGTTCTTAACCTGAAGCACCACTTTAGCTAATGGGGCCTCCTGCTGCCGCTGGAACACGATTTCTGTTCTCATCCTGAAGCAAAGTTCTTAACCTGAAGCACTATTTCTGGGTTAGCAGAGTCTGTAACCTGAAGTGTATGTAACCTGAAGCGTATGTAACCTGAGGTACCACTGTACAGTATGCAAACAGTGCTAACTTTTGCCGAGAAATCAGCTGCCTTTGGGAAACTCTCAACCGGTGACGGTTATTTCAACAGGTGACCTAGCTGGCCATTGTAAGGCCTGGTTCAGGCATCTGCTAGGCCACTGTGGTAACAGGACCCTGGACCAGTCCTGGACTCCCGATCCAGAAGGCTCTCCTTAGGCTCTTTGACTTTAAATAACAAACAGAAGAACAAATCAACCACCAGACGATCCCAGCAGCCACGTGTCTGCCCGCGGGCTCCTTTTCCCTTCCTTCAACCCCTCCCCCGCCAAGCTCACATCGGCTTCGTGCACCCCCCGAAGCAGCAGCACCCTCCCCGCAACTCTTCCCTCCCGTCCCTTACCGGGCCGCATGGCTGGAACCGACAAGAGGCAAACTTCGCCACACACGCGCTTCAAATTCTCGGGCCGGAAGCACCAACCGCGCAGCGCTCGAACGCACGCGCGGGGACAACGCGGTCGCACCGGAAGTGTGAAACAGGGGAAAGAGGCGGGGCAAGGGCGGGAGTACCGCAAAGGTTCCTGGGGGATGGAGTCCGCCCTTGGCGAACGCATGCGCAGAGCAATTGGGCGGGGTTGCGCTGCTTGATCTTCCCATTTTGCGTAGCGCTCTGCTCTATCTCTTTTTGCTGGTTGCTGAGAAGGGCGACCCGTAGCTGGTTTTTCTTTATTCTTTTCACCCGGGGGTTAAGGTTGAGCTGGAAGGGGGCACAGTTACGGGGGGGGGGGGGGACACACACACAGTGCAAAAGGCTTGTCCTGGGAAAGCCTGGAATTTGATTTTTATTATATTACTATAATTTTATTATATTATTATATCAGTGAGCGCAAGGAGGCATACATGGATAATAAAACGAGTTAATGCACATAGTAATGAGTCGTTTAGTTATAGCCGCTGAACATTAATTAGGGTTTTTAATTGATCCAGAGTGAGAGATTCAGTGATTTATTCCTGCTCTCCTGAGCAAACGAGCAGAAGTGTGAGCTCCCCTTTTTCTTCGCCATTTTAACAATGGACGGCAGATCCTCCCAAGTGTCCCTATTTTCCAGGGACACTCCTGGATTTACAGAAGTCGTCCGAGTTTCTGATTTGATCCTGGAATGTCCCACTTTCCCTTTGTTGTTGTTTAGTTGTCTTCGACACTCTGTGACCCCATGAACTAGAGCATGCCTTGGAAACACTCACCGTCTTCTCAAAGCTGCTCCTTTTTTATGTCCATGGTGTTTTCTTGGCAGAATACTGGAGTGGATTGCCACTTCCTTCTCCAGGTGGATCACATTTAATCTAAACTCTCGGCTATGACCTGTCCGTCTTGGGTGGCCCTGCATGGCATAGCTCAGAGCTTCTCTGAGTTACTCAAGCCCCTTCGCCACGATGTCGCTATTTTCATCAGATAAATATTGGAAGGTATGGAGTTATCCAATGCCTGAGATATTTGAAGGCAGCTCTGTACAGTGGTACCTCGAGTTAAGTACTTAATTCGTTCTGGAGGTCCGTTCTTAACCTGAAACTGTTCTTAACCTGAAGCACCACTTTAGCTAATGGGGCCTCCTGCTGCTGTTGCGCCTCCGAAGCATGATTTCTGTTCTCATCCTGAAGCAAAGTTCTTAACCTGAAGCACTATTTCTGGGTTAGCAGAGTCTGTAACCTGAAGCATATGTAACCTGAGGTACCACTGTATAGGGAAGTTCTTTAATGTTTAATGTTTTATTATGTTGGAAGCCGCTCAGAGTAGCTGGCACAACCCGGTCAGATGAGCAGGGTATAAATAGTAAAATTATTGTGATGGAATAGGATGTCCCTATTTTCATCGGAGAAATGTTGGAGGGTATGGGATGGGGGCCTAATTAGGAGCAGAATTTGCCACAGCAGATGGGGCAATATTAAAGCATTAGACGCTGCTGAGCCACACTAATGGTAATCTAGTCCAGCATCCTGTTCTCACAGCGGCTAACCAGATGTCTGTAGGAAATCTGCAAGAGGTACTTTCATCTGAATCCTCACAACATTCAGCTTCGCTGAATGTTCATGGGTTGTGGTGTCATGAGATACGAAAAACTTCTGGGTCCACTTTCCCCATGCCATGCATGATTTTAATAAACTTGATGCAGTAAACTCCAATCCTCGCATTTTCTCTAAGCTAAGACGTCCCAAATGCTTCATAGGGGAGTTGCTCCACCTCCTTAAAAGTTTTCCAACTCCACAATATCCTTTCTGAGGTGAGGCAACCAGAACTGTACACAGTATTCCAACTGTGGTTGCCCCATATAACGGCAACTCCTTTCTTAATGATCCCTGGCATGGAATCTGCCTTTTTCACAACTGTTGCTGTGAAAGAGAACACTTGGAAATAACAAAACTGAGGACTTCAAACAAGTTGGAGAGGATGAAGACTGCTGCCAGGGCTTCTATTAAAAAAAAAATCTACACATTTCCCAGCACTATGAAGTTAAACATATCGTCTCTTCTAATATATATAATAACTTTGACCACACCATTATAATGCCACATTGAATTTTATATGCTTTCTGTGTTTGTGATATAGGTCAGATGTATGTTACAGTCACGCAAACAGATAAGATTTACATACAGATGTTCCATGTTACGATTAGCCAGTGACAAGCAATTTATATATGCTGTGCTTATGTTTTTTATTAGGTCCAGGTTCCAAAAAAATCATTACAAAATTTAATAAGTACTTCTTTTGCCAGTAAGGTAAAGGTAAAGGACCCCTGACAGTTAAGTTCAGTCGTGAATGACTCTAGGGTTGCGGCTCTCATCTTGCTTTACTGGTCGAGGGAGCTGACGGTTTGTCTGCAGGCAGTTTTTCCAGGTCATGTGGTCAACACGACTAAGCCACTTTCTCCGGGTCATGTGGCTAGCATGACTAAGCTGCTTCTAGCGAAACCAGTGCAGCGCACGGAAACGCCGTTTACCTTCCTGCCAGAGTGGTACCTATTTATCTACTTGCACTTTGACGTGCTTTCGAACTGCTCAGTTGGCAGGAGCTGTGACCGAACAACAGGAGCGCACCCCGTCGCAGGGATTCAAACCGCTGACCTTCTGGTCGGCAAGCCCAAGGCTCAGTGGTTTACATCACAGCGCCACCCACGTCCCAGTTGCCAGTAAGTTATATTCCTTCAAAAACCAGCTATCAAACTAGAGAGGAAGGCTCACAGTGGTTCTGCTCAGGATACTTTACTCTTCTCTTTTCTTAACTACAGAAACTACAACTGCAAGGAGTTGAAAGTTAAGGAGCCACAACCACTGTTTCCCTTAACCTCTCCCTGAAACTGATAAATTTCTATCTTTTTGCTGGACAAAGGTTATGTGAAATTCATCCACTGCAGTTTTTCCTTGCATAGGTAAGTAGTAAAGAACTTGGTGAGATTTCTACATTTTTGTTCAGCTCTTAAAAGGGACATAGGTTTTGCCAGGGGAAAATGTGGCAATCCTAATCTAGTTTTGTAACATCATCACTTCACAGTCTGGTTATGTCAGATTTTGCTGTTCCGCTGAGTTGGGACTGCATTAAAATTCCATGCCAAGATAATTAGGTGCTCTGTGTTCTTTTCCCTGTCCCCACCCCAATGCTATGCATCAGCATTGCTGTGTTACATGATATCTTCCTGCACGCCTTATTACTGGCATAGCACATCTGAGGACTATAAAATATACATGCAAAACATTGTTTTGCTTTCCAGATATCTCTATATTTTATGGCTAACATTGAGAATGCATAGGCTTTTACACAGAGTTGCTGTACTCAGGATACCATAACTTTTGTAAGGTAACTTTTTGAACTGAACTTAAGTAGTAATCACATATAACTACATTAAAAAAATTCAGTATTTAAAAATATTTTCCAAGCCTTTCAATGCCTTGCATAGTTAAAAAAAAAATATCCCACCAAAATGATGCAAAACTTGTTATGTGTCTTACTTTAAAACCTGGCCCAGAAATTGAATGTTTTTCAAGCAGCAAACTAGTTCCACAGCAAGTGATTTAATCCATTTAAGTAAAATGTGGCCAAGTTTAACCCAATCAGATTAGGCACTGGAAGTAAACAACTTTCAGTAAGTTAGAACTAAACTGGAAAAGCGCAGTAGTTCCTGAATGCAAGGCAGACAAACCATGTGTTGTTGAATTCTGTGTAAAATTCTGAAATGCCTATATAGTGAGGGTCTTCTCTCATTGAGCTAGTTCAAACATAATACTAAGCCATAGTTTAGTGTAACAAGAAGGAGCCTCAACAAACCTCAGGTTTGTGCACCGCTCTTCCAGGGCAGACATGAGGAGGAATTTGGAAGCTTTTGCTTATATTTTTTAAAAATTAAATCACATGCACTAAAGGAGGAAGGGGTGTGTGGTTGGTGCGACTTGCCGGCTGTCATTCCTGAGCGGGGGTGACATTGCCGCGGGTGGCGCTCGCCACGGGTGCCGGAGCAGCTAGCTCCGCCTCTGATCACATGTTGCCCAAACCTGACAATCTGTGGTTAAACAGTGCTGAAATAAGCAGGGCCGTCTTAACCAGAGGCACCAGGCTCTCAGGGGCGCCAGGCCAAGAGTCTGGGGCCCGAGAGTTGGAGTCCGGGGAAGAGCCCACCCGTCGGTTGGAGTGCCACGGAGGGCTCCTCTGTTGCGGGTGGCTCTGCGCCGCGAGTTCGGGAGCAAGCCAGCCAGCCAGTGAGGCCCTGAGGCAACTCTGGGCAACCAGGGGGTGGGGTGGCGGGCGGATCTTTGCACCCCGGTGCCGCTTATGCTTAAGATGGCCCTGGAAATAAGCTAACTTGAGGCTGTAGTTTAAGAAACGGTCTTATTACAAAAATCCCAGAGTTAAGGTTAACCGTAGCTTAGGGCTATGATTGAAAAATATATGTGAAAAATATTTATTCAGGTGTGATCTTTGACTAGGAGGAACATAGGAAGTTTCCTTGTACAGTGGTACCTCAGGTTAAGCACTTAATTCGTTCCGGAGGTCTGTACTTAACCTGAAACTGTTCTTAACCTGAAGCACCACTTTAGCTAATGGCGCCTCCTGCTGCTGCTGCACCTCCGAAGCACGATTTCTGTTCTCATCCTGAAGCAAAGTTCTTAACCTGAAGCACTATTTATGGGTTAGTGGAATCTGTAACCTGAAGCGTATGTAACCTGAGGTACCATTGTACCAGGTCAGTCTTTTCCAGTATTGTCTCCTCTGGCATTCAGGATTTTTCACACCATCTTCTAACTGATCCTTTTAAACAGAGGTGCCAGATATTGCACTTAGAACCTTCTGACTCAAAACATGTGCTCTAGCTGCTACCGCTAAGCTACAGTCCGTCACTGAATTCGAACCTGCTGCTCCTTCCTCCTGTTCTGCAAAATCAACACGGATTTGAATTGCATCTCATTCTAGCACTGCACCTTTATGTTAAAAAGCAAACCCAGCACATTGTAATCAGCCCAAGGTCTTTTAACTCTCAGCTAAGCAGATGATGACAAGCAGCTAGGATCACAGCCTCTGTGGCTATCCATGAGCTTGGCTGCTGTTCTCTGTCAGACAAGGATGAATGGGTCGGCTCCAGCCCCCTCTGTGAAACCCTCAGCGCGGGAACCCGTCTTGATGGCCCCATGATGCCTTTCCCTTTGAAGAAAGCAAATCCTCCATTTTCTGTCTTTGTGTTGTTAGGAGAGGAAAGCTACCTGTGTGTGCGCGCTCTGTGTGTGTGTGTTTGTGTGCCTTACTCAGAGAGGCAAAAAGGAGAGCAGCACTGCAGTCTCATCTTGCAGATTGTGTCCTTGGTGTGATATTAAAGAGTTTCATGAATCCACAAGCGGAGCAGCTCTTCAGGGGGTAGCACTTCCACAGACTCATCACATTTCTCTGTCTCCTCTTCCCTGTAATTTAGTAGCCTGGCAGGTGATTCTGTTACTTTCTGGAAAAGGGGGGGGGGGAGGGGAAAAAAAAACATACAGTAATGGGGAAAAGATGGAAGAGCATTTACTTCACCACTGCAGAGGGATGGAGGTACTGGATTAGTATTGCAAAGCTCAGTGCTCAGGGCTGTAGCCATAAGAGGGCCTGTGTAAGTCTGATTCCCTTAGGCAGAAATGAGGAACCTGGCTTCCTCCAGTTGTTTATGGGCTTCCATCAGCCCCAGCCAGGTTGGCCAATGGTCAGGATCAGGGATAGAATCATAGAGTTGGAACCACAAGGGCCATCGAGTCCAACCCCCTGCCAAGCAGGAAACACCATCAGAGCACTCCTGACATATGGTTGTCAAGCCTCTGCTTAAAGACCTCCAAAGAAGGAGACTCCACCATAGTGGAAGCTGGACAGTTTCTCAAGGGCCACAGTGTTGCCCACCCCAGCTTTAAGTGATATTCCACCCTGCTTTTTAATTTTAAAAGTTAAGTATCTAGCCCTCTTCTTGGTGGCACTACGAGGGGAGAAGAGCACAGGTAGGGTTCTACCTGATAGCTCACTACGTTGCCCCAGTGTTGGGTTCAACAAGCACTGTAGAGTGAGTTTTCTGGATCCCTGTGTATGCCTGAAACGGGATGCTTTCCCCCCCCCTTGATATGGTCTGTGTCTCCCTGTTCCCTGGTATATCTCAGAGACACTGCGTAAGTGAAAAGTGCCTCACTCTGTGCCTTCCGTGCCCGTCCCTGGCACGGAAAGATCCCTAAGCTTAGCTGATGTCATGACCCCCTAATCTAACTATAAACTTCCCATGTTTATTACCACAGACTAGAAGAATGTTAAGTGCACTCTATATAATCCCTGCGTAAGACACCGCTATCTATCTTAGGTAGTTATCTCTGGTTGTGATGTTCTGTGCTCTCTCTCTCTGATGCGTATGTTCTATGTATGTAACATGTGCAATGCCTGAACGTTGTACCCACGTTATTCACGCTGTTGGCTGCATCCAATCAGCAGTCACCATGGATGGGGCAATTGAGCCCAATAATACAATAAAAGGGACACTCCTAGCCTCCTGCTACGAGATGCCTCCCGGATATGATATCCCACCACGTCGTCTGTCGTTTATTCAACCCAACAAAGCACAAAGGCAAATATAGTTACATAGCTTTAAACACATTGGGCTACCTGTAACCCGTACAGCATTATCCCTTCATTTACACATCCGAGCACCTCAGTGATCTGACTTTTGTCATTTCAAGGTTATGTGCACATTCAAAGAACATTCCTCCTACAAAGAATTCTGGGCAATGTGGTTTATCCATCACAGAATTACAATTCTCAGCAACCTTTAACAACAATGCCCAGAATTCATAGGGGGGGGGAGAGAAATGTGATTTTAAAAGGTACAGTGGTGCCCCGCAAGACGAATGCCTCGCAAGACGGAAAACCCGCTAGACGAAAGGGTTTTCCGTTTTGGAGGTGCTTTGCAAAACGAATTTGCTATGGGCTTGCTTCGCAAGACGAAAATGTCTTGCGATTCCTGGGGTTTTTTTTCCCCTCCCCCCTTTTTCCCAAGCCCCTAAGCCTCTTAACAGCTGTTCGCTAAGCCGCTTAACACCTGATCTAAGCCGCTTATCAGCTGATCTAAGCCGCTAATAGCCTTTTAGCAGCTAATCCGCTAATCCCTTAAGCCTTTAATAGCCGCTAATAGCCTTTTAGCAGCTAATCCGCTAATCCCTTAAGCCTTTAATAGCCGCTAATAGCCGCTAATAGCGCTAATAGCGCTAACCCGCTAATGGGCTTGCTTCGCAAGACGGAAAAAACCACAAGACGAAGAGACTCGCGGAACGGATTCTTTTCATCTTGCGAGGCACCACTGTATAGTCATGTGTCTGCAGCCAGACTGATTGCTGCTCTTATGCATTCTAATAACCTGCCCAGGTAACAGGCACAGTATAAGCACCAAGCTTCAACCCATGGAGTTTAAAAGCAGGGCACATCTACCTTTTCTGGAAGTGTTAAGGCACAACCTCAATACAGTACTCCAAACCATTTCTTATCTTACCAAAGTGTCCGGCAGGCTCTCGTTCGGGCAGCAGGAATACTGGCAGATCTGACATGTTTTCCAGGCAATCCAAAGAAGGGCCAAAAGAGTCACAACAGAGATAACCAAGAAGAGTGGGGCGAAGGTGACCAATATGGCTTTGCCTGCTGGAGACAAAAAAGAGTCTGTAGTTGCTAAGAGGGCAGAAAACCACAATGAGGGGCCCTGAGCTGAAAAGTATCTGGGAATTGATATAAGCGCCACTGCTGCACATTGTGTTTACATGGCTTTGCACTGTTCTGAAGAAGAGTAATGTGAAGCAGTAAAGGGAAGCAGTGCTCCCTTTCCCTTATGGGGTATTCTGCAGCCCATATAGAGTCCTTAAGTGGGTTTCCTATCAGTAGGAGAAAATAACAGAGGCCAACCAGAGTATATTGAGAAGCAAAGCGGCTAGTAAGTCTGATCTTTATTCAAGGAACTGTTGCAACAGGGTCCCCATTCACCACATGCAGGAGGGAGGAGAACCTTGAACAATGGTACACAAGCCCTTATATAGACTTTTGAAATCGCCCACCCTGTAAGCTCAACAAAGGTGTCACAAATGTTCAAGTTTTTATTAGTTTTATCTGCCCTGGCCCCCCAGCAGTGGAGAACCATGTCTGGAAAGGAGAGTATCTTTGTTGTTCTTACCTTCGGCACTCACACACTGCACCTGGCTGAAATTGCTGCTCCGGTTTATGGCTTCAACATAGGTCTGGGCTTTAACACAGTATTCAGTACCAGCTTCCATGGTGTCCATATGTAAGGTAGTGCTGCTGTCTTTCACCACTTTGCGATACACCTAGGGTGAAATCAGTTGCATTTGATCAGGTAATAGGAACATATAGCTCAGGCGTCCCCAAGCTTCGGCCCTCCAGATGTTTTGGCCTACAACTCCCATGATCCCTAGCCAACAGGACCAGTGGTCAGGGATGATGGGAATTGTAGTCCAAAACATCTGGAGGGCCAAAGCCTGGGGATGCCTGATATAGCTGTCCAGACTAGAGACGGAAGGTTCTGTGAATTTTGGTTCTCTACGGGTTCTCATTTTGCCAGTCTGAAATGCAATTTTATATTTTAAAAAATCTTCATGAAAATTCAGCATTTAAGCACAAATTTATCCTATTGAACATAATTTTATATGCAGCACAAACTAATGTACAAACACTTTCCCCCTAATATAATGCATTTTTGTATGTTATTTTCACTGGTGTCTTTGTTTTTATGCACACTTTTACCTAATATATGCATTTTCGTAAAAATTATTTGGAGAACATCAGAAAATTCTGCAAGATTTCAGAATGCAAATTTGGCTTTTTGAATTTCCGGTTATTTTCGCATTTTGCTTTCAGATACTTTCAGAGGCACTCATTAAAAAACCGTCTCAGGGAAATATAAATAGGAATGTCTGCAAGCAAATTCAAGTTAGATCTCCCCACCCCTTTTATTTCTAGGCAGTTGTAAGAAATTCTGGGCAATTAGGGAGTTGTAGGAAGTTAAATTGTTATAGTACAAGACAACTGAAATAAGAGATTAACTCAGGTTCCCTTGTATAGGGAAGGGCCAAAGGTTCTGAAAGCTACCAAGTAAATTGTTTTCTGATTTCTTTGTAGGTAAGCTGAGCAGCTGCCAAACTAGACATTACTTCAATTGCATAGATAGCAACAATGTCTTTAAAAAAAATGTAATACTAGGTTAGTGAAAGAAGCAATTTTCACCGGGATAGCAGAGTGTAGGGAAGGGAAGGTTTAATCCAAATTGAAGTTTTTTTCTAAAGCTAACTGCAGCAGGGCATAAAGGTAAAGGTAAAGGGACCCCTGACCATTAGGTCCAGTCGTGACCGACTCTGGGGTTGAGGCGCTCATCTCGCTTTATTGGCCGAGGGAGCTGGCGTACAGCTTCCAGGTCATGTGGCCAGCATGACTAAGCCGCTTCTGGCGAACCAGAGCAGCGCACGGAAATACAGTTTACCTTCCCGCTGGAGCGGTACCTTTTTATCTACTTGCACTTTGATGTGCTTTTGAACTGCTAGGTTGGCAGGAGCAGGGACCAAGCAACAGGAGCTCACCCCATCGCAGGGATTCGAACCGCCGACCTTCTGATTGGCAAGTCCTAGGCTCTGTGGTTAAGGTGATTTTTATTGAGATCATTGCCCTTGGACCTGGTTCAGAAGCTCCAGCTGGGGCAGAATGCACTGGCCAGACAGCTGATGGGGGCACATGGCTGGCAACATGTGATACCATTGTTAAAACCTCTGTACTGGTTGCCCATCTACTACTGAGCCAGCTTTAAAGTCCTTGCACTAATTTCTGTTTCACTGAGAAGGAGCAACTGAGAAAGCCTCTCAATGCAGGCCCTTGCACTTTTTGCAAGCTGATCTTTAAACTTATTGATAAAGAGTCTTTTACGACATGCAGATCCCTGAGCTTTCTGCACCTTGGGTTCCACAACTGAAAAGGTCATACCCTGTGCCACAGCCATTCTGACCTCCTATGGTGATTAAATATAAAACAGATCCTCCGGTTTACTGTTGTGGGCAGGCAGACTTATTGGGAGAAAGCCATCCTTTAAACAGTCTGTTCCCACTTAGGATGTTTGCATTGCAGCAAGTAGGAATCAAAGAGATTGCATACACCATCAGGCAACACTATATAGCAGGAAACAATTGGAATTAGGAAGGACCAAAGTGAAGTCTCCTTGTGGATTGTTTTCTGTGCTGCTCCATCATAATAGCGTTCAGAGTTTTTGGCAGAGCTTCAGGATAGCCTAACCTAACTTCTACAGGGATGTGGAACCTGTGGTCCTCCAGACATTGATGGTCTACAACTTCTCTGATCATGTCCTATGCTGGCCAGGGCTGGTGGAAGTCCAATAACATATGGAAGGCCACAGGTTCCTCATCAATGCATTTGATCTTGTCCATGTAATGCAAGAGAACTTCTCTTTTGTTCCTGCATTCTCAGGCCAGATATATGACCAAAACGTACCTTGTGCCCTTGGCCCTTCTTCCAGTAATATATCCAGAATTCAAAGGCAGGTCCTAGACGCTCAAGTTCCACTAGCAAATGATATCCATCAGCTGTGACGGTCAACATAGGTGGAATGAGGGAGGCTGTGAAAACGACAGAATCATATCCATCATGGGACCATACATGAATCTCGCATCCCAGCTCAGGAAAAACAAGGATCAATATGCTGTGGAACAGCCTAAAGCAGGGGTCCCCAACCTTTTCCAAGCCTGGGGGAACATTTGGAAATCTAAGAAACTGTTGTGAGCATCACAAAATACCCATTTCATAGAACAAAAACTGTCAATGCTCAGGAACCCCACCCCTCAAAAAGCCCCTCAGTCCCAATACCAATACACATCCCAAAACAAAAATCAGACAATAAGGGGGGAAATGCAACTTCCAAAAGTTCCCATACCAAAGAAAAGAAAAAAAGACAAATATACACACCCCAAACAAACAGAAAAAAAGCAGGCAAAGCTGCCCGGGGAGACGGGACGGGACAGAGGCTTTATGAGGAAAAGGAGGTAAGATGGCATTTCTGGATGCTTACCATATGCTTTGTAGCCAGGCACAGCATCACCTTGGTTTAAATAACAACACCCTGCAATATAAATAATGGAAGGCAGAGAGGGACCTCGGCAGGTCCCCATGAACACCATATTGGAGGCTGCCAGCCTAATTTGGAATTTCCAAAATGTTCTGAACTTAAAAGGAGATCAGATGGGTATTTGGCATATACTCATTATCTCCCCTCCTCACCCCAATGCTGTGGTCCTACTCAACCTTACCCTACTTCAGTTGATCTGATTAAAAGAGAGAGAGAGAGAAGAGAAGATCCATTCATGAATCTCAAACATTTCATCTGCTTTAGTCCTTACAGTGCATTCTGTGCAAAATTTGCATTCCGTGTGGTTATCTCATTTGTGGTCCCAGTCTATGGAATGTATAGTATTGCCCAAAGTGATCCACTTGAGCAGAAGCTTACAGCTTTATGTTCAGTGCTGATGTACTGAGTTTGTGAGGTGCTCTCATGCTGTTTCACAAATCTTTAGGTACCATCTTGAATCTGTCATCTGTTTTCTCCGATTCCTTCTTGTTTTTCTAGTAGAAACCCCTCAGGCCTAAGTTGGGAGTGGAAACTGGATTCCACCATCAGGGCCAGGCATTTAGCAATCTTGCATAGACTTGAAATGTTTCTTGGGCTGCTGAGTTATCAGTTTTGCCTGCAGGCGTCATCTACAGTAATAGTACCAGCAATAGCTACAGAAGAAGGAAGGACAAACCAGTTCTGTCTAGATTCGAAGGGAGACTATACCATCCAAAATACAGCGTGCCTTTATGAATTGCATAGAGAATGGTAATTCAGGCAGATAGTATCAGAAGCATCTGACCAGCTTGTACTCTTGAATTTCACTCCTACACATCAACTGATAAAGAAAAGGGAGCCCTGGCTTCCTTTCTAGCTAGGGCAAAAAACTAAAAGTAAGAGTTGAAAAATGCTGCATCAACTGTCAAATTTTGGAAACAACTTTGTCTGGAAGTCACATTTTCTGAGCTGGAATCCATACTTCTAAATAAAATAATAATAATAATTTATTATTTGTACCCCGCCCATCTGGCTGGGTTTCCCCAGCCACTCTGGGTGGCTTCCACAAAGACCAAAAATACACTAATATGTCATACATTAAAAACTTCCCTGAACAGGGCTGCCTTAAGATGTCTTCTGAATGTCAGGTAGTTGTTTATCACTTTGACATCTGATGGGAGGGTGTTCCACAGGGTGAACGCCACTACCGAGAAGGCCCTCTGCCTGATTCCCTGTAGCTTTGCTTCTCGCAATGAGGGAACTGCCAGAAGGCCCTCAGCGCTGGACCTCAGCGTCCGGGCAGAACGATGGGGATGGAGACGCTCCTTCAGGTATACTGGGCCGAGGCCGTTTCGGGCTTTAAAGGTCAACACCAACACTCTGAATTGTGCTCAGAAACGTACTGGGAGCCAATGTAGGTCTTTCAAGACCAGTGTTATGTGGTCTCGGCGGCCGCCCCCAGTCACCAGTCTAGCTGCCGCATTCTGGATTAGTTGTAGTTTCTGGGTCACCTTCAAAGGTAGCCCCACTTAGAGTGCATTGCAGTAGTCCTAGCGGGAGATAACTAGAGCATGCACCACTCTGGCCAGACAGTCTGCAGGCAGGTAGGGTCTCAGCCCGCGTACCAGGTGGAGCTGGTAGGCAGCTGCCCTGGATACAGAATTGGCCTGCGCCTCCATGGACAGATGTGTGTTTATTAGGTTAAATGTGCTGGCGGAAACTCACTTGCACCAAACCTGTTTTTATTATGACCTCACATTTGTGGAAGGCTGAGCCATGGGATTCAAAACAGATTTTCCGCCTCAACCGTGGTAAATTCCATCAAATTAAAGCAGAGAACTGGGGAGAACTGCACTTGCTGCGATTCTCCTAACTACCAAAGGTAAAGGTAAAGGTACCCCTGCCCGTACAGGCCAGTCTTGACAGACTCTAGGGTTGTGCGCCCATCTCACTCAAAGAGGCCGGGGGCCAGCGCTGTCCAAAGACACTTCCGGGTCACGTGGCAAGCGTGACATCGCTGCTCTGGCGAGCCAGAGCCGCACACGGAAACGCCATTTACCTTCCCGCTAGTAAGCGGTCCCTATTTATCTACTTGCACCCAGGGGTGCTTTCGAGCTGCTAGGTTGGCAGGCGCTGGGACCGAACAGCGGGAGCGCACCCCGCCGCGGGGATTCGAACCGCGACCTTTCGATCGGCAAGCCCTAGGCACTGAGGCTTTAACCCACAGCGCCACCCGTGTTCCCGCTCCTAACTACCAAAGGCACAGGAAAATCCCCAAGTCATTAGATCCAATGGTGAGTCAGCCCACCATTACGTAGGCCCACAGGAGCCAAGTCCTAGGGGCCGAGGTCTGTTCAGCCTACCACAATAAAATATTTGAGGGGGTCGGGAGGGGCCCTAAATTTTATGGCCATTGCCAGTCAAATGGTGTGCATGCACAGTATCATGTGATTGATTATGCAGGAAAGCCCTTATCTCTCCCCTCCCCCAATATTTTAACTAAGTTGGCACCCTATGTAGGCCCCAACCTGTGTATGTTCAATTGTTTCACACACACAGTTTTATCAACTTAATCAGGACCAAGTTTGTGGGGAGGAGTTTCCCACAGCAAAATGCTGTTGGTTTCCCAACTCAGTCAAAAGCTTACCTGCCGAGAGTGGCAGGCAGACTTGAGCTGCCATTCAGATTTCACAAAGTGCCCTGGAGTGATGATATATGTACATCGAGTGCTCCAGTGCATTGTGAGAAATTTAAAGCTGCAACTCAAAGCTGCCTTCCTCAGCTTTGAAGAAGGAGAGGGCAGGGCATGAGTCTGCTTCAGTGGGGTCCTGGCAGGTTTATAGAATCAAAGAATTGTAGAGTTGGAAGGGACCCCAAGCCTCATCTAGTCCACCCCATGCAATGCAGGAATCTCAGCTAAAGCAGCCAAGACAGATGGCCATCCAACCTCTGCTTGAAAACCTCCAGGGAAGGAGAGTCCACCACCTCCTGAGGGAAACCATTCCACTGTTAAACAGCTCTTAATGTCATAAAGCTTTTCCTGATGTTTAGTCGGAATCTCCTTTTTGTAACTTGAAGCCATTGGTTTGAGTCCTACCCTCCAGAGCAGGAGAAAACAAGCTTGTTTCCTCTTCCACGTGACGGTCCTTGAGATATTTGAAGATAGCTATCCAATCTCCTCTTTTCCAGGAGAAGCTGCTTGGGTCCTGGCTAAGCTGCTCAATGGTGCCAGTTTGCTGACACCCAGGACTGACCTCAGTAGGAACAAGGTCCCCCAATGGGGTCATTAGCACCTACCATTATCCTAAGGATCCCAGCGTGAGATGTGCATCACAGAGGAGCACATGAATGCACTTACTTGTGACACGATTGAAGAAGCTGCTGAGAGTGGCCCAGTGTGAAGCCTGGGTCCCCACACCTGCCCTGACACGTAGATCGTACGGCACAGTGGCAGAAATGTCTTCTGTGATGTCACACTGAGTAACACTAATGCCTGTACACTCTCCAATGGGAATCCAGCTGTCGTTGGCATAGTCTCTCTCATATTCTCTATGGGGAAGAAGAAGAAAAATTAGGGGAAAGAATGCAGCACGCTTTGCTGAAGGCAGTGGTTCTTACTTATTTATTACATAAAATTTGTACACCGCTTGATTGTAAAGAAAACCTCCTCAAAGCGGTTTACAAAAGATGAAACAGTGAAATCGAGAAAAGATTACGACTCTGCTTTAAAACATGCAGAAGTTAACCTACTAAAACAGATATTAAAATTACCTCAACTTTCTAAGCATCTGGGTAGGCTTGTCTAAACATGAATGTTTCTAGCAGGTGCCGAAAATAGTACAGTGAAGGCATCTGCTTGATATATCAATAGGCAGAGAGTTCTGTAGGCGCTGCCACACTAAACAATTGAGTTCTTACAAATGAAGAACAGGTATTATGTGTAGTATTGCCAATTCCGCCAACTGAAGAAGTCGATTGGGCCACTGACCTACTTCACTCAATAATGTTGATGCTTATTGGTGGCGGCTCTCCAGGAAGAAACCTGGAAATGACAGGGATTGAACCTGGGGCCTTCTGTATGCAAAATGTGTTACTCAGTTGAGTTATAGAAGACTGAGATCAAAGCAGAGTACAAATTACGCACTGTACACTTTAGGGTGACCCGCCCCACCCCGAAGCAAATATTCTGTGCACGTTTTAAAGAATATTTGTTAGGAACCCTCACACACATGTGTTGCAACGTGAATAGTCCCACAAGGGCAGACATGTCTGGTAGCAGATACAATTCTTTCCAACCTTCTCACATGGGCTAGTTTACTGCAACGCCACTTAATAACTATGGCTTGGGCCCAAAGACATGCACCAGAATGTCACATTAGGGTTATGTGGGGATAGAAAGGGTTGTTTTGCTCCAAACTGGAAGTGGGTAATAACATTATTGAATGCTACTTTGCAAGCAGAAACCTGGAAGAGGGAGCAAGCTGGGCTAGAACCTCTCTCCGCAATGTTCTACTTTTTTCTCACTTGCAGGAGTTTTGTTTTGTTTTTAACACTTGGGAACATTCAAAGCCATCTCATTTATAGCCTGGAACCATAGGCTGTGTGCACAACCCCATTTACTCTGCATTCAGTACATTCCCACGTAGGAACCAGAGTACAAACCACAACAGCCACAATCCAAATCTATCCTGTTGTTTCTTATGAAATAATGTATTTTGATGCATTCCCCCACCCGCAAAAGAAACCAGTTTAGATCCTTATTGAGAAAAATCATGACGTGGCTGTGTTTCAAGTTGGTCGTGTGTACACAGCAATAGAGTCAACTTGACCACCTCAGGATATTTACCACATTATTCGGCTGAATGTGTGGGTTGGGCCTAGGTCCTACTACATGCTCCAGTCTGTGAGGAAATTTTGCAAGAGCTCAGCCAAAGGAGCAGGATAGGCCCTCAACAGCTTGCATTGGCTTGGGTCATAAGATCCCTGCTGGGTCAGACCAAAGGCCTATCCAGTCTAGGTTCTTGCTCCTAACAGTGGCTAACCTTATGCCTACAGGAAGCCCACAACCAGGGCATGAGGGCAATCCCACTGTTGTCTTCCAGCATCTGATATTCAGAGGCATTCTGCCATCATGACTAGCAACAGAATTTGCCTAATGGGGATTATCTGATTGATTTTTTATTTTTATTGTTATTCATGTTTTTATACCATATTTTATGCTGCTTTTATAATTAGGGTTAGTGTTTTAAAGTGTTTTAAATTTGTTGTTAGCCACCCTGAGCCTGGTTTTTGAACTGGGAAGGGCGGGATATAAATAAAAAATTATTATTATTATTACCCTTTTAAAAATATCAACTATATATTTTGGACACCATAGTTTAATACTGAATGGTGTGAATAAATTCCCTTCAGCTTAATTGGATGATCTCAACCCCGTGTTCTAATTATCCATTTCCTCACACCATGCATAATTTAAGACTCTTCTGTCTTATCCTTTACATACTTGCCTAAAAAGAAAAAAAGAAAGGTCAGCAGTGATATTTACTCCATGTTTAGACTCAATGTAAAGAAAAGTTACCCTTGAAATTCGACGGAATATTTTACAGCTGCTCCAGGCACCGTCACCGGGCTCCATACTAGAAAGTGCTTCATATTAGTGGACAGGATCGTGATGTTCCGAGGAGCTGGCAGTAACACACCTTTGCGTAGGAATCACCCAGGAACATGCAAACAAGGGAGAAAACCAGAAATTACAATTGGCTCTATGAGTTATTATGGAGGAGCAGAGGTTACCGCTGGGTTGCTCTGTCAACAGGGTACAGACTGATGTGCTCATGTCCAGCTTTGTCTGAGAAATGTGTGGAATCCTCTACCTTGGAGATTTTTATATACAGTATATAAAAAAGTCAAATGAACATCTGTCAAAGATGCTCTAGATGAGTGGTTCCCAATTAGCTAAATACTGCGGACTCCCTACTTTTGAAACTATTGGTATTCCTGTTGTAGTTTTTGTTATGTGAATGGGATCCATGGACCACCAGATAGTTCTAGCTATTTGACACACTCTGAAAATTTGGGCAGCTGCCTATGTAGAAATCACACTTCTGTTTCAAAGATCAGTTCCTGTACATAAAAGGGCTTTTGCTTAACTACAGTTTTTTTCCAGATTAGGGCTGCAGGGCACCTCCATCAACTCTGCTAAGAGACCATGAAATATACTCAGAGTCGCAAAGTGATTTCATGCTCTTTATTCAGCTCATAGTGGTGAGGAGGAATGAATGGAAGTCCCCTCAAAGTATCTGCTTAATATACATTATCTACACAATGGGCTGCACATGATTGGCTAATTCTGGAATTCTACTGTAAGCCAATCAGGTTGTGGATTCACTTATATCTGGAGCATGATTGGGTGGTTCCTGCCAACCAATCATACTGCTGCATTGTTCTAGGACCAATCAGACTGCTGCATTCTGAATCCTATTGTTCTAGGACCAATCAGACTGATGCAATTTGAATCCTATTGTTCTAGGACCAATCAGACTTCTGCAGTTTGGATCCTATTCAACTCAGTACATAACAGACCATCTTCATCAGACCCTTCCCTCAGTTGTCATCGGCCAATGGCACTCATTCCATCAGGCTACAGGAGAGGAAGAGATGGAACGGCAGAGCCTACCCTTCAACCAGTCAGCAATGTTTGGCTCCTCCTCTTCAAATCTCTCCATTCCAGCTGGTTGCGACAAGACATCTGTTACTGCGAACTAGTGCCTGAACTCGTTTTCTGTACTTGCTTTTCCCCTCCTCCCCACCTTTCCTTGTGTGCCATGCATCTTAGATTACAAGCCTGAGGGCAGGGACTGCCTCATCACTGATAGATGCAAACTGCTCTGGGAGGCCTTTTTTCTTTCAGATTGAACTATCAAAGAAAAACGCTGCTACTACGATGGCTGATAATGATGATGTATAGACTACAGTTAACATTAACTACGATCAGCGATATTTTTCTAGAAAAAGAAGTGCCAGAAATGAGTTCTGGTGAGTTCTGGATGAAAAATCCCTGACTATGATTACCTTCAAACAAGTCGACTTGAAACCATAGCTACTGAAGCTGGCTTGTTTTATAATGTTCATAAGGAGGACTGTGCACATGCTTCGCATGTGAAAGTTTACCGGTAATTCCTGCCATCTCCAGGAGAGCATTTGCCCCTCGGTGTAAACAGTAGTGGGTGGATCAAAGGTTTAATTAAGGAGAAGGAAGCGTCCTTTGCACCTAACCATAATTTGCATGTCTCGACGACATGGATAAATGTGGCTAATCAAAAGCAGAAGCTTCCTAACTCTGGGAGAGTGCAGCTGTATATTGTTATGGCAAGTGCCTTTCTGGTTAAATAATAATAATGAGGCGCCAGGGCTCATATCTTGATAAAAGCATTACAGGCGTCAACACAACATAGCTGACATGGGCAGCAAAAGCAATAGGCGACTCGGTATCAGTGAGTACTGGTCACAGAAAAAGCACTGGTTATGGCTAATGGCTAAAACCAATGCTATTTTTCTTTAAAAAAAGAGGTGTGAGAACTCACCATGAACACCTCCCTCATTCTCTTAGAATGGCAATGGCGCCCACCTGAGAGGTGCTGGAACTCAGTTCCGGCTGAAAAAAAAGCCCTAGCTAAAACCAGACTAAAAGAATATGTGGGGAAATTTTGTTTCGCAAGGTGTAGGCCGGAAAGAAGGAGTCATCAAATCTTGTGCGTCACTTGTTTGAGGATTGAGTAGCCTGAGGGCCTTTCGTTACAATTCATTTTAACTTGGTTCCTCATGTCATGTGCACGGGTCACATATTTCCCCTCAAACTTGTCCTCCTGTTTGTGAAGATACCACTTTTTCTTTTTTTTAGTACTCAAGGAGACATAGCTCTGAGGAAGCTCAGGCCAAGAAGCACATGCCGTCAGCTCCTTGTAAGGACCATCAATGGTCTGAGGGAACTACTTGGGCACCAGTACTATTCCCCGGGGCTACTTAAGACCTGTGTGACCTGAGGGAAGGCAGAAGTGATGAAGCCCAGGAGAGGAAGAACCTACCATCAGCTTACAGTTGACCTGAGAGACTTTGGCCACTCTCCATTTTGTAGGATTTTTTGTTTTTTGTTTTAGTGTTTTACAATTGTGAACTGCCTTTGGTACCTAAGCAGAAAGGCACCACATATATATAAAAGAAATACATTATAGACCAGGGTTGTGTGTTTTTTGCGCATTTAAGGTCCCCATCATTTAAAGCACTTTTAACTGCCCTGGCTTCCCCTGAAGAATCCTGGGAAATGTAGTTAATTATATAATTTATTAATAATAGTAATCTCCCTTCCATCTCTGTCACCATGGAGAAATTATCTTAAATCTCTAGACTGAAGTATACCCTGTGGATGTGAGCTTAATCTGTAATGTAAAAGATTTTTCAAGTCTGTTTTGATGCAATGTGGATGACTGCACACAATACTTAACATCTGTGCATGTATTTGTCCTGGAAGTCAACACTATGCTTGTTTTTAACTTTTCCAACAAAGTTTGTAACCACACCACTTTAAAGAATCATGGCTTCCACCAAAGAATCCCAGGGACTAGTTTGTTAAGTGTTCTGAGAGTTGATATTAGGTTAAGTACAAGAATAACCTTGCAAATTTGTAAGTCCCCCCCTCCCTTTTTCTTTCTTTTTTACACAGGTGTCTTAACAATTGTTATTCTTTTCATGTCTTATTTTACCTTGTGCACTTATAATTTTATATATTTTTCTATTTTCCAATAAAGAACATAACTCTTTAATAGGTTGTACTATAGAGGTGTGGAGCACATGGTATAAGAAACAAGCTTCCTCGCCCTAAATCCTGCTTCCTTATATACCACAATTTCAAGATAACTTAGCAGTGTCTACTATTCTTTCCAAAGCAGGGCTCCATTGCCTGCAAGACTGTTATGAAAACGATGTGCCACTTACATAACCACAACTCCTGGAACACTTGGAAGATTGGCATGGGGTAACCACAGAGTCATGACACTTTATGAACATCTAACTTTAGCAAGCACCCAGAAAGGCAGGGTCTGTGTGATATATTGCCTACTGATACAATCCCAGTTCTATTCACTTACTACTTTGAAACTGGTGTGAGAGACGGACCCTATAAGCAAACTGAAAGATTCTCAATGGCTTAAGATTTTATCCACCCATCCCTTTAGGACAAACCTAGACAGCATCTTAAAAAGCAGAGACATCACTTTGCCAACAAAGGTCTGTATAGTTAAAGCTATGGTTTTCCCAGTAGTGATGTATGGAAGTGAGAGCTGGACCATAAAGAAGGCTGATCGCCGAAGAATTGATGCTTTTGAATTATGGTGCTGGAGAAGACTCTTGAGAGTCCCATGGACTGCAAGAAGATCAAACGTATCCATTCTTCAGGAAATCAGCCCTGAGTGCTCACTGGAAGGACAGATCCTGAAGCTGAGGCTCCAATACTTTGGCCACCTCATGAGAAGAGAAGACTCCCTGGAAAAGACCCTGATGTTGGGAAAGATTGAGGGCACAAGGAGAAGGGGACGACCGAGGATGAGATGGTTGGACGGTGTTCTTGAAGCTACAAACATGAGTCTGACCAAACTGCGGGAGGCAGTGGAAGACAGGAGTGCCTGGCGTGCTCTGGTCCATGGGGTCACGAAGAGTCAGACATGACTAAATGACTAAACAACAACAACAACAAATTTATTTGCATAACAAGAGAGAAATCAAAGTTATCGGGATGTAAGAGAAGTGGGGAGGGTCATCAAACCAATTTAAAAGGCCTGACTGATTTTAAAACCCAGTGCCAAAAAGTAAAACCTCCCTGCAGAGTGTTTTCCAAAAATGGAGTCAGTGGTGTGCGGTCAGTGGACTAGGCTAGTCCCCTAAATGTTCCCCTGACACCTCCTTCCCAAAGGCCGGAAAGTTTCTGCCCGGCTTAGGGAGGGAGGCACGATGCTCACATACACAGTGTCCTCCCCACAATTACCCTCGCAAGCTGGCACCTCTGGCCTTAACTGTTCCCCTACACCACACACCACTGATTGGAGCAACACCACAGAAAAGTCCCATAAAGAAATATATGAAAAGATTTGGTTTTGGAGCTCAAATTTAATATGCAATAGTTAAAGTGTTCAAGGATATGAGACAATAGCATAACATATAAAAAGGTAAAGGTAAAGGACCCCTGACAGTTAAGCCCAGTCGTGAACGACTCTGGGGTTACAGAGCTCATCTCGCTTTACTGGCCGAAGGAGCCGACGTTTGTCCGCAGACAGTTTTTCCGGGTCATGTTGCCAGCATGAGTAAGATGCTTCTGGCGAAACCAGAGCACCACACAGAAATTCAGACCACCGACCTTCCTATCAGCAAGCCCTAGGCTCAGTGGTTTAGACCACAGTGCCACCCGTGTCCCTATAGCATAACATATATGGAACAACAAATACAAACCTCTGTCAACACAACAAGAATCAATATTATGTAGAGAAGATCGCACATGGGGGAGGGAGGTATAGGGCAGTATTTGGAAAATTGTTAAAGATATATGTGATTTAAGAGGTAAGGAACAAGGAGTCAAAAGAAGGAGACTAACATTAATGAACAGTAAAATAAGGAAATCTGAGAAGAATATGGTACAAATGAAAACATGTGAGTCATGTTCTTGCTTGTATTTTGGTTTATTTGGTTTATTTTGGTTGTAAAGTCTTCTGTTGTAAAGATTGTATATAAAAAGAAATAAAACATAAAAAGTGAAGAAAAGTCCCTCTCTTCAACCAAGGAGATGGCGAATGACAAGGTGGTCGCAATGTCCCCCCATGATGACAACTGTCCAACAACAAAAAGGGACCTGAGGTAAATGGAACTGAGACTAGCAGAACTATTGAAGAACACAGTGACTCCCCTGAAGACAAAAATCAGTGACCTGACCTCCAAAGTGGAGACCTTCACTGGCATCATCTCCACTCTAGAAAAGGAAAACCAGATCCAACTAAAACAAATAGAGCAACTCAGAGAGGATAACACACATCTGAAAAATAAGTCAGCTGATACGGATAGCTGCCAAGAAAGAGAAAGCATGGAAGCGAGAATTAAACTAGCAGCCCTTGAAAATCACAGTAGACACTGCAATATTGGCTTCCGCAATTTCCCTGATAAGACAGAAGACAAAAACCAGGCTGGTCTCATTGTATGCTGGCTAAAAACCACAATTCCAAATCTGAAACTTGAAGTAGATGATCTGAAAAGGGCACACAGAGCTCTAAGACCCATGCCGAAAGCCAAATGCCCCTCCACAAGACATGACATCATCGTGTGCTTCACCAGCTACAAAAATAAAAAAGAAATATGGAACAATCTCAGAAACTCAACCAACTTCCAATATTGAGAAAACCGCATTCTGGCCTTTAAGGATTTATCGCAAGAGACCCTAAACTGAAGAAAAAACCTACGACCATGTATCCAACATCTTCAACAAGCAGCAATCAAGTACCGACTTTCTCCTCATTGTAACAACTGACACAACACAGCACACGGCCACCGGCATACCTGAAGCCCTGCAACTTCTGGAGAACTCAGACTTAACCTTCCACCAGAATGGCAGCCATCTGACCCACCGAACAACAACCAAGAAGAAAATACAGCTAATGAGTGAACAACAGTCAACAAGAGAAAGAATAACAGAAACGACATGACAATGCAAACCAAGACAGTAAAGTACCACTCACAGAACAGCTCCTCTGAACACAGAACACAGGACTACAAACCAACCTCAGCTAAGCCCACAAATCACAGATTGACAACCCTGCAACAACATCTACTGCCGAATTAAGCAGTAGATTATCCACAGAGATCTTTTCCACACCAACACTTTTTTCTTCTTTGGCGATCACTAGTAATAAGATTGTCTTCCATGAACACGGTTTTAACAGTGAGTCCGTAAATGACTATGGAGGCCAATTCTGGATCTACATGTCCTTCCACAGTGGGGACATAGGTTTCCTGGTGGGAGTTGATCATGGTGAGGGTTCACCAAGCATGCCTTCCTCTTAGCACGTTTCTCCCTTTTGTCTTGAGTTCGAGTGTCTTCAAAGCCCATGACACCTTTGGTAAAGGCTGTTCTCCAACTGGAGCACCCACAGGCTAGTGTTTCCCAGTTGTCGGTGTTTATACTACATTTTAAAATTTGCCCTGAGAGAGTCTTTAAACCTATTTTGTTGACCACCAGCATTACGCTTTCCATTTTTAAGTTCGGAATAGAGTAGGTGCTTTGGAAGACAATAACCAACCCAGGTGACGCTCCTCCATTCTCTCAAACTCCACCCACCCCAACACCCCACCCACCCCAACAACTCCTCACCCCAACAATCCATCCCCCAACACACACACACCCCTTGCTGTAATGACTATACACAAAAAATAAGCACACAAACAAAAATAGAACCCACCTCCCCTCCTTCTACATCCCATTCCTCACCACATGAATACAAAAAAACAAAATATGCAGGTAAAAGAAAAGGAAAACAGAAAAAGGCAAACTCATGCTAACTAAAACAACACTCCCACACCAATAAAACAAACAGCAAACAGCATTTTCTAAGAATAAAAAGAAGGAAGGAAGGAAAAGTCCCTTTCTCCCTAGGACATATCTTAACAGATTTCACCAATTAATGTTACTTGGAGAAGAGTCTCATTTTAAGATACAGTATAAAGAAAATCTAGGCGATCTGGAAGTTACAGTTAGTTCTAGGCAATTTCCCCCCAGCTCCATGCCCCATCATTCTGAACCGGGATCAAACATAAATAACCACATACCTGACACAAAAAGTGGCATCAAAGAAAAGATAAAGGACCGGAAGCAAATTGCCATTTCACTCCAAATTAGGAAGTCTGCTTGGGTATGGCTGGCCCTGGCATTTTTTGCTCCTGGGCCAAGAGTCTCTCCATGTTCTGAGCTGAATGGCGATTTGAATGTTCAGTGCAGAATGCTGTTGCCGTTGCTGCAGCATGTAAACTGCTCCAATAGTCACGAGTGTGGCTGCTACTGGATCCTACCTTACACATGCAATTGCATTGCTCAGGAAGGTGTGGCCACAGGTAATTTAGGTTCCATAACAGGTTCAGTTAATTTCATTTGGGTATTTTCCTACACTATAGGTTGAGCAATTGACCTAGAGAGAGAGAAAAAAAATGCTGGCTACGTTGGCTCTGAGATTAGGCAATCGACAACTTGGAGGAAAGCTCAGTTGCAACAACCAGATATTATCAAAATTCTGGGGTGAAAGTTGTTGTCTGAAGGCTTTGGAAACCCCAACAGTTGATATTTATTTATACCTGCTGTGCATGGGAAACTAGGCCACGTCTCCATTACAAATGGCCAAGGGTGTAATGAAGACATCTGCCCACACCCAACTCTCATCCCACATAAATAACTTCCTGCTTAAACCTTTTTATCATCCCATGGGAACATTGTTGGAAGGAGAGAGAAAAAAAGTGAAGCCAAGCTGGAATTATTGCACAGTAGATAGTTGTGGATACTTCTTCTTAAATAAAGAATGCTAAAGAGCTGGCAAAGGGGCAGAAAAGGTCAAGTAATGTGAGCAAAGGGTTTGTGCATTCCCCTTTGAGGAAAGACTAATACATTTGTGGGTAACACCTCCCATCATCCGTAGCCATTGGTTATCCTGCTGGGGCTGATGGGAGATGTAGTTCTGAGAGGTTTTTTTAAGTATTCATGGGCTCCCTTGATAGGACAGGATGTGTTGGACCTGTCTTTCATTCGTGCATATTTTTGTGGTTTGTTTTTTTAAAAAGCTTTTTATTGTTTTAGTGTAGTTTTAGTATTTTTGTTGTGTTGTAAGTTGCTTCCAGTCATTTCAACGGGTTAAGCAGCTAATAATAATAATAATAATAATAATAATATGTGCTCATGGGAAGAAGATGTAAGCAGTACTTCTGTTTTAGCTTTCTTTTCTTTTCTTTGGTCACCTGCATTCTTTAACTTGTAAGTTTTCAAATCTGGACAGTTTGATCTTCTCCATGCTTACCCATAAGACTTGCTACTGAATAAATGTGCATTACTAGCCTGTGCTAAAAAAGCAACATTGCTTCCAAAAATCTTTTAAGGACTTTCCCCAGAATACTGAGCTAGTTTGTATTTTTGTGATGCTTTGTTAGTGCTGTAACATTCAATTAAAGCCTGCAACAGACCCTCCAGGTGTCCCTATTTTCCAGAGACGTCCCTGATTTAGAGAAGCCATCCTAGTTTCTGATTTGATCCTGGAATGTCCCGCTTTTCCTTAGGACCTCCCTATTTTCATTGGAGAAATGTTGGAGGGTAAGGTAGGATATCCCTATTTTCACTGGCGAAATGCTGGAGGGTATGGGGTTATCTGACCCCCAAGCCGTCTGAAGACAATTCTGTATAGGGAAGTTTTTTAAAAAAATATTTAATGTTTTATTATGTTTTATATTTGTTGGAAGCTGCCCAGAGTGGCTGGGGCAACCCCGTAAGATGTGTGGGGTACAACTAGTAAAATTATCATTATGGAATGGGACGTCCTTATTTTCAAAGGAGAAGTGATGGAGGGTATGCTGCAAGAGTCTGACATGTGAAGGGTGGATGTGGCCAGATATGTTTTTGTAGCCAGTAAATGCCATTTCTAGGCAAATTGTCTCAAGAACAAGCCTGATCTCCAAGCAGTTAAACGGGACATACTTAACGGCGTGTCCACACTTCTGCTTCTTGAAAGAGTGGGACCGAGCGGTTTCCCCCTTCCCAAGGGAAAACCCTTTTCTTAGTGACAAATCGGAACGCATGGCAACCCGGGGAAAACCCGTTTTACTTCTAAGCACGCTTAGAAACCAGGCTTGATCCTGAATCCCGAGTCAAATTGCCTGGAAATTGCATTTATTGGCTATAGAAAAATACCCTCCTTCTTCCATCTGCCCACACCCACCGTTCCCACGTCAGACACTTGCAGGCTTGAACTGAAATTTCTGATGGCATTTTACTTCTTGCATTGTTCTTTCGCCGCTGCACTTCCACGTGAAGGCTGTTCCTAAGGAGGAGCTGGATTCAACATTCTAACCTTCCCTTTGTTTAAACCGATTCTGATATATTGCATTTTAATTTGATCGTGTCGCAGCCCACCTAATTGCGGAAGGGTGGGTAAGGAATAGAATGATGGTGAAGATAGTAATAATAATAATATGAAATGATAACACATAAAATATCGTAATATGTGCCATTACGAGACTGGTTTCCTTATAACGATTAAGAGTAATAAAGAACGATGATGATGATTAATAATAATACAATAAATGAACCAAAAAGTTCCTTGAAACCACGTTAAAACCATAGGTATTGGGGGGGGGGGAAGCATCCTGGCGATGATAAAAATCATTCGGCGGGACATTGTCGCAATACTAGCGCAACCTCCAAACGTTCGGTGAGAGCAAAAGAGAGACGCATGCGCAGCAACAGCGGCGGCGGCGGCGGCAGGGGGCGGGGCGGGGCGGGGCGGGGCCCTCCGGCTGCCTCGCGATGCGGAGAAAGCAACGGTCGAGGGCGCGTGCGTTGCGCAGGCCGGGCTGCCGCCGCCGGGGCGCATGCGCCGAGGCCGGAAGATGAAGGTGGCGGTGGCCGGCTGCTGCCATGGCGCGCTTGACAAGATGTACGAGACGCTCCATTTGCTGGAGCAGCGCCACGGCCAGGCGCCGCCGGATCTGCTCCTGTGCGCCGGGGACTTCCAGGCCGTGCGCAACGCGGCGGACCTGCGCTGCATGGCGGTGCCGGCCAAGTACCGCTGCTTGGGGGGCTTCGCCAGGTGAGTCGCCCGCGAAGAGGCAGCAGGATTTCGAATTCCGCGGAGGCTCCGCCCCGGAACCCATTTGAGGGAAGGGTGCCTCTGAGCACGCGCAGAGTGCAAGGTCCTTTGCGGGGTTTTTGACTGTTGGGGTGGTAGAGGAGTTGGTTAAGCATTGTGTGCGCGCGTGTAAAATGTTATATAATTTGTGTTTTATGCCTTGGTAGGCTGTTAATGCAGCTCCCGTAGGAGGAAAGGCTACAGCATAAAGCAGGGGAGGTTTTTCTTGGTGTGCTTTTTCACCAGGTTTTCCATATGCGAATAGCAAAGTATTAACCAAGTGTCAAGTTTTCCTGAAAGACCAGCCCTGAGAGAGGAAAGGACGTGTTCAACTCAGTACATAACAGGATGGCAGGGCCACACCACTGACCCCAATCCCAATTTTACACAGCTTTTTCTCTCTCTGCTCCTGACATCCACAGGTGAGTGTCTGCAAGAGAAGCGCTACAGATCTCTGCAGGAACTGGAATCCTGATCATGCAGGATTCCACCTTCTGTAGAAGTCAACAGGTTTGTGTAGGTTTCCCCCCTGCAAGATGTTCACACACAACGTGTGGATGGCAGATGGAGGAAGTTGATTGGCCTTGGGGAAAACCCCACTGTCCTTTTCAGTCTATGCACTCCTTTTATCCATATACTGTAGTGTGTTAACTAAATCCAGCGCCCCAAGTTGAGGTGAAATACGTGGCTTAGTCAGTCTTAGTTGGATTGACTGTGGAACTTAGTGGGACTTAACTTCTGACTAAGCATGCTCCAGCTTCCACTTCATGTCCTACTGACAGGTGCAATTA
This sequence comes from Podarcis tiliguerta, assembly GCF_965153285.1. Classification (NCBI taxonomy): domain Eukaryota; kingdom Metazoa; phylum Chordata; class Lepidosauria; order Squamata; family Lacertidae; genus Podarcis; species Podarcis tiliguerta. Next base: position 68,260,894 of record NC_139541.1, read on the forward strand.
AATAGGTTAGCTTTATGTGTTTCATGTTAATTTGGTGATTCCTATGAGCACTTTCTGCTCAGTAGTAGCCATCTCTACCTCCCCAGCTGCACATCAGAAGCAATGTATGATACAATGTGCATGCATGTAAACCTATAGGCCTGATTCCTCTGATCAGGAAACATGAAAATGCTGATCCTTAATACCAGTGACAAAGACCTTGGCTTTTGGCTGTGTTCTAGGTATTATTCTGGAGAGAAGAAAGCTCCTGTCCTGACCATCTTTATTGGGGGCAACCACGAAGCCTCCAATCACTTGCAAGAGCTACCATATGGCGGATGGGTAGCACCAAACATCTACTACCTTGGTATTAACATTTTGCTTTCTGTTTTGATAGCCTAGGATGCACAAGCATAGGGCTGATGATTTAGATTGAAGTTCAGCTTTATAGCGGGGGACTGCTCTTCTTTCCCTCCAAAATTAGGCATGTCAGTATCTTGCAGGTGAAGTTGTATACTCTTGTTGCTGGAATGTTTTCAGTGTAAGCCTGTATAGCTGTTCTGGAAAGTTTTCAGTGTAGCAACAGCAAAATATCTAGGTCCAATTCTGTCTTTTTCTGACCTTGTGTGGCCAGTATAGTGAGCAGCAGACTGTAGCCCAAAATACACTATTATCCCTACACACATTACAGAATGCAACCTTTTTCTTTGCTATGAAGGAAATACAGCACATTCTTAGGAATCAGTAACCACTTTATGTACTGCTCATGGTTTTCATGGACAGTCTTCTACTTCTTAGCCTGATCTACATATTTTTTTCCTGTTTCAGGTTACGCTGGAGTGGTAAAGTATCGCGGGGTGAGAATTGGTGGACTCTCTGGCATCTTCAAATCTCATGATTACAAAAAGGGTATGTCTAGGATGGGGTTGTGCTGCAGATTCTCGTTTTAAATCTGAATTTCATTTTCGGCTGTAGCACTTATTGCACTAGAGTGAGTTGCGTCTGTTGCTGGTAGGTGATTCTGAAGCCTGGTTTTGACGCCATGGGAAGCTGTGGCTAATGAATCAGGATCTGAAACCATGGTTTGATGTTTGTTTGTGTGAACTAACCACAGTTAGGTTATTGAGTTTAAATGTAGTGGGAAACTGCAGCTTATTCAAAACTGAAAGTAGGCATTTTTTAATCTTCATTCTTGCTTGAAGGAGGGGAAAAGGGAGCATGTGGTTCCAATGCCCAGCACAGCATATTTTTTACTGGAGAACCCTAGTTTACTGGTACATCTGAACAGGTCTTGATTATCCCTGTGATGCGGCAGTGCTGAAGGGAATCAATGTGGCAAAATGGATCAAGGGTTTTTCTTGGATGTAGGAAACCCAGTTTTAATTTTTTACTTGACTAAAATGCTTAGCTGAGAAACTTGGAGCAAATAACTATTTCTTACCACGGCCTAATTCAAAGTGGTGTTGTGAGGCCCAAACACTACTCTGATTCCTGTGAGGAAAGTATAAGATACAGATAGAAGGAAAAAGCATAAGAATGTCCATCTAGTTTTCTCTGCACCTTTCTGTTGGCTTGTTGTAGTGATATTCTATCTCAACTGCCTTGTGATCAGCAAAGGGCCTCATTTCAGATCCCTGCTCACCTGGGTACTGAGTTTTCACTTCAGTAAAATAGGAAAAATTGTTACTTGCCTCTTGAGGATGTCAGAGTAAGGTTGTGTGGTCTTTGTTCAATTGACGGCACTAAAGCCAAATATCCATTGAATGAAATAGGAAGAAGTTAAATTCCTTGTTACGTTTACTTATTTAAAATATTTTTAGCCTGCCTTCTTTTGAAAGCAATCTCAAGGTGGTGTGCAGTGCATTTAATCTTAAAGCAGTAACATCAATCAGTACAATAAAATGAGGGCAAATAAAATGCATAAATAATACTATCTGTTAAAATTATAGTACATCTGCATTCTGTGATCAAGCTTCTAGATCTCAAGTTGTATAGGGCTTTATAAATTATCATTAGCACCTTGAAACTGGCCTTGTAGTATAGTGATAAGCACACTTGTGCAACTCTCAAAGAAGGTTGAATATAACACCCATTCCACAATGCTGCTGTTTCAGGGGATCGGAGCCAATTAGGAAGTCTTCCTTTTTGTCATTGTTTTTATTCAGCTAAGTGTTTCTCAACTTGCTTAAGGTCACTTTGAGTATCCACCATACAACCAGCAAACGATAAGAAGTGTCTACCATGTAAGAAACATTGAAGTCTTCAAGCTCAAGCAGGTTAGTGTAAATCCAATTTCATATCAACCTGTCCGTATGTTAAGATCTTCTTCATAGCCCTGCCCCTCCCCTTCAAGTACTTTCATCACCATCTGAGATAAAGTGGGTGGCACCACAGGGATAAGGGCTGGCATCCCAACTTCAAAACAGTCTCTCAAGAGATTTGTGTGGCACCAATCTTTCTGTCACTAGGTTTTCTGCCACCAGCCTTTTAATTTTCCAGATCTTCTAATAGCCTTTAAACGGGCTTACACCTTTTAAAAAATGGGTTTTATGTTGTTTCTAGTTATGTTATTTCTTCTTCAGCAGCTCTCGGCTAGGCAGAGGGATGAGAATTAATGTTTAACTGTTTTTTAATTATTGTCCCGCCCCCTGCCCCGTGTTTAAAGCTGTTCTGATTTTATCTTTAAGCCACCTTAAATTCCTTTCAGGGAAAAAAGGCAGGGGAATAATAATAATAATAATAATAATAATAATAATAATAATAATTCATTGGTGTTGCATTCAGCTGCAGAAACACCAGGAAGTCTCAGCAGGTCCTGCTGAACTGGCTGGCTCTTTAAAAATAAAACAGATAAATAAAACGGTTAACAAAAACAAATACAATCTATGTTGACAAGCAAAATATAATATTGAAAATATAATCAAGATACAATAAAACATTACTTAACAGAAGAAATCAAAAAGAAAAAACCAGTACAGTAAGTCAAAACTTAGAAGAACAATCATCTTCATTAGTCCTACTCAGAGCAGACCCATTGAAACTAATGCAGTTAAGCCCACTTAATCATTTCCCCTCTTCCCTAAAAATTAATTGACATCCTATGATTCTGTGATCCTGTGCTGTGTTTCCTTTATTCACAACAGCAGCCGTCTTATCTCATTTTGTGTTGCTTTCATTTTGGTTCAACAGCTAAAGCAGCCTATGGATGTATTTATGTCCCACGACTGGCCCAGAAGTATATATCATTATGGAGACAAGAAATTGCTGCTTAGGAAAAAATCCTTCTTCCGCCAAGAAGTGGAGAGTAATACATTGGGAAGTCCTGCTGCTTCAGAGCTTCTGGAGCACTTGAAACCAACCTATTGGTTCGCTGCACACCTACATGTGAAGTTTGCTGCTTTCATGCAGCACCAGGTAAAAGAATTGGAGCGTTTTGCTGTGCCTCTGTTGACATTTATGTGTGCAGTTGTGTTCCACCATTGTTGTTTTTAACGGACGCTGGAGCTCCAGAGAAACTTCAGTGGAGGAAACCTGATACCTGCCAGTAGTTTCAAAATAACAAACTGCTCTGGATTGGGGGCCAGTTGTGCTCAGCTTGCACCTGGCACTGCTTGAGAAGTCTGAGAAAGGTTCATTCTGTCATATTGATTCTAAATGGCGTCCCATTGTCTCCAAACATAGACAAAAAGCTGCTGTTTGAGCTCAGGAGTTATTATGCAAAATTTGTTTATAATCTCTTAAGAGGGGTTCAAATGCATAGGGAACATGTAAGCAAACAGCCTTCCAAAATATGTAATAGATTGCAGCGGTGGGGAAACTGCCTCTCCAGATGTTTTTGAACTACTGCCCCTATTATCACTGAATACTGGCCATGCTGTCTGAGGCTGATAGGGAGTCCAACAGCATCCTCAGGTTCCTTACTTGTGCTCTATTACAATCTTTTTCAAAATACCATAATTCAAATATAAGCTTATCGGGGATTCCAGGACAGTGGTTAGGATCTTAACAGGCTATTGATAAATTTACCTTGGTTTGTTTTGATAAGTAGCCCTTAGTGAATTCTGATTGGAATCATAGAGCTGGACAAAACTGGAGAGCCTGCCATGTAATGATATACTTCACACTCTTCTTTGCACTGTTGATATTTTTATATAAGTGAAAATGACTGATAGGCAAGCTAACCTCTGGTACTTTCAGAAGGGCAGAAGACAGTTGTCTGTGAATTTATGTTTTGCTGGTTTAAACCCTGGCATCTCCAACCAAAGATTTGGGAGGCACTGGGTAAGAAAGACTTCCATCTCAGATAGAAGGCTGCTGCCAGTCAGAATAGACATTGCTGGGTTAGATGGAACAGCGGTGTGACTCACAAAAAGGCAGCTTCATATGTCCATGCATATAAATCGCTTCAAACCTTGTTGTGTAGCCCAAAATGTTGACTTTGGTACATGTGCCATTTTTTGTTGATGTATTCCCCCCCCCCTTAATAGGCCAATGGCAGTGGGAAACAGCCAAAAGCAACAAAATTTCTGGCCCTGGATAAATGCCTGCCCCACAGAGACTTCCTACAGGTAAAACATGCTGAATTTTCTGTTTGGCATCTGTTGTTATGAGGCCTAAGGCTCAGTGGTATTTAGAATCTTCTGTAAAAGGGGGAGAAATGGTCAGCCAGATATGATCTTCCAGGATGCTCCGTTTGCACCTTGGAACCTTTTCCCGAAGCTGCAGCCCTCTCCACCCTCCTTGAGTGTTTTTGCATAGCATGGATGTGTCCTTGAACTGTGACAAAGCCTCCAGGCGGATGGAGAGTTGTGTGGATAAATGTCTGGCTTTTGTGGCTTACTGTACAAAGTAAGAGCCGCCTCTGTTGCTTTACCTGCTTTTCTCTTGCCTTGCCCACTAGTGACATGCGCCCCCCCCCCCAGGTTGCCTGTGGGGGAATGTGGCCCTTGGGCTGCAGAAGGTTCCCTACCCCTGTTTCCCAGCCTGGCTTCATGGGAGAAGTGCAGTCTGTAGGAAGGGCAAGGGTAGATTTATCTGAGGTGCCAGTGCCTTAAGTTCACAGCCAAGTCTTGCCTGTTATGGAGGACAAAGAGGTCTTCTTAATTTCCCAATGTTTTCTAAGATTGTAGAGATTGAACACGACCCAAGTGCATCTGACTGCCTGGAATATGACCCTGAATGGATTGCTGTTCTTAAAGCTACTAACAATCTTGTTAATGTGTCTCCAAATTCCTGGAATATGCCTGAAAACAATGGACTCCATGCAAAGTATGTAGAGTGTTGTCTGTGTATTTTTATTTATTTGCTGCTTTTTGACCCCTTATGCCTCCTCTGCCAACATCTCACCAATACAACAGAGCAGTAATGAAACAGTCAGATTAAAAACAACAACTAAGGCAACAATCCTAACCCCACTTACTTGGGAGTAAGCCCTACTGAATCCATAGGACTTCTGAGTAGATATTGATTGCACTACTCCCAACTCTCCCTTGCGCTGGATTCCCCTAGCATGCTGGGATAATTGAATCCGGCCCATTGAAGTTAGGAGGCATTACCATCCCTAGAACTCCATATAATCAGTTAATTCCCTGTGTGAGGAAGCACTTCCTTTTCTCTGTCCTGAAGCTGTTCAGATGTAAGGGGCAGAGAGGTGGGTAGCCTTACTTGAACCTCCCTGTGTTTGGCCTCTTGTAGATGGGACTACAGTGTCACAGAAGAAGACATCAAGGCGGTTTTGGAAGAGGCGAACCACGACCTTAAGGTTCCACATAACTTCAGTACCACAGTTCCCTGTTATAACTCAAACAAATCCCAGGAGCACAGAGAACCCGTTCATCAAATCAATCCCCAGACGACCGAGTTCTGTGCCCGGTTTGGCCTCTTGGACATTAATGGCCGAATCCAACAACTGAGGGAGGAGCATGGAGATGATGATGATGATGAAGAAGAGGAGGAGGAGGTAGACAGTACTGGATCAGCAGAGGAGCCCAGTGACTATAATACAGACGTTTCTGGCTTGTCCTCTTCTATCAACCCTGATGAAATAATACTGGATGAAGACAGCGATGATGAAGAAGAGCCAGGCAGCTGCCCAGTGGACTCGTCTGCCAACCACCCTTCTGACGTCTCAGCAACTTTTTCCGACATCCGGGTCACGCCAGGTTCCATGGCCGTGTCTCCGAATGATACTGTGGAAAGTGATGAACTGGAGAAATCGAGTGAGACAAACCAGCCAGAAGAGGTGATCCCCAGTGAAACGGCCTTGAAGCGGCTAAGTGACACAAGCGCAGAAGGAAAGGGTGGGCCAAAGAAAATTAAAAGGCGGAACCAGGCTATCTATGCTTCCAAAGATGAAGATGAGTTGGAATGAGACAACCCCTTTGTTGACACTATAGGCAGGATCTTTGATTGCTATACATATTCAACTTTTGGTGCGGGTCTTTTTTTTGTGGGGGATGGGATTTTACAATCCTACAGAGTTTTTAATTGCAATAAGCCCTTTTTTATATTAGAGCAAATATTTTTATTGGGGAACAAATATTGATTTGGTAGAAAGAACTTGTAGGCATCTGTGATCCAACGGAGGACCTGTTGTTGTATCCCTTTTTGCAGAGGCTTACCAGACAAGGAAAAAATATTTTGCATTTTGATGGAGGTTCGGAAAAGGACCTTTTTTATATATATAATGGAGCAGGCTCAAATTGATCCAACTTCTTTGCTACTTAAGCTCACCCACCTGCCCATTGACAGCAATTAGTTCCGAATCTTGCATTCATTGGACTGTGCATCAGTGAATGTTGAGGGTCTAGCTTTCTCAGGTAGTCCCTCCTCCTTCCTGCCCTCCCAGTGTTGATGCCGAACTTGCTGCATTCTGTATGTTGTTGGACTCCCAGTTCTCATCATCCCTGATCGTCATCCATACTCACTGGGGCTGATGGGACTTAGAGTCCAACAACCTCTGGAAGGTCATGGATTCTCCATTCCTGGTTTTTGCCATGTTAACCAAAGGAACTAATAGGCTATCCTATGTGCATCATTTCAGCTGTCAACCACATTGAGAATGTGATTGAAATAATACTCACTATATGAAATCGGGAAAGTACAATAATCCTATGGTGAGTTGAGCATGTAAGAAGTGAAAGCGCAACTTGGGGTTTATTTTAATGCCGTGATTTACCAGGATGATGTATAGGTCTGTAAATAAATCCTCCTTTTGCACTACCCTAGTTTCTGGATTTTCTGTGCATGCTGTGTGAATACGCAACATAGATTTTCTTTCATGCATGTAGTGAACCATTTCAGACAGTCAGATTCTGACTAAATAAGCTGATATATGAAATGGGACTCAGCTATAAAATAACATTTTAAGTGTGTTTTAAGTGCATTATACAAATGTTACTCTAGATGGTGCTAGTGAGCTAATAGCAAATTATATATATATATATATATATATATATGCTTTCGTAGATTTTCACGGGTACAGGAATGCAGGTTTTGGTGTCCTCGGGTGTCTTCCCGTGTAAAAGTTGGGGTGTCTAGGCGACGTTTCGACGAGGTCTCACTCGTCATCTTCAGGCTGGTGCTTTCGGCTTCTTGTTACTGGAACAGAGCAGGATCTCAGTGTTTGAGTTCCTATAAATACTGTTGAGGAGGTGTGGTGTATAGCCTCCAATGTTCTGGGCAGAGAGGAGGTTCCCAGGCTAGTGTGCCTTTTCTTCTTTTGTTCCTTAATTACTTGAGGGATATCTTGAGTGATTTCTTGAGTGATTTCCTGAATCCCACTTAGGTGGGTCATTAGGTGTGGATTAGTTGCTAAAGCCTTCGTGTCTTGAACTCTTGAACTTTGTGAAGAGTTTTTCTGAGAAGATGGCTGTACTGCACTTGGCTGTGCTCTGGCTTGGCTTCGTGTATAGGGGCGAGCTGTGGTTTTGTGGCCTGTGCCAGCCAGATCTGTGTAGGGATTGCAGGGGGGTGCAGCATCCGGAGGTGCCACCCTGGTTTGGCTACTGGATGGTGTCTGTAATTTATCTGTGGAGAGGGTCTGGGTTTGGGTCTGGTGTGGTTGATTGGTGATGGCGTTCTGTGTGCCTCTGGATCTGGTGTCAGATTTTGTGGGGAGGGCTAATTTCCAGATGTCTGGCAAGCGGGATGTGTCGTCCCAAACCCAGACCCAAACCCAGACCCTCTCCACAGATAAATTACAGACACCATCCAGTAGCCAAACCAGGGTGGCACCTCCGGATGCTGCACCCCCCTGCAATCCCTACACAGATCTGGCTGGCACAGGCCACAAAACCACAGCTCGCCCCTATACACGAAGCCAAGCCAGAGCACAGCCAAGTGCAGTACAGCCATCTTCTCAGAAAAACTCTTCACAAAGTTCAAGAGTTCAAGACACGAAGGCTTTAGCAACTAATCCACACCTAATGACCCACCTAAGTGGGATTCAGGAAATCACTCAAGAAATCACTCAAGATATCCCTCAAGTAATTAAGGAACAAAAGAAGAAAAGGCACACTAGCCTGGGAACCTCCTCTCTGCCCAGAACATTGGAGGCTATACACCACACCTCCTCAACAGTATTTATAGGAACTCAAACACTGAGATCCTGCTCTGTTCCAGTAACAAGAAGCCGAAAGCACCAGCCTGAAGATGACGAGTGAGACCTCGTCGAAACGTCGCCTAGACACCCCAACTTTTACACGGGAAGACACCCGAGGACACCAAAACCTGCATATATATATATATATATATATATATATATATGTGGTAAAAAAATTCACAGCGTTTTTTATATATGTGTAGACTCCACCTGAATTTATCTGTGTTTCCCCAGAGCAATGATTAACATGATCTCCAATCATAGTTTCTCATTTTGTCCAAGCGAGCCAAGGAAACTGTTACCAGTTTTGGAACAAGCCATACTTGTTAAGCCACAATTTGAAGCAGATTTAATTTCTCGGCATGTTCCAAAGCAGTTAACCATAGTTTCATCTCAATAGAGATGGTTAACTAGAGAATTGCAGCAAAGGCGAGGCGAAGAGAACCACATATCTGAGCAAAAGGTTCAGATAGAATTGTCTGAACGTGGCCACTGTCAGTTTGAGGAGTTGTAAAATAATTTACATAACCAGATGTGCCCAGAACAGTACAGTGGTACCTCGGGTTAAGTACTTAATTCGTTCCGGAGGTCCATTCTTAACCTGAAACTGTTCTTAACCTGAAGCACCACTTTAGCTAATGGGGCCTCCTGCTGCTGCCGCGCCACCAGAGCACGATTTCTGTTCTCATCCTGAAGCAAAGTTCTTAACCCGAGGTAATATTTCTGGGTTAGCGGAGTCTGTAACCTGAAGTGTATGTAACCTGAAGCGTATGTAACCTGAGGTACCACTGTATTCTGAAATGGAGAGTAGATAGCAAAGATAACATACTGTATTAAACCAGAATTTTGGAGAGACATTGATTCCTAGTAGTTCCAACTTGCTCCATAAGTTAGGGCAAACATTTCATGCATGCCTGAAACTGGCAACTTAGTTTCCCAGGTACAGTGGGTAATTGAATAGCTGCCATCTAAGTAAGACAAATTCTAGAGGGGTAGAAATCTTTTGTAATGAGCAACCGAAAGTTTATTGTGGCACATGAAGGGGTTTATTGCGGAAGGAACTTTTGTTTGTTAGAACCTGCTTTTCAGCAGGAGGAAGAAATATCCTTTTACATCTGTATCCAGTAGTGTTTTTATAGATATACCGTACTTTTCCGTGTATAAGACGCCCCCTATTTTGGGGGACTCAAATTTAATAAAATGGGCGGAGATGGTACAGAAGAGTTCTTGAGCTTTTTTGTGGAGGATTGCCTCAGTTGTTTTTTGGGGGGGTTGCCGAAAATCGCTCACCCGCACACAAGCCGCAAAATCCGCCTCCTGTCTGTCCCATCGCTGGCAGAAGCTGCCAATTGCCCACCCAACTGCTAGAGCATAGGCCAGTCAACAACACCCATTGATGCAGCAACCAATAACATGCACAATAGTTCCTGACAGCCATGGCAGGAACCAATCAAACGTCCACCCTGTGTATAAGATGACCCCCACTTTTTAGCATGATTTTTAAAGAAAAAACATAGTCTTATACACGGAAAAGTATGGTATATATATAAAACAGCAACAGTGTAACTGGCCACTGGTATCCACTCTTTTAGATTACTACAAATTATTTCTGCACCGAAAGCTCGCCCCTCTCCCCATTTTATAGTCTTTACGTGTGACTAAAAAGCCAACAGATGCAAGACGTACAACATGTGCAACTTTTTTGCATTAGTGCAAATGAATATAGATGGTTGCACAGTGACTATTCGTAACAGCGGTTTCCTTCGGACACTGACAGGGAACAGCTGCCGTAGAAAATCACATAGCGATAGCTTTACAGGCTATAAAAGCAAACACCACTAGAGGGCACCCTCTGCATGGTGCAAACAGCTATTTGCTAAATTCTGACTTCTGCTAGATGATGGACCTTATGCCCAAGTGTGCAAATATGTACAGTCAGAACGGTGGCAGCAGTGCTGTGTTTTGCAGATTCAGAAATGTGTCAAGGAATGTGATGCCACTTATTAGATCTATTAGTTATTTTAAACACAGTACTAGAAGTGAACTGTCATTCTATGCATCTTTTTGTCTATTCATAATAATAAAAGATGCTACACGATCAAGCTCTTGGTCAGCTGGCTCAGTTTGGCACATTTTAGAGCAAAAGAATAGGTGGGTTGAAAAACAAACTCCTTATGGTAGTTTAGGAAGATGGTACACGAGCCATTGATGCACACTCATTCCGCAATCCGCTTGGAAGAAAACCCTTTTTGGGATGCAATTAACCGTAACTACTGAGGAAATACAGTTAGAAATGGCAAGGTATTCTTAAAGGTGTCCCATTGTCTTGAGACGAGGGCTCTTGGCTTCCCCGCACATTGCTCAGGTGAGAATTGAGCCCTGAATGTTACACCTTATTTCCCAACCTAAATCTTAATGGCTTCTCTTGTGGATAGCCTTGCAACAGTGGATGGTGTGTGTGTTTTAATAAGTCTTTTTTTTTAAAAAAGTATTTTCATACTATCCTTCAATCACATTCCAAGGGTGGTTTACAAGAAGAATAAGAAGAAAAAGTAAAGTAAAGGTTGCAAAATTGTAAAAAGCACAGAACTATCAACAGGATTAAAACTGGATCTAAAAAAGCTTCGGATTTTCTTTTTTAAAAAAAGCTTTTGTCATAAATAAGGCCAGTGGTTCTCAAACTTTTTTTTCTCAGCCATACTTTCAGAATAAAACTTTGCTTGTGCCACACCATTTTTTTTAATATATAGAACATGACTACTTTATAATATGATCATGGGGCACCCAGAAAGGGTAGAACAATGCAGCCACATAAGAGCATGAATCATTCCCAAAATAGAATAATGATTGTCCTTGAATCTTCCCACCACACTTGCCACCCTCTCCTGCCACACCCTTTGAGAACCATTGAATTAGATATTCAACAAATCTCTCTGGGGAGAGTGCTCCGCATCTGGGGTGTCACCACTGAGAAGGCCCTCTTTTCAGTGTAGGCCTGGGGTCATAAGGAGACTGTTGATCCTTCAAGTAACTTGGTCATATGATGTGAAGTTAATTGCTGGCTCACATTATCAATCCGTTGCCGTCCTCATTAAAAATGGAGTGACTCGTCCCTTCTCGAGAAATTAAAGGGCAGCAGATTGCAAAACGGGGACAACGAGAACAAAAGCAGAACCTCACTGAAGACGTGGTGAGAAAGGGGGGAAAGCACAGCGTCCTTACAAACAATGGCAAGCCTAATTAAAGAGGGTTAGTTCCGCTACCCCTTCATTAAGAGAGGGCAAAATAAAAGGTGCCCCGTAAATCAGTGTTAGCCAGGTCAGCCAAGTAGGTTAAAAATGAGTTGCTTGCTGAGCACCAGTACCTTGACATCTGTATCATTTGGAGCAGACTAGATCCCGCAAGAAACCCGGGCTCTCTCTTCCCACCTCAGCAAAGGAAAGAGGAGTATTTCTTGGGATCAGGTAGGAGACTTTTGCTACTGCTGCTGCTGTGCATGTGTACATCTTGCATCAAAGGTTCATTGTTGCTCGTCTTGGTATTTGGTGATAATGCTATTGTGTTACCTAGCCTGGCTTTGTGAAAGCTGGCTTGCTGTCCACTTTGCATCTTTTCCAGATGAGGGAACCGAGGATGTCACGAGAGACAAGATAGGGGGAATGATAAAAGTTCACGAAGTTATTCATGGTGCAGAGGGATGGATCAGATAGATCAGGAAAAAAATGGATACGTTTTTCTCCTCATAATAATAGAACCTGAGCTCATCTAGTGATGCGGAATGGACTTAGGAACTTAGAAAACTGCCCTATACCATTGGTAGCTCAGTATTGCCTACACAGACTGGCAGCAGCTCTGCAGGGTTTGGGACAGGGGTGTCACCTGGCCCTACCTAGAGATGCTGAGGACTGAAACCAGCTGGGACTTCCTCCGTGAAAAGCAGATGCTACCCCTGAGCCACATGGTCCATCCCTTTTGAAATGGCCAGAACAGACAAATGGGAGTGCTTTTTCACCAAGAGCAATGTTAAAACTAGGAAATTTGTTGCAGTGATGGCTACCAACGTAGATGGCTTTAAAAGGGGATTGGGCACATTTACAGAATCTGAGGTAGCTAGTGGCTACTAACCATGCCTTTGAATACCAGCCCCTGAGGAACAATAGTGGGAGAGCGTTAGTTGCTTATGGCCTTCCCATAAATATCTGGCTGACCATTGTGGTATATAGGATGTAGGCCTTTGGCTGTATCTAGCAGTCTTAGGCCACCCAGGGCTGCCCAGAACAGTACAGTGGTACCTTGGGTTATGAACTTAATTCGTTCTGGAGGTCCATTCTTAACCTGAAACTGTTCTTAACCTGAGACACCACTTTAGCTAATGGGGCCTCCTGCTGCCGCCGCAGTGCTGCATCTTGATTTATGTTCTCATACTGAAGCAAAGTTCTTAACCCAAGGTACTATTTCTGGGTTAGTGGAGTCTGTAACCTGAAGCGTCTGTAACCTGAGGTACCACTGTACTGTGATTGGGCAATGTTTGTTTAGGGTTGACTAGAAGAGGACCGACTCTTGACTACAATAGGACAAGAAAGAGAATGTCTCTCTATGGAAACCCATGCTTTTTATGCAGAAGGCTCCAGGTTCAGTTTTTGGCATTCAGCAGCAGGTGAGGGGAAAAGCCTCTGCCAGGTGAGCCCGGAAAGCCACTGATAGCTAGATTAGGGAATATTGGGGGAGATGGGCATATAATAGCTTCTGCCCATTTCACTTTTGACCTATTATTGGGCAAAATGTTTTGCTTGCCCCACCAAATGGGATGGGAAGCTGGGCAGTGATAAATGTCACCTTTGGCTTCTGATCCCAATTCAATGTATTAGGTTATTCTGGATAGCAAAGGATCCGTCATTTTGATGGGATGTATGTTAGTGGAGGACCAAGGGCCAAGTGTATGTATGGGGTAAATCCATCGCTGTATGTATATATGTGTGTATACACACACACACACACACACAGACTGCAGGGGTCACCAACCTTTTTTGGGGTCAGTTGGCACGTTTGGAATTTGGAAGGAGTGCCCTGGGGTTCCAGTCACAAAATGGCTGCCGTGGGAACATGGCATAACACAAAATGGCCCTTCTGGGGATGTGGCTGCCATAGGAAGTACTTTAGGCCCCAGATATAGAGGCATATAAGCACCTTCTCCAGATTGCAGCTACCCAAAGGTGTCCTGTGCTTGCAGCAGGTCAGCAAAGCAGGACCTGCATTTAAATGCTTGGCTTATCAGTGGCGGCTTGTGTCCATGTAGACCGGACAGGAAGGCACCGTCGATCCAAAGCCGATGGCATGCAGAGTCAGCTAATTCTAGTTTTGCACCCCCTCCCTGACAGCCAGTGCCACCCCAGGCCAGCCCAAGACTTTTGGGCACCTGAGGCAAACCACAAAATGGCGTCCCTCTTCTGTCAGGGAAGAAGGGGTGAGTGAAGATCTACATCGGGAACAAGCAGTGAAATAAAGATCCACATTGAGATCTGCTTCCCTCATGGATCCTGCCGCCCAAGGCAGTTGCCTAATGGGTGGGCCGGCCCTGGTGCCATCCCCTGGACTGGTTGTATGTAAGGAGAAAGTCAGGTGAGGGCTGGCTGAGGGATGACAGAGGTTGTTGCGGCAGTGCCCCATTTTTCCTGCATCTGACCCCTCTGTCACCGCCTGCTCAACCCACATTTTCAGCTCTCCAATTTTACCACGTCTGTGAGCCTTTGGAGAGCTAAGAAAAAGGAGTGACCTCTGCTTTACAAAGAGTTTCCGGGTAATATACTGGTCACCATTCTAGGATGCATTGCTTGACCAGACTGGTAGTGGTAAGGGGGAAGCTGGAATAGGGAGAGAGAAGAGAGGCCTTTTCTACAACGTGTATCTCAGAGCTTTCACCAGAGGCAGAGATTTGCATTCGTCACCAGCCACAGCAATTTATGTACAGATTGCATTCATAACAATATGACGGGTTGAATTTAAAACTGTACAAGTTAAGGCTCAGGGAGCCCCTCTAGTGGCCATTCTGTTAATGGCACCTGAGGGGCTGATCAGATGTCACAGCCAAGCTTCCTTCAATATGCTCTCTGACTGATGCTGAAAGTGCCTCTTTAAAGGAGGTGGTTGTAACCACCAATCAGGCGACCAGCAGTTGTGGCAGTCTCCTTTAAACTTGGTCGGGTGTCAGTCACTCAACGACATTAGGATGTCAGGGGATTGATAAGTAGGTGGTCTTTTTTGCTTGCTGGGATCTAAGATCCCCGGCATGACCCACTGGGGTTGATGCCAGCTTTGGCCAACCAACCAACCAACCAACCAACCAACCTATGTACCTCTGGCCGCTAGCTCAGTGTTTTGTGTTGTTGGGTGGTTTGGGGTTTTTTTGGCAAAAAATGAAGTGCTGGTATACTTATATCTTAACTGAAGTGCTGTGGGTGCCACCAGAAAATGGTTGCAACAGGCAGGAAAAGAAGAGGTGATGGCTGTTTGGTTAATACCATCACAAAAAATGCAAGGTGCTAGTTTATCTGGCAGTGGTAGAAAGGTCCGTCAAACCACAAATACAGTGGTACCTCTGGATGCTAACGGGATCCATTCCAGAGCCCCGTTCGCATCCTGAAGCGAACACAACCCGCACGTGTGTGTGTCATGATTCGCCTCTTCCGCGCATGCACGTGATGTCATTTTGAGCATCAGCGCATGCGCGAGAGGCGAAACCCAGAATTAACGCACTCCGTTACTTCTGGGTCGCTGCAGAGCGTAACCCAAAAAGGCTTAACCTGTAGTGACTTCAACCGGAGGTATGACTGTACTGTAGTTGGTATGTGGTTTGGGATAATATTATATCACCTGACAATTTTAAATCCTCCCCCAAAGTAGTATTTATCCATCTTAATACTTTCCTCCAAATATTTGTAAGCTAAATGTTGGATATTGCATAAATATGTATTTCAAAGAAGCATTTTCCTGCAGCAGCGTATTGTCATAGTTAGTCCCTTTCTGCACAAACATAGCAGAGTCTGAGTTCGAAGCGATGTTGAACATACATCACTACCACACTGGGTTATGATTTCAAAGTTATTTTTTTATATATATAATATTTTATTAAGATTTTCACAAAAAATAGAAAAAACAACAACAAAAAAGAAAAAATACAAAAAATAAAAAGCAATTAAAAACAATTCAATCTTTCAAAACATATCTTACGTTTGCTTGTTTCTCGGACCTCCCCACACCTCCCCTCTTTGTATTCCAATTCAGTTTGTTTGTTCAGCCAATCCTATCCCTCTTTACCATTGTCTTAATCTTGATCTTAATATATTTTAAGTTTAACTTTCCATCTGTTAACATTCCATTTTTACATATTCTTTCATAACATCATTGCTAAAAACCCCTTAACCTCGATCCAACATCATTCTATCATTCATTAATTTTGCAATGTTTCTGTAGAGTTAAACTCCAGTTGATGATTTATTTTATTAACTTTTCTCTTTCTCTCTCTCCCCCTTTCTTTCTCCTTAAAGGGAGCTGCCTCCGCCATACACAGCTCGTCACCATGACAACCTTGATGTTGCATTCTATTACTCTGCTCCTGATTTTTTCAGTAGGTAAGAGTTTGTTAAGGGAAGAAAGCCTGCCCATTTAGCCCAGTGCTGTCCACTCTGTGTGGGAGAAATCCTCAAGGGTCTCAGGCAGGCAGAGAGAAGCTTCAGTCAACCTTGCATTGCAGGGAGATGGATTAGCTGGGTCCCTTCCAGCTCTACAATTCCATGATTCTATGAATCAATCAATCGACGTGCAAAGCAGAGGCTCTATGGCTGACGTACAGCCCTTCCCATGTTCGGGAGCCGTTTGGGAGCCAAGGTTGGACTGTATTTATTTTAATTGATTTGCCACTTTTTTCAGCAAAAGAGAAGCACCTTGCGAAAGGTTCAAATATGTAAATGTGACCTCTTGCAAATAAATCTGTTAAAAAACAACACTAAAAGTGTTCCTCCACAATGATCAGTTAACAAGAAAAAAACCAAACATTTTTTTCGTTATCTAACAAAAAGATGAACGGTACCATAACGCATCTTAAAGCTTAAATCTTGTTCTTCATCTTGGGCAAAAAATATATCGGGGTCCTTTTGCAATGGCGTGATATAAGCATTTTTTTAAAAACCCTACACCTTGGGATGCTGGGGAAACCCAGCCAGATAGGCAGGGTATGTATGTATGTATGTATGTATGTATGTATGTATGTAGAAAGAAAGAAAGAAAGAAAGAAAGAAAGAAAGAAAGAAAGAAAGAAAGGAATAAGGACTGAGCTGAGGCTGGCCTGTATGCCTGCACTGTGTATTGAAAGCTGCTTGACCAAAGTGTTTTTCAGCCTTGTGTATCCCAGGTGTTCATAGAATCATAGAGTTGGAAGAGACCACAAGGGCCATTGAGTCCAACCCCCTGCCAAGCAGGAAACACCATCAGAGCACTCCTGACATATGGTTGTCAAGCCTCTGCTTAAAGACCTCCAAAGAAGGAGGCTCCACCACACTCCTTGGCAGCAAATTCCACTGTCGAACAGCTCTTACTGTCAGGAAGTTCTTCCTAATGTTTAGGTGGAATCTTCTTTCTTGTAGTTTGGATCCATTGCTCCGTGTCCGCTTCTCTGGAGCAGCAGAAAACAACCTTTCTCCCTCCTCTATGTGACATCCTTTTATATATTTGAACATGGCTATCATATCACCCCTTAACCTCCTCTTCTCCAGGCTAAACATGCCCAGCTCCCTTAGCCGTTCCTCATAAGGCATCGTTTCCAGGCCTTTGACCATTTTGGTTGCCCTCCTCTGGACACGTTCCAGTTTGTCAGTGTCCTTCTTGAACTGTGGTGCCCAGAACTGGACACAGTACTCCAGGATTATTGGATTACAGCTCCCATTATCCCTGACTAATGGCTAAACTGGCTGGAGATGATTTGAGCTGTAGTCCAACAACATCTGGGGAACCAAGGTTGAAGAACACAGGACTACACTAAGAAACAGTAGCTCTCCAAAATTTCGGACTAACAGGTCCGTTCATTTCAAGGGGCGCCTGTCCAAGATCTAAGTGGAGATTCCGGGGATTAAACCTGGGACCTTCTGCATGCAAGGCAGATGCTCTGAAGGAGCGTCTCCACCGCCATCATTCTGTTCAGACACCGAGGTCCAGCTCCGAGGTCCTTCTGGCGGTTCCCTCACTGTGAGAAGTGAGGTTACAGGGAACCAGGCAGAGGGCCTTCTCGGTAGTGGCACCTGCCCTGTGCAACACCCTCTCATCAGATGTCAAGGAAATAAGCAACTATCTGACTTTTAGAAGACATCTGGAGGCAGCCCTGTTTAGGGAATTTTGTAATGTTTGATGTTTTATCGTGTTTTTAATATTCTGTTGGGAGCTGCCCAGAGTGGCTGGGCAAGCTCAGTCAGATGGGCAGGGTATAAATAATAAATTATTTTTATTTTTATGCTCTACTACTGAGCTATGGACCTTCTCTGAAGAGAAGCCTTATGAGGAACGGCTAAGGGAGCTGGGCATGTTTAGCCTGGAGAAGAGGAGGTTAAGGGGTGATATGATAGCCATGTTCAAATATATAAAAGGATGTCATATAGAGGAGGGAGAAAGGTTGTTTTCTGCTGCTCCAGAGAAGCGGACACGGAGCAATAGATCCAAACTACAAGAAAGAAGATTCCACCTAAACATTAGGAAGAACTTCCTGACAGTAAGAGCCATTCGACAGTGGAATTTGCTGCCAAGGAGTGTGGTGGAGTCTCCTTCTTTGGAGGTCTTTAAGCAGAGGCTTGACAACCATATGTCAGGAGTGCTCTGATGGTGTTTCCTGCTTGGCAGGGGGTTCGACTTGATTGCCCTTGTGGTCTCTTTCAACTCTATGATTCTATGATTCTAAGTGTGCTTGGAACAGTTCAAGGAGAACTGACCGAAGGAGGGTGTGCTTGGGTTCATTCCATCCCAGCCTGCTGGCTGCCGCCCTTCCCTTGCCATTCTATGGCCAAGTGGTGGAAGGAGCCCTGTTTGTCTTGGTCCTCCAGGTTCTATGTCCAGGTGCTGGTGGCAGCTCCTCCAACCCATATCCCGAAGTCCACTTGCATACGCCGAGGTCTCTGCATGCTGACCTCTGCAGCGACCTGGATGGTGCGTATGCTTTTCAGCGTCACATGCCACCGCACATCTTTATTGGCATAAAAATGCTGCCTCGTTCTTCCACCCCTTCTTTCATAGACCAACACCCGAGAGCGACTCCCTTTTTCCATGTAATGAGATGCTGGGGGGAGGCTGGGTTGAGGAACACACCCGACGTGCGCGTTCTAGCCATGCTGCTAGCTGTCCTGTTAAATGCCTTTATAAAATTCATTATGCTTTCAAAAACAAAACAAAAAACCCAAGCACAGACGCCAACAACACAAGTAAGCCATAAAAACTGAAAGTGTTTTGATTCTGAACAAGATAAATGACATGATGCAGTGGAGTCTACACGAAGAAACACACATCTGGGCGTGTTTTTTGATGATTAGATAGGACTGCAAAGGTTTAATTGATTTATTCGCTTAATCTTTAATTGCAGATTAAAATTCCTCCCCCCAGTTAGTCCGCCATAGAGGGACTTCTGCTGCACAAGATGCACAGATTAGTTTGGTTCCTTCTCCCCATCCTCTGTCACCCTGCATTAGATTTTAATAGGATCCCCCCCCCCCATGTTTTTTAAAGATAGCTTTTCCAAACCGGTTGCATTCAGGACTAGGGTCACACCTACAGCACACATTTAAAGCATTCTAATATCACTTTAACTTTAATATTGGGAACTGTAGTTTGTTAAGCATGATGGGCATTGCAGGTCCTAAGCACTGAAAATATTAGGGCATCCCCTCATGTAATTCAAAACGAGAACACTACTAAACCACAAGATAAAATGTCCTTTTTTTGAATTGAGAATGAAAAAGCGGGGAGGAGTGTGTAGTGGAATGTAAGAAAGTCCAACAAAGTTCTGTTTCCCCCAGCCATGATGACTAGAATCATAGAGTTGGAAGGGACCATGAGGGTCATCTAGCCCAGCCCCCTGCAATGCAGGAATCTTTTCCCCAACATGGGACTTGAACCTGTGACCTTGAGATTCAGAGCCTCATGCTCTACCAACTGAGCTATCCCATGATGGCTACTTGGATGCTTAAAATTTATATATATACATATATACATATATATATATGCAGGTTTTGGTGTCCTCGGGTGTCTTCCCGTGTAAAAGTTGGGGTGTCTAGGCGACGTTTCGACGAGGTCTCACTCGTCATCTTCAGGCTGGTGCTTTCGGCTTCTTGTTACTGGAACAGAGCAGGATCTCAGTGTTTGAGTTCCTATAAATACTGTTGAGGAGGTGTGGTGTATAGCCTCCAATGTTCTGGGCAGAGAGGAGGTTCCCAGGCTAGTGTGCCTTTTCTTCTTTTGTTCCTTAATTACTTGAGGGATATCTTGAGTGATTTCTTGAGTGATTTCCTGAATCCCACTTAGGTGGGTCATTAGGTGTGGATTAGTTGCTAAAGCCTTCGTGTCTTGAACTCTTGAACTTTGTGAAGAGTTTTTCTGAGAAGATGGCTGTACTGCACTTGGTTGTGCTCTGGCTTGGCTTCGTGTATAGGGGCGAGCTGTGGTTTTGTGGCCTGTGCCAGCCAGATCTGTGTAGGGATTGCAGGGGGGTGCAGCATCCGGAGGTGCCACCCTGGTTTGGCTACTGGATGGTGTCTGTAATTTATCTGTAATTTATCTATTACGAAGCTAATCCAAAAAGAAACACCCCCCAAAAACCAAGACACAGAAGAAAACAATGGCATAGCCCTCCTTCCTTATATCAAGGGCACTACAGATAAAATTAGCAAAATCCTCCATAAACACAATATCAAAACAGCCTTTTGCACCAACCAAAAAATAGCCAATATCCTCAGAAACCCCAAGGATAAAATTCAGTTGGAAAACCAAGGGGTCTATGAAATACCCTGCAAAGTCTGCCCAGCCACGTACATTGGACAAACAAACAGACGAATAAATGCACGGATCGCAGAACACAAGAATGCCGTCAAAAAAGAAGAAAAAACTTCCTCTCTTTTCCAACACATGAAAGAAACAGGACACGAAATTAATTTTGCAGATTCCAAATTGCTCTTTAACATGGAACATCACCACAAGAGAATAATCATGGAAGCCATCGAGATAGAGAAACACCCTCACAACATGAACAAGCGTGACGACACATCCCGCTTGCCAGACATCTGGAAATTAGCCCTCCCCACAAAATCTGACACCAGATCCAGAGGCACACAGAACGCCATCACCAATCAACCACACCAGACCCAAACCCAGACCCTCTCCACAGATAAATTACAGACACCATCCAGTAGCCAAACCAGGGTGGCACCTCCGGATGCTGCACCCCCCTGCAATCCCTACACAGATCTGGCTGGCACAGGCCACAAAACCACAGCTCGCCCCTATACACGAAGCCAAGCCAGAGCACAACCAAGTGCAGTACAGCCATCTTCTCAGAAAAACTCTTCACAAAGTTCAAGAGTTCAAGACACGAAGGCTTTAGCAACTAATCCACACCTAATGACCCACCTAAGTGGGATTCAGGAAATCACTCAAGAAATCACTCAAGATATCCCTCAAGTAATTAAGGAACAAAAGAAGAAAAGGCACACTAGCCTGGGAACCTCCTCTCTGCCCAGAACATTGGAGGCTATACACCACACCTCCTCAACAGTATTTATAGGAACTCAAACACTGAGATCCTGCTCTGTTCCAGTAACAAGAAGCCGAAAGCACCAGCCTGAAGATGACGAGTGAGACCTCGTCGAAACGTCGCCTAGACACCCCAACTTTTACACGGGAAGACACCCGAGGACACCAAAACCTGCATTCCTGTACCCGTGAAAATCTACGAAAGCATATATATATATATATATATATATATATATATATATATGGACGCGGATGGCGCTGTGGGTTAAAGCCTCAGCGCCTAGGGCTTGCCGATCGCAAGGTCGGCGGTTCGAATCCCCGCGACGGGGTGCGCTCCCGCTGCTCGGTCCCAGCGCCTGCCAACCTAGCAGTTCGAAAGCACTCTCGGGTGCAAGTAGATAAATAGGGACCGCTTACTAGCGGGAAGGTAAACGGCGTTTCCGTGTGCGGCTCTGGCTTACCAGAGCAGCGATGTCACGCTGGCCACGTGACCCGGAAGTGTCTCCGGACAGCGCTGGCCCCCGGCCTCTTTGAGTGAGATGGGCGCACAACCCTAGAGTCTGTCAAGACTGGCCCGTACGGGCAGGGGTACCTTTACCTTTTTATATATTATATGTATATATATTATCTGTGTCAAATACTTTTTAAAAAATATTTGTGTGTGTGTGTCTGTGTCTATTGGGTAATCCACCACTGTTCTAAGAACTCTGGAGAAATCTGCAGGGATTTATCTACACATCAGTCTGCTAATGGACCTTTCCTTTTCCTTTTCTAGTCCTGGCACAGGGCAGAAAGAAACCCAAAGGCTACCCATGTCCACCACATTCTCAGCCTTGGCAGGCTGCCATCTACAAATACTCCCGTTTCTACTGTGGAGCAACCCTTCTCAACCAAAGATGGGTCCTTACCGCTGCTCACTGCAACCATGGGTACGTGTATCTGTGTGATCATGTCTCCCTCTCTCTGTGTGTTGCCTCAGCATGGGAAATGCAGGTATCATGGAATATGTGGTGAACTAGTATTTATTTGTTAAAATTCTAGACCGCCCTTCAACTGAGGATCATAGGGCAGTTTACAACAGAAAAACACCAAAACACATACCATAGCAACAAACAATAACAATAAACCACGCACAGTCCATAGTTTGTTTAATTAGCCAAAGGAGAAGAGGAATGTGTTTTGCCTAGTGCCTAAAGATATGTAACAAGGGCACCAGGCGAGCCTCCCAGGAGAGTATTTCACAATTGGGGAGCCACTGCAGAGAAGGCCTGTTCTCGTGTTGCTGACCTCTGGACCTCTCATGAAGGAGGCACATGAAGAAGGGCCTCTGATCATTATTGCAGGGTCCAGGGGCATATGGGGAGAGGGGTCCTTGAGGTATTGTGATACTGAGCTGTTTAAGGCTATCTAGGACAAAACCAGCACTTTGAATTGGGCATTCCAACCTTTGCTTAATGAAGGAGAGTCCACAGCCTCCTGAGGGAGACTGTTCCATTGTCAAACAGCTCTTACTCTCGGAAAGTTTAGTCTTGTAACTTGAATCCATTGGTTTGGGTCCTACCCTCCAGAGAAGAAGAAAACAAGCTTGTTCCCTTTTTCACGCGAGAGCCCTTGAAATATTTGAAGATGGTTATCCTATCTCCACTCAGCCTCCTCTTTTCCAGCCTAAACATACCTAGCTCCTTCAACTGCTCCTCATAAGGCTTGGTTATTGTTGGTGTGCTCGAAGCTACCAGCATGAGTTTGACCTAACTGCGGGAGGCAGTGGAAGACAGAAGTGCCTGGCGTGCTCTGGTCCATGGGGTCACGAAGAGTCGGACACGACTGAACGACTAAACAACAACAACATTGTTGGTGTGCAAGTGGCCTTGTTGTTGCTTAGTCATTTAGTCGTGTCCGACTCTTCATGACCCCATGGACCAGAACACACCAGGCACTTCTGTCTTCCACTGCCTCCCGCAGTTAGGTCAAACTCATGCTGGTAGCTTCGAGAACACTGTCCAACCATCTTGTCCTCTGTCGTCCCCTTCTTGTGCCCTCCATCCTTCCCAACATCAGGGTCTTTTCCAGGGAGTCTTCTCTTCTCATGAGGTGGCCAGAGTATTGGAGCCTCAGCTTCACGATCTGTCCTTCCAGTGAATACTCAGGGCTGATTTCCTTAAGAATGGATAGGTTTGTTCTTCTTGCAGTCCATGGGACTCTCAAGAGTCTCCTCCATCACCATAATTCCAAAGCATCAATTCTTCGGCGATCAGCCTTCTTTATGGTCCAGCTCTCACTTCCATGCATCACTACTGGGAAAACCATAGCTTTTACTATACAGACCTTTGTTGGCAAGGTGATGTCTCTACTTTTTAAGATGCTGTCTTAAAAAGTGGCCTTACCTACTCATTATTTATCTGTTCTTTCCTTTACAGAAGCATCCATGTCCGGCTTGGAGATGAAAATCTGAACGTCCTGGAGGGCACAGAACAGTTCTTGGCAGTGGCAAAAACAATCATCCACCCCAAATACAACCAGTCGTGCTATGACAATGACGTCATGCTGGTCAAACTGTTGAGCCCAGCTGTACTTAACCATTATGTGCAGCCCATAAGTCTGGCTACCCAGAGGGCAAGCTCTGGGGATATGTGCATGGTGTCAGGATGGGGCGGTCCTATCAATTTCCCAGGTATGTAAATGATTCTGTCCCAGGAAAGGCCTGACAGTATCAACCTCAACCATACCATGCCCACAGATAAAAGAACTAAAGCTTCTGAAATGAACATCCAAAATAGTGAAGGCATCTGAAGGAGCTGTTGAAAGGACAATGCTCTCCCAGTAAGGGCGGTGCTATCTTGATTTATGGCGTTGTTGTTTAGTCGTTTAGTCGTGTCCAACTCTTCGTGACCCCATGGACCAGAGCACGCCAGGCACTCCTGTCTTCCACTGCCTCCCGCAGTTTGGTCAGACTCATGTTTGTAGCTTCGAAGACACTATCCAACCATCATTTATGGCATAGCTCTCCATATATATACAGTCATACCTTGGAAGTTGGACGGAATCCATTCCGGAAGTCTGTTCAACTTCCAAAACATTCAGAAACCAAAGCACAGCTTCTGATTGGCTGCAGGAAGCTCCTGTAGCTAATCGGAAGCTGCGGAAGCCCCGTTGGACTTTCAGGTTCCAAAGAACGTTCGCAAACTGGAACACTCATTTCTGGGTTTGCCCTGTTCGGGAGCCAAGGTACGACTGTATGCTGAAACTACCAGGGAACCAATTTTACAGCTTTTAGCATGGTGAAGTCCTACGATAGGGGATCAGGTTGCAGGTGGGAAATTAAATTCTTAATGTCTTCCTTCCCTGCATTAAAAACTCAACCCCCCCCCAAAAAAAACCCCCACAAATTCAGTGAGATTAGTTATTTGCTTAGGTCTCCCTTTCTACTTGATGCATTTGTTTTGTTTTGTTTAACTTGCACAGAGATTTGTAAATGGGAAAACAGTAAAAATGAGAACACCTCCCCGCTCGGGACAGAAGAGAAATTAAGTTTGGTTCACATTTTTAAGCAAACTTACCTAATTGGCTAGCCTTCAAAGTTTGCACTTCACCAATATTTTTGATGACCAAGCCCTCACCAATGTGTATATTAGAAGAAAGTGTTCATAAAAATGCCTACATTTGTGAGAATGTAAAAAACATGTAAGATTTAGGGAAACTTGTTTGCAACCTTAGATAAACGTAAAAAAGGTAAAGGGTAAAGGTACCCCTGCCCGTACGGGCCAGTCTTGCCAGACTCTAGGGTTGTGCGCTCATCTCACTCTATAGGCCGGGAGCCAGCGCTGTCCGGAGACACTTCCGGGTCACGTGGCCGGCGTGCATCTGGGGAGCCAGCGCAGCACACGGAACGCCGTTTACCTTCCCGCTAGTAAGCGGTCCCTATTTATCTACTTGCACCCGAGAGTGCTTTCGAACTGCTAGGTTGGCAGGCGCTGGGACCGAACGACAGGAGCGCACCCTGCCGCGGGGATTCGAACCGCCGACCTTTCGATCGGCAAGCCCTAGGCACTGAGGCTTTTACCCACAGCGCCACCCGCGTCCCTAGATAAACGTAAAGACGTTTAAAAAAGAGCGGAGAAACAGAACGCTTCTTTTGGCATCCTATCTTCTTGAAGCATGTAAATGTAATGAACTATAAGTAAAACCATAGGGACGCGGGTGGCACTGTGGTCTATACCACAGAGCCTAGGACTTGCTGATCAGAAGGTTGGCAGTTTGAACCCCTGCGACGGGGTGAGCTCCCGTTGTTCGGTCCCTGCTCCTGCCAACCTAGCAATTCGAAAGCACGTCAAAGGGCAAATAGATAAATAGGTACCACGCCGGCGTGAAGGTAAACGGCATTTCCATGCGCTGCTCTGGTTCGCCAGAAGTGACTTAGTCATGCTGGCCACATGACTCGGAAGCTATACGCCGGCTCCCTCGGCCAGTAAAGCGAGATGAGCGCCGCAACCCCAGAGTCGTCCGCGACTGGACTTAGCAGTCAGGGGTCCCTTTACCTTTACCTTTATGTGTAAAACCAATCTTTCTCAAGATCCCAAACAACTTCTTGTTGTTGTCTCCAGGGACAGCTCAGTCAGCAGAGCATGAGACTCTTAAGCCCAGGGTCATGGTTTTGAGCCCCACGTTTTGGGTAAAAGATTCCTGCTTTGCGGGGGGGGGGGGGTTAGATGACACTTATGGCCCCTTCCAACTCTACAATTCTTCTTCTTTCTTTAGAGCGAATTCCTCTGGTCCTTTACTGTGCAAATGTCAGGATAATGTCTTTGGAGGAGTGCGCTGCCCTGTATCCTGGGAGGCTGAACTCTGATATGATGTGTGCTGCTGCGAGCGGAGGAGGCACTGACTCCTGTGAAGTAAGGACCTCTTGTTGGAACATCACAAGTGCCTTGCAGAACCAGATAACACATCCCTGTAAAGTGGATTAGGCTGAGATATAAGCCCTGTTCGGACATTCGATGCCCATGGATACTGAACATGCGATGAGGCTCTCCAGTAGGCACCCAACTAGCCAGAGGCCCTGGGCTCCTTAGGTTGGAAGGGCAGGATAGAAATTTGATAAACAAATAGATGCAAATATATGCATCGGCCAAGCCCCACGGCCAACGTGCAGTTGCGATCAGTCTGTAGGGGGCCTGTGCATGGCTGGATGTATATATTTAAGGGTCCCCTCTATAGGAATGTGAACACCTGTTCCCATGGAAAGAGCCCTATGAGCTCAAACCTGTATGCACATAGCCCCCTACAGTGTGACGCCAATTGCACATTGGCTGGGGGCTTGGCCAATGCATATGTTAACATGTATTGGCATTTGTTTGTTTTGTTTATCAAATTTCTATCCTGCCCTTCCAACCAAAGGAGCCCAGGGCCTCTGGCTAGTTGGGTGCCCGGGAAAGAGCAATGGTCCCAACAACATTCAGTTCAATCCATGGTCAGTTCAATCCATTTTGGAACTTAAGTTGGCTGATAAACTAAAAAGTCTTGTTGTTGTTGTTTAGTCGCTTAGTCGTGTCTGACTCTTCGTGACCCCATGGACCAGAGCACGCCAGGCACTCCTGTCTTCCACTGCCTCCCGCAGTTTGGTCAGACTCATGCTCGTAGCTTCGAGAAGACTGTCCAACCAAGTCTTAACATCCAACTAATCTGATTTTGCTGGGTTTTGGATGAGATTTTGCTATTGTTGTGTTTTTGCCCTTTCAGCTCTACCTAGATTTAAAGTACACCAGTGTATTTCAATATTCACTATTCAGTGCCCCTTCTGGCTTTCGTGTCACTGTGTTCTATGTAATGTGTGCCAAAAAGTTCAAACTCTGCCCCAGAAGAGAGGCTACCGAACTTGTTGCTGGACTCCAGCTCCATCATCCTGGCCATGGGCTATGCTAGCTAAGGCTGTAGTTGGGAGTCCCACAACATTTAGAGCCTTGGGTTCTTCAGCCATGCTATATATTGTGGAAACCCAAGATCAGTGGCCACAGTGAATTATGAAAAATGACGCAATCTAATTATGTGCATAGGTAAGGGTTGATTCATCTATTGGGTTTTTTAAATGTCTAAAGTCAGTGGGTTTTTTTGGTTAAAGAAAAAAACCCCAACAAAAAGCCGAGAAGCTAGTACTCAAAATGGCTGCCACAGGTAGCAAAACAACAACAACAACAACAACAACAACAATAATATTAATAAGAGAGAGAGAAAGAAGTGGCAGTATTTTGTGCCACTGTGTACCATCACACACATTCAAAAGCACTGGTTCACGCCAGTGTGACCCAATATATCCAGTGGATTTTGGTGTGCTGAGCTTGTCTTGCAAAATGGTTTAATGCCGCTCGTAACGTCTGACAGCCAGCAATTTCATAAATGGGTGCTGTTTCCGCCCACCCGCTGCCCTGCCCTCGTCTGTCTTGATGACTGGCATTTTCCTAATGGCAAATAATAAACACCCACAGGTTCTTTTGAACACTGGAAGGGTCAGCTGGAGAGGTCTGGAGGACTGTGTTTGGATGCCAGGCCTGAGGCTCGCTTTCCCTGACCTATGGACTATGTTCCTATGCACTTACCTGGGAATTGCATCTCCTTGAACTTAGTGAGACTTCCTTCCATGCAAACGAGCCAGTTCCTCGGGGCCAAGGTCCCTTCACCCCCCCCCAATAAAATATTGGAGGGGGCCACCTCCCCAAGTTGCCATTCAAATTGTGTGTGCGTGCTGCATCTTGTGCTCAATTATGTGGGGCAGGAGTTTCCTACTCCCCTTGTTATATTCAAGTTGTCACCCCTGCTTCCATGTGAACATGCATAGGAAAGGGTGACATTCTTCAGCCTTGGGTCCCCAGATGTCATTGGACTACAACTCCAATCATCCATCATTATTGATTAAGATGGCTGGGGATGATGGGATTTGTAGTCCAGTAACACTTGGGAACCCAAGGTTGAAGAACGTTGGGATAGGGCAATATATTTGTATATGATTACAGGTAGTACAGTATTGGCGTATTTTTAGATGTTTTATCACTTGTGTGTTTAATACCCTGGGCTCCTTTGGGAGGAAAGAGTAGGGTTGCCATATTTCAAAAAGTAGCAACCAAGACACCCCCCAAAACCCATGATTTTTTCAATTGACTTGTCTAAGATCCAGGATAAGTTGCCACCTTTCAGAAATCCCACCCCCCAGATGTCAATTCCGCCTTTGCAATTCTGGTAACGTCCAGACGTATGGCAGCCCTAGGAAGGAGGGGATCTAGTAATAATCAGAACAACCCTTTCTGGGTTAAAGAGATGTCTCTCTTGGTTGTCAATACAGGGTGACTCCGGGGGACCCCTTGTCTGCAACAGGAAGCTCCAGGGTCTGGTGTCTTGGGGTGACGTGCCCTGCAGCTCCAGCACCAAACCCGGGGTCTACATGGACATTTCCAGATACAGAGACTGGATCATTGAGACCATGTGTGATGACGACTGACTTGTTGTGGGGAAATCAGACCCTCCCCCCTCCTCATTTTGCTGAGATCCCAGAATAAACCATGAGGAACCCATGTTTCCTTCCTGTCCTCCATCCTTTTTCACTCAGGCCTGCTTCTTGCCTTATTTGGATTGTAACGCTATCTGCATTGCAGAGGGTTGGACCATTGGGATTCCTTCCAGCTCTACAATTCTACGATTCTGTTATCTCTCACTCACCAACTCTTTCGGTCTGCTCCTAATGGAGAAGCACCAATAGCTTCCAAGCGGAGCCTGACACGAGTTTTACACAATGTATCTTAGGAACATAGGAAGCTGCCTTACGCAGTCAGACCATTGGCTCACCTAGATCCATACACTCTACACTGACTGGCAGCGGTCGTCTTGGGTTTCAGACTAAAATCTTTCCCAGCACCTCCTGTACTGTTTGGAGAAGGAATCCTTTCGGAAAAAATGAAAACCTTTGTCTGGGGAGGGAGAACATTTGTTAAGCGATATCTTCACGGGTACCTTTCACCTGCCATTTGTTCAATTTTTGATTTTTTTAAATTTTAATGGCATTCTTCGCCCCCTTCGTGACTTTCAGTGCATGGTTTATTCCTGTCATAGAAAATTTGCAACTCTATGGCTGCATTCAGAGCAGACCTATGATGGATGATGGACGTGGCTTAGGTCCCATCTGCACTGCGTTTCTGATATAATATTTTTTTATTAATCTTTAATACAATTCCAATAAAAGCCACATTGTCACATTACCAAATTACAATCCAAAAAGAAACACCAGAGAGAGAGAGAGAGCCAATTATTCAAAAACCAAATTAATCAATTTGAAATGACCTCCCGTGTACTTGATTTCAGGTTACAAAACTCTTATTTCTTCCTGCTTTCATAATCTTGATTAATCCAATAACAACACTTCTGATTTTAATCCTGCACTGCACTTCTGAAACAGTAAAGGTAAAGGTAAAGGGACCCCTGACCATTAGGTCCAGTTGCTGACAACTCTGGGGTTGTGGCGCTCATTTCGCTTCCGCCTCATGTGGCCAGTATGACTAAGCCACTTCTGGCGAACCAGCGCAGCGTATGGAAACCCCGTTTTCCTTCCCGCCGGAGCGGTACCTATTTATCTACTTGCACTTTGACGTGCTTTCGAACTGCTAGGTAGGCAGGAGCAGGGACTGAGCAACGGGAGCTCACCCCGTCGCAGGGATTCGAACTGCTGACCTGCTGATCGGCAAGCCCTAGGCTCTGTGGTTTAACCCACAGCGCCACCCGCGTCCCTCTTCTGAAACAGTATCAAACCTTTTTAAACAGTCCTGGAAGATAGCTTGCTTAGCTTGTTGAGAGCTGTTAGGAGACCCCTGTTTCCCCCATTGGTGAATGAATGAATGAATGAATGAATGAGAGGGCAAGGACACACCCAGCTGGGCATTCAAGAAGTAGGGACCACTCCGGGTGCTGAAACTTATATTGTCCAGAGTTCTTGGTGTGTTTTTTTCTCGGGCATTCCAGAAGGGCATGAAGCAGGGCTGGTGAGGTGAATGTCCCGGGGGGAAATGTGTGGCTAAGGAGAGGGTGTGGCCTGGGCAAAGACCCGAGAGCCAGAAAAAGAGGCATTTGTTCCCCAGGCCTGAGGTTCTCCACCCCTGCCTTATGCTTCCCTGGAACCTTCTGCAATTTGTGATCTGCCTTCGGCACCTGGGGAAAGTTGGCAGCAGAGTGAGCCTCCCACACAGGACTGCCCCTCAATGATCACTGATCACTGGCCTGGTTGGCATGCATCCATGTAGGCACAGGAAGCGGAAAAGGCATGGGATAATGTTTGTGAGAGAAGAAGGGAGATGCAGACTTGAGTTCATTTCTTATGCTTTATTTGTGCGCTTCGTCTCTGAGTTGGCATCAGCCGCGCTGTATCACCTCCCGGATCCAGCCGACGTAGTTGCAGACCTTAGTATAGATACCAGGTTTCCCAGGCTGGCCGCACACCTCTGGACCCCAAGACACGATGCCCTGAAGTTCTTCGTTGCAGATGAGGGGTCCCCCAGAATCGCCCTGCACAGGGAGAAAATCCCACCCCCATGTGAAGTCTAAATAGAACATTTCATCTTTGGCTTAATTTCAAGTGACTTTTGCAAGCAATCTGTTCAGAGCTCTGTTAAGAAGAAGCGAGTGCCTGGGAAAGAGCGAGAGAAAGAGAAAGAAGAGAAAGAAAGAAAGAAAGAAAGAAAGAAAGAAAGAAAGAAAGAAAGAAAGAGTATCCTGTACCAGTGGCGTAGCGTGGGTTGTCAGCACCCGGGGCAAGGCAAGTAATTTGCACTCCCTAACCCGTGGATTTGCGCCCCCTAACCCTAACCCCCAGATGTTGCGCCCGGTGCGCCCGGCCCCCCTGCACCCCCCACGCTACGCCACTGTCCTGTACACAGTCATCAGGTGGCACCTCTGGAGATTACGTATCTCCAAATTTTGTCATGTGTACAAAAATGCATATACCAGAGCAAGGTGTACATATAAATGTATGTGTACATATAAATGCACCACATTAGGGAAATGTGCTTTGCAAAAATGCTTATATCAGGCAACACTGCATACAAACATCAGCACTAAAATGCTGATGACTGCTCTTGAAGATATTTATTTTCTAAGTCACGAGTTGATCTGAAAGTGTGGAGTACTGAACTTAAGAGTGGAAAAATTAGCAACTGAGTGGAACTGATACCCACAGATACACCCATCTCCACCTTGAGGTTTGTAAAAGTACAAAAAAAAAAAGACTTCAGGGGAAAAACCTTGAAAGAGACAGAAACCCTGAACAAACCCTAAAACAGTCCAGTGAAGACTGAGCATGCTCAGTGGCCATAGAATGTGCAGTATCTGTTGCCGGGGTGGGGTGGGCAGTGGAGGAGTGGAGAGAGTAAAATGGAATGGAGTATCCTAGGAGTGGGCATGGCTGGCTAAAACCCTGAACTGGAGCAACCCCAAACCACAGCATTTTGCTGCAGGTCCTGGCTATTGAAACTAAACATGAAGTGGCAGTTCCAGGGTGTTTCTGAGGCTGTGGGGCGTGTGACGTAATAACAGCATATCCTAACGTGACATCATGACACCCCACTGGGCACCCATAACTTGGGGCCCAAATCGGCGCCTCTGTATCATACAATAATGCATTTTGCACATTATCTAGTTCAGGGGTCAGCAAACTTTTTCAGCTGTGGGCCGGTCCACTGTCCCTCAGACCTTGTGGGGGACCAGACTATATTTTGGAGGAAAAAATGAATGAATTCCAATGCCCCACAAATAACCCAGAGATGCATTTTAAATAAAAGGACACATTCTACTCATATAAAAACACGCTGATTCCCAGCCCGTCCGCAGGCTGGATTGAGAAGGCGATTGGGCCCCCGGGTCTTAGTTTGGCTAACCATGATCTAGTTTGACCCTAAGTTGCCTCTGAATTAAAGGATTTTCCTCACCTGGCAAGTGTCAGCACCCCCTTCCCTCACGCCAGCACACAACATGTTCTCGGTGATGGCATCAGGATACACCACCTCACACTCACTCTGCGTGATGATGGGGAGATAAACACACTGCAATTCTTCAGGGATGCTTGCTGTAGAGACGACAGTTACCAAGGTTAGGGGTCGCCAACCGTTTTGGACCAGTAGCACACTTGGAATTTTGCGAAAGGGTGGCGGGTGCCAGTCACAAAATGGCGCCCACAGGAGCATGACAGGGCACAAAGTTAGAGAGTGCACAGTCATTGCTGCTCCCTCTCGGGCAAGGCGACCATGGGAAGTCTGCTATGTGCTGCTGGTCCCAAATGTGGAAATAATGTAATAATCCCCCCCCCCCGCCACACACACAGACTCAATGATGCTGTTGCTATCTAAAAAACACCTGGAAGCATTCCCTAGTACTTGGAAAAATATACCACATAGGCATTTCTCACATTTACACACACATATGTACCACAAATACAAAGCCACACATATATCTCCCCGCTCTCTCTGCCCAAGCACACCCTTCCCTCTCTCTCACAAACCACACATACACAGAGATATATTTCAGGGCTGGGTGGTGAAACACTGTCCAAAAATCTGGACTTGCTGCTGCCAGTTAGTGTTGACACTACTAACCTAGATGGGCAATTGGTCTGACAATAAGGCCGCTTCCAAGAGAAGGGCTGTAGCTCCAGGGTAGAGCATCTGCTTCACATGAAGAATGTCCCAGGTTCAATCTCCAGCTCCTGCCTGAAACCCTGGAGAGCTGCTGCCAGCCCGTGTAGGCACTATTAAGCTTTGTTGGCCTTATTTGGCCTTTGCTTGCGTTCTTTGGAACATCGTTTGAATAAAGGGATCCCTATCGATTACATACTTTGCTTGATCCACACAACCCACATCTGTATGGTGGCAAAATCTTACTGGCTGCTCCTATGGCCCCTCTCCCACCTCTGCCTTAAAAATGTTAAAATATTCGAAGGCCCTACGTCTTGAGCTGCTGGTCCTGCCCCACCCTGTCACAAGGCACCGCGTTCCTGGAGCAACGCACTGACTGGCCACGTTGATGGGCTGGACACTGTCGGTGACGGCCGCTGGCGAGGAGAGCCTGATCAGCATGATGTCATTGTCCTTGCTGACGGAATCGTAGTTTGGGTGAGGCACGAGCCGGACCGCTCTCTTTTGCTGTACAGTATCCTCCATGCGCAACATGTTGTGCACTCCCAGGCGCACGTAAGTGGTGCTGCAGGAGAGCAAGGCAAAAGGGGGTTACTTGGGAAATCTGCGAGAAAGAGAAATACAGTGGTACCTCGGGTTACATATGGTTCAGGTGACGGACGCTTCAGGTTACAGACTCCGCTAACCCAGAAATAGTACCTCGGGTTAAGAACTTTGCTTCAGGATGAGAACAGAAATCATTCTTCAGCGGCACAGCAGCAGCGGGAGGCCCCATTAGCTAAATTGGTGCTTCAGGTTAAGAACAGTTTCAGGTTAAGAACGGACCTCCGGAATGAATTAAGTACCGTATTTTTTGCTCTATAAGACTCACTTTTTTCCTCCTTAAAAGTAAGGGGAAATGTGTGTGCGTCCGATGGAGCGAATGCAGCCTGCACAGCTATCACAGAAGCCAGAACAGCAAGAGGGATTGCTGCTTTCACTGCACAGTGATCCCTCTTGCTGTTCTGGCTTCTGAGATTCAGAATATTTCTTTTTCTTGTTTTCCTCCTCTTGTGGTCTGGTGCGTCTTATAGAGCAAAAAAATACGGTACTTAACCCAAGGTACCACTGTAGTTAAAAGTCTAGAGTGGCATGGTGTCGTGGATTGGCTGGGGAACCCCCAAGGGAACCCCCAGGGGAACAAGGCTCAGAGCCCAGGGATTGTTGGTGGGATGACGGTGAATGGTCAGAGGGAAAGAGGGAGGAGACTGGGAGGAGGAGGTGTTGGAAGCTGAAGAGGCAACAGGGTTGAGTGAGTGGGAAGAGGCTGTGGCAGAGAGCAGTCCAGAATGAGAGGCAGAAGCAGAGGCTGGAGAGGAGGGGTGCCAAGAGGCTGGTTGCTGAAGGAGCCAGGGAAATATCCCCTTCCTGAGGTGACCATCTCCCCTCCTCCTGGTCTCCCAGGAGGAGGAATGAAGAGGGCAGAGCAAAGAGAGACAAGATACAGACACCTCAGGTTGCTGAGACCCAAGGGAGGAGTCTTAGAGAGCAGTGGGAAGTTCTCACAACTGCCTCTTTGAAGCAAGACCTGGGAAGAGTTGCTGGTATCACTAGGCCTGTACTATTTTAGTTTCTTTGAATAAAGCGTTAACTGACACAGGGTGTTTTATTGCTAGCCTGCTCCCGACTCCAGCTCCTGACAGCTGGGTGGGCAACTTGCCCTAATTTCATGTGGCCCTCAGTCTAATTTCATGCAGGTGACAGGAGGCTTCACACACGCCATACATTTAAATACAGTGGTACCTCGGGTTAAGTACTTAATTCGTTCCGGAGGTCCGTTCTTAACCTGAAGCACCACTTTAGCTATTGGGGCCTCCCGCTGCCGCCAAGCCACAGGAGCACGATTTCTGTTCTCATCTTGAAGCAAAGTTCTTAACCTGAGGTACTATTTCTGGGTTAGTGGAGTCTGTAACCTGAAGCGTCTGTAACCTGAAGTGTATGTAACCCGAGGTACCACTGTACATTCTTTTAACCCTAAGGATCCTGGGGATTATAATTTATCAAGCACAGAGCTACAATTCCCAGCAGCCTCAACCAATTACAGTTCCCAGTATTTTTGTGTGCGGGGAGGGAGAAGTTATGTGCTTTAAATGTATGGTGTGTGCACTGCCCAAGAGTGAGAAGAGGTGGCAGAGAGGGGGGGGTACTCCACCCACTTCTGGCTCTAGTCCCACCACCATCAACCACCAGCCCCTAACATAATATCTTCTAGAGAATGTAGCCCTTTGCAGTAAACAAAAGAAGCTTTTCATCCTAGTATAAAAGATGCCACCACTACTATCCATTTTCTCTTACAAGAATTGCCACAGCTGGAGCAAAGTTCATGGTGCAGTCTTGTGACCTGTTAACCACTTAGGCTGATGTTTCATTGTCTTCTGCAACATGGCCTTGCCTCAATCACTGTGGATTAGTGGCAAGTTCATTCTGCTTTAGTTTGTTCCGTAATGCTTCCCCAATGCAACCACACTATCGCCGTCTGGAGGGGATATTGTGTAACAAAAGCAGGACAAATATGAATCCAGAACATCTGCGGCATGAAAAGTTGTGGGGCTTCAGCAGGAAGTTACAGGATATTCACTGACTGGAAGTGGAACTAGTGTGACTGTCCCAAACCTTTTGCAGGTGCTAACAGTACTGAGAGCTGGAGGGGCCCTTAGGCAGAAGAGGGGATTTTGCTAGAGGCAGTCTGTGTCAGGGGCTGGACACATTCCTGAGGAGGAATGGAGGAGGAATGGTGAGGACCGCCTTCCTCCTCCTGAACCTTCTCCTGAACCTTCCCGAGAACAGGAGGAAAGTATAGATTTAGAACAGTGGTTTGCAGAAGGGCATAGTTCAGAGGCTGCAGAGGGGAGGAGATGGGAAATATTGGGAGAGCAGCAAGAAGAAGAAGCACCAGGGAAGAGACAGCTAACAGACTCAGTGTCCCTTGAAAGCATTCCTGACCCCCCTCCCAGAACAAGGCATGCCTTGAGATTAATAGAACAGAAAACTCAGAGGCAGAAAGCACAGATCAGCTGGTGCAGGGGTGACATATAATAGGAGACATGGAAGGGGTGGGACTTCACTCAGAGCAACGCCATTATCCTAGGTCGACTGCATTCCTTCGTCTCTCTCTCTCTGGGTGCATAGTGAATAAGTTACTTGGTAAGAAATGTTTTTTGTTTATCTACTTCTTGGCTGCCACCGTGGGAGTGATCAGATTCCCTGAAGCAGTCTGCTAGGTCAAAGAGGCAAAGGCGTACCCTGGGAGTCTGCAGTGTGCAGCGGTCAACACCCACTCCATGGTCACCAGAGCCCCACTGCAATAGAACCGGTTCATGTCATAGATGGCTGCATGCCAAGGTTGGAAACCTTTCGTGCATGCGGTTCCTCCAACGATTCGTGACTCTTCCTGCACAGCCGCTGCAAATCGGGGTGGGGGTGGGGGTGGAGAGACAAGAACAGGGACAGTAAGAAAGGCTCTGCTGCGTCACCAGAGGCAAGGGTCCATCGAGCCCAGCATCCTGTTTCCCAGACAGTGGCCAATCAGATGCCTCTGGGATGCCCACCAGAAGAAGATGAAGACCATAGCTCTTTTCCATTGCTGCATCCCCAGCAACTGGTACCTAGAGATGCCTCTGAACTTGGAGCCTGCACACAGCTACCATGGCTAGTTGCATGCGTAGATCATGGCCCTCCAGGTATTGTTGGCCTCCGACGTCTATCAGAAGAACTGCCCACCTGGGCAGTTTTATTCTGTGAACCACCCTGAGATCTTATGATGAAGGGCGGTATATAAACCTTATTATTATTATTATTATTATTATTATTATTATTATTATTAACCACCTGATGTCCAATGACTTGTGATGCAAGGTGCTTACAAGCCCCAAAGTTGGGATGTCAAAGCCCCTTGCAGCAAGGTGCTGCTAAAACAAACTTTCTCCCCATCCTTCTAATGGGGTTTCCATGCAAACCGCTTCCTGAATCAGGGAGGGATTTGCATGGAATGCTGCTGAACTGAGCAGGATTTCACTCCCTGCTCACTAGCTGATGAGCAGGCGTTAAATCCTTCTCAGTTTGCCTGTGTGTCTCTGTTCCTTGCTGGCTGAGTGGATGGGCTGAGTGGACAGCTGATGGGTGGACTGGCATGGCTTGGGAAAAATGGTCTTATGGGCCAACTTAGACCCCCCCAGCAGGCCATGAATGGCCTGTGAGATAGAGGTTCCCCACCCTTGTTATACGGAAAGAGTGGGAAACCTCAGGTGTGTGTGTGTGTGTGTATGTGTGTGTGTGTGTGTGAATGCAGCTCTGCAGCCCTCTCTGTTTGGGCCTCAGGACTCCCCACAGGCCACACCTGCTTCCCAGCTGCACCCCTTCTCCACAGCCCACACTTCTCACTGGTCCTGCTTTGCACCCTTCTGGAATGCTCTGTCCTGGCTAGAAAATATCCTTGAACTCTGCCAATGCTTCTTGTTTACCTGGAGGAAGGACAGAGAGTGATGTGTGAGTAAACTAACATTTGTTGCTCCACCCACTTTTCCTTCTGGCCCCACCCACCAACCACTGCAATATGGCCCCCGGAAGGTAGCCTACAAGGTAATGTAGTCCTGAGGCTGAGGAAAGCTGCACCAGTGCTCAGTGAAACAAGGTCCTAGGCTCAAATAGTGTGTCTCCAGGTAGGGCTGGGTGGCGCTCCTGCCTCAAATCCTGGAGAGCTGCTGCCAGTCAGTGCTGACATTACTGATCTGACTTGGCATATCCTCTGTACATCTGAGCAACATGCTTCATGTGCACTGTCATTTACCTGAGGTTGAAATTTCCATTTAGAACAGTGACTGGCTTTGGAAACATGTTTGTACACTCTTACCTCCTGACACCAACAGCAGTGCCAGTGAAACCATCTCCATGGCTGTCATGTCACTGCATGAGACCGTGAAGGGCCTGTCTGTCAGTAGACCTGCTGAGGAGACATGCAGAGCAAATGGTCACAGACATCCAAGGTAGTGTTTGTGGATAGTGGGTAATAGGTTACAGTCACATCGTCCCACAAAACTGCAACCCTGCCTGGTTGTCCAGGCAGTGGTATTTATAAAATTTCAAACAAAGCATTTCGATTTTCACCAATCATATACATCATTACCTCATTTCATGTTTAATACACATGCACCATAAGCAATGGCAATTTATGTTGATTAAGTTCTGATTCCCACCATGTTCTGTTACATTGTGTTAGTATGCATGTTGGGTAGCTATTTGCACCATGTAGCAACTTACATTCTAGCTTTGAGCTGTATCTTTGTGATTCACATATTAGCTGTATTTCTGCCCCAATAGGGGGGCGGGGGGGGGATTGTGTGTGTGGCAACATGCAAAATCATCAGTTTCATAAAGTAAAAGGCTACCATAACTTCTCTATTAGAAGCAAACTCAAGGATTTACAGAGGTACACATTATCACATTTATTGTGGCCCTTTGGGGCAGTGGCGTAGCGTGGGTTGTCAGCACCCGGGGCAAGGCAAGTAATTTGCGCCCCCCCCCCCGCTGCACTGTCCCTCCCCCAGATAGTCCCTCGCTCTCTCTCCGCACCGCACCGCATGCCTGGCACCCTCCCCTCCACAGTGGGCAGCGACCCGGTGGCTCGGATCGGATTCGCACAGCCAGCACTGCAGTGAGAGAGAGTGAGTGAGCCAGGTAGGGGCAGAGAGCTGCGAGTGCGAGCGCGCAGTGGCATAGCGTGGGTTTTCTGAGCTTGCACAGAGTGCTTTTCCTCCCTATGGGCAGAGTCAGCTTGCTCCTAAATACCTGAGCTCTATAGTTAGAGACTCACCATTTCCCCAGTTGGCTTGGCCCCCAATTTCTCTTACTATAGAATTTGGGGCTGGTGGTGGAGGAAATCATTATTCTTCCCCCTTGCTACCCCCCCCCAAAGCATAAGAGAGGGACTCCCAAGAAGGTGAAGCGGGATTTCACCCCAGGGTATCTCGGAAGCCCCTCGAGGCAGCGACGCTTCCACCCCCTGGAAACAGCAGGAAGGGAGAGCGCTCTTGTGCCCCGGTCCTGCTTTGAGTGCTTCTCATTGACGCGTCTGCTTGGCCACTCTAGATGGGCCCTTGTGGCCTTGATCCAGTATCCGGGTCCTTCTTCGGAAAGAGCGAGCGCCTCCTAAGCATGTGCAGAGCGCCTCCCTCCGCCCCCGCCCCTGCACCTCTCCTCTCTCTCTCCCTGGAGAAATGAAGCAGTGACCCGACAAGGAGTAGCAAAGGATGGGCGTGTTTCGTCCCTGATCTGGATGAGATCAAGGCGCCGGCAACGGGAAGGAGGCGGGGGAGAAGCAGAAGCAGGCCAGCCAGGGCTGCTCCAGACCCCTGATCTCTCCCATCGCCGCTGGAGGGGTCATGGAGGCACTGAGCCCGGGAGGCGGGCAGCCAGCCAGGGCGCACGCACCTACCCCACCTCTGCGCCCAGGCGCGCTGCTCTCTCCAGCTTCCTCCCTGCCGGGCCAGCAGCTCCGCCTTCACCTCTTCCTTTGCCTCTTTGAGCCGCTTAATTCCCAGCAAGCGATTAGCAGGCTCGGATTGGATCCTGCGGCAGGCAGGCGCCGCCTCCACCTCCTCCTCCTCCCGGCTTTGCTGCTGCTGCTGCGCGGCTCTTTTCCCTCTACCGACGGCGCGCTGCGCCTTGGAGAGGTTCCCGCTTCCTCGAGGGGGGCCGGCCAAACGGAGACGACGACCCCCCACCCCAGCCAAGCCTCGATTGCTTGTCCCTTCCCTCTGGACTTGCGCCCCCCCAAATGTTGTGCCCGGTGCGGCTCGCACCCCTGGCACCCCCCACGCTACGCCACTGCTTTGGGGAGCCAGTGGCTCTCCAGATATTCTTGAACTCCTATTTCCACCAGCCCTTGCAGCCATTGGTAAGGGATGATGGGAGTTGTAGTCCAGCAATATAGTCACCATCCCTAGGATGTAGAGATACCTGAATTCACATTTCTGCCTAGGTGTGAAATTCACTGCGATACCTCAAGCCTCAAAGGGAGAAGGACACCAATTGTTGGCAGAGCACACAATTTTCAGAGCTTAGAAAGCCTGTTTTAACCAGTTCAAGTCCAACATGTCGAAAAAGGAACTGATTCCAGATTCCCACCATCCCTTTACAAAGCAAACTAATTTGGTTCATGTTAAGTTCATAGTTCAAGGTCATCCAAATGATCCTTGACAATCCACCCCCCACCCCAATTCAGGATGTTACAAGTCAGCTCTCCACATTTCCATATAAGTTTGTGAATTTTGTATGAACAAATCCTCACAAGAATTCAGCAGGATTTTAATGCAGACTCCTAATATACACGCGGGTGGTGCTGTGGTGCTGATCGGAAGGTCAGCGGTTCAACTCCCCACGATGGGGTGAGCACCCATTGTTCAGTCCCAGTTCCTGCCAACCTAGCAGTTCAAAAGCACGTCAAAGTGCAAGTAGATAAATACCTT
This sequence comes from Podarcis tiliguerta, assembly GCF_965153285.1. Taxonomy (NCBI): domain Eukaryota; kingdom Metazoa; phylum Chordata; class Lepidosauria; order Squamata; family Lacertidae; genus Podarcis; species Podarcis tiliguerta. The sequence continues at coordinate 68,301,411 of NC_139541.1, forward strand.
CTGGCGGGAAGGTAAACGGCGTTTTCGTGCTCTGCTCTGGTTCACCAGAAGCGGCTTAGTCATGCTGGCCATTTAGTCATGCTGGCCACATGACCCGGAAAAACTGTCTGCGGACAAAGATCGGCTCCCTCGGCCAGTAAAGCAATTTCCCCTAATAGACACATTTTTGCAAAGCAATTGACCCCGATATTGCATTTTAATGTTATTTTTAAACTAGAAAGTGTGAACACTTTTTTGTGAACACTTTACCCCAGTATTTGCATTCTCTTACTTTACTAGAGAAGTGCGTTTCAAACTTTGGAAAAGTGTGAGTTTTGAAGTGCAAATCTGTTAAGTTCACTTTTAAACGCAAACTGAATTGAATTTCCATCCAATTCCTAGGTACAATAGGAGGTGTTTTTGTCTCACCTTCCTTTCACATTAAGGGAAGCAGTCATGGCTGCTGTCTGGAGTAAGTCACCCTGGAGTAAGTCAGAGGGCTTACATCTCTTTAAAAGGCAGAAAAGTGGGCAGTGTTTTACCAGGGATAGATAGCAAGAAAGAGGATTTCTTTCTGGTAAATAAGAGACAGTTGTGGCATATTGTCCATCATCACCCAGCTGTCATTCAGAGGCATGTTCTGGTCTATATGGGATTTTAAAAATAAATAAATTCTATAATGCCCTTCATTGAGAACACTAAAATAGATTTACTTGCATATATTTCCCAGTTGGCTGGGGAACTCTATGAGACACAGGAAAATAGCCATCCTTTCAAAAGTGAAATCTCACATCACTTTTTTAAAACACACACACACAAAGTTCTTCTTGTGATAGGAAGAAATGGAAACTCAAGAAGAAGGGTATTAGTTGAACATCAGCATGAAAGTAAAACATGCTTCTTTACCATAGAAACGTTTTATGAAAAATTACTATCTGGCATTTGTAGGCAGGTTACTTATCAATAGGTATAACCAGAACTAAATGGCACAAAACAAAATGCATTCTGACATTTTATGGGCCATTCCGATGAGCACGAGAATAGAAAAACAGATGAATATTTGTAAGGAGCTCTCCAGTAGCCCCTTCTATCGAAAGGTCACAACAAAAATCTGATTGAAATCTTCGACAGCCCCCTTGCCCACAACCTTTCATGATGAACTGGGAAGCTTTGCTTCCAAACAAGGGCATCCTAGTCATCTTCTCTGGTGAGATCTCAGAAGGATGACATCCATCTCTGAGAAAGATAAAGAGCCGTCCCACCTACCTGTCTGTGATACAACTGGAGGGTTTGGAGGAACACTGTGGCCTGATGCTTGCCGACAACGCCTGGCTGGTTCTACTTTAATGAGCAGGGTGCTAAAGAGTATTCATCACCACGTGTGACTAGTTTTGTATCCAGCAGATTCCTTGATGCCTTAGTCCGCACAAGTCCCACTCCGGAGCTCTTCCCAACTGCTATATACTTTCCCGTCCCAACAGGGCCAACGCTTCTGTTCACGACTTGTGCCTGCATCCGCCACATGCCTTTACGGGGCCTCAGACGCCTCATCTGCCATTGTTAATTTCTAGGCACTCCTCCTAATGAAGAGGTGTCAGCCTTTAATTATTATTACAAGGATTTCCCCCCTCTTTGTTGGATAAGGCTGCAAATTGAGCAATGGTCGCTGGGAAGGGCCTTAGAAAGAGAGAGATTAGTGTCAGCCTCCCCACTATTGTTCCACGACAGGTCTTTGCCGCTTTAGTTTTTAACTGGGTTGAAAAGCGTAAATGCACAGACCTGGTGATAATTTTCTGTCAAGCCCAAGGAACTGCGCAAGTTAAAAACACAGATCACGGGAATGGAACCTGCTTTGCGGAAAGTTGCTCACTTGGAAAGTTGTGGTTGGTTTCATTAATTCATTGTTCAGTCAGGCTGCTTTTAGCTCACCTTTCAGTCCAAAGGAACCCAATTTGAAATGCAGAGCCCAGCATTGCACAGAGCACCAGATCAGGGTGGGGAATTAAAGGGAAGGGAGCTCAGGGCACATTTCAGGGCTGGGACTTGTCAACTGTCCAAAGATACCAGGTGTTGGTGCCAGCTCTGGCTAGCAGCCTATCTGACCTCACAACACTGCGGTCATGTTAAATCAAAGGAGCCCCAATTTTGCCACAATGGGCTTTAGGTGAATATGCCATGAGAAGCTGCCTGTCTCAGAGAAAGGGATGTAAAAAAGCACCATTTTCTGTCCCACCCTGTCTGTCTCTGTCACATGCGCCACCGTTTCTGTTCTGCTGCAGTTTGTCTTCTGCCAGAAATTATGTTCTTTGTCTCGCTGTCAGCATAACTTGCTTAACTTACTCAATTTATGGAATTAAATATGTAAACAGTGAACATTATGCAATTTGTGGAACTGATTATATAAATTATGTAAGTTAAGTTACAGTTACATTATTCCAACCCATTCATTTCAGTGCAAAGGAAACATGGCAGTGGCCAGGGTGGGGGTGGGTGGGACATAAACAATTGCAGATTGTTTGCAGACTGAAAATGATAACAGCTGTGGTTTCTGATCATATTCAGTTGAATTAGTTCTGCTCTGAACATGGGATGTATAAGCAAACACTGGCAATTTCTGCAACTATTTCTGCTTCAAACTTGGCATATGTCCCCCCCCCCCCGTAGGGAACTGATCCAGCGGATAGTAGAGAGACATGACCAAAATCACTCACTTAAAAAGCGAAATGTGCCCACAGGCCTGAATGTGGGGTAAGAGGCCTCATATAACCAACATCCTTAAAACTAGGTCACACACTCCACCTTAGCTAGGTCACACACTCCACCTTGGGAAGGGTTATCCAGCCTTTGTTCTTTTCACTTTTCGCTTTTTGAAGCATACCAAGAAGCAGTGGCGTAGCGTGGGTTGTCAGCACCCGGGGCAAGGCAAGTAATTTGCGCCCCCTAACCCGTGGATTTTAGCACTCGAGTCTCGAGCGTGCCCCCCCCAGATGTTGCGCCCGGTGCGGCCGGCCCCCCCTGCACCCCCCACGCTACGCCACTGCCAAGAAGGAGGTCAAAGCTGGATGCTCCAGGAAATTCTATTTGAATATATGAACCAAGCTTAGACCATGTGGCTTTAGTCGGCTATCTTTGTGGTTTTATACAAATAATTTAGAAATATTTACTACTTTGGAACCTAAGTTTATTACCTAAATTTTCTTTCTGCTGTACAAAAAAGCCCATGGCTCTGACCTTTGAAGAGTTTGTAAGTAAATCATTTCTAACTTACCAAACATGTGGTCTCTTTGTACAGTATGGGGGTGGCCTGCTGCTATATAAGCCTGCATCTGAGTTACTGCAGAGATTCTAACAACGCCGGAGGCAGCAAAGGTAAAAAAATGGGCTGTACCACAGAAGACACAAAAAATGTCTGCTTCAAAATGGTTCCAATAATTTGAGTTTTGTGAAATAGTAGAGTGTCTTTATAAATAGTGGCATGCCCAACTTGTTTCAGTTTTAAAAAAAAGTTATTTAGGGACACAGCAACACAGTTTTCCTATTAAGATTATGTCTTTTTTAAAAAATAGTTGCGCATTCTGGGGGGGGGGGTGTTTGACCTTAGAGGGATGGGTGCCCACAGGAATTTTCCCAGTGGTGCACAGAGGAGTAAGTAAGTTAGAAAGCATACATTCTAGCATCAGTGAATAGGTCTACAATTTATCTGATGGGTGGTGAGCTGGTGACAAGGCCTGGGTAGACTAAATATTTTCCTGAAAACACCCAACGTGCCAGGACAACAACACTGGCCTATATTTCAGGGTTATGCTACCCTTCCTGAACCTGGTACTCTCCAGATGTTTGGGCCTGCAACAAGGACATACTGGCTGGGGATGATGGGAGCTATCCAAAACATCTGGAGGAGGCAACCAAGTTGGGCAAGGCTGGTGTAGACAACAGATGTCTATATGGATCAATTTCTGACTTGGTACAAGGCAAATCCCTACATTCCTGTAGGGGCACGCTTCCTATGGTAAAATGTATACACTTCCTATGGTCAAATGTATACACTCTTCTGCAGCTTTGTGTAGCCACCCGCTCCTTGCCCCATCTGGAAGCTTGCTGTGCCATTTTAGACCTAGGTTCAGGGCAATTCCCTTGCGCTGCCTTCTCCCTTAATTGCTCCCTTCCCTATGGCAGCAAAACTTTGGTTTCACAACCAGCCCAGACAGACTTCTTGCCAGACACAAAGCATGAGCTAAGTGCAGTGGTGGTTGCGAGGTAATTGCAGCCCACGCCGCCCAAACAAGTCTGGATAGACCTCAGGCTCTAGAAAGGTCACACCACCGAGGAAAGCAGCAGAAGGTATCTTTAGGGCTGGCACCCGGAACCACTGCCCCATCTACAAAATGGACAGGCCAGCCCTGCACATTCCTAGGGTATGAGTCTGACTTGATGGATCTCCCATGCACTGCTTTCTTATTTTCACATATGTTGTTCTAGGCATGGCTTAGAGGGCACAAAGGTGGGGCTGCCCTTGAAGACTGTCTGGAAACTTGAAAATATTGCTGTGGCCCATCCTTTGACAGGCATAGGCCAATGAGAGTTTGTTACACCTGTCTTACAATGCTCTATTGACTACCACTCCCCCCTGGATCCAATTCAAAATGGTGGCTTTGGCCTAGAAAAGTTGGAATGATTTGGGCTCTGCTGCTCCAGAGAAGCGGACACGGAGCAATGGAACCAAACTACAAGAAAGAAGATTCCACCTAAACATTAGGAAGAACTTCCTGACAGTTAGAGCTGTTCGACAGTGGAATATGCTGCCAAGGAGTGTGGTGGAGTCTCCTTCTTTGGAGGTCTTTAAGCAGAGGCTTGACAACCATATGTCAGGAGTGCTCTGATGGTGTTTCCTGCTTGGCAGGGGGTTGGACTCGATGGCCCTTGTGGTCTCTTCCCACTCTATGATTCTATGAAACACCTCTCTTCTGCCAGTGAAACATTCTCCTATATGAAGAGCATCTCCCCAGCTCCAACATGCGCATTAAGATCTGCTAACAGAATCCTTTTTTATTTCTTTTTGCAGATCCAAGATTAGCATCTACTAGAGCTTCAGTCATAAATGTTCTCCGTGAGTTCATTAGAAGGTGCCTTCTGGATCTGCTCCCAACGTCGGTGTGGCAGATGCCTACATCCTCTGCCTATCTGGTGGAAGGTATGAATGGTAATTCTACGTATGTGCATGCTACAGTACTGCCTATGTACTATGTGCTATGTACCCCTTTGGATGTCCCACAAAGGTGTTCAGGCCTGTACCTAGCACTTGCTGGTAGATAGAATAGTGCAGCTCTGTAGAGTTCTTTAAGCATGAATCACAGCTTCCTAGAAACAGCATCTATACTAGAAAGGCCACCTGGCCGGGAGTTGTGCCCCTTAGAGCTAGGGCTACCTAGGCTCACATGTGAGTCATAAAACAGTGACTCAGCACTTTTAAGCGCTGAGTAGCGTAGGATGGGAATATCTAGGTTGTCCCATTACTTTGTAGTTCACTGTTGGCCATGAATACTCACCTGAACTTGCCATACATAAACTTAGAGAAGGTCACGGGGAGGTGACCCCCGGCATGGGAGCTAAAGTATTGTCAGCACTCCCAGATAATATATAAGGACCAAGGCCACAAAGGGTGAGTTGGACTCATGGTGCAGGCCGTGATGTTGACACCAGTGCTGCACATTCCACCTGTAAGGTGTTCAACCTGTTGCCTGCCCAAGAAGGGAAAGAGATTCTTGGGCAACAGATGGGGCTGTAAGATCTTTTCTGATTCCTGTAATTGCTGCACTGCAGGAGTTTGGACCAGATGACCCTCGGTGGGTACCTTCCAAACCTACAGTTCTCTGGTTCTGTGATTCCTCTTGTGTTGTTCCTTATTTTCCTCTCCCTGCTCATAAAATCCATTAAAGTACAATGTTGGTGGTCTTCTTTGTCCATGTGAACTCCAAAAAACGTCTGCCTTAGGCATCAAGAACCTTTTTGCAGACCACCCCCTACCTTTCAGAGATCCCTCTCATGAGATGCACGATTGACACCATTTTGTGTCAAGACCTACATTGGCTCCCAGTACCTTTCCGAGCACAATTCAAAATGTCAGTGCTGACCTTTAAACCCCTTACCGGCCTCGGCCCAGTATACCTGAAGGAGTGTCTCCATCCCCGTCGTTCAGCTCAGACACTGAGGTCCAGCTCCGAGGGCCTTCTGGCGGTTCCCTCACTGCGACAAGTGAGGTTACAGAGGGCCTACTCGGTAGTGGTGCCCACCCTGTGGAACGCTCTCCCACCAGCTGTCAAGGAAATAAACAACTATCTGACTTTTAGAAGACATCCGAAGGCAACCCTGTATCGGGAAGTTTTAAATGTATGAAGTTTTGTTCTGTGTTTAGCCTAATGTTTTACAATTTTTATGTGTTATGTGTTTTATGTGTTCCCCAGAGTGGCTGGGGAAACCCAACCAGATGAATGGGGTATAAATAATAAAATTATTATTATTACCCCACACCCCCTCAGCAGCCATTTTGTGACTGATACTCGTGGCACTTCCTCAAAATTCCAAATGGGCCCCTAGGCCCCTGAAAGGTTGGCAACCCTTGTTTTGTGTGGTTGAGTTGTATTTTATTGTATCCTTGGGGTTTTGTGTGATTTTCATGGCAAAGTTTTATTATAATGGCATTGTCATTTTATGCTTGTATGTTGTTCTCTGCCTTGTGTGAACTTGGTCCAGAAAGGTAGCTTAGTCGTATTAAAATAGATAAACCCTATTGCCACCCCGAGCTCATTGAGGACTGAGCATGCTCCATAAATGTGGAATGACAACTGCCTGCTGAGGGCAACACAACTGGGGTGAAGAGGGAATGGGATGAAGTGGCTAGAATCCTGAAGAGGGAGCACTCCACACACGGCAACATTTTGTTGTGGGTCCTTTTTGTACGTAAATAACCTTGAGGCACACAAAGCGCTAGGGAATCCAAGGAAAGGCAATGCCACAGCACAATAGCAACCCCTCCCAATGGCTGGTAGAATATGGCAATAAATCTCGGCTTTCTTATCTTTATTTTGAGATCAAGGTCCCAGGGCGGTAGCATCTCCCCATGGCACTAACAAGTGTCTGCAGCACGGTTGACTGAGTTGTTCCGTATGACGCTCTGAATCCAGTCGGTGAATCGGCAGATTTTTGTGTAGACCCCGGGCTTGCCAGACTGTGCGCAGATCTGCATCCCCCACGAGACGATGCCTTCCAGTTTCCCGTTGCACACCAGGGGCCCACCGGAGTCGCCCTGCCGAGCAGAATTATTCACATACTTATTTAGACTATTTATATCCCAAACTCCTGAATCAAAAGATAAAGCAACGAGAAAAGGACAACAACAACAAGGAAAGCCAAAACTCCCTCAGCTTCTCCTCCCCAAAATGACAGGGGCCTTGGTGGGCACCAGGGGTGGAAGATGACGTTGTGCGCCATTTTGAAGGCCCAGGTATGGACCGCCTGAAACTGCTTTGAACTGGTGTCCTGGCAAACATCTTTATTATTTTGTGGGGGGTTTTGCCCAATAGGGGAAAGCCTCTCACCTGGCAGGAGTCTACGCCGCCTCCGCTTACACCAGCACACAACATGTTTTCTGTGATACCATTGGGGTATGCCTGGTTGCACTCTTCATTTGAAATTGTGTAGACCTGGGCACACTGCAGGATGTCAGGAAACTGTGCTGCAAACAAAGAACACCGATGGTTTTATGGAGGTGCTGGCGACACTGGAGAAAAAGCCACCACTTTTATCATGAGCCCTAGCCTAAGCTGACCCGTGGATCGTTTTATATTTCACTATCGACTTCCTATATGGCATTACTCGGGAATGGTAAGAAACCAAATAATCAGAGCAGTTTTGAAATCAGGGGTTAAAATCAATGCAGTTTTCAAAGATTCAGCCTTGTTTCAAGATGGCATCCAACTGTATCCGAACACAGGCAAGAACCTGCTTGATCTCAGGAGCCACCATGCTCAATGTGGTTATAATATTTCAAGAGGCATAGTGAACAAGCAACTTTCAAAAATATAAATAACTGTTAGTTTTGATTGTTAGTCATCGTGTTCTGTTAACTTCAAGCAAATAAATATATAGATGCAGGCCAGGAGATGTGGAGCAGTGAAACTTTGGACGTTTGGTGTAGCTGGTAGTTTAATGTTGAAGCTCCACCTACCTGTATACAGGTAAATAAACACATTGGACTGCATCCAACCAATTTCTACTTAGACTGGACCCATCAAAATTAATGAACCGAAGTTCATCATAGCCATTAATATCAGTGGGTCTACTCTGAGTAGAGGACTAACATTGAATACAACCCATTTTGCAGGACTACACAGGGCATGCTAATTTGTTCCATCTATCATCTATCATCTATCTATCTCTATCTATCTATCTATCTATCTATCTATCTATCTATCTATCATCTATCTATCTATCATCTATCTATCTATCTATCTATCATCTATCTATCTATCTATCTATCTATCTATCTATCTATCTATCATCTATCATCTTTCTATCGATAATCTATCTATCTATCTATCTATCTATCATCTATCTATCTATCTATCTATCTATCTATCTATCTATCATCTATCTATCTATCATCTATCTATCTATTTGCAATTTCCCTAAAAGGGAATGCTGGCATTCTCTTCTGAAGATCAGTCAGGATATTGGTTCTCTTTTTTCTTCTGCATAGCTAGGGCAGATGACTGATAACGTCAAGAACCAGAGGGTAATTTGTACCAAGATGGCGAGTTGGAGACTTTGATGACCCTCAAAAACTATAACTGAAATTGGGAAGCAAAGCAAATCAGAGCCTCACACCAAGAAGGATTTTTTGTTTTGTTTTTTGCATTGGGTAAATTTGAATCTGGACTCTTTAACAGCACTGAAATAACCCCTTCGTGACTGGAAGCACTCTGAAATATGAGAGAATGGCTATAGCAGAAGATATGAAAGGGAAATAATTAGCGTTGTGGCTAATTGATCCATTAGTTTACTCGATGAAGAAAAAGTTTAATTTACTAAAAAAAAAACCAAAAAACCACCCAGCATATTTTTCATTTTTAAAAACTACACGTATTAATTAAAAAACCTGCAGATGACAACCACCACCTTAAAAGAGGCACCACACTTTACTTTCACATAGGTTAAGAATGCCTCTTCAGCTTAAGAGGGAATCACAGAATGGGATGCCTCCTCTTTTAAGGAGGACTCCTGGAAAAGAATACTTTTTCTTTCTAGATGGAATGCATCTTGGAGGGAATGCATCTTAAGAGACAATCATAGGATGGAATGCTCTCAAGAGGGAATCCCCCTATTAGGAGAATACCTCTTCAGCTTCATGCATAATTTATAAAGTATGCTGCTTACTTTCGTTTTTCTACCCACATGCAAATTTCCACACATTTAATGAACCCCAGTGATTAACTGATGATCATTCTTAGAAACAAAACAAAACTGGGCAACAGACGTTGAAATACTTGGAGATCTGGGGCAGGGCGTGACAATTAGGGTGAAAATTTAAAAGTTGCGCAAAAGACAGAGAGAAAATACGAATGAGAAATAGTGGGGAGGTATAATGCTTTGTGCAGGTGGAAAATGTGGCGATGGAGACTGCATGAGCAGGCTGCGGCCATCAACTCTACACCCACCACATCCATGCCCCTGGTATGTATTAAAAATTATCTACTGTACATTGAGGGGTTGTCGTGGTCCCCCAGCCTGACACCTGGCACCGAGTGTTCGGCTGAACACATTGGGTAGCCAGCTGAATAGGCCTGACATATTCATTGATGAAGGCGGGATTGCTCAGTCGTATCAACATGATGTCGCTGTCATGTGTGGTGGGATTGTAGTTGGGGTGTGGGAATTTCTGTGCAGATGTGATGCACTGCTCCGAGCCCTCGCTTGCCCTGAGGCTGTGATCACCCATTCTGGTGTGGATGACCCTGCATAGGATGAGAACAGGAAGGAGAGGGGGAGGAGAAAAAGAAAAGAAAGAAAAGCCGTAAGAACATAAATCTAAGAAGAGTCCTGCTAAACCATTCCAAAGACACATCTAGACCTCCGTCCTGTCTCGCAGAGCAGCCACCTCTTGTAGACGTGGCCAGCCACGGAGCATAGCTGTCGACTTTTCCCTTTTCTTTTAAGGAATCCTATTCAGAATAAGGGAATTTCCCTTTAAAAAAGGAAAACGTTGACAGCTATGCCACAGAGAGGAGTAGGCCTGTTCTCCATGAAAATTTAAATCACAGGGCACTGAACCTCAGAGAGGAAGCATTTCAACCACAATAATGGGATAATCACTTGACCTTTCCATAACACCCCAGAATCAGAGCTGGAAGAGATATTGGAGATAATCTAGTGTCAATTACAAAATGGCTGCCGTGCAGGTGTGTAGCATAACACAAAATGGTGGCCTCTTGCTCACAGAGAGAAACTCTTTGCACTTCTCCTCTGCTCAGAATGGGAAGAAGGGTGGGTGTCCACTCCTGGCATCTAATGAAAGGTGGGCGTGTTTGGTTTAGTTCACGTTCAAAGGCAAATCTACTTGATTTGCAGTTTTTGAAACAACGCACCGAACCAAAACATAGTCATCCCTCAAAATTCATTTTCCTCCAGATTTTGCAATACAGTTCTCCCACAAAGTAATGTGCTCAGTACCAGTATTTTACCACCACACCTTCTCCCCCTCCTCTCCCATGGGATAGAGAAATAGACAGATTTATCTATAGGTAACACAAGCCTGGTGTGGTATTTACAGGTTTCAAATCCCAAATCAGCCATGAAGCGAAGTGTCTTCCCGCCAAACAACCTCACTGAATTGTTGTGAGGATAAAATAAAGCTACTTGTAGGAAAGGCAGGATGTAAATTTAACAAATCAACAATAATAATAATGAATAAAGTGGAACTTCAGACTTCATTACTGAAAAACCTAATGAGAGTCACTTTTTTTTTTAAAAAAAGTGAAACTATAAGGATATATTTTCCATGGGGACAGGAAGACAAGTGCTTTTTAAGGATGTTTGTTAAGTGAGAAAGTTTCTGGATCCTTCTTCCTTGGACCTCTGTTGCTGTTGGGGCAGGCTCATGAGAAGTGTGTTTATAAGTTGCTTTGAGTCATTTCCATGAGTAAGGAACTTTTTTAAAAAAAATTGCTCAGTTTACAAGATGATCTGCAAGATTACTGCTCTGATTACTGTTCTGTCCAGATTACCTGATGACTACATACACATGAAGTATCTGAGCACTAAATAACACTGACTCATGGAAGGCCCTCCAGTGAGGCAATAGGAGACGAAGGTATGGCGCCAAGACTTCTTGTCTCCTTGTGGGTAACCAGCGAAAAGGCTAAAAGAGTCACCCTCCCTTTATGGTAGCGTCTTAGGAAACGATAATCCTCTTCCCTCTCCAAGGTAAACATGGTGAGGTCTTCTGTAAACCGTTTCCTGCAAGACTTGTCTTCTAAATGCTTCATCATCCTTTTTGACCAAGGTGTAGCAGAGTAGGAATGTGGTGAAGAGGGAAGGCATTTTTTTCAGAGCAGGAATGATGGCATCATCTTCCTGGTTAATTGTCAGACCCTCCTCGCTCTGACGTGTATGCTCTTGCTCTCACATTTCTGCTCTTGTTTATGACAGATTAGTATAGAGGATGGCATATTCTACGGCTGTCAAAGATTATGCCACGTACAGCTGTTCTTTGTATGTAGTCTCATCCATACTGTTTGAAGTGTATAAGCAAGCTTCCTGTGCCTTTTTTAATTCTCCATTGTCCACATGATGTTTTCCTCCAAATCACTGCCTCCCCACACTTCCCCCTCCCTCTGCCCAGATCTCCTTATACCTTTCTCTTTTCAGAGCATCCCTGTTATGAGAAAATCTGGATTGAAGGAGGGGAAGGTATGAGAAGATAGTGATTGGAAAGAAAACGTCACGTGTGTGGGATAAATCAGTCTCATATAACCAATGTGCTTAATACATGAAGGGGTTAAGACCATAGAGTAAGTTGTTCTGACAGGCTTAGCTAGGTCGCTCTCCATCACCTTGGGAGCACAGATTACCAAACCCTTTGTTCTCCCACTTTCCACCATGTGAACCTATCAGTAAGGATATCTAAGCTGGATGTTGCAAGCTTAGACCACACAGCCTTAGTAAGCCATCTTTGTGTTTCTATACAAATAACTTAGAAACATTTACCACTTTGAAACTAGCCTAAGGTTTGCTGCCTGTCTTTTCTTGCTGCTGTGTAGACAAACTCATGAATCTGACCTTTGAAGAGTTTGTAAGTAAACAATTTTAAACTTACCAAATGTGTTATTTCTTTCTATGCTAATGAAATAACAGAATGGAATATATATATATATATATATATATATATATATATATATATATGCGCATGCACACCCTGGCTACATTGTAGCCAACACCTTTTGTATTTTAACAAGCCTACTCAGGCATATAATTTAGTCATCTATGTTTCTCATAGTCATCTTTGTTTCTACTTGTTTTATTGTGTGTATACTTTGTTGTTGTTTTTTTACACTTTTCTTAGAGAGTTTTGCCATTAAGCGGCCTATAAATCTTTTTATACATTGTTATGAGTTTAGGCGATTTAGAGGGTTAGTCTGGATGGAACAGTGGATCCCCTATCAAACCTTCAATCTTGTACCTGGTTGGGGGACGGGGGTGGTCTTGTCACCTCACCCATTGCACTAGAAAGAAGGTCTATTTACTTCTATAGAACTTAATTCCAGGCATATAGGATAACAGCAGCCACATTTAATCTAATTTTAATAGGCTGAGGTGTAAAAAAAAAGAAGCAAAACAATGCGGCTCCCTCTCTCTCCTCTTCATAGCATCCAGAAGCCACCGATTAAACATGATTTCCTTTTAATTCAAAGCAGAATACTCTACTTAAGAGCTTTTGTTTAAGCCAGGATATTAAACTGTGGTTTAATATCCCAGCTTGTTGCATAGTTTCTCGGTTTGGGCAACACAGGAAACCATGGTTTGATTGGATATTTTCACATTTCATCAAAGGGTTCCTAAAGCATGACCATCCAAATGCAGCCAAGATCTGAGACCACTGGAGTGTTACACGCACCTAAAAACCATTTTCCTTCCCACTCACTCGTCTGAGATTAAAGCCCTGAAAGTCCCACCGTTCCATTTTACAACCACAAGATGGCTTCTGGAGCAATACCTGCTATGTTTGTGTATGTATAGGAAACCGATAGTGGGAAAAGGTCAGCCAAGATCCCCTTGGATAATTATTTTTTGGGGGTGGGTGGGTTAGATTTTGTGTATTTACAGGATTGTCTACCTGCAAACTTCCTAGACATCTCAGGTCGCAGTCTGATACCTATTTAATAATAAGAACAGGAGAACATTGCGGGCTGAAGTGTATGGTACCGCAGTAGGAGGGGCAATTAAGAGGGTTGTGGAGGGAAGGAGGCGAACAGAAAGCTCCCCTGCAAGATACACCTTCCATTTCTGCAACAATGGCTAGAATGCAACATTAAAACCGCTCCAGAGATGCTAATAACCCCAAAGCCCTTCCCACCTTGCCCTTCTCCCAGGATCAGCAATCTTGAGTTTCCTTACCCCTGTTGGTTACAGTGAGCAGCGGTAAGAACCCAGTACTTGTCTATCAGAACGCCTCCGCACAGAATATCTGGCCCATTTCTCTTGCTATTGGAGAGGACAACCTGGTAGCGCTGTTCGCCTAGGGTGCAGTCTTGGCCCCCGATGATCCGCGACTCATCCTGCGCAGCAACTGCAGAGGAAAACCAGCTAAGGTGAGAGATAGCTTCCACCATACCTAGCGATGTCACATTGGCTAAGCTGCAAGGATCCCAGCCACCAGCCCAGCTTGGTTAAAAGAGAGAGAGGAACCTCTTTCAGCCTGAGGTCTGCATTTCCCCCATGGGCAGCCTTCCATGTATGCCATTATGCTGCTGGTGGTTGGGGCCAAAGGTGAAAGTGGGTGGAGTTACAGATGCGACTCTGTGTTTTGTGTAGAGGGCAATTTTTCCAGCCTTGCAAAAGTCAGCTGTTTCTGCACTGCCCTCTACGCATGCTTCTCTTCATCTGGGCAAGCAAGGACACAAACAGGTCAGCCAAAAGCCCTCCAGGAGCAGGGTTAGCGAGAGGGACATGACCTGTAGAAAGTCCCAGGGCTTGGATAGACCACACTGAGTCACCAGGTTTGAAGTCCCTGATCCCCAACCCAGATGAATGTATAGAAATCCTATGGCAGTGCTTCAGAATCTATTTATCTATTACATTTATGGAACACCGCCTTCATAACTATAAAGGCTCATCCACACGCCCGTCTTGCCTCATGTTTGCTAAGCACAGATATGCACCTTAAAGCTCAAAGTCCAACCACTTTTATTTTATGCAACACCGTTTTCCCTGGGAAAACCTGCTCCTTAAAGCTGAATTGGAACTAACAGCAATTTGGTCTGATTCAGCTGTAAACAGCGGATTTTCACGGGGGAAACACTGGGGCAAAAGAAAAAAGTGCTCAGAGAAGGAGCTTTAAAGCTCAAGTGCCTAGAAATGCGGCAGAAAATGAAGTCTGGATGAGCCCCGAGTTCGCTCAGCCCAGATACTGAGGCCTTCCTCTGAGGGCTTTCTGGTGGTTCCCTCACTGCGAGAAGCAAAGTTACAGGGAACCAGGCAGAGGGCCTTCTTGGTTGTGGCACCCGCCCTGTGAAATGCCCTCTCATCTGATGTTAAGGAGATGAGTAATTACATAACATTTAGAAGACATCTGAAAGCAGCCCTGTATAGGGAGGTTTTTAATGTTTTATCATGTTTTTGCTATTCTGCTGGGAGCTGCCCAGAGTGGCTGGGGTATTAATCATCATCATTTGGTTGATGACAAAATACAATGCAAAGTTTACATGATAACACCCTCCAAAAAACAATTATTTAAAAAAAACTCTAAACAGCTAAAGCCAATGCAAGCACAGCAATTAAGAACAAATTTGAAGCAAATGACAGGAATAATTAAGTGCAAAGGTATAAAATAGGGATGAGGAACTGGCCACCCTCCAGATGTTGATGAACTACAACTCCCATCATTCCCAGTCATTAACTAGGCTGGGGCTGATGGGAGTTGGAGTCCAGCAGCCTTTAGAAGGTTGTAAAAGCACTAAAAGTGATGTGGGAGAGAACTTGGGAGAACAAAAAGGTCTTCTTTGCCTGGTGCCTAAAAAAACAAGCAAACGATAATGCATGCCAGGTAAGAAGGACAAAGGAGGGTGCTCTACAGAGGGGCACCAGCGGCGGTGCTTTGCTGCAGAAAGCATGCCACTTTCCTATCTCCTCAGGACCATTTTTGGAAATATGAAGAAAGGACATGCACTCACCCCTGATCTTCAAGCCATACTTTCAGCCGTATGCCCAGGTGATACTTCCCTACCTGTAAGAGTCAGCAGAAGAACCACCATCGCCAGAAGCCTCATGGCCCTGCAGGGAGTAGATGCCACCTGCATGTGTCTGTCTTGTTGTTGGCGGTGCTGTTGGATCGAAAGCAGTTTATTGTCACCGAATTCATCACCCTTAAATCCAAGCTGGCCCCACCTTCCTTGACATTGTCTAGAAGCAGAAGGATCCAGTTATGTGGGTTCTGCACCCGCCCACACAACCAGCCTGCTGATGCTCAGCCCCTGGAATCAGGAGGAAGGAAACTCTTGACTGCGACCCTTGGTCCTGGCATGGTTCTTACTATGCCAGTCTGAGCTGGCTCCTCCAGCAGAGACTGAGGTTAAGGTGATTTTGCCATGCTTCCGAATGGCGAGCTGAATGATTCTAGCAACTTCTGGGCCCCCATGACTTTGCAGCTGTCTTGGCTTAAATACAAAAGAACGTCAACACTACCAGGTAAACACAGTCTGATCTACAACCCAGCTAAATTGAATTGCTTGCATTATATCTGAATTCTTTGGCTTCAATCCAGTTATCTTATCATCACTGTGCTCCAGAGCAAGGCACTAATTACAAAGTGTGAGCATCAATTCACACATCTGAATTTGGAGAGAAAGAAGGGACAGAGGCAGGGGGCCTTTAAAGACCACCCTAATAGCTTTCCCCATTGCTGCTACTGAAGTAGCACTACTGCCTTCAATGGGGTGCTGTGTTAATGGCTCTGCATCCCCATCCCAACTTAATGCAAAGGAGTAGGACTAGCCTTCTGCCAGAAGTGTGTCAAAGTTTCTTTCTGACTGGGAGAGACGTGTTCCACTGCTAAAAACAAGAAGCAACGCACATAATTTGGGGGGTAAAAACCAGGAAAGACCCACACCCCATACATGAAGCCACAACATTGCAGAAAAGCTAGTTGGGTCTGGGTCTGAACAGTGCCTTGATGGGCAACCTCCTGGGAAACACATCTATGCTTCGCTGGGTTTCATAACGGAAGAAATGCAGGATGCAGAGGCGTCAGCGTCTCAAAAACATTGTGGGGGCCTGACATGATGTCCTGATGTCACGTGCATGACATCACACGATGTCCTGAGGTGCAAAGCTAGGGTGTGTGGAACTGAACGTGGTGGCAGAGAGGCCCCAGTGACTGGCTATCTCCGTCCTTCCGCTCTTCCTGGTGTGCAAGGAAAAGACGGGAGAAGCTGCCCCCAGCCAGCGGTGGCAGCAGCAGGAGGAGGAGCCACTGACTATTGAGCCTAACCACATCTGGCTCTGTGTTTGTCCTCTGAACAATGAGAGCCCCTGGCCACCTCAAAAAGAAAAGAAAAGAAAAAAGAAAAAAAAAGGAAGGAAGGAAGGAAGGAAGGAAGGAAGGACGGAAGGAAACACTTGCAAACCCTGAAAACATTTTTTAAAATCATTCTTTCTCAGCAGCTGAATTAAAGATTACAGGGCGGGACATCTAAGGACTGTAGTCACTGCAGCCCTACTCAAGAGTAGACCCAAGGGAAATGAATGAGACTAAGTTCATTAACACTAGCTGGGCTGCTCTGAGTAGGACTAGCTTTGAATACCAGCGTAAGACCCCCACCCCATGGAAGCGCTAGTGGGACCTGTTGAGTGACGGCTGATGTGTCAAACACGATTTCCAGAAAGTCCCACAAAGAAAGGAAAGGGAGAAGACATTAACTACAAACAGGGAAAGCTCTGAGCAAGGGGTCAGGATCGTGGGTGGGTTGAAGTCAGTCTTATAAATATCAAAATGCTGGAAGCAGAAAAGAGGATTCAGTTCCAAAGCAAAGCTGGGATGAGATCCCTTCTTTTTTCAAAAAGGAATTTTGCCCCTCCCTGTGAAAAATGGGTGGGGGAGCATTTCCTCATGAAACATTTCGGGAGGTGATTTGCCACTTCTGCAGTGGACAGGAAGCTGTTGGGAGAGCCTGGCACTGCTTTCCACTAACCACAAACCCCAAAATGCCTTGGGAGCGACACAAAGCGATGCAACATGATATAACTCCCCAGATATACCAAGAAGTGCCTCTGGAAAGTGGCTGCAAAGAGAACTTCCCTCAGCTTTGAGTGGCAAAGGCTATTTCTTTAAATTATATCTATTTATATCCTGCCTGGTACTTGAGGCAGTTTACAAATAAAAGAAAAACAGCTAAAAATATGGGGGTGGGGGAACAATTATTTTATTTTTTTAAATGAAGCATATCTATTAAAAAAAGCATGCAGATATATACAATAAAGACAGCACAGAACCAGCTCTTTCATGAAAAGCAGTCCATTCTCAAAAGCCTGTTGAAATAAGGTCTTCACCTGCCAGTGGAAGGACAACAAGGAGGGAGACAGTCTGACTTATCTAGGGTGGGAATTCCCAAGTTTGGGTGCAGCTACCGAGAAAGCCACTTCCCGCTTCCCTTCCAGTCATACCTGAGAGGGCGTCAGGGCTGAGAGAAGAGACTCCCCTGAATATCTCAAAATCCAAGCAGGTTCACATGAGGAAATCTACGGCTTGTGGGATTAATTAGGCCCCCCAAGGCCTTCTGGCCATGCCATGCCAACCTGCCTAACCTAACTATAAATCTGAAAGTTTAAAAAAAACAAGGGGAAATATCCTAAGATTAAGTATACAGTAGTAAGAAACAACCTCCTCCTCAATATTTCAGATACATCTCTCCCCCCTCATCCACCACAACTTTTCAGAAGAGTTTTGTCTCCCATCCTGGCAAATGGTTGAAAAAAAATTGGGGGGACGGACATTTTTGGCACAGCTCTATTCCAAATATATCATTTGAAATTGCAGTAAAGGGATATGTCTAATCTTTTGGCAGAAATCCATAAAAAATGCTGATTTTGTTTTATTTGTCAGAGATGCACTTCCATCTATTCAGCAGCCTTGATTATACAAGTAGTAGAAATATGCATTTGAAAGTCCTGCATTATCTCTAACTACCAGATTGGCCTTTCCTGATTGCTCTACCCTCTTTTAAATGAAAAGCAAGATTTTATACACAGTAAGCCTGCACCTTAGGCAGGCATTACGTTCCAGGCATTGCACCTAAAGCCAAAATCGCTTATGGTCAAAGCCCATTGGGTTCAAGGTCATTTTCCCCGGAACCCTGCCCCCTTCCAACCTCCCCGCCTTTTTTGCCATATGTGTAAAGTTAAATGCACATAAGTTGCTGTCTTACAGTGTGTGTGTGTGTGTGTGTGTGTGTGTGTGTTTGTGTTTGGGATTATTCCAAGCGATAATTCATTTCTCAGTGTGAAATTACAGCAAATGTTTTGCATGCATGAATTTCTCAAACAGTACTATTCTCTCTAAGCCGCAGAGGTTTTCTTTTTGTAGAACAGGGGACGGAACCCAAGAGAGAAAATGTCCCTGAACCCACTTTTGTTGCAGTATGCCCCCTCCAGATAGCAATAATGATATGGTGGCAACGGGGAAGCATCTCAGAATAAAGAATAAAAGCAGAATAAACCCACCACTAATGCACTACGGTTCATAGCTGTCAACTTTCCCCCTTTTTAAAAGGGAAATCCCCTTATTCTAAAGAGGATTCCTCGCAAAAAAAGGGAAAAGTTGACAGCTATGCTACGGTGTGTCAAGAACATGTCGCAAAATACACCCGCAAGAAAGCACTGGCCTGGACGGGCCCCTCAACCCTTCGCCTTGCTGCCTTTGGGTTTTCCCCCAGCTCCTCACCTCACTCACACAAAGGCATAGTCACCTGCAGGTCCTGGGAGGAAAGAAGCCCTTGCAGCCACAGAGATTCCGCAGTAAGAAGATGCGTCTGCGGTTGCTGCCGCTGCTGCCTGGGCTATGAGTCAAATGTGCCTTATCTGCCCATCTTCCCTTGATCAATCGCCCTGTGTTTATCCACCACACATGTTTAGACAAGGAGGGCAACTCCCTTGGGCTTCTTACCATGCGCAACTATCAGAGCAATCCTGCTCCTTCTGTTTTGTGTACTGGGATCTCCAAAGCACCTGCAACCGTTGTCAGGCTCCTTTTCTAGCGCTGCTTGGAATCAGGCCACCCGGAGAGAAAGATCTCCAAAAAGGTCTGCCTCCAGTTCACAATTTGTTCCACCCTTTGCGCAGTATATATAGTTGCCCACGTCTCCCTGCTGTGATGCTATCCTGCCCTGCCAAACACTTTCTTCTACTCCTGGTCCTGGCGATGCAGAAGAGCTAAGGTGACCATCACAGATGCCACCACCTTCGCTATTATGGGGAGGTGTTGGTTTTTTTTTTAAAAAAATCTAGGCATCTGAAGGCATCTAACATGATGACCGTTGTAACATCTCGTGGTTGTGTGAATTCGATAAGCAACCAGAGCACAGCAGGAAACGATAGAGGCTAGCTTGCCTTGACAGTCACACAAATGTTTCCTGCTGATGCTGTAGAAAGGTGTTTAGGAAGCTGATGCGAGTTTTAATCTGTTTTTCAGTCCATTGGTTTTTTTAACTTTCTTAAAGTCTCAGATAACTGCTATTAATTTTTCTTATTGGTAGTTTTTTAAAAAAAACCTTTTTTGTAAACCGCTTTGAGGTTATTTTGCAATCAAGCAGTGTATAAATTTTATGAAACAGATAAAAAGATAAATACATATTTTAGTGGGGAAATAGAAAGAAGAGCCGGGATACGGGTGTTTTCAGTTGTTAGGTGGCGTATAACATCTGCATGAGAATGACGATCTTTCCCCTGGATGAACCATGCAGCACATAGTATGCAGCCCACAGCTGTGCACAAAGTGTTATGTGGGCTGTGGGAATTTATCTCAGTACATCTGACAAAAATCCAGCAAGGTAAGGCAGTATTATTTTCCTCTCCCTGTCTGTAAATCTAGTTTGCCTTCTCAGATTGCACACGCATTTCTGCATGCCATGGCTAATGTATTTATTTGTTTCAAAGATTTATCTCCTGCAGATTCTACATCCCTGTGCTAGCATAATAAAATTATCCTCAACTGGGGATGGGCAAATCTGCCCATTTTGATTTCTCTCGGTTTCTTATTCTTCTAATCTTAAATTCAGTTCTCCATACTTCCACACCTGTGTTTTATATATATATATACATAGAGAGAGAGAGTGTGTGTGTCCCCACCAGCATTTTGGGCCAGTCACTGTCTTTCATCTAGGGATGGGGGAGAAATTCAGTTCAGTTCACATTCAAAGATGAATCTGCTTAATTTGTACTTCCTGGAGCAACATGCAAACCAAAGCACAGTCATCCTTTGAAATTCACGGTTTTCCAAATTTTGCAATGCACTTCTCCAGCCAAGAAAAGTTTTATGAAAATGCATATACTGTACTAGGGTAAATTTAACAATGCATATATCAGTGAAAATAACATGGAAAATACATTAGGCGGAATTGCTTGTAAAAAAAAGTGTGTACAGTAGGAGGAATACACTAAATAATGCTATCGAATTTTCTTGAGAAGGTTTTTTTACAGAGTTCACTGACCAGTTTGGAGAACTGTACTTATGATTGCAAAAAAAAGAAACCGAGAGAAACCAAAACTGATAGATAATGCATTTGACAGGTTGGAGTGGGAGATAAAAGGGGAGGGGGAAGTACCATGTATATCATGAAGAAAAAAGTGACAAGTGGGGTGCCGCAGGATTCTGTCCTGGGTCCACTGTTGTTCAACATCTTTATAAATGACTTGGATGAAGGAATTGAGGGGATGCTCATCAAATTTGCAGATGACACCCAACTGGGAGGGGTAGCTAATGCCTCAGAAGAGAGAATCAGAATTCAAAATGATCTTAACAGATTGGAGAACTGGGCGCCAGCTAACAAAATGAATGTCAATAGGGACAAATGTAAGATTCTGCACTTAGGCAGGAAGAACCAGATGCACAAATCTAGAATGGGGGACACCTGGCTTACTAGCAGTTCATGTGAAAAGGATCTAGGGGTCTTGGTGGACCACAAGCTTTACACGAGTCAACAGTGTGATGCAGCAGCAAAAAAAGCTAATGCTATTCTAGGCTGCATCAACAGAAGTATAGTGTCCTGATCAAGGGAAGTAATAGTCCCACTCTCTTCTGCCTTGGTCAGACCATGCTTGGAATACTGTGTCCAGTTCTGGGCACCACAATTTAAGAAGGATGTTGACAAGTTGGAAAGTGTGCAGAGGATCAAAGGTCCGGAAACAGCCTTATGGGGAATGGTTGAAGGAACTGTGTATGTTTAGCTTGGAAAAGAGGAAACTGAGAGGCGATATGATAGTCATCTTCAAATATCTTAAGGGCTGTCACATGGAGGAGGGAGCATGCTTGTTTTCTCCTGCTCCAGAGCGTAGGACTCGAACCAATGGCTTCAAGTTGCAAGAAAGGTGATTCTGACTAAACATGCGGGAAAACTTTCTGACAGTAAGAGCTGTTCAGCAGTGAGAGGTGGTGGACTATCCTTCTTTGGAGATCTATAAACAGAGGTTGGATGGGCATCTGTCATGGATGCTTTAACTGAGATTCCTGCATTGCAGGGGGTTGGACTAGATGACCGTTGGGGTCCCTTCCAACTCTAAGATTCTATGTTCTAATATTATGCTGCAAGATGTACTACAGCATGACGCTTGATTCTTTTAAATGTACTATAATATAATACATGTATTTTCCTTACATATAATCTTGAATATAATTAGTCAAAAAAGTTTTTGAAGTGCAGCAGCAGGGATCATTCACTTTGTAACCTGGCCATCCTTGTAACTTTTTTCAGGCCTGATTTCCACTTTGCAATTGCAGTGCCTGCTTATCCAGTGTGGACACACCTAGAACTACTGAGGCGTTTTAGGGCTCCTGTGCCTTTCATTAGAAGCTTCCTCCATCTCCAATTGCCTCAATGTGTTGGGCAAAAAAAAATGAGAGGCACAAATACAAGATGGGTGACACCTGGCTTGAGAGCAGTACATGTGAAAAGGATCTAGGAGTCTTGGTTGACCACAAACTTGACATGAGCCAACAGTGTGACGCGGCAGCTAAAAAAGCCAATGCAATTCTGGGCTGCATCAATAGGAGTATAGCATCTAGATCAAGGGAAATAATAGTGCCACTGTATTCTGCTCTGGTCAGTCGTCACCTGGAGTACTGTGTCCAGTTCTGGGCACCACAGTTCAAGAAGGACACTGACAAACTGGAACGTGTCCAGAGGAGGGCAACCAAAATGGTCAATGGCCTGGAAACGATGCCTTATGTGGAACGGCTAAGGGAGCTGGGCATGTTTAGCCTGGAGAAGAGGAGGTTAAGGGGTGATATGATAGCCATGTTCAAATATATAAAAGGATGTCACATAGAGGAGGGAGAAAGGTTGTTTTCTGCTGCTCCAGAGAAGTGGACACGGAGCAATGGATCCAAACTACAAGAAAGAAGATTCCACCTAAACATTAGGAAGAACTTCCTGACAGTAAGGGTTGTTCGACAGTGGAATTTGCTGCCAAGGAGTGTGGTGGAGTCTCCTTCTTTGGAGGTCTTTAAGCAGAGGCTTGACAACCATATGTCAGGAGTGCTCTGATGGTGTTTCCTGCTTGGCAGGGGGTTGGACTCGATGGCCCTTGTGGTCTCTTCCAACTCTATGATTCTATGATTCTGTGTCTGTGAATTACTGATGAAGAGTGCCTTCATGAATTGCATACCCTGTGGAACTGCACTTCATGAATTGCACACCCTGTGGAATGCTGTCCCCTCAAATGTCAAGGAAATAAACAACTGTTTGATTTTTAGACAACCTCGGAAGGCAGCCCTGTATAGAGAAGCTTTTAATGTTTGATAGGGAAGGTTTTAATGTTTGAATGGCTGGGGCAACCCTGTCAGATGGACAGCATGTTGTTGTTGTTGTTGTTGTTGTTGTTGTTACGTGATTAATGAGTTCCTGTGCTCTGCAGAAGGCTTAATTACCCATTTCCTTTTATTCTGAAGTAGCACTATTGCAGCAAAGCAGTACCTCGGCAGGGCTTCAAAGTCTCTGCTTCAAAGGATATCAATTGGAATAGGGAAAAGCCTATTATGGGTAGCATTGATTGACTAGTGCATGTGACAATCACCAACATGCTTCACCCACCTCCCAGTCTCCAGAGTTCTTTTGCAGCTGTTTTTATGGCAACTGCTCATGAGGCTATTCTTTAATACAGTAAAGGAAAAATATAAACTTACATATGCTGCTTAAGTCGTGGCAGGGGGCATAGATGTGCTGCTTAAAGAGGGGAAACCTGGATGGCTGAATTAGCATCCAAACTGCTGTGTGAAAAGAATCAAGACAAGTTGCAGAGGATGTCTCACATAATGGTGAAGAACCCACTATAATCACATTCACCCTATACATTTGAACAACATTGCTTTCCCCAAGGAATAATGGGAGCTGTAGTTTGCCACTCGCAGAGATACCATTCCCAGCACCTTACCAAACTACACTTCCCATAATTCTTTGGGGAAAGCCATGTGCTTTAAACTTGCTTTAAATGTATGGCAAGGATGGAAATGCTCTGTTTCTCTCCAGGATTGTGCAAAAAAGGAAATTTCTGAATCGGCTGGATGTGCTATTACACTTGAGCTGAAACAACCACAAAAATGCAGCAACCACAAAAAGCTAATCTAATCATATTAACAAAGGCCAATAAACTATATTTTAATATAGGAATAATCCTTATACAAAACCCTCCCGCAATTACTTGGATTTAATTGCATGCTTGCATTGTGGATCATGTTATTAAAGACTGTTGGTTAGATTAGATTAAATCAACCCTTTTGCAATTATTGCACTACTTCTGGGCCCTGCATCATAAAATAACACAAAGACAAGTCGTTTCGGAGCATAAACAGACATCAGGATCTTGAGAGTTGAGGAAGCAGCTCAAGACGAGCAATGATCAGGCAAAAATCAGTAGTACTCTCAGCTGTGTGAGAAGCAGCACTGGCTGGCAGAGTCTAGCTGCCATTTTAATTTCCCACAGTGCCCCTCTTTCCCACAAGGAGCGATGCTACACCAGGGGCATTGTGGGAAATAAAAACGGCAGCTGAAGTCAACCACCCAGTGTAGCTCAGAATGTTAGGCCAGACTTTTTCATTTGGGAGCTGAGCAGACATCAAGCCGGTATTTGCAATAGGGTGGTGCCTCAGGGCTCGCCCTCCCTACAGCAGCATCGCTGTTACTTACCTGGAAAGTAGGTGGTGGCGTGGCACTGAGGATGGAATTGCATAGGTGGACTGGCAGCAATGCTGCACTGCTGCATCTGTGCAGCCTTGAGGTCGATGTCACCTTGCCCTGCCTCCAAACTGTCCAGGTAAACAGTAGTGACACAGCTGTTGGGAGAGCAGCTCTGCAGCATTGCCCCACCACACTGGCTGTTCCTATCGATACTGGAGCATATCTACCACAGTGCCGGATTTACGTATAAGCTAAACAAGCTATAGCTTAGGGCCACACTCTCTTGTTGTTGTTGTTTAGTCGTGTCCGACTCTTCGTGACCCCATGGACCAGAGCACGCCAGGCACTCTTGTCTTTCACTGTCTCCCGCAGTTTGGTCAAACTCATGCTGGTAGCTTCAAGAACACTGTCCAACCATCTCGTTCCCTTCTCCTTGTGCCACACTCTCTTGTGGGGCCCCCAAAAAATTTAAAGGGAAAAAACCCCTGGATGTACATTTCCAAAATATAAAATAAAAACAAATGAAATAAAACCTACATACAGCAACAGTGTTTTGTGTTGTGTAAGCGCTGATGATGTAAGTAATGGGCCCCGCCTGCTAGCCTGCTCCCTAAAATATCACTGGTTTGCTCATTTCTATGTATAGGGTGCCTACATTCTGCATGGACTTTGCATTCTGCATGGACTTCTCAACAATTACTTTGACAGAATACCTATTAGGTCCATAAATTACCATATAGCATATATTCAACACACACAAAAGTGAGAATTTGTTGTTGAAAAAGGACACCCGGACCTATAAAGTGCCCCATTACCTTCAGCAGCTTAGGGCCTCATCAAACCTAAATCTGGCCCTGCACATGTGACTTTATTGTTGGTACACAGTTTGGATTTTATGCTGAGAATAAATAAACACACGGATCTGAAAGCTCTATCTGAAGATACATGCGGGGTGATACACTAAATGGTGGCAGGGAAGTGTATTTTTTAAATGTAAGATTTCCAGATTTTTGCTTCATGACAAGGAACTTTTACACATGCCTGCACTACAAAGTAATCTGTTTTTTTTTGGGGGGGGGGAGTTAATAGGGTTGCCATATTTTAAAAAGTAACATTCCTGACACCAGCAAAGCTGTTGAGCTTCTTTGGAACAAACCCAAATTGCTGAGCTTTTGGGGGGAAACCTCCCTGCAAACTAGAGATTTTAAACTTTTGGAGCTGTTTCTGCTGCTTTTTGCATAACTCCAGGTTTCCCCCTGACATTTTGCCACTTCGGAAAATCCACCCCCCCATGTCACTTTTACACCCGGAAACCAGGAAGTGTCGGGAATTTTCCCGATGTACAGCAAGCCTAGTTTTAAGATCCGTAACTATATTTATCTTTCAGAGGAAATTTAGTCAAACTGAAAGAGAGTTTGTAATGCACATCCACAATGCTGAGTACAGCGAAATCTGGATTTCACAAAGCCAGGAAATTAATTGAAGAATTTAAATTATGAGACACTCCTGCCCTGTTACCTAAACTCTTTCCCCATTCATCACTTAGCCAGAGTGCAAATTAACCGATTCAACCCCTCACAATTCTCAAGCAACCACCATAACTCCTCCACCCCATGTTGTTAGAATGACAGGGTGATCCACACCCTACTTGAAACTAAAGTACTTGGATTTCAGCAAATTCATCCCGCTTGACGTCAGTGAGAGGAAAGGAGCTTCAAAACAAGTGCCAGTTTAGCTGGGTTCGATTATATATACCTGCTTGCTATTGTGTACCCTGCATAATTTATTCTCCTGGCAACCTATGTGAATCTGAGGCCACATCAGATTTAATTCAGATTGCAAATGGTGTTAGTTGTCATGAATTAATCCAGGTAGCACTGGGAGCTGTAATTTGGAGCTAGATGTTTTTGGGTTAGACATGATTACAGTCCCCAAAATTCCTGGGGAAAGCTAGGGCATTTAAAATAAATAAATAAATACAATTGTGATTCAAATAAATGTAACAAAAACCCAATGGGTTGCTTGTTGTTGTTTAAAATTTTTTAAAAGCAACCTCCAGTGGCAATGATTTTGAGCAAAGTGGCAGGCAAGGCAGCTCACCCTTTTCTTACTGGCTATTTTCCAGTTAAAATTTTAAGCTTCTTTTAAGAACAGTTGTGGGCTTTCAGGTGTGTATTTGCTAGAGGTGTGCACCAGCCACAACATTGCCTTGGATCTGATTCTGTGTTGTTGAGAAGCAACCTGTTCTGATTTGTATCTGCCATGCATCTTTCTGATTGGATTCTGATTTGTTATGCAGGTCCAAATCAGCTCTCTGAAATTCTCCCCGTTGACTATAATGGGGAACCTAAAAACAGCTGTTACATTTTTATTTTTGAAGAAGCAGATAAAATTTGCAGGCAAAGAAGAAGAAGAAGAAGAAGAAGAGAAGTGGAAAGAAAACAAATTGCTTGAAGTACTGATTTTTAAGAAAGTGATTGGAAAGGATGCCAGTAATTTGCCGCCCTGCTTTTCCAGGCAGAAGAAAAATCATCATGGGGTGGGGGTGAGGGGGAAGGACTCTGTAATGGTTCTAGGGGTTGCTCGTGCGTAAGCTTGTCCCAACCTCTGGCTGGGTTACCTGAGTGAACCTTTCCTGTCCGGGCAGCCACTCGCCCGCGACTGTCTCAATCGCTGGCAGAATCCGTCAGTGGGCGTTTCTTAAACTTCTTCCAGCAAAGAAGCTCTTTGACGCCAAGTCTTCTCCTACTCTCCCTGCGTGGAAGCCTTCTGCGCAAGGAGGGTGTAGGCAGCGGAGGACCCTTCCTCTCCCCGCTGGTCCCCGGCAAGGAATCATGGGACCGCCTCGCCGATTCCCCCATCTGCCCCCCTTCTCCACTGGAGCTACCTTGATTCTCTTCCCCAGAAGATGGGCTGCCTCTCCCACTCCCGGGACACTCTCTGGGATCCCTTTGGAGCGTCCTCTCTCCCTCGGACACTGATGGCAGTTCCCTGACAGACTCTTATTTACAGCAACATCCCTCCCTCAAATTGCTGTGGAGTACCCTGGGAAAATAATTCATTGAGATTAAAAGCTAGGCCTATCTGTCCAAACAAAATATTCCTTCTGTTCTCTCCCCCCACAAGCTCAGTCAGCCTGGTTCTGCTTTTTAAAAATACAGTTGTCATTTTACTTTAAATGGCAAAATGCTGCGTTTTTTAGCAGGGGGTACTCAAGTCCACAGAGTCACAGGAATTTAGGGAGTCCCTGATCTAACTCAAGACATCCTGTTAGTGCTACCGTCACCAAAATCATCCCCATTTCCCTTGTACTCAGACCAATGCACACCTCTAGTATTTTCCTTGGCAAATAGGAACCTGCAATCTGACAACGGGGAATAGGAAAGTGTTTGAAGTTGGGCCAGTTAAAGATCCCTCTTCACTGAGCTTCCACAGCTTCCTAAGGTTTATTATTATTATTTACCGTATTTTCCGCTCTATAAGACGCACCAGACCACAAGACGCACCTAGTTCTTGGAGGAGGAAAACAAGAAAAAAAATATTCTGAATCTCAGAAGCCAGAACAGCAAGAGGGATCGCTGCGCAGTGAAAGCAGTAATCCCTCTTGCTATTCTGGCTTCTGGGATAGCTGCGCAGCCTGCATTCGCTCCATAAGACGTGCACACATTTCCCTTTACTTTTTAGGAGGGAAAAAGTGAGTCTTATAGAGCAAAAAATACGGTATTTTATTTTATTTTATTAAATGGGACTTCTGTTACATTTGCATTAGATTCTGAATCTCATGGTTGCGGGTTCAAGCCCCATCTTGGGCAAAAGATTCCTGCATTGCAGGGGGCTGGACAAGATGATCCTTGTGGTCCTTTCCAACTCTCCAATTTTACGATTCTATGATTTGCACACCTCGTATGAGGTTGTCCCAAAGACATTTTGACCACGGGCGTTCCCCCCTTACAGCACTCTGAAACGGACTTGGAGCCGCCGTCACCGATTTTCTCTTTGCTGTCACTGAGTTCCATTTTGGCAGTCTAAAGAAAGGATGTTGTCGGTGCCCGTGATGGAAGCTGCATGAATTTCCTGGCATGTTAATCATGCTCTGTTCAAGTGGGACATTTAAGAGCGTTGCGGAGGTGGCAAGCTATCTCTTCCTTCATTTGCATTTGATAAGGGCAGCGAATCCAGTTCCAGCGCAAGCATTTTTGTGGTTCTGAGTCACTCATGGAACGTCCCGGTAAGCAGGGTGTGTGTGTCGAAAATGGACCCCCTCACCATGTCGCAACCGTTTGTTCTTGTGAATCACGCTACGCCCACAAGGGCATCGAGGGGTCATCGTGCTGAACTCATCCTTCCCGTACATTGCTGTGGCTCGATAATTTCAAACGCTGGACTTAAGGATCTTAGGGCAAGCCCCCCTTCTTCATATGCTACTGGCCATTGCTTCCAAATGTTTTGAGCCAGCTGTGCTACATTGGGGGTTCCTCCTGCTGTTCAGTGGGAGCCTGGGCTTGTTTTCCCCAAACCCTATCCTGATGACACCCTGACTCCCACAAGTGTAAAAAAAAGAGAGAAGAAGAAGGGTTTGTAGAGGCCGCGTGGGCGTCATATTTTAAGCCGGTAGCTGCCAGGAAAGTGTTGCAATGGAAGCTGCACAAAGGCCTTGCTTGGAGATGCTCTAATAACAGGGTGGCAAGTACCTTGGTTCTAATTCTCTCAACCCAGCTTCGCCCATTGGAGTCATCTGAATCACAGAGACCTGCCTGCAGGCAGAATGTGGAAGGCGCAGCATCCCTGCAAACACAGCCCCAGCACCGTAGGTGATGTGTTTCAGCAAGATATCGGCGTTGTTACCCGCATTCCTGGTATCAGCCTATCTACCTATATCTATTTATATAATATAGCTATGAGTTGTGGGGTTGGCATATATAAGTAAGTGCAATGCTGTTTCTCTAGAAAAAGAGAATAGCAATGCACCTCCTATGCTCAAACCTGTATTTTTATAAACAAACACATTGGATAAGTTTTTATCAGTGTAAACCCACTGAAATGAATTAGCCTAATTTAGGCATGCTCAGTAATTTCAATAGACCTAGTCTGAGAAGGACTATCCTTAGTGGGTACAACCCAAGTATTATAAAATGCTATAAGCCTCCAGTGTCAATTTCATTCATAATGAAATTGAACCCCAGTAAGTGCTAAAACTTTGGAGATTCTTACTGTTTGGCAAATTAGGGCAGGTGCAACAAGATAGTCAGGCAGACAGGATGACAGGCTGTATCTGATACGGTTGCTCTATGTTCGTTAACACTGTCCAATAACGTAGGCCGTGCCGAGAAAAAATTAGATGCTGAGGAGGATGATAATTTGGCTAAACGCACAGCTGTTGACAGCAGGTATTCCCAGGCCACCCTTTTCATCCGAACAAAGCACTAGTCCAGCTCCTTGACTGTGAAACAGGATCTTACCATCTTTAGCCACTCATTCCTAGGGAGGAGCGATTATCCTACTTTGGAAATGCGTATAAGCAAACCAAGCATCTTAGCAAAGGGAATCTCTGCTAAGGAAACACAGCCAAGTCCTCCTTCGTTCCTGAGTCTTCATTTGCCTTTATTTCCTTTCTCATACTGAGCTCATGTGGCCACTGTGATCAAATTACAGGGGAGGCAGAGGGAACCCATCTTGCCCTTTGTGTGACATACATATTATTTCTTGAAGGGTGCAAGAGGGCCATAATTTGGGGGGAAATGGAGGAGTCACAGGGTGAAGCTTTTGGATCTTGTTAAATTCCCCTCTCTTCCTTCTCTTTCCTCCCGTTACTAAACCATAGTGTGGCTATGCCACTGGTTGTTGGAGGTCCTGGTCTTCCATGGATACCAAGAGCAGTGATGCTTGCTGTGTCCAGTTCTGTGAAAAGTGGGTGTTCCTGGGATCACAGGCAGCACCCAGAAGAGGGTGAGCCTGTTCCGTATTGCAGTTGCTGTGACATCTCACCTCTTCCCAAGGCTGCTGGCAATGTGCAAGAGCCCATGGTGTCATCGGTACATGCCCACACAAGCTGCTTTTGGTCACTGAGCAAGCACATTTGCAATGCACCTTGTGAATGGCCAGTGAGCGCAGAGGCCCTCTACATTTGCTTTCTGATTCAATAGCCTAGAAGTGACACAGGTGCATCCAAAAGACTGCAATGGAATCAGAATCTCCATATTGCTCTGTTCCTGGAAAAAAAACCCCAAAAAGTAGTGTTCCCTCCTCTTTTTCAGAATAGGTAAAGGTACCCCTGACCATTAGGTCCAGTCGTGACCGACTCTGGGGTTGTGCGCTCATCTATAGGCCGAGGGAGCCGGCGTTTGTCCGCAAACAGCTTCCGGGTCATGTGGCCAGCATGACAAAGCCGCTTCTGGTGAACCAGAGCACCACACGGAAACGCCG
The DNA here is from genome assembly GCF_965153285.1 of Podarcis tiliguerta. Taxonomy (NCBI): domain Eukaryota; kingdom Metazoa; phylum Chordata; class Lepidosauria; order Squamata; family Lacertidae; genus Podarcis; species Podarcis tiliguerta. The sequence continues at coordinate 68,332,466 of NC_139541.1, forward strand.
TTTACCTTCCCGCTGGAGCGGTACCTATTTATCTACTTGCACTTTGATGTGCTTTCGAACTGCTAGGTGGGCAGGAGCTGGGACCGAGCAACGGGAGCTCCCCCTGTTGCGGGGATTCGAACTGCTGACCTTCTGATCGGCAAGTCCTAGGCTCTGTGGTTTAACCCACAGTGCCACCCACGTCCCCTTTTTCAGAATAGCCTACCCCAATTTAGAATCATAGAATTGTAGAGCTGAAAGGGACTGTCCAGTCCAAACCTCCTGCTATGCAGGAATCTCAGCTAAAGCATCCAGGACCTGTTGCCCTCCAGGTGTTTTAGAATGTACCTTCTATTGTTTTTGAAAATTGGGCATGCTGGCTGAGATGTATGAGAGCTGAGGTCCGAAACCCCAAGGAGCTCCACTATTCCACTCAAGACAAGGCAGCCTAGCCTCTGATGCAGAGCCAGGAGTTTGCTGCCATGTGTCCTTGAGTCCATGGCCGCATGACCTCAGAATGTAGGCCAGGGTTAGAGGGCCACATTCCTTTCTAGGCACTCTTCCCCGGGGGCCACATGCCAGGGTGGGCAGGGCCAAAGGCAAAAGAAGGAGCGACAAATGCAACTCTTACCTGCTATAGTCACTCACATGCCCCTCTCTGCCCTCCTTTCAGTCAAACAAGAGGAATGATCAAAGTTCAAAGATGCATCTCACCCAGTCAAGAACCCGCACTGGAGGGTGATAAGAGGGATAACAAAAAGATTTGTTTGACTCTGTTTGGTTTCAATTTATATCATTTATTAGCTGTCGTAAAGTGGTCATCCTTCCATCTCGGTTACAGCAGCCACCATGGAGAAACTATCTTAACATTCTGTATTGAAGTATACTCTGTGGATGTGAGCTTAATCTGTAATATAAAGTATTTTCTCAGTCTGTTTTGATGCAGTGTGGATGACTGCATACGAGACTTAACAGTTGCACGTGTTTTTGCCTCGGAAGACAACACTTTATGCTTGCTGTTGTTGTTGTTTTTAAATCTATAAGTTTGTAATCATGCCCCTTTAAAAAGTCATGGCTTCGCCCAACAAATCCTGAGAACCGTAGCTTGTTAAGGGTGTTGAGAATTGTTCCCTTCACTGATCTACAGTTTCAATACCAGTATAACAGTCAGTCCCTCTTCCTGGGGAAGTCTGGAAACTGTAGCTTTCAGAGGGTGCTGGTATGATGTCTCCTAACATCTCTCAGTACCTTTAAGAAACTACAATTCCTCCAATTCTTTGGGAAAGCCGTAACCATTTAAAGTGGTTTTGTGCTTCTTTAAATGTATTGCACAGACGGGGCCTGACTGGGATGAGGGGACAGGAAAGGCACCAGTGTTTGCATGCTCCCCTGGCACAAAATTGCTCTCTAGATTATCAGCAGTTAATCAGTTAATTGAGAAATTTGCTTTTCTGAGGATTCAGCAACATTCGCTCTGTTTCTCCTCACAAGTTGCAAAGCGCAACAAATTTCCTGGCAGGCTGCGGAAGGTGATGACATGTAGCATCTCGTTGAGATATTTAAGAGCCATAAGTCATTGCGCCTCAGATGTGGAATCAAGAGAGGCTTAGAAGCAGGACGGTTCATGTTGACTTTTCTTTTGTTCTCTAACTCCCACTGTTCTTTCATTCTATCTCTTTCGTACCCCATCTTTAAGAACAGGTTCTCCCACATCACCTAATCAACAAAAAGATAAGGCGGCAAACATGTTCACACTACATAATAATCAAAAGGAGAAGAAGCCCCACACTAGGGATAGGGAAGAAATTTGATTCAGCTGGCATTGAAAGGAGATCTTAGCCAATTTTCGCTTTCCAAAACAAATGAACTGATAAAAACCAGCCCCTCTTTGAAATTCACACTTCTCCGAATTTTGCAATGCCAAATAACGTGTACGAAAAATGCATGTGCTAGGGTGAAGTGCTTATAAAAATGCACACGTTGGTGAAAATAGCATTATTTATGGGGAAACAGCAAAAAATGTGTTAGGGGAAATTGCATACCAAAATAAGAGATATCTGCACTAAAATGTTCCTGAATTTTCATGATGACTTTAAAAAAGAGAATTGCAAACTGATGTGGTAATGTGTAGAACTAAAACTGAGATTGGGAAAATAAGTAACTGAAAGGGACAGATTCACTTAGGAGAACCAGTTCCTAGGGCAGGTAGGGCTTTAGAGGTCAATACCAGTACCTTAAATGGGGCTTGGAGACAAATTGGCAGCCATTGTAATTGGTAAGGATTGGAGCAATGTGTGCAAAACCACCTTGAACTCATAGCATCCTGGTGGCTGCATTTTGAACCAACTGCAATTTCAGAACTGCTTTCAAAGCCAGTTTCTGGACTGTCTTCATCACTGCCACCAACAACACCCGTGATGATGGAGCGCATGGTTAATTCTGTACCAAAATATGTGCTCTTTTACCAGCGACTGTTTCCGATTTTGTGTAGGCTTCCTGTCTCTGACTACCAGTGTTCCTCTTTGCCCTTGCTCAAAGGTGCAGGCCTGTAATTTGGCAGACTTAACTGGCAGACAAGCTTGAAATGCATTGACTGTTAATTAATTTGTGGTCGGCAGTAATCTTACCCAGGCAATTAGGCTTTCATCTTGCCAGATTGATAGATTTTGCATGCTGCCCTGGGAATGTGTGTGCCAAACCGATAATTGATTTGTGATGAAGCTTTGTAGTCTCTTTCTTTTCAGTTTTTTTGTTATTGTTTTCCTACCTTGTGAAACTGTAAGATGTGCCTACATATACATTTATTTTTTTCTGACCGCTAAAGTAGACTTTTAGATAGTCTATCATGCTTGCAAGTATGCTTTTTAGCTATTCTTTTTTTGGCTGTCTAAAATTCTACCATAACTCCTAGATTATATAGAAAAAGATCTCTCCGACCAATGCCCTTGTTACGGTGGAACCTCGGTTCCCAAATGAAATCCGTTCCGGAAGCCTGTTCAGCTTTCGAAAACCAAAGCGTGGCTTCCCATTGGTTGCAAGAGCTTCTTGCACTCAGTGGAAGCTGTGTTGCACGTTCGGGTTCTGAAAAATGGAAACGGAAGAATTTACTTCTGGGTTTTCGGCGTTCGGGAACCAAAATGTATGAGAACAGAATGGAGGTCCCACTGTACAGTTCATCAAGCCTAAGCTCTGTTTTCGTGCTGGTTTTGATAGCTGTATTGAAAGCAAACCTGTAGCCTGACCACTGTTAGGTTGGGGTAGGGCTGATCCATCATCTCATGAGACTATTTGTAGGCTGTACTTTAGTGATCCTCTAGAGTCTAGACTAATTTTCACAAGGGGAATTAATATCTTCATCACTGAGCAGAGGGACCAAATTTTAAAATGTTAGCATCTCTCTCCAACTTGCTATGATTAGAGTGGTTATATGTCTTACTTCACAGAGAACACTCCTCTGTTTGAAGGGTTGGCAGAGGACAGTTCTCTCTTGACAGCATCCTTTATATGAAGGGATGGATGTCTGGTCCAAATATGAGGACCACGAGAAAGAGCAATGAGAGGGGAAAACAAGAGGGGCTTTGGGGTTGCCCCTTCACAAAGAGCCCCTAGATTGCAGGCTCAGCAGGAACATGAGTCACATGGTTTCTGCCCCACTCTGGTGTACTGTATCGCTATTTAAATTATACAATTCTACATTTGCATTTCTAAATGTGATTTAATGCTTGCAAATGTTATGCAAACCTGTGGCCTCTTTTATTTTTGGTGACGTGTTTCCTCATTTTGGGCGGTGCGTGGTAATTGCTAATTCTTAATTTGTCACCGTTCACAATTTTGCAGAGGCTGAAGGTTTTTTATTATTATTTTGCATTGAGAGCTGAGTGGCCATATTGCACGTATTATTGCTGCTGTTGCTGCTGCTGCTGCTGCTGCTGCTGCAAAATGCTTCCTCTTACCTTTCAAAGCCCCGCACAGCTTGGAACCCAGGTATCCAAGGGAACATTTCCCAAACCAAACCCTTGGAACCCAGGTATCCAAGGGAACATTTCCCAAACCAAAGCATGGCTTCCCTCCCCCCCCCCAAAGAATTCTAGGAACTGTAGTTTGTCAAGGGAGCTGGGAATCATAAATCTGTGAGGGCTTAACTGCGGTCCCCAGGACTCCTTTGGGAGGAGTGATGGTTGTTCAAGTAATATTGATGTGCCTTGGTGGTATGGATATGATCCAACTTGCCTACACATTAAAATCTGCTTCCAAAGTCCTCTCCCAGGTGCCCCCGCCATCAGAGGGTGGCAAGATGGGTGGCGACTGAAAGGAGGGTTTCTTTTGTTGTTGTGTGGGATTTTCTGCTAGAGTTACTCCCTGTTATCTTTTAAGCTTTTATCTTTAAGGCACCATGAAAATACCTTTTTATTCTGATTTTCCCAGGCTTTTTAATTGCTGCTGTTTTATCTCTGCTGGATTGTTTGTTTCTATAACGCCCTTCGTGGAAAGGAAGGGAGGTTCACAACGGCTGAACAATGACAGAAACATCATTGAATGTTGCCTCTAATTATGTTGCCTCTGATCTGTTGTTGTTGTTGATTTATTAGTCGCCTTCTAAACAACCGTTTCGAGGCAATTTATACATAATTCAAAGCAGTTTAAAATGGGGACGCTCAGAAACCAAGAAGACCAAAACTTTAATAAAGAATGGGGGAATTTATAGTTTATCTGGGAGACCACTGTAAGTAGACGAAAACATTAGCAGGATTGAAATAACACTTGTAATGTAGCAAATATTGTGGACAAAATGGAGAGACATAAAATATGGATTACAGAACAATATGTCGTTGAAAAGGTCGACAATAGGACCCATGGAGGAGAAAGTGGGAAGTCCAGAGATTCGGAGAAATCTATAAATATGGGTATGTATTTTGTGTTGTTATAATTCTATACTAGCAAAATCAAATAAAATTATTATTTTTTTAAAAGCAGTTTAAAATGCAAATACAGCAAACACATTTAAAACATGACTAAAAGTATGCAATTGTAGTAGAGACCCTGGGGGCCGAGCCACTGGGCCCCCGCAATCAATGTCCTGGTTGGCTCCATGGGACTCACAACAAGAACTGTTCTGTGACCTGGGATGGTGGCTGTGGGTTCTCTTCCAGTTCTTGAAAGGGCCTTTCCTGTTTTATTTCTTTATTTCGCACCCTTTGCTCAAAGGAACTTGAAGTGGCATACACGAGATAGCCCCCTCCTCATTTAACCTCCACAACAACCCTGTGAGGTAGGTTAGCTTAGGCTGAGAGGCAGTGACTGGCCCAGTGAACTTCATGACCAAATGGGGACTCAGCTGGGTGTGTGAAGTAAAGCACAGCAAAGACTGTTTCAAGGGCAGAAAGTCACCTGCGGTAATTCACTGTCGTATACCTGGATCCTTCATGAAACAGTCACCTACAGATGAACGTCCATTATGTAAGAAGGGGTACCAAAGGCAGAAAGTGGAGCTGCAAAAAAATGCGCTACGCTAAGAGCTGATGGGGGACTGAGTAGGAATATAAATGCCCTATAATACTTTGCATGTACCCCAGCCAATGTAAACTGCTTTGGAATTTCAGTTGTGGTTTCCCAGTGGAATTCCTTATCTTCTTGTGGTCCCTACCCTGCCTCAACCTTTGTCCTGATGACTCCAGATGTTCCTCAAAGTAATCAAACTCCAGCAAGATTCCCATCTGGATTCTCCAGGCAATATGGTGGGTGTGGCAATCCATCCACAAATCAACCATGCGTGCCATTTGATAATATAATTTAACAGCCTAACTAACAGGTACTCTCAGGGAGTCTGTGATACAATGTGATGTAATTGCAGCCACAATTAATTGGAGCCATTTTGTAAACGGCCTCAAAAATCTGGCTCTGCATGTTCTGGGATGATGGCACCACTCTTGGAACTGGGTAGGAACCCAAATCGCTTTTGTCAACACGGAGGCTGTATAGGGAAAGGCTGTAGCTCAGTGGCGTTCAGAAGGTCCCGGTTTTAATCCCCAGCAACTTCAAGCAGGGCTCAGGAAGACTGCTGTAGACAATGCTTAGCTGGATGGGTAGCACCTAGCTCAGGATTGTCCTATGTTCCTCTCTTCATGCTTTCCCAACAGTAATGTGTTTATCTGCCCTTGCTTATCCCTCAAGAGGTTGCAACTGTTGGCATGTGCTCCACGGGTTACTGAAGACACCAGCTGCTTCCAGATGACCTGTTCACTGAGCATTTGTCCTGATTTGTTTGCACAAAGTTTATACAGCAGGTTATACAATGCCTGCTGTTATTTATGAGTGAGGCATTTATTGATGCAGTGGCTGCTAAACTGTCAGCCAGTAAGTTTCATGGCTGAGTGGGGAGTTGAACCCTGGTCTCCTAGGTCATGGGACGCAGGTGGTGCTGTGGGTAAAAGCCTCAGCGCCTAGGGCTTGCCGATCGAAAGGTCGGCGGTTCGAATCCCCGCGGCGGTGTGCGCTCCCGTTGTTCAGTCCCAGCGCCTGCCAACCTAGCAGTTCGAAAGCACTCCCGGGTGCAAGTAGATAAATAGGGACCGCTTACTAGTGGGAAGGTAAACGGCGTTTCCGTGTGCAGCTCTGGCTCGCCAGAGCAGCGATGTCACGCTGGCCACGTGACCCGGAAGTGTCTCCGGACAGCGCTGGCCCCTGGCCTCTTAAGTGAGATGGGCGCACAACCCTAGAGTCTGTCAAGACTGGCCCGTACGGGCAGGGGTACCTTTACCTTTACCTCCTAGGTCATAGACTCATAGAATGCTAGAGCTGGAAGGAACCATGAAGGTCACCGAGTCCAGCCCCCTGCAATGCAGGAATCTCAGCTAGATCATACATGACAGGTGTATGACAGAGCATGCATGAGAGATACACTACGCAGCCTTCCATCTTGAATGTTTTCATTCAAATACATGTATCTTTAGTTGTCCTGCTTTTCAGTGTTTCAGCTGATTAAGTTGTTGACCTCCATCTGTCTCAAGAGACAATGGAGTGTGCCTCCAGGGGTGAAGTCATACTGCTGCGTTAGCATCATCCAAGTGACCTCCTGGGCACAAGCCTGGGCAGTGTGTAAGGAGGTCTTGGGCAGCCCAGACAACAAGATCCCCCTCTGAGCCACACTGATGTGGTCCAAAGGAAAGCGGAACAGTACGTTTGGCCCCAGCTTGACTGCAGCCATTGCTGGAAGTGGATGGCACAAATTTAAATCAGTGTGATTGAAAGTTAATGTACTTTCTCAATGTGCCATATGGCCATGAAGCTCATTGGGTGACCTTGGCTCCCTCAATCCTTCATCTTACCCTAATTACTTGGTTGTTGTGAGGATAAAGGGATAGGGTGCTACTGAAAACCCTGTTCCTTGGAGGAAGGGTGGGATAACAATGTATTACAGTGGTACCTCAGGTTACAGACGCTTCAGGTTACAGACTCCCCTTACCCAGAAATAGTACCTTGGGTTAAGAACTTTGCTTCAGGTGGAGAACAGAAATTGTGCTCTGGTGGCGTGGTGGCAACAGCAGGAGGCCCCATTAGCTAAAGTGGTGCTTCAGGTTAAGAACGGTTTCAGGTTAAGAACGGACCTCCAGAACGAATTAAGTTCTAACCTGAGGTACCACTGTATTTCTGAAGAGGCACTGTGGTTGGAATTTGGAGAAGCTATTTGATTTGAATCAACTGAAAGAAGCCAGGTGATGAATGGTTTTTTTAAATTTTATTTTAAACCTTCTGTTGGTGGGCAGTCCTGTTGACAGGAAGCTTCCTTCCTCCTGGTTGCTTAGTGCTTTTCCTGTGTTGATGCCTCTTACCCCGATCCGTCCGATTTGCTTGCCTCTCCAGTTTAGCAGCCCTGGAGCCAGCAATACACGCCTCAGCCGTTGCCTCATCTTTGCCATCCCTTCATAGAGATGCCTATTTCCTTGGCTCATCTTTTGTTTGTGTTTGGTCTTAAGCAGACTTGGAGAAGAGGTGGGAGGGGTGGTGCGGCAGAATGTGGCCCCTCCTTAGCTAAGACATCAGAGTCACAAAGAGCAGCATTGTTGACAGGAGAGGAAGTGCACAGCTTCTTTCTGGAGCCCCAGACTTCCTTTTGTGCTTTCCGGGTTTTAAAGCTCCATGGCTGAGCAGGGATTGCTTTGTTTTGTTTTTTACCTGGCACTTTCCTTGGGAAAACCCGCATTTTACCGCTGAATCGGAGCATTTGGCAATTGCCATTTGCTCCAGTTCAGAGGTAAAACATAGGTTCTCTCCAGGAAATCACTGGGACAACGAAACCCGCTCAGACGCAGAGCTTTAAAGTGCGGACCTGTGCCTGGGAATTGTGCGGCACGAAAGGAAGTCTGGATGAGCCTAGAGAACAAGCAAGGGGATGGTTGACCTTTCAGAGGGGAGGACATCACCCTGCATTTCTGGAAAGCAGGGGGCAGGCAGAAGTGGTGATCTGAGATGAAAAATCATGGCACCGATTTTCATTTTTTTCTTAAAAAAAAATTGTTAGTGCTTATAGAGAAAAAATACAAAACTTAATATTGAATATCTTTTTCGTTATTTTTTTTTGGGGGGGGCAAACTAAGACCTTGATCTAAAGACAATAAAAACATAAAGAGAAAGGGAAAGAGAGGAATAAAGAAAGAAAGATAGAGAAATAAAAAAAGGAAATAGAAAAGGGGTTAAAAGAGAGAGAGAGAGAAAATAAAATCCAGAAGCTATTGCACTTGTTTTCAAACACGCACTGGAAAAAAGAAAACATCACCTCTACCGATTCCAGGGCTAGAGATTTGGGTGCCAGGTATCTGTCATATATTTGCTTCAGCAGCCATCATTTGACCTTTTACACTGAGTATTTAACAAGTAGGGACTAGAAATAGAATCCTTTGGCATATCCGCAGCCCCTAACAGGAGCTCTTCTGTTCAATGCTCTAACCAACTTGGAACTGGGGAGAAGATCAAGGCGAAGAAAGAGGACACCTTTTTTTTCATTCTTTCCCACGTTCCTGGAACTTTTTCACTCTCTGCCAGACTCAAATAGAGTGACCAGATGCAAAAGAGGACAGAGCTCCTGCACCCACATGAAATAACCATAAAAGTTATCAATAAAATCAGACCTTAAAGACAAGCCTTTGATGTGTGTTTTCTACATACCTATTAATGGCGCAGGAGAACTTCTCCTCTTTTGTGTCTGGTCACCTGAGATACAAACCTGGATACCTTTGGTATCTTTGGCCCTCCACTTGTTGGGACGCAGTTGCCATCATTCCTGACCAACTGCTGTGCTGGCTGGGGCTGGTGACAGTTAAGAGTCTATCAACATCTGGAGGGCCAGTGGTTTGTCTTATTGCTATATTGCTAGGAAGGGAATAAGTTTCTAGTAAGAAGGAAAGGTGAAAGTGCACCCTCTTCCTGCAGCCTGGTCTTCAGCCATCTTGAAAGCAGCGCTGTCTGGATTTCCATTATACAGTGAGTGACCAAAGCATGGCATTTCCAGGGAACAGGGCAAGCATATTCATTTTATTTAAAACACATACACCCTGCCTTTCCTCTGGGGAGCTGAAGGCAGACGAACAAGGTAAAACACTGAATTCACAATTCAAAACAACCTTCCCAATTTCCAGAGGAGTTGCAGTGTGAGTCTTCTGCGACAGAAGCACCGGGGAGTCTTGCAGCATCTTAAAGAGTATCAGTGAACAGTTAACGTCAAAACTGTCAGCTGAGGGGGGTCCACTGCCTGCATCTTCAGCATGTGCTACATTTAATGTCCAATCCAGCAGTCCTCTCTTAACCTGCTTTGAAAAGTTGACCATCGATATGAACTCAACATCTAAAAGACAACTGTGTATTATAGATAAGATATTTAGTAATGCCCAGTTGGGTCAAACCAATATTATAAAACAAATCTGGAACGGGAGTAGAATTGGGAAAGAGGCGATTTCTCCTGTTTATTCTTGCTTTGTATGAAATTCAATAAATATATATATATTTTTAAAAGACTAACACAGTTATCCAAACTACCTTTCCTGAGGTGGGTGGGTGTATTGGGTAGAGGTCTCCTTCTGCCCAGCCCTGCCAGTCTCTACCTGCGGAATGATGCCAGGCAGATGGAAATTCCATTGGTGGGTTATCTCCTGGCATCAGCCCTGGAATGGGACATTTTTAGGGGTGGGGAGAGGCTGAGTCAGCTCAGGATTTATTGAATCTTGAGCCAGCACCACTCCCATCGCATGACAACACTGGGACTGATCTGGGCTAAGTTACTGGGCTAAGTTACTCCAGGCTGGCCCAGTGACTTGGCTGACCCATCGCAATCTTCTGACCTTGGTGAAGTGGACCGCAGTCCAGGAAAGCTTATGGCTTTGTGGTCCTCACCTTCTAACAGGAGTGCTTCAGGTTACTCCAGTCCACCTCCATCACCATCCTTGATATGCCTCCATCTCCCCAACACTTAACATTCGTTGGCTACGGAGCTTGCTCAGCCATTGCTGGGTTAATAGGGAGGTTGCTGTTTTCTTGCTGCCCCCATCAATCTCCCCCCGACCCTGGAAGTCATTTATTAAGAATTGTCCTTCTGCAAATCTTAGGGTCTACCTGATATTGAGCTGCTGATGAACACCTGGAAAAAAAATGCTTCTGAATTCCTTCCATGTGAAAAGGGAACAGTGGCAGTAATTAAGAGATAGACACATTAGAATCACAGCCTCATTCCTTTGATCTAGATAAGCAACTTGGATCACCGTCAAGGAGCTACACAAATCCCAGGCTCCAGACAAGTCTGTGCAGCCAAAATACTTAACACGGAAGCATCTGTTCAGGAGGCTTAAAATCATTTTTGTATCTCTATTAAGTCTGACTTTAGCAACTGTTCAGGCGGAAAGATAAGGCTGAGCAGAAGCACTTGTAATGCAAATGAGCATTCTGGTTGGTGTCTTTTACATTCGCGTTCCATATCTGATGGAAGCGAGGGCGCTTTAAGCTTTATTTGCGAAAACACCTGCAGACAATCAGAAAACCCTCCCCGAAACCAGTAGCAATTCACATTTACCAATACAAAGGTTGTCTCCCTTCCAGTTCCGCTGTCTTTCAGCACCTCAGGCTTAGCTTTCAATGTAAAAACATCAATCAAATATTGAAATTTGGTTGGGAGTTTGTCTTCCTTTCCAAACTGTCACTTTCGCATTGCATATAGCGAATAGCGCAGTCCTTTGTACCCAATGCTAGTCCTCCTGAGAGTAGAACCGCTAATATTAATGAACATTATTAAGTTAGGTCCTTTAATCTCAGAGGTTTTACTGTGATTAAAACTTTTTTTGATACAACCCTATGTTTCTATAGATCGCATCGGCTCTTGTTTACCGTATTTTTCACTCTATAAGATGCACCAGACCACAAGACGCACCTAGTTTTTGGAGGAGGAAAACAAGAAAAAAAATATTCTGAATCTCAGAAGCCAGAACAGCAAGAGGGATCGCTGCGCAGTGAAAGCAGCAATCCCTCTTGCTGTTCTGGCTTCTGGGATAGCTGCGCAGCCTGCATTTGCTCCATAAGATGCACACACATTTCCCCGTACTTTTTAGGAGGGAAAAAGTGAGTCTTATAGAGCAAAAAATACGGTATTTATTATTGATCTGATGAATTCATAGCCCGCTCTTAAAGAGATGTTCTTTCCAAAGCACCTTACAAAAATATGCCTGAAAATATAACAAATGAAATATAATTTGCGGCTTATTAAAGCATCTACTCCACTGTATTACTAAAAGCCAGCACAAATGTAATAAATAGCCCAGCGTTATTTCACATGCACAAAAACCAGACCATTAACTCCATTTATACAGTTCAGCCTGTAAGTAGCTACTGAAGGTTCCTATGACAAAATAGAAACAACTATTTCAACTTCGTTTCGCAAATTACACATGGAAATAATCACTTATAAAAATGCCAGAAGGGAAGAGTTTACCCTAAAAGGCAGCATACAAATGTTTTAGATAAATAAATTAAAGATCTATTGTATGCTGTAGCTTCTGAAGAGCACCAGTTTGGTGTAGTGGTTATAGCGTCAAACTAGGGATGTGGATGGAGCTGTGATCTAAACCACTAAGCCTCTTGGGCTTGCTGATCAGAAGGTCAGCAGTTTGAATCCCCGTTATGGGGTGAGCTCCCGTTGCTCTGTCCCAGCTCCTGCCAACCTAGCAGTTCGAAAGCACAGCAGTGCAAGTAGATAAATAGGTACCACTGCAGTGGGAAGGTAAACCCTGTTGCGGGTGTGATGCTGCACCCGCCTGCTGCTGCCCCTCACAAGGACCTGTGCAAGTGTGTACAAAGCTGGGGTTCACAAGTGAGAATTAATGCATGCACGGACTACATGAGAGGAGGAGGAAGCTGACAGCCAGTGAATCTTCCTGGAGTGGTTGTAAGGCAGTCTGTTGGGGGCTGGCTGAGGGCAAAATGAGGTTGGTGGTGGGGCAGAGCCCCATTTGCCCTAAAGAACCAGCTTCCACTGCTTAGCAGTGACTCTTCACGCCAGGAACAGGGAACCTGTGGCCCTTCAAGATGTTGCTGGACTCCAGCTCCCATCATCCCTGACCATTGGTCACACCAGCTGGAGACAATGGGAGCTGAAGTGCAACAGCACCAGGAAGGCCTATCTCTGCTTCACAAGGTCTGCTGTGTGTTGCTTCTATGGAAAGCCATCGAGAGGATGTCAACAGCACGAGGCATTATAGAATGGACGAGCTGCTAACCATTCAGAATTGTCACCTTGGGAGTTGAAAGCCACACCCAAAGAGTCACCAGAGGATCGTTTCCATGCACATGGCCTAGCCTAACCTTTCCAAGGCACGTAGCCTCACCCTCAGCTTAAGTAGATGGAGTTTGTTATTATTAGGTGGCACATTGGAGGGAAACACCTGGCATCGTAAGCGCTGTTGGAAAAGAGGTGGGTCCAGACAGGTTGTTCTTGAGATGATTCAAACTAGGCCTGATAGTGACACAATCATGTGTTTTAATGCAGATCCAGGTTCTGAGGGGCTCTTGAACAAGGTGCCTCCTTCCTTGCCACGGTTGTAGGAACATAGGAAGCTGTCTTATATCAAGTCAGACTTTTGGTCTGTCTAGCTCAGTACACTGACTAGCAGTAGCTCTGTGGGGTTTTCAGGCAACGGGTCTACCTGGAGATGCTAGGGATTGAACCTGGGACCTCCTGCTTGCAAGGCAGATGCTCTACCACTGAGCTATGGCCCTTCCATCCATAGGGGGTCCCTGTGGCCATTCTGATCCTGCTGCTGCTGTGCATCCATCTGCCCTGTCAATCTGCTCCCCATCCTCACACCTGCTCAATTTGCTGCATTTCCAGCACTCTGTCTAGTTGCGCAAGCCACTTCGGCTCTTTTGCAGAACTGCAAAGGTTTAGGATTGCTCCCAAAGAAGGAACCTGTGTTCCAAAGCACACCAAGGAGTAATAAATCTTATTGGTTGGCACTTTTGAAAACCCCTTGTTGCATTCTTTCTAGTTTCTGTGCCTCCATCCTGGCTGGGGCCTGTGTGTGAATGTACGTGCGCCTCAACTTCTGAGTTGTTGTCCAAAATATCTAGAGGGCACCAGGTTGGCAAAGGCTGCAGTGCAACCTTGGGGGACCTTGCCTAGATAGCAGCACCCCTGTCTGTGAGCATTGCTTGTTTGTCAAGAGAGTGCATTCCTGCCCCCTGGTGGCAACCCCTATCCTGGTGGAGGTACAGAAACTCCCTCCTCTCATGCTAGTTCAGAAGAGTTAAAGGTATATATAAATACAGAAGTTGAGCAATGACATGGAGTCATTAAGAGTGAATTGAACTTATGAGTTGCCTAACCAGATTACAGCAAAAAAGGCTGTGTGGTCCAGTGCTCTTTGTCTTCAAACGCCTTGGAAGCTTGCAACAGTGGTGGACTTGGGTAATATGGTGCCCTGTGTGAGGCCAACATTTGACACCTTCTGGCCTCCTTGCTGCCTTCCCAAATCAGGCTAAGTGCGGCGCTGGGCTTTGGGAAGGAGGCATTAGGCTCTGGCAAGATCCTAGAGCCCTCCCACATCCTTCCCAAAGCTGGGTAAGTGATAACCAAGCTTTGGGAAAGAGGGAGGTGGACTCTAGGACTCTGTCAGAGGTTCACGCCTCTTCCCCAAAACCTGACACCTTGCTTCCTGGGCTTTGGGAAGCTGCTCCCCCTGGCTCAACATCTAGTACAGTGGTACCTCAGGTTAAGTAGTTAATTCGTTCCAGAGGTCTGTTCTTAACGTGAAACTGTTCTTAACCTGAAGCACCGCTTTAGCTAATGGGGCCTCCTGCTGCCACTGCACCTCTGGAGCACAATTTTTGTTCTCATCCTGAAGCAAAGTTCTTAACCTGAGGTGCTATTTCTGTGTTAGCGGAGTCTGTAACCTGAAGCATATGTAACCTGAAGCATATGTAACCCAAGTTACCACTGTATGTGCATACCACTCACACAGCCCTAAATCTGCCCCTGCTTGCAAGCAGGGCATGATCACAGCAGTTGTCTGCTGTTTTATGCCCTGTTTCTCCTGAAACTATAAAATGGGGGGGGGGGGCTTTTTATGCCTAAGGGCCACATTCCCTTATAAGGAACCTTTTGGGGAAAGTGCCACATTCCCTTATAAGGAACCTTTTGGGAATGGGGGCACAAGCCAGTGGTGGGTAAGGCCAGAGGCAAATGTGGAGCGAGGCGTCTTCACAGTTCAAGGACACTCTTCAGTCTGGCAAGGAAGGGATGCAGCAGGAGTGTGGCCTGGGAAGAGGCATGGCCTAGGGAGAGTCCCAAGGGCCGGCTAAAGACCTTGGGACTCACATTTGGTCCATCCTCATGACAAGGTAGCCAAATTCTCCAGTGCTGTATAAGGCAGGGATGTGGAACCTTTGGCCCTCCAGGTGTTGGACTCCAACTCTTACCAGTGTGCCCAATCACTAGGGTTGATTAGAGATGGGTGAGAAATTCCATTCAGTTTGTATTTAGAGGAAAACTGACTGAATTTGAATTCTACAAAACAACATACAAACAAAGCACAGCCCTCCTTCACAATTCACACTTTTCTGAATTTTGCAATGCCAGATAGCGTGTTAAAAAAATGCAGGCATTAAGGTAAAGTGTGCATATAAATGCACATATCAGTGGAAATAGCATACAAAAATGCATTCAGTGTGGGGAAATTGCTTTACAGAAATGTACATGTTAGAAAAAATTGCATGCAACAACGTGTATATTAAGGGAAATTTGTACTAAAGCGCTTCCGAATTTTCATGAGGGCTTGTTTTTGTTTTTAATTGCAAACTGTTGTAAAAATGTGGAGAGCTGAACTTAAGATTGGGGGAAAAATGAGAAACTGAAATTGACCCATTCGCCTATCCCTAGGGATGATGGGAGTCTGACAACAGGTGCTCCCCCCCCCCGATATAATATATTTTAAGACTCTGTGTGTGTGTAGAATTGGAAATGGGAGTGTTAATGGAACTGGAAAACAACAGTCCTAAGAAAGTTAGGAAGTTTGCCTTTCATTAGGCAGATTGGCTGATGGTGCTCAGCAGCTGGACTTTTGAAAGACTAGGAAATACCTGAAAAGGTTTGTACCTCTTCCCCAACCCAAGCTAAGGTTGATGTGATCTAGATGTCTTCATGAAAAGGACAGGATTCCCTTTGAGATAGAAGAAGACACAGAGAGCTGAGCTTGAGCTCTGCAAGCATCATAGGGTGCCAGTGACTATCTCTATATGGACTTTGGCTGTCAACCTGTGCTTCCAATGATAGTCAACCCATATATTTGTAAATAAGTGCAAGCATTATGACAAGCCTCCAGGGACGTCCATCCAAAGGGGTTTGAGCATGGGCAAGGGCTGCACTCCAGGAGCTTCTCATCAGTTAGAGAAGTGGGATGAGCATAACAATATGATGCCCTTGTTAAAGGCCCAGGAGCCTCTGTCAGGAGCAAATAATCAGTGATGGGGAGAACATTTCAAAGGCAGATTAAGTGATCCACATGGGCAAGGCCTCTCAGTCTGCGCTGCAACTAAGATCTAGCTATCTCCTGCATGTTCCTAGCACTTCCAGATGTTGAAGAGACATCACATACATGATCTAATTTTAATTCTTACAACAGTCCTGCAAAGGTAAGTCCACATCGTGTCCCCATATTGCAAATGGAGGAGCTGAGGCTGAGGCCCAAGATCAGTTTGTGGCGGAGATGAGAGTGAAACCATGGAATTCCTCATTTGCACCTCGGCGTCTTACCCAATGCACTTCATAGTTCCCAACAGGGAAAGATCTTCTTACGTTTTTAACTTGAACATTTCCAGCTGTCAGGGACCTTATTGCAGTCTCCAGTTGCAGTCAGAACAACCTTACCTTGGTGGATCAGACTTTAATAGGTTCCTCACACTTTTTAAAACTAGTTCTGCTTCTATGCAGACTGACACAGTGCCGGATTTACGTATAAGCTAAACAAGCTATAGCTCAGGGCCCCACTCTCTTGTGAGCCCCCCCAAAAAATTAAAGGGGAAAAAACTGGATGTCCATTTCCAAAATATAAGATAACAAATAAAACCTACATACAGCAACAGTGTTTTGTGTTGTGTAGGCTCCTATGATGTAAGTAATGGGCCCCGCCTGCTAGCCTGCTCCCTAAAATATCACTGGTTTGCTCATTTCTATATATAGGGTGCCTACATTCTGCATGGACTGGTTGCATCTAGGTCCATAAATTAGCATATAGCATACATTCAACACAAAAAACAGTGACAATTTGTTGTTGACAAAGGACACCTGGACCTTCAGTAGCTTAAGGCCTCATCAAACCTAAATCTGGCCCATCTAAAACAGGGATGGGGACACTTTTGGAGGCTGCATGCCAATAGTGGGTGGGACCAGAGGCAAGAGAGGGTGGAGCAATGAACATAAATTTTACCTTTGCGCAGGAGACTAGTTTCTACGCCCGCTCACACACCCTTCTCTGTCCGCCATCCAGGCAAGCAAAAGTAATTTGGACACGATCCAACCAAGCAAACACACTCGAGAATGTGAAGCAAGGCTGGTGAGGGTGTGTGGCCTGGGAAGGTAGGGTATGAATTTACAAGGCCCTGAACAACTTAGGTCCTGGGTACTGTTTTATATGCCAGCATGATCACTGAGATCACCTTCAGAGGCATCATTGATGGTTTGCGAGGCTTGTCTGACAGCAGCGAGAAACTTTTGTGTCATTGGCACTGTCCTGTGGAATGTTGTGCCAACAGAGAATTCAGAAGGAGCCTTTGCTTTGAACCTGAAGCATTTTCTGCGCTGCCAAGTTTATGCAGTCGTTGCTGTTGCACTGTAAGCTCTGTGGAGAACTCTAGCTGATTTAGGGACAGTGCGTTTTGTTAAGAGGACAACGTGTTGTGTTCCATCCACACTAGTGGGAGTGATGACCAGGTCTGCATTGTTTTGGACTAATGTATGGATGCGAATGCAATTCTCCTTGTGGCTGCACTACTCCAAATGTTGCAATGCAGCTCTCGGCTCAAACAAAAAATTAATTAATAAAAAGCACATTTTGTCAGAAAATATGTTCTGAAACACATATTTAAATATATAGATGTTCCATAACAGTTGAGTAAACATAGAGTGGCAATGCTAGAGAGAACACCAAGTGTGGCAATAGTTGGCAGGATAATATCGATGAACAGCAGAGCTTATTGAATGGAAGATGCTAATGTTCTCTCAGAGCTTATGAAATGAGAATGGGACTGCACATAAGAATTTGTGAATTAAAGGGAAAGTATGAATGCAAAGCCAAGGTGGGTTTTTTTTTCTTTAAATCAACATAATAATGTATATTAGTATACTGCATTTTCTTGGAAATCTCCTCCCTCTTAAAACAAGGTCATTCCACAATCACATGGACCTCTCCAAACAGGGACACTGTGTCCTAAACCCTGCCTTAATTTCCCCTCTAACAACCTTTCTCATTCACTCTATTAACTTATAACGCATACAAATACTTAACTATTAACTTATAACACATACAAATACTGTCCCCCTAATACAACACAATGAGGAATGGGTGGTACAGCCAAACTAATGTTCATTTTCAGCAGAAAAAATAGCTTAGAGCCAGCCTTGGGTGGAGCTTGGCCGAACTTTGCCAAAGGTGGAACATCCTTCACCAGCAAAGGAAGGAAAAAACTGGTGTTCAAGGGGGACAATTCAGGGTCTTATCCCTGAAGCTTTTCCCTCCCCTGATTTCAGGGTCTTTTGACTGAAGCTTTTTCTTCCATTGAGGTTCATCACGAATTCTGATTGATCGTCTCCCGGATCCATGGCACGACACAGCACACTTTTGCATACACACCCGGGTTCCCTCTCTGTGCGCAGACTTGTGTTCCCCAAGAAACCACGCCTTCGAGTTGCCCCCCGCAGGTGAGTGGGCCCCCAGAGTCACCCTGCATGGAGAAATGGAAGAAGTTTTCAGCAGGTGCACGTCTCCATTCTGTGTCTTCCTCTACATGGTGCTACCTGAACTCAGTTAAATGGCCTGCTTTGTTTTGCATAACACAGCAAGCATACTTGGGTCTGTTATGTTCGCCAGGGGAGAGCCATTGCTCAGTGGCAGAGTGTAGTTTTGTGTGATTGAGGTTTCAACATTCAGTTTGGTCAGAGTGGTTGGTGGGGCTGCTTACCTGGCTTCCCAGCGCCAAGGCCTATAACCAAGAGGGAGAGGGTAGGAAGGATAGTGCAGTGCAGGTGCAGTGCAGGTGCGACAGCGGAGACAACGCAGTACACCTCACTGACCTCCCTGCCATCTTGCCCCTCTCCTTCTTGGCTGCTAGCAGTGGCCTCCTGCTTTGGGGAAGTACTAGAAGAAAAATAGTACTAGAAGAAGTTGTCCTCATCTGAATTTAGAATATGGTTCTCTGTGCAAAAATGTACAGTAGTACCTCTGGTTACAAACTTAATTTGTTCCAGAGGTCCGTTCTTAACCTGAAACCATTCTTAACCTGAGGTGCCACTTTAGCTAATGGGGCCTCCTGCTGCTGCCACACATTTTTTTTGAAATTTTTTGAATATATTTTGAATATTTTGGAAGTCAAATGGACTTCCGGAATGGATTCCGTTCGACTTCCAAGGTATGACTGTAATAATAATAAATTCCATACATTAAAAATAAATAAATGCAGAGTGTTGCAAAAATGGGAGGGAACAGGCTAGTAAATGAAAATGTGTGAATCTGACAGGGACCAAAAACAGATTGATCTGTCCATGCTTAAGACCCTAACTCTTTTTCAACCGCTCAAAAGGTGTAGTCTATCTTCACATCAGCCCTCCTCTCACCTGGCAAGAGTCTGTGCCTCCTTCCTGTACTCCAGCACACATCATGAACGGTGTAATAGCACCACGATACGCCATATTACACTGTGATGTTGGGACAACGTTGACATCTGCACACTGTAGCTGAGCTGGAAGCTGAGCTGGAAGAGATATGTAGAGCACCGAAAGGTCAGTGGTAGTGGTGAAACAGGAAAAAAAAAAAGTCCAAGCAGACAGAAAGGGATGCTAAAAAAAGACTTTGAAGAACACATTGCTGAAAACTTTAATACCAACAACAAGAAGTTCTTTAGATATGTTAGTATCCCCTCCCACCTTCTAAAGTTTGCAAGCTTACCTTGAGGCGATCTGATGGTACCCCAGCCCGAGACACTGCATACACTCCCGTCAGTAGGGCTACTCGTAGGTAGGTTGATAGTCCTTACAGTTTCGGAGAGTCTGGCACAGGGGCGAAGTCGGAGAAGCATGAAATCCCTGTCATTTTGTCTCCGGTTGTACTCTGGGTACACTTTAACTTCAGCGATATCCAAGCACTGTTCTCCCTGTTCAACCCTCTTCAAGTTGTGCTTTCCTAAGCACACCTTCATTCTGTATGGGGGCACAAGGCAAATGCAAAACTGAACAAAAGAATAGATCGTGGATGAGCTGTGTGAATGCTGATCACAGATCAATCCAGTTTATGCCTCTTTGTCAGATTGCCAGGCTGTTAAAGTAAGGCTGTTGCTTGTCCCAGATAAAGCATTCTCCCCACCCCCCACTCCATGTCACTGCATCTTGCTACAGCCTTTACTTACCCGGGTCTGGGTCTGCAATGGGCTGCTGAGAGCACCCAACATGGATGCACTAAGCTTCCTCCACAATAAATGTTCCAGTTGCCTCTGCGTCCGGTTACAATGGCTGCCTGGTAAGGTCTGGACTGTTGTGGACAAACGTACCCGCCAATTATTCGATCAGCTGTGCCTGGCTGGGCAAAAGCTGCAACAAAACAAAACAAAAACTTTGTGGTTATTTCCATCATGCTTTTTATACCAGTGGTTTGTTTCAGGAACTAGATTTCATGTAAGCTTAATGTGGGCGAGATTTTAAAAATTGTGAAATAATGAGAGACCCTGAGTATATAATCTTGCCTTAACACAGATTGGTGGACCACAGGATGTCTGCTAAAAGAAGGAACAGAAGAAGCTGCCTTGTACCAAGTAAGACCATTGGTCCATCTAGCTCAGTATTGTCTACACTGGTTGGCAGCATCTCTCCAGGATTTCAGGTGGGGAACATTCCCAGCCCTACCTGGAGATGCTGGGGTTTGAACTTGGGATTTTTTACATACAAATAAGATGCTCCATCATTGACCTGTGGCCCTTCCTCATTCAATGACCATTCAGGACCCACACAAAAAGTTGTTTCCCCAACTTGTGCTTCAGAGTTCACTCATCGACATGATTTGCCAGTGGCACCAATGCTCTTCAGAGTCTTGTGAAGGCTAGAAAATGCCTTGTACCAGGGCAGACTATTTGTCCATCTAAGCACAGCATTGCCTGCTAGGACAGGCAGTGGATCTCTCAGGTCTCAAGCAGAGTTCTATCACATCACATGACACCTGCCTTTTAGTGAGAGAAGCAAGGGATCAAAGCCAGGATGTTCTGCATGCAAGTGTGTGCTCTGCATGCTCTACTACCACTGAGTTTTGGCCCCTCCATTATCTCTCTTCAGAAATTTCAGATGCCCCATATGTGTATGTGTGCAAATTCTGACCTATAGCAGATGGGAGAGGAGGCTGAGTGATGGGACTTGGCAACTTTCCCTGCTTCAGTAGTACTTATAAAGATAAAGGCAGGCTCTCCCATTGCAACCTGGTAGATACTAACATGAGTTTGACCAAACTGCGGGAGGCAGTGGCAGACAGGAGTGCCTGGCATCCATGGGGTCACGAAGAGTCAGACATGACTAAATGACTAAACAACAACAGTTCTCTATCTTATAACAGGGGCAACATTATGGTGCCCTCCACATGAGGTTGGACTACAGTGCCCATCATCCATAGACATCAGCCTTGCCAGCTGTGACTTATGGGAGTCCAGTAATACCTGGAGGGCATCATGTTGGCTACCCCTGCAGTACAGTATCATAGCTTCTTCCTATATAGTGCGGTGGGATCCAAGTATGGAGGAAATAATACACATGGAGCATATAATTCTTACAACAGGAGGAAACAACTCTTGTGGGACATTATTGCAGTCAAATCAACAGCTCATGGTTTTCCGGCAAATTTGGGTTTGCCCAATGAACGTAAAAACATAAGAAGAGCCTGCTGGATCAGGCCAGTGGCCCGTCTGGCCTAACATCCTTTTGTCACATTGGCCAACCAGATGCCTATGGGAAGCAGGCAAGGAGAAGAACAGCCTTCTCCCTGTTTGTGATTCCCAGCAACTAACATTCAGAGGCATATTGGCTCCAACAGTGGGGACAGAACACAGCACAGGAACACAGGAAATTGCCTTATAGCAAGACAGACCATTGATCCATCTATCTCAGTATTGTCTACACTGGCAGGCAGGGGCTCTCCAGGGTTTCAGGAAAGAGCCTCTGCATTCTCGAGGTGCTGGGAGTTGAACCCAGGATCTTCCCCATGCAAAACAGAAGCTCTGCCACTGAGCTGCAGCCCTACAGAACAAACGCCCAGTAAAGCAGGTACGTAATATGGAAGCGTTCCAGGATCAGGACTGTCCATTGGTTAAGTAGGGATGTTGGGACAAGATGTCTACTGCTGTTTGACGTTAGGTATCTTTATAATTGCTGTCTGGTAGGCAGCATGTTAACAACCTTGTTTATCATTCCATCAACCTGTCTGGTAGGTCCTTATTTCTTCCAGGTGAGAAATTGAGAGAGCGTGCCAGCACATTGCTGCCTCAGAACCCAGTTTGCCCAGCGCTCTTTGATTACCTGTAAGTCTCTCCATTTAAAATCCACATAAATGGTTAAAACATTTTTTTAAAAAATCACACTGGTTGGAATGTAGGAAGTTTCAACCAGAGAGGAAACAACTTCCCAGATACCAAATACTGTACATATTATTTTTACCTGAGGCAAAGGCAGATGACCCTCCACTTTCATGAATATTATTTCATCACTGAGGTAGAAAGAGGCTCTTAAGGTTTCTGCTAGCTGCCATTTTATTTGCCCAATACTAATACTACTAATTTTTATTATTGTTATTGTTGTTATTATTATTAACCACCTTTCACCCTAAGGTCCAGGGTAGGTTACAACGTTAAAACACAATATTAAAAACAGTTTAAAACAACTTACAATCACAGAAAGGGGGGGTGTCCTAAAAATATTCACCTAGAGCAGGCATAGGCAAACTCGGCCCTCCAGATGTTCTGGGACTACAACTCCCATCATCCCTAGCTAACAGGACCAGTGGTCAGGGAAGATGGGAACGGAAATACCCTAACAAATTGTAGTCCCAAAACATCTGAAGGGCCGAGTTTGCCTATGCCTGACCTAGAGTGTCAAATACCAGGATGGAGAGCTTCATCTTCAGTATTTGCTAGAAGCTTTAGAGAAGGAGTTACACGACTTAGGGGCTGTCACAGAGAACGCCCTCTGCTGGGCCGCCACCACCTTGTGCGTCTTGGGGGGCAAAGGAACTTCCAAGAGGTCCCCCCCTTGGCAATCTAAGCACCTGAGAGGGTCTGTATGGAAGAAGGCGGTCTTCCAGATATTTGGGGGGCCTGAATCATTTAAGGATTTAAACATAAAATGAGCACTTTGCAGTGGGCTCAGAAACCAGTGAAGCTGTTTTAAAACAGAGGTCAGAGCTGGCCTAAAGATGAGGCAGGGGGAAGCACCAGCCTCACATGGTGGGAGCACAAAACGTACTGTCCTGCCCATCCCATTGCTTCCGCCACTAGCAGAACGCCAACCCTCTCGTGAGAGGAGAGGCATTCCAGCACACCCTATTGCCACTCATCCTCCCAGCCCTGGGGTGGAGAAGGTGAGTGGAAACACTTTGCAGAACGCCCCTTCTCTCGGAAAGTTTGGCAAGAGAAGGGGCATTGTGAATGACAGGCAGGAGTCCGAAGGGGGGGCAGAGGAGGGGGGCAGGCATGAGGTAATCTAGGGGAAGGGGCCAGTGATTTGTGGGGTTCTGTGCCACCTGTGAGGCAGGGGGGAAAGGAAGAGGCCAGGTAGCCAGAGATGGGAAGAGCCAGGCGATAGAGTTGCAGGAAGGCACAGAGGTGGGAGTGCCTGGCCATTAGAATCTGCTGAAGCTGCCATGCAGGAGAAGCGGCTGGCTGTTTGCATGCGCCATGTCAGAAGAAGGCATTTAATGTGCTGGTGGAGATGAGGTCGCACTGCTGCTCCAACTGTCTGGGTTGGAGCACAGGTCTGAAGACAAAGACGCCCAGCTAGCTATTTAGCAGAAGCAGTGCACGCGATTATTTCGCCTTAGAAGCTGATGTAACCAAGTGCTTTGCCAATAAAGAACTAAACCAGGGGTTGGCAACCTAAGGCCCACGGGCAACAAGCGGCCCACGGGGGTCGTTTAACCGGCCCACGAGCCCCCCCCAAACCGAGCCGCTCGCTCGGTGAGTCCCTGTGCGCTGTGCTAAACCGGCACAGAGCGGCGTGGGGACTCACTTCCATGGTGCCAAAAATTGCATCTGCGCAGATGCAGATGCTGGAAATCACAGGTGCGATCTGGCCCACAGAGGGATCTCCACTGGAGTGAACCAGCCCAGGCAAAATAAACCTTACCGACCCCTGAACTAAACTTTCAATTGTGCGTCCTCATTAGGGGGGCTGGTGTGCTCAGAACAGGCATTCTGGAGTGCTGCATTGCCAGTGATCTTCCTGCCTCTGGGCTGGAGAAGACAAGTGAGAGCACCTTGCGGAACACCCCTCCCCTTGCAGAGTTTGGTGAGGTGGGGTGTTCTGATAGCAGTGGAGGTGAGGGGTTGGAGCGTGGCAGGGGGGCAGGGCAGGAGGCAGCTCTTCCCATCTCACCTCAGGTGGCAAAATGGGACAGTTATTTGAGATCTAAACAGAACCGCAGTCAGTAATGTGGCTGCTGCATTTTGGACCAATTGAAGTTTCCAAGTCATCTTCAAGGACAGCTCCAAGTAACAGTGTATTGCTACACGCCAATATGGAAGTTACCAGAGCATGGAGGACAGCGAACATGTCACCTCTTGCTCATCAAAGAATGTAGCCAGCAAATCAACTAGAGCTGGGGGGAAGGGACTGCTACCACTAAAGCCACCTGAGCCTACAGACAACAGTTTTGAAGCCAGGGGTACCCGCAAACTGTGAACCTGCTCTTTCCAGGGAAGTGCCACCCCATTCAGGGCAGGTCACCTCCTGTATGTGAAAACTTGAGACACATATCACCTCCATCTTTTTGGGATTCACCTTCAGCTTATTGGTCCACATGCAGCCCATCACCGCCTCCAGCACAGGCCTAGAACATCAAAGACCTCTTCTGGTTCAGTCAGAACAGAGTTGATATATAACATCGTTTGGAGTGTGTGGGGGGAGCCTCTGCAAGTGGCTCCAACCAGAAGGAAAACCACTCAGCGCCTCCCAATACATTATGCTGCCTGAGGCAAAAGATAAGATGGCACCCTTCCTCCTCATCTTACCTCCTTCAACTGACAGGACTGGCAATGGAATCTTACTTCAGCACTGGGTTAAGAGAGGCCCTTAAGGTCACTCCTGGCTGCCATCTTATTCCCCCCCCCCCCCAAGATGCTGTGAATGTAGTAACATCATCCTGGGTGGGGAAAGGGCAGTCTTTACTGAGGGTGAGTGAGTGAGTGAGTAAGTAAGTAAGTAAGTAATTAAGTAAGTAAATTTCAGCACCCAGTGGTGGAGGAAAACAGATAAGGCTCAAATTACCACAGGTAAGCCCTTCAAACCCTCAAGAAATTTCACAGCTCCCCTTCTAAGAAACTGAATATGGGGCAGAGAATTATGGGGGTGCACTCTGCGACCACTCAAACAGCCATGAATGTCAGGGGCTGGCTGGCTGAGGAAGAGTGGTGGAAACCACCCAACCAAGAGCCGCCACCCCAGGGAAGGCACAGAGGAAGAGGAGCCTGGGGACTGGTGGTGGGACACTGGCCACACCTCAGAGGAGGGGGTGAGCTGGGAAGTGCTCGAAGCAGGGCACTTGAGGGGAAGCGAAGAGACAGAAACTGGCAGAAACTGCCCCAGCATAGGACACAGGAAGGAGGCTTCCAGTTTGGATGCAGGCACCGGCAGTGATGACAGAGGGGAGGTAGACCCAGCAGTTCTACCTCAGAGCCACTCTGACAGCTTCTCTGCTGACAGCTGCCCCGCCATTCCTAGAATGAGGTGTTTGTTGCTTGTGGCCGAGCAGTGAGTCAGGCAGACACAGAGGGAGTCCCCTGGAGCTCGCTGGAGCAAAAGATCACAGAGGGAGCAGCCTGATGCAGAGGGCTAGAGAGTGAAGAAGGGGCTACACACCAGTTTCGAAGAACTGCTTCATTAGGCAGCTTTACCTTTTAGAAGTCTCTGTTTGTTCTTTGTTTTGCAAGTTAGCCAAGCATCTCTCTCTCTCTCTCTCCATGGCCGTTGGCTAATGTGAATAAAGCTCATCTTATCTTATCTTATCATCTTATCTTATCTTATCTTATCTTATCTTATCCTCTCTTCTCTTCTCTTCTCTTCTCTTCTCTTCTCTCTCTCTCTCTCTCTCTCCTGTGAATGACCTGCTCTGCCTGTCGGCTCCCTGACACTGGAGGGATACACATTTCCAAAATCAACAAATAACAACAACTTAGGAACATAACAAAGAGAGCTTCTATTCCAGCATCCTGTTCTCACAGTGGCCAACCAGAGGTCTATGGGAAACCTGAAAGAAGGATCTGAGCAGAAGACCCCTACTCTCCCCATTTGCGATTCCTAGCAACTATTCTCATTGCTCCCAACACTATAGGCACAACAAGGAAAAAAAAAGGGGGGGGAGAAAACAGTGAGCATGGAGCCGTTGCTGCCCCCATGTCACTTTGCTTATTCCCTTACCTCCAGAGCTCATCAGGAGCAGCCCAAACGCCAACAGCTCCATCCTTGCACTGGCAGATCAAGGGACCAGTCTTCCCAAGGAACTTGCTGCAGGGTAAAACATTTACGGTGAACAATTGTGATGGATGGATGTCAGATTGAGTCACTGATACCGGTACCACAGCACACACCCAAATGACGATAATGAACAACATTATCATCACTAATTGTTTATGTAAACAACTCACCAGTAGTTATTATTCATGATACATTACTGTTAGCGCTTATGCTGAAGCAAACGTCAAGGTAAATGCTTCCTGTTTGGTTGAGGACACGTGTGACGCCCCCCCACAGGGTCAGGGCTGAATGGAAAAGAGGATGAGATAAATGAAGGAGGAAAGCAATGATAATAACAGAATAGAAGAATTACTATGTTGGTTTAACTGGTTGTTAGCTGCTTTGGGGATTGAAGAGCAGAATGAAAAGTTATGATATGAATAGCAAACGCAAGACAAAGCTTCTAAAGCATTTTGAAAATCGGATGTGTTGTCCCTTAGGGTGGTGCATTATTACGAACCAATGCTAGTTCCACTCAGACCAGACCTATTGAAATTAATGGACATGACTAACTTAGGTCAATTGATGTCATTGGGTCTTCTCTAGGTGGAACTTAGTTGGATGCAACCCCAGGGCAGAGACATAGAAATTAGTGGACCCAAGTTAACCATGTCAATTAATTTCAATGGGTGTACTCTGATGATGGTCAACACTAGATGCAACCCCAGGAATCCAAGTGAGAAAAAAGAGGGGCAGTGTGAAGTGATGAGAGAAAGATTGGGCAACTTGGGGCCCTCCAGGTGTCATTGGACTACACCTCTCATCATCCCTGATGAGATGGCAATAGGATAGACAGCAGACACATTCTGTCTGTAGGCAGATGCAAATTCCAGCGGAGTATCATTGCAATCAGGTTGTAATCAGAGAGTATTTTTCATTCAACATCCCTGGTAATTGGGGGAGTAATTTTATGAGAGACAGAGCACTCTAGATTTACCTTGAAGCAGTCACATGGTGAAGAGGCTGCATGGTCAAAATGCAGGTGACTGCTAAAAGCTTTGTTTATTTACCGTATTTTTTGCACCATAACACTCACTTTTTTCCTCCTAAAAAGTAAGGGGAAATGTCTGTGCGTGTTATGGAGGGAATGCCTACGGGTGGCATGCCTACGGATTTCCCCCCTCTAAAAACTACGTGCGTGTTATGGTCGAGTGCGTGTTATAGAGCGAAAAATACGGTACATTATGCTGTTGAAGTGAATTCCCTCCTGTCCTTTAATCTTACCTGATTAGTGTATTTAGAAACTCTTTGATCTTATTGTTATTTTATTGATGTTTAATTATATATTGAGTGTGATCTTGCAGCTGGAGTCCAGCAACATCTGGAGGACCAGATGTTGTTGTCCATCTCTGTGTTAAAAGCCCTGGATTGGGGCAAGCCTGGGGACCCTGTGACCCTCTCATTGGTGTTCATCTGGTAGGTTGGGACCTACTGCTGGGTTGCAGCTTAATCTAAGGCAATCTGAGACACAACAGCAGTACTACCACCATACAAATACAAGGGGGAATTATGGAGATGGGGATTCCCCAATGCATGTTTGGACTAAAGGTGGGTCTCAGATCTGAAAAAGTTAGGGAAATCCCTAACTCACCGAGGCTTCGACTACCCTCACGTGGTTTAGTCGGCCAGTTGAAGCCATTCCCAGCGTGTGGTCGCTGTTGCATCCGGACAGCTTCTAGAAGCCACAGGTGAAAGCTAAGCACAGAGTGGGGACCTAAGGTGGACAGGCTACCACAGAAGGAGCACGACATGTCCCCCACCAGAGGAACTACCTCTCCCCTAACCCTTCATACACCCCTGCTTATATAACTCCTGCGTATTTATAGGTGCTCTCTGTATCTAACAGAAATTCACTTGTACTAAAAGCAAGCTAAATTCTAACAAAGGCCCACAGTATAATTCTGAAGCATAATTCCAAGAATTAGACAACTTCTTATCCAGGTGTCCATCAATACAACTGGCACTGGTGACCAGAAATGTAATTCTAGTGAACTGAAGGGAAAGCCTGTAGGAAACGCTACTGTGGAAATATGGTATTATTTTAAAAGCCACTTGGCGGGAGAGAAAGGGGTGCGGAGAGAGAAAATCTTTCAAAGTGACTGTGTCTTCTACCCTTTGCCTTCTGCAATAGTGGCCAAGGTTGCTTTTACTAATAGATGATAGATAGATAGATGATAGATAGATGATAGATAGATAGATAGATAGATAGATAGATAGATAGATAGATATGATAGATAGACAGATGATAGATAGATAGAGATAGATAGATAGATAGATAGATAGATAGATAGATAGATAGATAGATATGATAGATAGACAGATGATAGATAGATAGATAGATAGATAGATAGATAGATAGATGAGAGAGAGAGAGAGAGAGAGAGAGAGAGAGATGATAGATGATAGATAGATGATAGATAGATGATAGATAGTTAGATAGATAGATAGATATAGATAGATAGATAGATAGATAGATAGATGATAGATAGATGATAGATAGATAGATGATAGATGATAGATGATAGATAGATAGATAGATAGATAGATGATAGATAGATGATAGATAGATAGATAGGCTGCCATTTGTGGTAGCCACACAGCTTGGCATTCATCAGGCCAGCCAAAAGTTTCAATTAATGATTACAATCACAGATCAGCCATACACATGACATATTTAAAACCTTGTCACACCACTTTAACATTCATGGCTTCCTCCCCAAAGAATCCAATGGAATCGTGGTTTGTTAAGGGTTCTTGAAAGTGTAGCTCTGTGAGGGGTAAACTATAGTTCCACTGATTCTTTGTGGGAAGCCATGATGGTTAAAGTGGTATAAATGTGTTTCAAATATAAGGTCTGGAAGTCACTGCAGCCAACTGTGAAAGTTCAGACTCATCTGAATTTTGTGATGCAAGTCTCCAAGTCATGTGTTTGAAAATTCACAGGCAAGATGGGCATAAATGCATATATTTGGATTCCAGAATTTCACATTTTGGGTTACACATTCCAACAGAACAATCCAGGAGGTGCCTACTCAGAAGTAGGTTCCATTCAGTTCATTAGGGCCTATTCTAAGGGATAGCAGGTCTAAATCCATGTTCTTATTTTGGAGTAGAATGAACACACACACAGGGAGAGACTACACATATTTTCGTGCCAAGACTTGAGCCCCAACAACGACAAGAGTAGCAGTGAACAAAACAACCAAACTTCACCAAAATTCCCAGTATTCTGATATTCTTAAGAAATTCATGCATTCTGAAACCTCATTGGGATGTTGTAGTCATCCTTCAGAAAGGAACTCTGAAAACAATGGTGTTTGGGTAGTATTCTCAAGCATCATGTTCATTTCAACTCCGAACTCTGAACTTCAAATTGGAAACATTCACCAGACTCACACACAATGTCGCTTCAACTCTTTGAATCCAACTACCCTTCGTTAAGATCAACCCACCTGTAAGATCAACCCCCTGTAGCTCTATGTTGCATTTCTATCATCCAACGGTATAATCCACTTAGAAGCCAGCTGTGGCGTTAAGCAGTATATAAAATAAATAAATAACTACCAGATTTATTTATTTTTTTAAAGCAACGAAACACACAGGGATTTCCCCTTGCAAAACTGCCTTCCAACATCCTGAGAAACAGTAGCCAAGAATGACTCCCAATCTCTCCTATTGTTTGACTGCCAAGGCTGCAAGACAAGGAAAACATAGGCATGGATGGCGTGATGGATGCCTTTGCAGCTTAGCTCCTTGACAGCCGCGATGACAGATGGGTGTTTTAATTATTTATTTGAGGCTCTCCATCGAATAGCTCCCCAACGGCAGCCAGCAATATGCCGTTTCATGTTTTAAATAGCACTCCCGACGACACACACAGATAACCGGAAATAGCTGAAAGGAGAATTGCCTGCTGATTAATAAGCACAGTTTCTTTGCCTCCTGGATAACATTCTAAACATAATCCTAAGAGCGAATCTATATGTAGGCTTACCTACCGTTCCTGACGGAGAAGCTCTGGGTGGAAGGAGCTTCAACAGTGATGTCTGGTAGGAGAGCAGGTGAATAACTAGTGGAGAAGTTAGCATTTAAATGCCAGGGGAGCAGGGCGGCCTTGATGGATTCCCTTCCTGGTGCATCACAGCTTTGAAGGCTCTCGCTGTGACTCAAAGCCGCGGCTGTCTATCTTCTGATCTCTGAACTTCAGCAAGAAAACCCACGTTAAGAGCTGAACGGGCCAGGCTGCTGATGGGTCCACCCTCCACCTCTTCATATGATTGCTCTTGCAGCCTTGCCAAGGGGCATTTGCAGGCAGGGCTCAATCCAGGATATTTATGGCACTATATGCAATGCATACCCAAGAGAACAGTGGCACCTCCACTGTACCTTTTTCCAGGGAAGGGTGGCGGAGGAAAGGGAAATATGAAAACCATCCTTTGCACTCCTGAAAAGATTGGCACTCGAGAAACCTGAAAGGCAGGCTCTCCTTCACCTCCAAAGGAAAATCTAGATCTCTTGCATGCCCATCAATGTCAGGTATACAATCCACCCTTGTTAGAAGTTTCTATTACGCATGTCTGTTTTTCATTTTCTGCACAGAGCAATGCTTCAGAAGAGACCTGGGCTTTTATCAATGTTCCAGCTAGACTCCTAGTGCAGTTGGATGAACAGTGATTAGCAGGTGACCATCTATTGGAGCATCATGCCTTCAGGTTAAGACTTACAAGATGATTTCTGCATGTCAAGCTTCTGTTCACAGCAGGCATGGTGGGACCTGCGCAGTTTTGCTTATCACCTGTGAGCACTAGCCATGCTGGCTAAGGATGGGAGAGAACTGTGATTCAATTCCCATTCAGAGGTATATTGCGTATTGCCACCATAACTTGTTGCAATTCATAAGACTCACCCTCTGTGGTTTTGCCTAATCCGCTTTGAAAGCTGTTGTTTTGCCTAATCCGCTTTGAATGCTATCAACACATCTTGCAGAAGCAAATTCCATAACATTGAACCCATAAAATAATGATACATTGTGTGAAGTTCCGTCTATCCTGAGTCTTTTGCCAGCCAGTTTCATTGGATGGTCCCGAGGTCTTCTTTCGTAAGTGTGTAATGAGAAGCCCTTCAAATTGAAGCAGCTGAGTGGTGAAATGGAAGTTGCGATGAGCTGAGTCAACAACCCTGGGCAAAATCAGGAGCTGCTGACACATCCATGCCAGGATGAGAGAAGGAGAAGAAAAAGCTGGTGGCTGTCTTTGGTGAGCAGCGTCATTCAAAATACCTTAGAGAAATGTGGTTAGGACAGCCAAGCCAGGATTGATAATCAAAACGTATTGCTCATGTAGGAACAATCCCTGTGATAACCACCTTGAGACAGTTATAGTGCAGCCAGCATATGTTTGTATGTGTGAAGAGGCAGAACCCTCTCTTATGCAATATGGTAAGGGAGGCAGTAGTCTCTAATAATGAGGAATCAACAGTTCTGTGACAGCAAGTGTGTGGTTGAGCACACTGGTCTTTAGATGGTGGGTTAGGACCCACTAATGGGTCATGACTTGATCTAAGGTGGTTGCTACAATGCACAACTACCAGACGCATATACAGTTTTTAAAAAAATCAAGAAATGAGCCAATGCATGTTTGAGTTCAAGGTAGTTCCCAGGTCAGGAAAGGTTGAAGATTACAAGTCTATCTCATCCCTGTTCCTGGTACATCAATCTAACCTCTCTTGATAACTTACCATTAATTAGAAAATTGTCTTTTATGAAAGTTATTATGAACGTTGTGCAAATCATGAATACCAATTGTTTCATAAATGAGGTCACTTCCAGTGACTATCTAGATCAGTGGTTCTCAACCTTTTTTGGCCATGCCTCACCTAAGCATCTCTAAAATCCTGGTGTGTCCCCCCCCCCCCATGACATATAATTCTTATTATTCAAAAAGTGAACTCCTATTCATGTGGAGGAAGCCTAAAAGGCCATTCACTGTTAAAAACTCATTCTTGAATTGCCCCCCTTAAAAATCAAATTGCCCCCCTGTGGGGCGTGTGCCCTACATTGGGAACCATGGATTAGATGAACATACCCAGCACAATACATGCCGGTGCGTGAGGCAAACCATAAAATGGGGGCCTCTCCCTGCCAGAGAAGAAGTGGAGAGTGAGGACCTACATCAGGAACCCAGGGGTGAATAAAGATCTACATCAGGATCTGTGTTCCCAATGGATCCTGCCACCTGAGGTAGTTGCCTCACTCTGCCCCATGGGTGAGCTGGCCTGGAACATACCCAAGCTATGATCAGCATCTGAGACCCTGCTTTCTGGATTAGGGTTAGGGACAGGGCCTTTTCAGTGGTGGTACTGCTTTTGTAGATTTCCCTCCCTGGGGCACTTTGCCAAGCCCTCACTCCCTATCCTTAGATAGTTTTTGAAAACTCATTTTTATCCAGGCTTTGTGGATTTTTACTGTTCGTGATATTAATTTATTTTTATTGTTGATTTATCATCCATATCAGGGTAGGGAACCTGTGGCTTTCAAGGTGTTGGTGGACTGCAAATCTCATCATCCCTGACTAGGCTAAACTAATGGGAGTTGGAGTCCAGCAACATTTGGGAAGTCATGGGTTCTCAAGCCCTCCTCTAGAATGATATCCTATATAGATGTTAGGGGTGGACAAATATATCAATTTCAGTTTCTCTCTATTTCTCCTTTTTCCAATCTTAAATTCAGTTAACCACATTTCCACATCAGTTGGCGATTTCATTTTAGAGCAAATTCCCCCACAAACACATCTCTGCAAAGCAAGTTCCCCTAATGTAATGCACATTTGTATGTTATTTTCACTATTTTTTAATGTCCCAATATATGAATTTTTGTGCCTTCTATTCGGCTGAAGAACTGCACTGCAAAATTCAGAAAACTGCAAATTTCAAAGGATGGCTGTGATTCGGTTTGCATGTTGTTACAGAAAATAACAAAGCATTTGTATCAAAATGTGTTTTGGAAGCTGAGATCAGTGAGATTACTGTTCAAATGACTTTGGTTCTGTTAAATATGCTTTTGGATAGAAATTTAGATCTTGATCATAAAGAGCTGTTAAACTATTGGCTGCACAAGCAGCGGCAACTCAGAACTAGAAGTCATTGGAGAACATAAACCAGAGGTATCAAAAAGTACGACAATGTGCTCTTTTAGAGAAATTGACACAGAAAATAAAAGCAACCAAGGGGCAAAAGATAAAGAAAATGAGGATCTTTTGAGTTATCTCTTCACCCCAAAACCCTGCAAACAAAAATTCTGTAAAGAAAATATGAAGAAGAAAGAAAGTATGGAGATTATCAGTATATATAGTCATTGATCAGTCTTAAGCCTGTTGTGGTAATAACTCACCCACTGCACCTATTTTGTTCGTTTCATTTTTAATTTGTATCTTCCATAAAGTTTAATAAAGAATTTTGAAAAGTGTGCATGTGGTAACTTTGCCTTTACATGCAAGCTGAATTTAATTTGTCTTTCCTCCCTAGTGGCTGCACTGATTTACAATTTTACTGGTCCATCCCATCGTGGACCAATATTCAATACAGTATATGCTGTGCCATTTAACATGGCTTGTGTGGTGCCCTTCCGGCCAACCAGAAAACATGTTGCTAGTCATTGCTGTGACTATTTCAGTAATAGCACAAGAGTGCAGATAATAACTATGGTTGCAATTGAGGGGAGGGACTGGGTTATAGGTTACAGAAACACACCCAGGGGCCAGACTGATACTTCGAAATCCCAGCTGACGTGTTCCAGGGAATCTCTGTGAATGGAGAAGCAGCCTTAATTAGGGTGTTTCTTTGGGCTGTTCCTTGGTGCAGATGAAGATGGAATAGTAAGAAACTCACCAAATTCCTGGAGAGGATGCACCTCCCCAGGTACATACCTTCACATGTGGTGGGAATGTCCCCAAATCCAACTCTTCTGGACATCAATCATACAAGAAATATGCAAAATAACTAAGCAAGTATTAGAAGTCACCCCAGAACTGGCGCTACTAAACATCTTCCAAGATAATAATGCCCACTCACATCATAAAGAGCTCATAACCCACCTACTCTCAGCAGCCAGAAGCATCATAGCCAGACACTGGAGAGACCTGTCAGGAGTAAGCATGGACCAATGGTATCAAATCGTATGGAAAACAGCCTTATTAGAAAAACTAACCAATAAACTGAAACTGAAATAGAAGACGCCTTTATCACGTACACAGCCCAACAAGACAACAAGAAGAATCCGCCAACAGCATACAAATCAATCTGGCTAACCTAATACAAAAGCACGTGCACACACACACACACACTCCTCACACACAAAAACAAATCTTACTACAGCCAACCAAAGACAACCAACCAAACCCTAGGCCACCCCCAACCTCTCTCACCACCAAGGAAATACAACAAGCCAATAGTAAGAGAACCCACACAAGTGACGCTGACACAAAACCCCACACATAAAGTAGAAGAATAGAAGCATTGGCACCCGACCCCACCCCACTCACCATTCCCCCTGCCCCTCTTTTCTTCCTAACCTAACAATGTATGCAACACTAATGTCTCACAACAAATGAAATTGATCTGTAGAAAACCCAACTTGAAGAAAGAGACAATGCATGTATTTTTGTAAACTAAGAAATCTTTAATAAAAATATATATTTAAAACAACTAGGAGGAGATTGCTATGGCCTTCTGTGCATTGAGTATCAGTGAGGCAAAAAGATTCCTGCATTGCAGGGGGAGGACCCCCAGGATCACTTCCAACTCTACAATTCTATGGTTCTATGTTTAGTAGAACATAGTGCTGGAGGAGACTCTTGAGAGTCCCATGGACTGCAAGAAGATCAAGCCTATCCATTCTTAAGGAAATCAGCCCTGGGTGCTCACTGGAAGGACAGATCCTGAAGCTGAGGCTCCAATACTTTGGCCACTTTGGCCACCTCATGAGAAGAGAAGACTCCCTGGAAAAGACCCTGATGTTGGGAAAGATGGAGGGCACAAGGAGAAGGGGACGACAGAGGACGAGATGGTTGGACAGTGTTCTCGAAGCTACCAGCATGGGTTTGACCAAACTGCGGGAGGCAGCGGAAAACAGGAGTGCCTGGCGTGCTCTGGTCCATGGGGTCACGAAGAGTCGGACACAACTAAACAACTAAACAACAACAATGTTTAGTAGACTGAAAACCACAACAGCAGTGAATATGGATAGTATTTTCTGGATTGGTTCCCATTCAGGCTGTGGAACGAATAAGCAGACACTACCAATTTCCATTTCCTTTGGAATCCTCCGACATCAATATTGAGAATACAGCAAAAGTTTTTTGTTTTGTCTTTTGCGGATGGGATTATCTTCATCACCCGCCTCCGACCGGATGAGGAGGCTAGAGAAAGAATCAAACGGGAGCAGGAAGTGTGCTGCTGTTGCAAACTTATCTTAAAGATACTTGTTTCATCAGATGATCTGCTAAGTGCATCTAAGAAAGGATTCTAGGAAGATAAAGACGGGGTTGGGGGCATGGAAGACAATCAGCACAACATCAAGGTTGACTAAGGTCAGTCAGAGATAGGGGATCCGCCTGTCTGTTTTGTCCAAGAAGTCTGACAATGCAGGAAAGATGTAGATGTCTCTAACTGTTGCCAGCCTCAAGGCCCTGTTGCCACATGAGCAGGTACAGAGATAATAAGGCAAACACTTGGCCGGGAGGGTGTGGGCAAAGTACATAATTTCTGGGTGTGGTTGTGACAGGTGTTGACGATGGCGACAGATGTCAGGAAAATGGGAAGCATGAATATGGAAAGTAGCAATTGCAAGTATGCAGCAGGACGGAGTGTCCTGGCAATGGAGCAATTACTGCCAGGGACGCCTGAATGATCTCAGGAAACCTCTGAACTGCACCAGAAAGTCGTTCCCAGAATTCCTGGGTGAGCGGAATGTGAATATAAGTTCATTTTGGGGTAGAACTCTGAACAATTTCTAGTTCCTCTTCCAAGTTCATTTTCTTACAGGTTATTTTACTCTTTGGGCTTACTCCTAGGCCTTTAAACTTAAAGATCATATTAGTTGGGGAGACGAAATTAAGCAGTTGATATCCTACTGTGTGTGTTTTTTTAAAAAAGGGTTCTTGCTCTTCTTATTATATACTTTAGCACAACAGCTTGCAGCATCCCAAGTTATTGATTGATTGATTGATTGATTGCTAAGGAACATTTGGGCGAACCAGAATTGAACCTTGAACTTAATGTGAACTCAACTAGTCCATCTGATAAAGGGGAGAAACGTGATCCGGAATTAATTCCATTTTGAGGCCCACCAAGTAATTCTGAGAAGCACACAAGATGGATATCCTGAGTGGATTGAGCAGTGGCATCAGCCCCCAGTAAGAACATCATGATGTTTTTGCACATGACACACAAGCAGAGAGCAAGAAACTGAGCATCCCCACAACTGCTGGAAGATACACTGCTCAACGCTCACAGGTGATACCAGGGATGTCAAAAGAAGCATGCCGGGCCAAAAGTGATGTCTAGACTTGCAAACTCTATTGGCAATCCACCTACGCTCAGAAATCTATGGAGCTGTAGTCTGGCTCAGCTGCCGCCACCGCCACCACCGCAATCCCACATCCCACATTTGAACCCAGACAAACAGCACACACTGTGAAGGCAGGATGGAGAAGAGATGCAGCTGTGGTGGTGGAAGAAAGCTCATATTCCTGGCATCTTCATCACTACGCAGTGAGGGGAAAGCCAACCTGGCTGCTCTCATGTCCTTTCTCCCCACGCACCTACTCACAAGTACTTCCAGGAAATGATACGGTTGCATTGCTCTGACACGGCTAATAATAATAATAATAATAATAATAATAATAATAATAATAAATAATTTTATTTATACCCCGACCTCCCCAGCCAAGACCGGGCTCAGGGCGGCTAACACCAGGTATAAAAACAAATTGATTAAATACAACTTAAAAACAAGATTAAAATACAACATTAAAATGCAGCCTCGTTTCAGTAGAAACGCAAATCAAATCGCTTATGTGATGATGCCAACTGCTTTGGAGCAGCGATGCATCTGGTTTGTGGTTCTAAGGCAGGGGTAGCCGATGGGGGTGCCCTCCAGACGCTGTTGAACTACAACTCCCACCAGCCTCAAGGAGCAGGGCCAATGGGCAGGAATGATGGGAGCTGTATTTCCAACAATATCTGGAATGGCATCACATTGGCTACCCCTTCTTTTAAGATCTGTGGTTTTTTTGGGAGGGGTGGTCTTCAGCGCTAGTGCTACTCAGAGTAGACCCATTGAAGTCAGTGGGCATAGCTAACTTAGGTTTGTTACTTTTAACTGGTCTACTCTGAGTTGGACTTAGCTGAATACAACCCTCTAGATTGTTAGATATTTACGTATTTCATTTTTGCTATCCGTGGTTTATCTATCTATCTATCTATCTATCTATCTATCTATCTATCTATCATCTATCTCTATCTATCTATCTATCTATCTATCTATCTATCTATCTATCTATCTATCTATCTCTATATGTATCTATCTTCAGAAAGGGCTGTATGTAGCGGAATTCTCCTGAGAGTAGATCCATTGCAATTAATGGGGCTAACTGTGTCATGCCCATAAATTTCAATGGGCCTATGCTGAGTTGGACTAGCATTAGCTACAACCCTAAGTCTTTAAATAAATAAAGGCTGAGGTGTAGAGGAGACAGACAGACAGACATTCCGGGGGGGGGGGTCTTCCACTTGGATGCCCATGTGTCCCAAATTGACATCTAACCATTCTGTAAATTGTGTACACATCTTACGGTAGGGTGGGGCCATAAGAGAATTGCGTAGTGCTGCCTTCCAGCTGTTCTCTGGGGCCACATTCTGCCCATCCACTGAATTTATTTTATTTTTATTTATTAAATTTATATGCCACCCTTCATCAAGAGATCTCAGGGTGGTTCACAGAATAAAATACAAAATAAAACACAATCTGTCCAGATGTTCATGCATTGGCCATTGCTTAGCCACAAGGTTGCTGTCTCTGATCAACTCAACAGTTCTGTGTACAATAACACATCCCTTACACCAGAGTAGGTAACTGTTGGCCCTTTAGATTTTGCTGGGCTATAGCTCCCATCATGCCTGGCCATTGGGCATGCTTCCTGGGGCTGTTGGGAGTTTTAGTTTGGCAACACCTGATGGGCCAAATATTCACCACACCAGCCTTACGCGTTCATTTTCCTAATAGAATGGATTCCCCTTGATCCTCATCACGCATAACAATGAAGCCATCTGAGAATTCGGGAGCTGGTGATGTAGTCCTGGGTGTGTGAACATGAGGAGAACGAAATGAAACTATTTGATCAGGTGTCACAGCAAAAAAAAGGATGTAGGCTTTTAATCTTATTTATTTATGCAAACATTTAAATCCCGCCCTTCGGCTGCGAAAGCACCACTTGGGGCTGCTT
The DNA here is from genome assembly GCF_965153285.1 of Podarcis tiliguerta. Lineage (NCBI taxonomy): Eukaryota > Metazoa > Chordata > Lepidosauria > Squamata > Lacertidae > Podarcis > Podarcis tiliguerta. Next base: position 68,371,442 of record NC_139541.1, read on the forward strand.
GCGACATTTAAAATAGCAGTTTGAACCACAATGTGAAACAATGAACCAGGTGTAAAAACACCTACCACATGCAAGAAAAGCCAGCCAAAATAAAATGGCCATTGGGTATCAAGGCCGAAGGGTGAGTTTTGCAACTCTGTTCCTCCTGCTTCTTTAAATTGACATCATAACTCGAAATTGTCCCGGAAAAACTGGAACAACCCATTTTCCCTCCACAAGAGCACTGAGGCCATCACATGAGATCTCACCCTGAAAAAAAAACTTTTTGGGGGCTGTGCAGCACTCCAAAACACATGTTTTGGGGTGTCATGAGGGCACAGCCCCCCAAAAGCATGTGTTTGGGGCTCCATGTTCTCACACAGGTTATGTGAGAAGACTTGTGTCCTGGTTCTGGGACTCAACATGTTGCGGAGTATGTGATGTTATTCTCTTATTGCAACAGGCCTCTGTGATCTACCAGCTGTGACAGCTGCCTCAGGAAACCACTCTCTGACAGGCCCCCTTCTGTGTCAGTGAGGTGGCTGCGGGTTGCCATTTTATATTTCCCTTAATGTCCCTTAGGGGCATTGTGGGAAATTTAAAATGGCCGCTTAGAGACCTAGCCACCTGGCGTAAAGGACTCAGGGCAGGTGTGAGGTGGCCAAGTGTCTTACGTTACAGTCCTCTGTTTTGAAAGGCTTTCATAGGACAGGACTGGTTTTGAAATAATCCTGTTTTAAGAAGAAGAAGAAACCCTAAAGAAGGGAGAGCAGGAAGGACCTTGGAGTTGCCTGCCAAGAGTTTGGACCTGAGAAACAAACGGAGCAGGCACACAGGTCACTTGCTCATAGTTTTCTCAACCACGGTGAGATGTCTTGCATTTCCATCTGAATTGTAGTAATTCTGTCTACATTTTCATCACTACATTTACATAAGCATAATGCAAAAAAAAATAATTAGCGCGTATGTGCCTTCATTTCTGGTGATGTATTTCCTTTTCTGTGGTGATGCATATGTTGCCAACCAAGCTGTGGTTGCTAAGATAGGGGTGGGGAACCCTTTTCTCCCCAAGGGCCACATTCCCTTCTGGGCAACCTTCTGAGGGCCACATGCAAGTGGTGGGCAGGACTAGAGGCAAAGCAGGCGGAGCAATGAATGCAAATTTTACCTTTATACAGCAGGCTAGCGTCTGCACTCACACCTACCTCTCCACCCTCCATCCAGACAAGCAAGAGACATGATGAGCCTTCAAGGACACATTTGAGCCAAGCAGAAAGCCTGGGGTGCGAAGTAGGGCCAGCGAGGGATGTTGCCTGGTGGCGGGGAGTTCCGAGGGCCAAAGAGAAAGGCCTGGTGGGCAACATTTGGCTCCTGAGCCTTCGGTCCCCCATCCCTCCAACTAATGGACAAGGCAATCACGTCACCAGAGACACTGAAAATGTGCAGCTACCAGGCCAAGTGTATGGCAACAAGGAGCAGAGGGAATCTTCCAGGCAAGGGCTGTTGTTCTTGGCAAGTCTTGACAGGTGGTTAAATGAATGGAGCTGCAAAATAATTGGCCAGTGATGAGCTGCGACACCATTCCTCACCTGCAGCTCTTCTTGAGGCTGGACCTTTCCTGTTTGGGGCGGGCTAGGAAAGCTGACTATGAAGAGCATTGTCCAATGGGGATAAGCATCCTATTAAGTATCTGTGCCCCTCAGTAATACCCTAGTGTGCATTAGCTGAGTTAATTATAATGCCTGCAACACAGCAAGCAACGCCTCTGCTCTGCTGGTGGGTGTGCAATTCCAGCGCTGCCTCTGCATCAACAAGTCGATAATTATGCCAACCCGGCGACAACTGCTCACTCAGCAAATCCACACTTCCTGTGCTGGAACATCCTCTCATTCTTACTAAAGCACCTTTGAAAGATGGAAGCCAGACGCTGTGCCAAAGCTATCATTAAGATTCCAACTTGGCTTGGCATTCCTTTGCTCCGAGACTCAAGAAGCTGGATCGCGTCAAATTTAGCTGGGATATATATATATATATATATATACATATATATATATATATATATATATAAATTTTTAGCATACAAAATTTTACAGACATACCACACAAATTATTACACACATATCTTTGTTTGGACTTCCTTCAGCACCTCTGATAATCCTCCGTCTTAATTACTCCTCCTGAAATTCTTAACTTAATATTGCCTTTACATTTTCTAACAAATCATCTCTCCCTTTCCATTTTTACAATATTTCTTAAATTATTCCTCACAGAGCTTCTTGCAAACCTACAAACGTAATCTGGTCATCACAAATACTTTTCAAATACTCCATAAATTTAGTCCAGTCTTCAGTGAACCTCTGGTCCCGCCGCTCTCGGATCCTTCCTGTTAGTTTATCTAATTCTGCGTAGTCCATTACTTTCACCCTCCATTCTTCTAATGTTGGCAATTCTTCTTGCTTCCATTTTTGTTCCAATAATATTCTTGCTGCTGTTATCGCAAATTTAGCTGGTTTAAATACCTCCTGGTTTGTGCTCATGCGTCCAAACCTGCTCCCTCCTCTCACTTGACTGAGTGCAAATGTTATGAGATGTATCCTTTTGCCCTGATATACCGTATTTTTCGCCCTATAGGACGCACCGTCCCATAAGGCGCACCTAGTTTTTTGGGGGGGAAATAAAGGAAAAAAATTATTTCCCCCCCAGGCGCGGGGTTGGGGAAGCCCGAGCTTCCCCCGACCCCAGCCCCCAAACAGGCAGCTCTCTGCAAGCCGTGGGAGCCCAGTGCTGGCTTCCGCTGCTAGCGGAGAGGTCCGCGAAGCCTGGGCGCGCTGAGCTCAGCGCGCGCAGGCTTCGGCATGCAGGCACCTCTCCGCCAGCAGCGGGAGCGTTCCCGCTGCTAGCGGAGAGGTCCGCGAAGCCTGGGCGCGCTGAGCTCAGCGCGCGCAGGCTTCGGCATGCAGGCACGTCTCCGCCAGCAGCGGGAGTGCTCCCGCTGCTAGCGGAGAGGTCCGCGAAGCCTGGGCGCGCTGAGCTCAGCGCGCGCAGGCTTCGGCATGCAGGCACCTCTCCGCCAGCAGCGGGAGCGTTCCCGCTGTTAGCGGAGAGGTCCGCGAAGCCTGGGCGCGCTGAGCTCAGCGCGCGCAGGCTTCAGCATGCAGGCACCTCTCCGCCAGCAGCGGGAGCGTTCCCGCTGCTAGCGGAGAGGTCCGCGAAGCCTGGGCGCGCTGAGCTCAGCGCGCGCAGGCTTCCGCATGCAGGCACGTCTCCGCCAGCAGCGGGAGCGTTCCCGCTGCTAGCGGAGAGGTCCGCGAAGCCTGGGCGCGCTGAGCTCAGCGCGCGCAGGCTTCGGCATGCAGGCACGTCTCCGCCAGCAGCGGGAGCGTTCCCGCTGCTAGCGGAGAGGTCCGCGAAGCCTGGGCGCGCTGAGCTCAGCGCGCGCAGGCTTCGGCATGCAGGCACGTCTCCGCCAGCAGCGGGAGCGTTCCCGCTGCTAGCGGAGAGGTCCGCGAAGCCTGGGCGCGCTGAGCTCAGCGCGCGCAGGCTTCGGCATGCAGGCACCTCTCCGCCAGCAGCGGGAGCGTTCCCGCTGCTAGCGGAGAGGTCCGCGAAGCCTGGGCGCGCTGAGCTCAGCGCGCGCAGGCTTCCGCATGCAGGCACCTCTCCGCCAGCAGCGGGAGCGTTCCCGCTGCTAGCGGAGAGGTCCGCGAAGCCTGGGCGCGCTGAGCTCAGCGCGCGCAGGCTTCGGCATGCAGGCACCTCTCCGCCAGCAGCGGGAGCGTTCCCGCTGCTAGCGGAGAGGTCCGCGAAGCCTGGGCGCGCTGAGCTCAGCGCGCGCAGGCTTCGGCATGCAGGCACCTCTCCGCCAGCAGCGGGAGCGTTCCCGCTGCTAGCGGAGAGGTCCGCGAAGCCTGGGCGCGCTGAGCTCAGCGCGCGCAGGCTTCGGCATGCAGGCACGTCTCCGCCAGCAGCGGGAGCGTTCCCGCTGCTAGCGGAGAGGTCCGCGAAGCCTGGGCGCGCTGAGCTCAGCGCACGCAGGCTTCGGCATGCAGGCACCTCTCCGCCAGCAGCGGGAGCGCTCCTGCTGTTTGCGGAGAGGTCCGCGAAGCCTGCATTCGCCCCATAGGACGCACCCAGATTTCCCCTTCATTTTTGGAGGGGAAAAAGTGCGTCCTATAGGGCGAAAAATACGGTACGTATAGAGGCGAGAAGCAGCTTCCGAACAAAAACACACACACCATGCAATCTGCATCAGGCAAGTTTTTTCCAGTTACATTCTGTGCCTCTAGGATGGGTGACTAGGTCAGTTTTGGTTACTCACAGTTTCTCACTTAGGTTCAATTCTTCTCATTGTCATATCCATTTGCGTTTTTTTAAAAAAGTTCTCAGGGAAATCCATCAGCCTTTTGGTACTTTTCTCTCCTTGGTGCCCCGCAAGACGAATGCCTCGCAAGACGGAAAACCCGCTAGGCGAAAGGGTTTTCCGTTTTGGAGGTGCTTCGCAGGACGAATTTCTCTATAGGCTTGCTTCGCAAGACGAAAATGTCTTGCGATTTTTGAGGGGTTTTTTCGCTCCCCACCCCCTTTTTCTAAGGCACTAAGCTGCTAATAGCCTTTTAGCAGCTAATCCGCTAATCCCTTAAGCCTTTAATAGCCGCTAATAGCCGCTAAACCGCTAATAGCTCTAATCCGCTAATCCGCTAATGGGCTTGCTTCGCAAGACGAAAAAACCGCTAGACAAAGAGACTCACGGAACGGATTCTTTTCGTCTTGCGAGGCACCACTGTATACACATCTTAAGGCAATTTTGCCCAGTGTATGCATTTTTGCAAAGTTTTTTTCCCCCTTAACACAATGCATGCTGTACGTTAATTGTACCAATATAGGCATTTTTATGCACACTTTACCTTACAATAGGCATTCTTGCACACATAACTTGGCTTGCAAAATTCAGAGAACTGCAAATTTCAGGGGATGGCTGTGTTTGGGTTCACGTGTTGTTTCGAAAAGTGTGAATGAAGTATGTTCGCCTATAAGTGCGAATGGAATAAAATTCCCTCCTGTCCCTGTATGCCATTTAAAGTTGCCACTCTTCTTTTTGCCTAACCTCGTCTCCTGTGTTTCCAACAACAGCCTGACAGATGTCTGTATGGCAGATGATGCTTTCCCCTTGTAAATGAAGTCATTCAAAAAGTCATGTCCTAAATTATTCAGGGTTGTGCTGCTGTGAAAGGCACAAGAGGAAGGCAACTAAAACAACACGACATCCCTAGTGTTATTCAACACTGTTAAAACAACACTGTTAAAACAACACGACATCCCTAGGAGGGCAACCAAAATGGTCAAAGGCCTGGAAACGATGCCTTATGAGGAACGGCTAAGGGAGCTGGGCATGTTTAGCCTGGAGAAGAGGAGGTTAAGGGGTGATATGATAGCCATGTTCAAATCTATAAAAGGATGTCACATAGAGGAGGGAGAAAGGTTGTTTTCTGCTGCTCCAGAGAAGCGGACATGGAGCAATGGATCCAAACTACAAGAAAGAAGATTCCACCTAAACCTTAGGAAGAACTTCCTGATAGTAAGAGCTGTTCGACAGTGGAATTTGCTGCCAAAGAGTGTGGTGGAGTCTCCTTCTTTGGAGGTCTTTAAGCAGAGGCTTGACAACCATATGTCAGGAGTGCTCTGATGGTGTTTCCTGCTTGGCAGGGGGTTGGACTCGATGGCCCTTGTGGTCTCTTCCAACTCTATGATTCTATGATTCTATGATTCTATTCAAAAGCTGGCTTTCTAAACAGTGTCCTGGGAACTTTGCTGTTTCTTTGCCAGAGATTCCACAATGAAGTCAGCGATGACAGACAAGCGTCTGCAACATTAACAATCTTTCCTTCACAGTAGAGCAAGGGTGGAGAAGTGTATGTTTTTTCCAGCCCAGGTCTGGATTCCCTCAAGGATCATGGGTCAGGGGCTTCATATTGGCAGTGGGTGAGATCAGAGCCAGCAATAGGTGGCACTACTGCCACTCACCACCCAAAGCTCCTCCAGAAGAGCTGTTTATTGAATATTCATTCTGATTTGCTTGCACAAAGCTTACACCCAGCCAGGGCTGGATTTACGTTTGATGAGGCCCTAAGCTACTGAAGGTAATGGGGCCCCTTATAGGTCTAGGTGTCCTTTGTCAACAACAAATGGTCGCTGTTTTTTGTGTTGAATATATGCTGTATGGTAATTTATGGACCTAATACTTATCTAAAGCATTTGCACATGTTGCCATGAAACCAGTCCATGCAGAATGTAGGCACCTTATATACAGAAACGAGCAAACCAGTGATATTTTAAGGAGCAGGCTAGCAGGCAGGGCCCATTACTTACATCATAGGAGCCTACACAACACAAAACACTGTTGCTGTATGTAGGTTTTATTTTATTTGTTTTTTATCTTATATTTTGGAAATGAACATCCAGGTTTTTCCCCTTTAAATTTTTTTTTGGGGGGGGCCAAGAACGTGGGGCCCTAATCTATAGCTTGTTTATCTTATACGTAAATCCGGCACTGCACACAGCTTAGATTATTTTATGCCTTTATTCAGCATTTCTTTGTGGGGGAGATTATACAAGAATGGGCATCCATCCTGATTTGTTTTCAAGATGATTATACACCTTCCTGTTCATCATTCATTCAACACACACCTTTCTGTACAATTTCTGTGTACTTTCCCAACTGAGAACAGACTGTTGTTTTTAAAAATTGATTTTTTTACACAATAGACACAGAGCACGTCAATTCACTTTAACTGCAAAACTGCAAAGCCTGCAAAGCTTCTCCATCACATCATGAATATTTTCACCTGGAACACAGCAAACCTCCCAGGACATCCTGTTACCTCCACACACTGCCCCATTCTCCTCTCTGCTGAATTCCACAGTGGCAATGCTGAGAATAAGAAGGAAGAAGAGGACAGGCAATGCCACCTCCTGGACTGGAAGTAAATAAAAGGGCAAGCAGATGGTAGCTGGCTGAGGGCAACCTGAGGTAAGTGATGTGGTGTCCCTCTCACCCTAATGAACCAGCCTCCACCAATTTATAGCAGGGGTGCCACTGGCACAACCAACTTCTGGAAGGACACAAAAGGCAAAGAGACAATACCCAAGACTTCTTTATTTTGCAACCTGAGGACGGGAGGGATACTAGGTTGTATTCCTCAGAGATGTTAAGCCAAAGCCATCGTCTCCCGCAGCCAATTAATGTAGTTGCAGACCTTGACAAAGACGCTGGGGCTTTCTATCTGAGAGCATTTTTCAAAGCCCCAGGATGTGATGCCTTGCAGTGTGTTATCACAGACGAGGGGTGAGCCAGGGTCTCCCTGTAGAGGCAATGAAGAAATGTTGTTATGGAGTAAAAAAATCCATCAATTCATGGTGCCGGTACTGGGATATAAAGCCTGGGACCTGCAGTGACTAAAGGGTGGCCTCACTTCTCATTTCAGGGGTGGAGGCCAGATCTTAATCTCCTCACCCATGTTCCTGGGAAATCCTGGGAACTGTAGTTTGTTAAGATTGCTGGAAACGGTTGGTTTTTGAGGGGGAAACTACAGTTTCCAGGATTCTTTGGCGGAAGCCATGTGTTTTAAAAGTATTTTTGTGTAAACAGCCCTAGGCTCCATGCTTCCTGTCATCAGCCATGTGCAAGTAAGTATCAAAGACTCTAGGAATAAATCAGGAGACACAAAAATTAGGGTGGTGGTGGTGTTTTATGGCTGGGAGAGGGTGGTAGGAATGGCCATGCTCACCTGGCAGGAATCTGATCCACCCATCTTGACAGTAGCACATAGCATGTGCCCCAAGTGGATAGCAGGATAGGCAGCCAAACATTCCTGGTCAGTCAGGGTGGTGATATTTCCGCAGTAGAGGATGTCTGGTGGGTACTCTAGTGGGGCAAGGGTAAGGGAGAGAGGAATGGGTGAAGTAGGTATTTAACATGCTGCAAGAAAAGCTCACTCTCTAATTATTTGCTGGATTCCCCACCCCTGCCAACACACTTTCGCCTTTTCTCATGGGGCTGATTCACACAGAGTTTGTGGCGGGTTCCTAGGTATAAGAAGGCATCGTTTTCCACTCCAAACCCATGCCTAGTCACATGCAGTGCTGTTTCCATTCCACTGCAATGCAGCTTCCAACAACAACAAAAATGTTATTCGTATCAGTATTCACTGCAGCAGAATTTCATCGAATAAACTACACAGGTGCGAATCCAACTAAGTTTCACTCAGAGTAGACCCCTTGAAATCAATGGTCCTTCATTATATCCCTTAAATTCAGTGGGTCTCCTCTGAGCAGGACTAGCATTGGAGACAATCCATAATTAATCATGTATTTATCACGGTATTCCACACCATTCATTTCAATGCAAAGGAAACACAATGCAAATGTAAGGGGGAAGTAATCAACTGTGTGTCATTTGTGGACTGAAAACAACTACAGCAGCAAATACAGTGGTGCCTCGCAAGACGAAAAGAATCCGTTCCGCGAGTCTCTTCATCTTGCGGTTTTTTTCGTCTTGCGAAGCAAGCCCATTAGCAGCTTAGCGGATTAGCGCTATTAGCAGCTTAGCGGGCTTAGCGGATCAGCTGATAAGCGGCTTAGTGGATCAGCTGATAAGCGGCTTAGCGGATCAGCTGTTAAGCGGCTTAGCGGCTTGGGGAAAAGGGGGGGGAGGAAAAAAACCCCGCAGAAACTCGCAAGACATTTTTGTCTTGCGAAGCAAGCCCATAGCAAATTCATTTTGTGAAGCACCTCCAAAACGGAAAACCCTTTCGTCTAGCGGGTTTTCCGTCTTGCGAGGCATTCGTCTTGCGGGGCACCACTGTACCGATTATATTTGCTGAGTTTTGGGCTGAATGTGGGATGACTCAGCAAACATTGGCTATTTCTGCTCCCATTTCCATTTGAATCCTCTGACATCTGTAGACCTCAAGCTAAATGCCTTCAGTCACTGTCACTACTGCCCATTTTCATGACCTTCTGCTCCCAATGTCAGATTCCTGCACTCTCTTTCTCAGCCAGCTAGGGAGTGTTAGGACATTGATCCTCACAGAAAACCTAACCTATAACTGCTGTTTATAGATGCTTAATGGATTTTGGCAAAGTAGAAGTTGAGGAACTTAGAGAAGTGAGGAACAGGGAATTATAAGACATTATACAGCCTAAACAATGGGAAATTGCTATAGGATCTGTACGAAACATTTCCTTGGACCTGAAATTTGAGATTGATGCGGCAAGTATGAATATTTCAAGTATAAGAGGGCACTGTTTAATGTAGGAGGTGTAAAGCTGGGAATGTCTATTTGATGCATATGGAGTGGGTTTGTACAGCGATATATATTCCTTTTGGTCTGAAGTTGTTAGTCACATCAATTTAGTATTGGCAAAATCCTTGAAATTTGCGGGTGTTCATGTACTTTCAAACTGTATCCCTGTAGTATGGGGATTAATAGTAGTAAAACAAGTGGGGTTTTCGTGAGCCCTTATGATGACTAATAAACTTATATTTGAAACCTGGAATAATACATACCCACTGTCTATTGCACAACGGTCTGAGCACCCTCACTGTCCTGGCTGCATGTGACCATATTGCATACAGGCATCAGCAGTGCTATTTTTCTAGAAACTTTTCTAGAGGAACTCACCATGAACGTCTCCCTCTTTCTCTTATAATCGCAATGACACACACCTGCGAGGTGCCAGAACTCACTTGAGAGGTTCCGGAACCCACCCGAGAGGTGCCAAAACCGAGTTTCGGCAAGTTCCCCCTGAAAAAAAGCCCTGGGCATCAGTGATGTGTGGCTACCTATCAGGACATCACCTATCAGGACATCTGGAGGGCTTATATTAAATTATATGTTTAATTTAAGATACCTATACTGATGCTCACTGTGTCCACAATGTGAACTGATCATGGTCTAGTATTATTTGTATATTAATCATCATCGTCGTCGTCATCATCATCTCTTTCTTCTTCAATTTTATTTGACTTTTTCTCTTTTTCTGTTCCTTCTTAAGTTTTCAAATAAAAAAATGAATAAGAAGGATGTTAATTCTGCCAAATAGTGCATCAGGAAAATGGTGATCAGTGGAACTTGGAAGATAAGAAAGTGCAGTGATAGAGGCTTCTCCCACTTCATCAGCAATGGGAATTCAACCCCACCACAATTTTAGTACACATTTTTTCCTAATGAGCACATTTTGTATGCAATTTTGCCAAATGTACACATTTTTACAAAATAAACTCCCATTATGCAATGCATTTTTGTGTGCTATTTCCCCTAATATCTGCATTTTCATGCAGACTTTCTCCTAATATACACATTTTTGCACCCATTTACTTTGCTGAAGAACCGTATTGCAAAATTCAGAGAATTGCAAATTTCGAAAAATGGCGGTGTTTTGGTTTGTGTGCTGTTTCAGAAAATCTGAATCAGGTAGGTCCGCCCTTAAAAGCAAATTGAGTCAGAGTTCTCCCCCATCCCTGTTCACACCCTAGGTTCCTTCCAGCTCCCCACCCCCACCCCACTACCTTTCTTCAGAATGGGGGTGCCCCATCCAGCGACGACACAGTAGCTGCCAGGATCAACACAGCTGCTGGGCAAGGCAAGTGGCCGGACGCTGTCAGTCAGCCTGATGGGGGTCAGGAGTTTGACCAACATGATGTCGTTATCCTTGTTGAAGCTGTTGTAAAAGGGGTGGCGGATTGCATTGATTCCGATCTTCAGCTGCTCTGTCCCTTCAAAGCTCAGCAGGCTGTTTTCTCCAAGAGCCACATAGAAGAAACTGTGGTACAAGGAGCAGGTGTAAAGGACAAAGAGGCACCCAAAGGCATTGGAGCAGGTGTGGCCCTCCAGCTCTCTCTCTCCCTGGCCCTTGACCACACCCTCTCTCCAGCCACGCCCATCTTCCCAGGCCACTCCCCCTCACCAGTCCTGTTTTGTACCCTCTTGAGTGCTTTGGCATGGCTAGAATGTGTCCTGGATGCTGATAATGCTTTTGGCTTGCCTGGATGAAGCACAGTTTGTCTTCAGTGTCAGTATATATAAAAACTCAATTTCTCTAACCACTTTTGCCTCTTGTCTCACCAGGTCCAGCAAATACCCCTGCACTGCTTGAGGCGAAACAGGAAGTGCTGCCCTGCTGCTGCCACTGCTGCCGCCACCACCAAAGTACCATGCCTGCTCCTGCTTCCACCTTCACTGTACATTCTGCCACCTCCACCATTAGCAGAGAAGCATCACAGGCACCGGTGCCAATTTCGGGCGAGATTCCAGGGATTTCAGGGAGAGATCTCGGACAAAATCACACGAGAGACCTTGCACACCCCACAATATATTGGGCGATTTCGGCCAAGATCTCACCAGAGATTGCCACAATCTCTTCTAAAATCAGTGCTGATTCCAGCACTTCTCCACTGCTGGTGGAGGTGGTGGCAGCCTCACCCCACTGAATGACTGTGCTGCTCCTGGCTCTCACCCACCACTGACATGTGGCCCTCGGATGATTGCCCAGAAAGGAATGTGGCGCTCAGGCTGAAAATTACTCCCCATCCTTGTTTTAGAGCACAAGGCTGCCCTCGCCAGGTTCAGATATATCTATTCCTTTCCCCAGGATTAAAGTCTGCCTCTAAACACGCCACGAATTGGTCTGATCCCCTTCTAAGGTCATCTAAGTGGCCACTCTGGATTTCGCCTTTGGCAGCCTTCTCCAAGCTGGTGCCCTCCATATGTTGTTGGGCTACAACTTCCATCAACCCCAGATAGGGATGTCAGAGGATTCTGATGAAAACGGAAATAGGAGGGGAAATTGCCAATATTCATTTTTGCTGTTGCTTTGAGCCTACAAACAATTATTTAATTGATTACAAACACCCCACTTTCCATTTGCAATGCACCTCATTGGTGCATAATACAATGGCAATGCAATTTTCGTAATAAATTACACAAGTCACGTAGTTTTGCCACCGTGGACAGCAAGCTGAATAACAGACAAACTGCCTTAAACAGAAACAGGACTAATATAGGGAAGAATGAACAATTATGCCTTTTTACATCCATAGCCCCAATCAGCATGGCTAATGGTCAGGGGTTGGTGGGAGTTGTACTCCAGGAACATCTGGAGAGCACAACTTTGGGGGAAAGCTGACATGGGAAGAACGTGGCTGTTTGCCATTGGAAAATTGTGTAAGAGCTAAGTTGAGCCAGAGGACAGTGAGCTGGAATCTCCCAAGTCGTTTGTGATTAATGACAAGTCAAGGCAAACAACTTCTTGGCACGCCAATAAAAATTTTCCCCAAAGGGCTTCATGGCACTTCAAAGGGCATTCTGAAGCAGGGTGGCCAAATTTTCTCCCCATCCTGCTCCTGCACACCTTTGAACAGCAGCCTGACATAAAGGCATTGAGCAGGAGAAGCCTTTTTGTAGCATAGTGATGCACAAGGGGAGGGCCAGAGCTCAATGGAAGAGCATTGGCTTCGCATGCAGATGGTACCAGGTTCAATCCACAGCATCTCCAGGTAGGGATGGGAGAAATTTGCTGCTGGAACCCTGGAGAGCTGCTGCCAGTTGGTGTAGACAATAGTGAACTAGGTGGGCCAACGGTGTGACTCTTTACTGGGCATCCCAAGACTGGCTCAATGCCTGGGGTATTCAGGGGGAAACAAGGTTCTATCAAGAGCAGCCACCAATGCAAACCCACTGAAGACACCTCACCTCTGAAAGGCACACATGGGGATCCCCAAGAGTGTCATTTACTCTCCAGGGTGAGCTCTTCTCAAAAAAGCTCAACAACTTTGGCTGGGTCAAAAGCCCTGGATCTAACCTTTGTAGACTTGGTTGCATTCCAGCCACACAAAAGCTAGATGCACTCCTCTCCCCATCCTGCATCCAGACAAGCAAGAGGCAACATCACAGTTCAGGGACACATTCCAGCCAGGCAAAGGCATGCAAGGAGGGTGTGGAGCAGGGCTGGTGAGGGGTGTGTCCTTGGCAGAGGGGGTGTGGCCTAGGGAGATGCCCAAGAGCTGGGCAGAGAGGTCTGAAGAACTGCATTTGGCCCCCATAACTGAGGTCCTCCCCCCTCAATATCTACCCTTCCCTCTCTCAGTTAGGGCAGTTCTGAATCTCTGAATAGCAGAATTTCTCGGGCTCTCCTTAATTCTCAAGACCAGGACCTGCCAAGCTCCCCTTCTTTACTGACGGCCCCATCTGCACTATACATTTGAAGCTCAGTGATACAGCTTGAAACAAGCATTGCTTCCCCCAAAAGAATCCTGGGAAGCCTCGTTCCTTGATGGTGCTGAGAGCTGGTAAAGGTAAAGGGACCCCTGACCATTAGGTCCAGTCGTGACCGACTCTGGGGTTGCGGCGCTCATCTTGCTTTATTGGCCGAGGGAGCCAGCGTACAGCTTCCGGGTCATGTGGCTAGCATGGCTAAGCTGCTTCTGGCGAACCAGAGCAGAGCACAGAAACGCCGTTTACCTTCCCGCCGGAGCGGTACCTATTTATCTACTTGCACTTTGATGTGCGTTCGAACTGCTAGGTGGGCAGGAGCAGGGACCGGGCAATGGGAGCTCACCCTGTTGCAGGGATTCGAACCGCTGACTTTCTGATCGGCAAGTCCTAGGCTTTGTGGTTTAACCCACAGTGCCACCCGCGTAGGAGGCCCCTATTCCCCCGAGAGAGCTGCAATTCTCAGAGTGGGTGAACAGTTCCCCAGTTTCTTTGGAGGGAGCTATGACCAGGGCTGTCCACCCCATGATGCTCAGTGAGGCAGCTGCCTCAGGCAGCAGGCTCGGGACAGTTGAGAAGGATGGCAGATCCGGGCCCACAAGGACGATGGTGCTCACTGCCTCCTGTGCTTGTCACCTGCTGCCACTGACTCTTCCTCATTCTCCACCACTAGTGACGACTCACCCATCCCTGCCTCTTCTTCCACCACTGCCCATCCCGCAACTGGCCTCCTTTTCGGCCCTCTTTTTTCTCCCTTGCCACCTTCAGCATACTGGGGCTTCCTTGGGCCACCTCAGGTGGCGGAGGCAGTGGCGGCAGAGTGGAGGAGTCATTGTCATTAGTGGCAGTGGCAGGGGAACATGGCGGTGGTGGTGGCGGTGGTGGGGGAGGCTGTTTTCTGTTTTGCTTCAGGCAGCAAAACATCCTGGTTCAGCCCTGGCTATGATGGTGCAAAGTGGTAAGATGCAGCTTTGACTGTATAGCACAGACAGAGCCATAGTTCCACAATAACAGGCCTCCAGCTTGTCCTTCGCAACAAATGCAGCCCCTGCCTCCCAGTCACACCTACCGATTTGTGAAGCACTGAGCAGCGGTGACCAGCCACTGGCTGTTAATCAGAGTCCCTGTGCAGTGGAACTTCCAGCCATCAAACAGTGCTGCTGTCCAGGGCTGAGAGTTTTTGTTGCAGTGGAAACCCCTGAGCAATCCTGGTCCATTCTGTGCAGCCACTATAATAATAAAAAAATGGACAGGGATATCACAGCAAAGGGTTGGGAACGGAGGAAAGCAAATAATGTTCTTCTAGCTCTGCTGCAGCAAGGCATGGTCACATCTACACACCCACCCACCCTCCCAGCTGAGCGGAGAATACGGATGAGGGCAAACACAACACTGCTCCACCAACCTCAGCCAGCCCTGCCTGCCTGTCTTCTTATTTGTGCTAGATCCAGGGGCTAGCACTGCCTGGCTTGCCTCCCTCGCCCCCTGCGTTTCAGTGTTGCCCTGTATAACTCAGCCAGGGGAGGATAGAGTCAAAACTAGAATTAGTTGGCTCTGTTTGTCATTGGCTCTGGCACCACCTGCTGTTGGTCTTCCTGCCTTCTGCCCCACCAGTCCCAAAGGGCACCAGCCACCAGCGATACTGATAAAAAATGGTTCTCATTTGTCCAGGTCGGCACCAGTGGCTTGGCATTGTTGGGCATTTGCTAAGAGCAACTCGCCGGGAAGAGAGCAGGCATTGCCCATCTTTAGAGGCCCCTAGGCCCTGTTGCTTAAGAACACAGGAAGCTGCCTTATGCTTGGGAATGAATCTGGGACCTTCTGCATGCAAAGGAGACATTCTGGTGTTGAGCTATGGCTCATTCCCATTGGCCTGTCTAGCTCAGTACCATCTCTACACTAACTGACAGCCATTCTCCAAGATTTCCAACCAGGTTCTCTCCCAACACTACCTGAAGATGCCGGGGATTGAACTTTGGACCTTTTGATTGCAAACCCAATGCTCTACCATTAAGGTACAGCCAGTCTCCTCTTTGCTCCCCCTTCCAGTTCACCTGCCCTCTCTGAATGCACAAGCCGAGAAGCATATATTGCCTATCTTGAATTCCTTTTGGAAGTAAGGCTGTATATAGTTTTCAAAAATAAATAAAAAAGCATATCTGCTCTTCAAGTCTGACTCCCATATGCATGATCTCACCTGCTGCGACCAGAAGTACAGCCATTGCTAGAAGCTCCATGCCTATCATCAGAACAGGCAGCAAGAGTAGGCTGTTGGGTCAACAGACGCTGGAAATTTTCTGAAGGATTGAAGGAGAACTGTCATTGCCAGCTTGGGAACAAGGCTGTACAAAAGGGGTGGCCAATGTAGTGCCCTCTAGATGCCCTCCTCCTCCTGACCTCTGGTCATCCATTTTTGCTGCTACACATCAGGTCAGGGAGGGTTGAGGTCAGCACGGTTCAAAGGCACCAGTGGGAATGCCAAATTAGCCCAACTGGTGTATTTTCACTGTGATGAACTCACCAGTGCCTTGCATTAAGCGACAAAACATAATATACATAAGCAAACAAAATAAATAAATAAATAGTCCAGTAACACCTTAGAGACCAACTAAGTTTGTTCTGAGTATAAGCTTTTGTGTGTATGCACACTTCTTCAGATACACTGAAACAGAAGTCACCAGACCCTTATATATAGTGGGAGGGTGGGGTAGGGTTTTTCTCAAAAGGGTAGTGGGAGATGGGTGATTGACTCAATGGGTATAGTAAACCTGTTGACGACTGTTAACAACTGCAATTAGTCCAACAGGAAAAATCAAGGGATAGTATGCAGATGACCAAAAATAGCTTTAGCATGTGTACTGAGACAAGAATCCAATATCTCTATTCAGACCAGGTCTCTCCATAGTTTTCAGTTTAGTAATAAGTTGTAATCACTGGAGGAGACTCTTGAGAGTCCCATGGACTGCAAGAAGATCAAACCTCTCCATTCTGAAGGAAATCAGCCCTGAGTGCTCACTGGAAGGACAGATCCTGAAGCTGAGACTCCAATACTTTGGCCACCTCCTGAGAAGAGAAGACTCCCTGGAAAAGACCCTGATGTTGGGAAAGATGGAGGGCACAAGGAGAAGGGGACGACAGAGGACGAGATGGTTGGACAGTGTTCTCGAAGCTACAAACATGAGTCTGACCAAACTGCGGGAAGTAGTGGAAGATAGGAGTGCCTGGCGTGCTCTGGTCCATGGGGTCACGAAGAGTCAGACACGACTAAACGACTAAACAACAATAAGTTGTAATTCAGCAACTTCTCTTTCAAGTCTATTTCTGAAATTCTTTTGTAATAAGACAGCTGCTTTGAGATCCTGTATTGAATGTCTTGAATGTCATAAGCAGTCCTTCATATATTGTTATCCATTCAACGGTACACACACACAACGAATAGCACTCCTCCTGTTTCCAATGTTCGGGTTGTGGGTGCCATTTTTTAATGTACCCTGGTTGTGGGGAATCTTTGACCCTCCAGATGTTGCTGAACT
The DNA here is from genome assembly GCF_965153285.1 of Podarcis tiliguerta. Classification (NCBI taxonomy): domain Eukaryota; kingdom Metazoa; phylum Chordata; class Lepidosauria; order Squamata; family Lacertidae; genus Podarcis; species Podarcis tiliguerta. The sequence goes on from NC_139541.1 coordinate 68,388,222, forward strand.
ATAACTCCCATCAGCCCCAACGAGCATGACCAGTGCCCACCTACCCACACCCACCACGCACAGAAGAAGAGATTAGTAGGTTGGGGGGGGGACACCTCCAGTTTTTGCAGAAGTACAACGAAAAAACTTTAGGAGGAAGAAATCTAAGAGGGTAGACACTAGGACTGAGCATGCTCAGTGGGCACAGGCTGCTGACTAACAGTTGGGGAGGGGGAACGGAATGGAGTGGCCGGAAAAGGAGAATGGAAGGAGAGAAACATAGCTTGATAAGGTTCACCCATCCCCTCGCTCTCTCGTCACCTCACTCCTGCCTAAGAACCAAGAGGTTTGAAGGCTTCCCTCAGGCAAATGCACAACATTTGTTATGGGCCCCCACGAACTTCAAAAGGTGGTATTCAACTAGGTTTTGCTCGGAATAGTTCCATTACTGAAATTAAGGGACCTAGCTTCATTCATTTCAATGGGTCTACACTTAGCAAAACTTAGCTGAATACCACACCCATAATCATGATCACCCAGCCATGATCCAGCATGCCACTCAAAAGGCCCACCACCACCCTGAAACAGCAGCTCAAAGAAGATGTAAACCCGTCAAGTCACCTGAGGTCCCAATTTGGGATTTTGCTTTGAGGGAGGCTGTGATGGTCAGAAGCAGAATCCACAGGTAACAGGTGATGGGGAGAGAGGTTCTCTTGGGCTGATCTCATGCAATGGGTTAGAGAAGCAACCATTCAGAGCAGAGCTTCACTTTCCTCCCCGCCCCTTCCACTGCCCAATGCCCATTGCACTGTTTGGAAGCCCAACTTGTCCCTCCTTCCATAACTACACACTCCTTAGATTTTTAACTAGCTGTGCAGGTCAAGGGCATCAAGCAACTGGCGGAACCTCTGAGATACCTCCCCCTCCATCATTAAAACTCTTGTGCTCGTTTCGAAAATTCTGCACAGTGACTCATTTTTATTTGGGGTGTCGCTGCTGCTTGGCCAAACTCACAAAGTGGGATTACGCCACTGATCTCATGCTGCAAACATGCACCGGTTGAGGAAACGCAGCAGCTGATTTGCTTCTTCCTCACGTCGAGCACAACCAATAATTGCCAAGCGCGTTGGGAAGAACCAGGGACTAGGGATGGAGCGGCAGGCATCATCCCACAACGAAAATTAAGGTTGGAAGCTTCCATTCCTGGTCTCCTCAAACTGCACGGCAGTTAAATGCAGAAGAGCGAGTCTGGCTATTTTATCGTCCGATCAGGTGGCAAATCTGACCAATGGCGTTCCAAGTGATGGAGAACAACGAAGCAGATTGAAGATGGGATTCACATGGACATGTCCAGTAGGGCTGCACCAAGCGTTGTGTGCATGAATCAGGGGTAGGAGACCTCAGGTTCAATGGGAGTCAAACGTGGCCCTCCCAAACTGCACCCCCCCCAGAACACACCTTCCACCGACTTTGCTCATTTACCAAAGCAGAATGCAACCTGGAACTGCAATAATCACTCATGCTTGCCTGGATGAAGGGTAGAGAGGGATGCGCATGTGTAGAAAGGAACATACTGAACTTTGGTAAAATTTAAATCCATTGCTCCATGCCCACTTTTGCCTCTGACCCTGCCTGCTACTGGAATGTGGCCCCTGGGAGATTCCCCAGAGGGAATTGGTGGACCTCAGGCTGAAAAATGCCCCCTACCCCTTGTATAAATAATCAGTGCCAGGGTTGTGGAGGGCAAACAGGTCTGTGAGCAGTGGCAACAGAAATGCTCTGCATCAGCCCCAGGCAGCTGGGATTTGCCCTTCTGAATTTCCCCGTGCTATTCAGGAGACATTGAGGGTAACTAAATTGGCAACTCTCAGACTCAGCCGCTTATTTAAAGGAGTGCAGGTGTAAACAGAGGGCTCTGCTTGGCTCTTGCTGCACTGCCCAAGCCTGCTGGTGCCAGGATTCAAATAATTACTATGTTCGTGGCATTTTACAGAGGCAAAGAAAGACGAGGTCCCTGCCTTGAGGATCTTACAATCTAAACCACATTATTTATTTAAATAAATTCCAACAGTGGGCGTGAGGCTACAGAGCGTGAGGAAGGAAGGGAGTGGCAAAAGGATGGAGGATTGTTTGCATCAATGTGCTTAATAATGGTTTAATTTCTCTTTGCGTTCTAATACAGTCTGCTTATTTGTTTTAAAAAGGCTGGCAAGCAGGTATGGGCAATGCAATCAGGTATGTGCAACTTGGCCCTCAGAGATTACCAAACATGTAGGATGGGGTCAGTCACATGGCATCATGTGACATCACATAGCCCTGACATTCCATCATAAATTTGCGCAGTGCACACTCTAAGGTTCCCAGTGGTTCCTTTGCCTCTGTGGCTTCACTAGACACACCGTTGACATCAGATGGCACCAGGTGAGTGACAGGTGGGTGTGGCGGGGTAAATGGTCTTGTGGTCCTCATTTGTCCTGTGGGCCAGAGGTTCCCCATGCCCATTATAGGGAAAGATCAGAAGATCTTGTTACATTTTAATATCTTGAGTACTATCAATGGCCAGGTGATGAATAGCCAGGGATTTAATGAACATTTAATGTTCATTTAATGAACTGATGTTAATGTTGGAAAGAAGCACACACTCTCCTGCAGAGAGTTGCGAGCTGAGAGTTGACTGAAGAGGAAGCTCTTTGAGATCCCAGGAATCTGATCCAGCTTAGGGACTCAACTATACTGCTGCAAATAAAATGTTTTAAGTGTGTTGTAAGGGTGCAGTATACAAATGTGACACTAGATGGTGAAAGAGAGCTATGGCAAATTCAATATATTTTTCAAAACGGTGTGTTTTATAAAGCATTTTCACAGCGTTTTTTTATATATGTGTAGATTCCACCTAGGGTTTAACCACAGAGCCTAGGACTTGCCGATCAGAAGGTCGGCGGTTCAAATCCCCGTAACAGGGTGAGCTCCTATTGCTCGGTCCCTGCTCCTGCCAACCTAGCAGTTCAAAAGCATGTCAAAGTACAAGTAGATAAATAAGTACCGCTCCGGCGGGAAGGTAAACGGCGTTTCCGTGTGCTGCTCTGGTTCACCAGAAGCGGCTTAGTCATGCTGGCCACATGACCCAGAAGCTGTACGTCGGCTCCCTCGGCCAATAAAGCAAGATGAGCGCCGCAATCCCAGAGTCGGTCACGACTGGACCTAATGGTCAGGGGTCCCTTTACCTTTACCTAGATTCCACCTAGGAGTGTTTGCTGCTAGTGCTAGTTGGGGCTAATGGGAACTGGAGCACACCAGGTCTGCGAAGGCTGATCTTAATGTGATAAATAATTGTGGGACTCATCCACTTTGGATTCGCCCTGAAGCTTGTGTAAACTCATGGTTTGGGTGCTAAAGTACTTGGTGTTGGGACACTGTGTGACAGTTTCTTTATGCATGGAACAATTGTCCCAGTCACTCCCTTCTCCTTCTTGTGAGGAGAGGAGTGGTTGGTCACCCACGGCTATGGGTGATCTCACACTTCCAGGTTGTCATTCAGGGTGTTCCAACCCGGGGCATTGTTTCAGGGGATCATTAATGCATGTTTTATGATTTACTGTGCTGTAGAAGAAGCACAATGACAAGATATTGTTGAACGCCTCCCCAACCTCTGAGCAGTGCAAGATTCCAGGGCCCACAGGGCCAGGGAGGAAACAGTTCTGAGCACAAAAGTGTTGGTGTTGATCTTTAAAGCCCTAAATGGCCTCGGCCCTGGATACCTGAAGGAGTGTCTTCACTCCCATCATTCAACCAGGACACTGAGGTCCAGCTCCGAGGGCCTTCTGGCAGTTTCCTCACTGCAGGAAGTGATGTTTCAGAGAACCAGGCAGAGGGCCTTCTTGATAGGAGCGCCCGCCCTGTGGAAGGCCTTCTCATCACATGTCAAGCAGAAAACTATTTATACGACTTTCCATAGACATCTGAAGGCAGCCTGTATCAGGAAGCTTTTAACGTCTGGTGCATCCTGTGTTTTTTATATTCTGTTGGAAGCTGCCCAGAGTGGTGGGGGCAATCCAATCAGATGGATGGGATACAAGTAAATAATAATAATAATAATAATAATAATAATAATAATAATAATAATAGGTTCCAAAACACACAGGAGCCTCCATAAGTACAGACTTCCCCTGCTGCACACGGTTGACCTTGAAAATGTGGAGAGTGCTGAGGACAGGGGGTGCGTGCTCCCCCTTTCTTGTCTGCTTATTTAAGTTAGGGGTGGGACACCTCAGACCTGGGGGCCACATGCCACCCCTTGAGCCTCTTTATCTGGCCCTCAGACCACCCTTCAGGCCCCTTCTCCTCAGGCCACTGGCTCTGCTTCCCACCCTGAGTGTTCTTGCCTGACTGGAATATGTCCTTGAACTCTGATAATGCCTCTTGCTTGTCTGGATGGCTGATAGAGAGTGGTTTTTGAGCATGTAGAAACTAGACTACAGTGGTGCCTTGCAGGACGAAATTAATTCGTTCCGCGAGTCTCTTCGTCTAGCGTTTTTTTCGTCTTGCGAAGCAACCCTATTAGCGGCTTAGCGGATTAGCGCTATTAGCGGCTATTAAAGGCTTAAGGGATTAGCGGATTAGCTGCTAAAAGGCTATTAGCGGCTTAGCGGATTAGAAAAAGGGGGTGAGGAGCGGGGGGAAAATTCCAGACTCGCAAGACATTTTCGTCTTGCGAAGCAAGCCCACAGGGAAATTCGTCCTGCGAAATGCATTGAAAAACGGAAAACCCTTTCGTCTAGCGGGTTTTCCGTCTTGCGAGGCATTCGTCTTGCGGGGCACCACTGTACTATACAAAGGCAACATTTACATTCATTAATCTACTTGCTTTTGATCAAATAGAGGTGGAAGTTTTGGCATAGATTGATCAAAAGAGCCAGTGTGGTGCAGTGGTTAAGAGCAGTGGACTCATAATCTGGTGCACTGGGTTTGCGTCTCTGCTCCTCCACATGCAGCTGCTGGGTGACCTTGGGCCAGTCACACTTCTTTGAAGTCTCTCAGCCCCACTCACCTCACAGAGTGTTTGTTGTGGGGGAGGAAGGGAAAGGAGAATGTTAGCTGCTTTGAGACTCCTTCGGGTAGTGATAAAGCGGGATATCAAATCCAAATCCAAAAGTCTTCCTGTTGTGAAAAATGAGATGCACTGGATTTCAGGCAATAAGAGTCACATCAGTGAGAGCTGCTATTGTGAGAGAGTTGGAGTCAAACTAGACCCAAAGCCTAGCAATTGTGTGAATGGGTTTTTTAAAGTAAATTGCTGGTGGGGGTAAAGGTTCAAACCTGGTATGAATGAATCTGCCAGTTATGTGTGTCAAACCTGGTATGAATGAATCTGCCAGTTATGTGTGTCTGCATTTCTTATCTTTCCCATCTTAAATTCAGTTTTCCACATTTCTGCAGCAATTTGTGATTTATTTTTAAAACACATGAAAATTCTTCAGCATTTTAGTGTGAAATTCTCCTAAGAAACACAATTTCCCAGACAGTTTTGACTTGAATTAGGACTGTCATACGTCTGGAATTTCCCAGAGATAACCGGGATCTGCCCATTGAAAATAGCGTCTGGGTAGAATTTCCAGTCACGGGTGTTGATTTTTTTTGGCAATTTTCCCTTTAAAAATAGGTTAAAAACTTCAATCCCCCACCCCCGAGATTTTGCAAAAATAGTTCAACAGCTTTGGCAAAAAAAAAAAAAGGTGTCTGGATTGAAATATGGCAACCCTACTAGAATACACATTTTTTCAAACAATTTCCCCTTACACGATGCATTTCTATGTGTTATTTTCACTAATATATGCATTTACACATATGTACACTTTACACTAGTATATGTGTTTTTATACTGGAGAAATGCATTGCAAAATTTTGGATTTTGAAAGATGGCTGTATTTCAGTTGAGATCTTGTTTTGGAAAGTGCAGATTAGATAAGTTTGCTTTTAAATGTGCCAGGAATCAAATTTCTCCTCCATCCCTACCCCAAACTGCATGCTAGGGTCCCGTTCAGACTAGGGGCCCCACACCTGCAATTTACCTTTCAGAAGGCATTTGTTTGCACAAAAGGTGGTGTGTCTAATTTGGCCCTTTAGCAAAAAGCATTCATCAGCTTGAGGTAGTTTCAGAGGGCAGCAGAAAATTTGGTGGGAGGGAACAGCTGCAGTCGCCTGCGGTTCCTGCGCAATGTTTGCCATCTTGCCAAAGGTGGCAGGCAGCTTTACGTGCAGCAATTGCATGTTGATTGCCCTCCTAAAAGACAAAGTCCAGCAACTGGAGGAACGTGTAGCTACGCTCCAAAGAATTAGAGAGCTGGAGCTCTTCTTGGAAGCAACAGAGCACACCGTCTCCACCAAGGAGGAGACAGGGGACTCCCCTGAGAAGGAGGCTAGTTCACCAACACAGGAGCCCGATATGTGGAGAAACGTGACTCAAAGAAGTAGGAGGCCCAGGGTTCGCTCTGATTGTCTAGAAATACACAATCGCTTTGAGGTCCTCTCCCCTAGCATGGAAGACGAAGAGCAGACTCCATTTGAGGATCTCTCCCTCATTACAGTCGATCACGTATATGAAGATGAGCAGCAAAGTCAGTCCTCAGGGAATGTGCAGGCGACCTTGGAACGGACCGCTCACGGAAGAACCAAGACCAAACCTAAGAGAAGGCGTGTAGTGGTGATAGGGGATTCCCTACTGAGGGGAACAGAAGCAGTGATCTGTGGGCCTGACAAGATGTCTCGGGAAGTGTGCTGTCTCCCCGGGGCTAAGATCCAAGATGTAACTGAACGACTGCAAGGAATCATAAAACCCACTGACAAATACCCCTTCCTCTTGGTTCATGTGGGAACCAATGACACTGCAAGCAATAGCCTCCAGAAGATCAAAAGAGACTACGAGGCTCTGGGCAGGAAATTGAAGCAATTAAATGCACAAATCGTCATCTCATCTGTCCTCCCAGTTGAACGACGTGGCCCAGGGAGAGAGAGGAAAATAGTGGAAGTAAACAGCTGGCTTCGCAAATGGTGTAAACAGGAACGGTTTGGATTCTTAGATCACGGACTGCAGTTTCTTGAGGATGGACTTCTGGCAAGCGATGGGCTGCACCTCACAACGGTTGGGAGGAATGTTTTTGCCAAAAAACTAAGAAACCTCATCAGGAGGGCTTTAAACTGACTAATGTGGGGGAGGGAGACAGTGCTCCTGAAGGTAGGAGTCTATTAATTGATGAAGATGATCATCCAAATGTCATAGACCAAATGGAGCAAACAGCAAGCAGACCTAGTGGTGGGAGGAAAAAATCCTTAAATAAGAGACACGGGGGAATGACTAATGGACTTCAATGTCTGTACACTAATGCACAAAGCATGGGAAATAAACAAGATGAGCTTGAGCTCTTGGTACAGCAAACTAAATATGACATAATAGGCATCACTGAAACCTGGTGGGATAAGTCCCACGATTGGAATGTAAAAATGGAGGGATACAATCTATTTCAGAGAAACAGACCAGACAAGAAAGGAGGAGGAGTGGCGTTATATGTCAGGGATGTGTATACCTGTGAAGAGATCCAAGATTTAGAACCTCAAAGCCAAAGTGAGAGCATTTGGGTCAAAATTAAGGGAGAGAAGAATAATAGTGACCTCATTGTGGGAGTTTACTATAGATCCCCAAGCCAAACGGAGGACATAGATGATGCCTTCCTGGAACAGATGGCCAAGCATGCAAAAGGAAGGGAGATAGTAGTAATGGGGGACTTCAATTACCCAGATATTTGTTGGATGTCAAACTCAGCCAAGAGCATAAGGTCAAACAGATTCCTCACTGGCCTTGCAGACAACTTCATTGTCCAGAAAGTGGGAGAAGCAACAAGAGGAACAGCCATTTTAGATCTGGTCCTAACCAATGTTGATGACCTGGTTAATGGGGTAGAAGTGGAAGGATCATTAGGCGCAAGTGATCATGCTCTTCTGAAGTTTACTATACAACGGAAAGGAGCAGCCAAGCATACTAGGACTCAATTTCTTGACTTTAAGAAAGCCGACTTCATAAAACTTAGGGAAGTGCTGGGTGAGATCCCATGGACAGTAATACTAAAAGGAAAGGGAGTTCATGATGGCTGGGAGATTGTTAAGAGGGAGATAGTAAAAGCACAACTTCAGGCAATACCAATGAGACGGAAACATGGAAGGTGCCTAAAGAAGCCAGGGTGGCTATCTAAAGAACTTTTAACTGAGTTAAGATTAAAAAAGGATGTGTACAAAAAATGGAAAAGGGGGGAAACCACCAAAGAGGAATTCAAACAAATAGCCAGCACGTGTAGACACAAAGTCAGAAAAGCTAAAGCACAGAATGAACTCAGGCTTGCTAGAGAGGTTAAAAGCAACAAAAAAGGCTTCTATGGGTATGTTCGTAGCAAAAGGAAGAACAAAGAAACAGTGGGGTCACTCAGAGGAGAAGATGGTGAAATGCAAACAGGGGACACAGAAAGGGCTGAACTCCTCAATGCCTTCTTTGCCTCAGTCTTCTCCGATAAAGAAAACAATGCCCGACCTGAAGAATTTGGAGGAAATGATTCAGCAGAGGAAACACAGCCCAGAATAACTAAGGAGATAGTACAAGAATACTTGGCTAGTTTAGATGTATTCAAGTCTCCAGGGCCAGATGAACTGCATCCAAGAGTATTAAAAGAACTGGCAGATGTGATCTCAGAACCACTGGCAGTCATCTTTGAGAATTCCTGGAGAACAGGCGAAGTCCCGGCAGACTGGAGGAGGGCAAATGTTGTCCCTATTTTCAAAAAGGGGAAAAGAGAGGACCCAAATAATTACCGCCCAGTCAGTCTAACATCAATACCAGGGAAGATTCTGGAGCAGATCATTAAGCAAACAATCTGTGAGCACCTAGAAAGGAATGCTGTGATCACCAATAGTCAGCATGGATTTCTGAAAAATAAGTCATGTCAGACTAACCTGATCTCATTTTTTGACAGAATTACAAGCCTGGTAGATGAAGGGAACGCAGTGGATGTAGTCTACCTTGATTTCAGCAAGGCATTTGACAAGGTGCCCCATGATATTCTTGTAAAGAAGCTGGTAAAATGCGGTCTTGACTATGCTACCACTCAGTGGATTTGTAACTGGCTGACTGACCGGACCCAAAGGGTGCTCATCAATGGTTCCTCTTCATCCTGGAGAAGAGTGACTAGTGGGGTGCCACAGGGTTCTGTCTTGGGCCCGGTCTTATTCAACATCTTTATCAACGACTTGGATGATGGACTCAAGGGCATCCTGATCAAATTTGCAGATGACACCAAACTGGGAGGGGTGGCTAACACCCCAGAAGACAGGATCACACTTCAAAACGACCTTGACAGATTAGAGAACTGGGCCAAAACAAACAAGATGAATTTTAACAGGGAGAAATGTAAAGTATTGCACTTGGGCAAAAAAAATGAGAGGCACAAATACAAGATGGGTGACACCTGGCTTGAGAGCAGTACATGTGAAAAGGATCTAGGAGTCTTGGTTGACCACAAACTTAACATGAGCCAACAGTGTGACGCGGCAGCTAAAAAAGCCAATGCAATTCTGGGCTGCATCAATAGGAGTATAGCATCTAGATCAAGGGAAGTTATAGTGCCACTGTATTCTGCTCTGGTCAGACCTCACCTGGAGTACTGTGTCCAGTTCTGGGCACCACAGTTCAAGAAGGACACTGACAAACTGGAACGTGTCCAGAGGAGGGCAACCAAAATGGTCAAAGGCCTGGAAACGATGCCTTATGAGGATCGGCTAAGGGAGCTGGGCATGTTTAGCCTGGAGAAGAGGAGGTTAAGGGGTGATATGATAGCCATGTTCAAATATATAAAAGGATGTCACATAGAGGAGGGAGAAAGGTTGTTTTCTGCTGCTCCAGAGAAGCGGACACGGAGCAATGGATACAAACTACAAGAAAGAAGATTCCACCTAAACATTAGGAAGAACTTCCTGACAGTAAGAGCTGTTCGACAGTGGAATTTGCTGCCAAGGAGTGTGGTGGAGTCTCCTTCTTTGGAGGTCTTTAAGCAGAGGCTTGACAACCATATGTCAGGAGTGCTCTGATGGTGTTTCCTGCTTGGCAGGGGGTTGGACTCGATGACCCTTGTGGTCTCTTCCAACTCTATGATTCTATGATTCTATAATAAAGAATCTAGAATTACTAGGGTTTTAAGACCAGGTTTTATTATTGTACATTTTTACACAGCGCCACAGAAGTGTCACAAACACTGCAAACCAACTTAGGGGAGTCTAGTGAAGTCCACAACAAAACATCAAGCGTGTTCCCCCCTCACTTCAGAGTTTGATCAGGACTGGAGGAGCAGCCGTAGCTTAATGATAGAGCACTTGGTGGTGGGTTCAGTCTCTGGGATCTCCAGGAAAGGGTGGGGTTGACCTCTGCCTTAAAACAATGGAGAGCTGCTTCTGGTCAGTGTAAACAATACTGAACTCGATGGAGCAGTGCTCCAATTTGGTATAAGACAGCTTCCTTTGCTCCAACTGCCACAGGACCATCAGTTATTGCGGATAGTTTCTCGGATCCAGTCCACATATCTGCATACATTCACATAGACGCCAGGCCTCCTAGGTTGTGCACAAATCTGGGGGCCCCAGGATACAAGCCCTTGCAGCTTTCCGTTGCAGACAAGGGGGCCGCCTGAATCACCCTGCAGAAAAAAAACAAAACAAAGCGCAATCACTTCTCCAGATCCTTCACTGACACCTGTGAGGTAAATAAAGCTCAGGGAGAATGATTTGCACAAGACCATGAAGGTGAGCTGAGCGGCAGATCTTCAAAGTTTCTTATAACTAATTAGTGGTGTGTGTTTATTGTTGGAACAGGGCCTGTCCTACTATTAGACAGATTTGGACAGCCACCTCAGGTGGCAAATGCCGGAGGGTGGTATTGAGGTGCAGCAGACAAAGAAGCTCCATGTACTATATGGCTTGCCATCCTCATGGGTAGTGGAGGACTATGGGTTGTATACAACTAAGTTTTACTCTGAGTAGATCAATCAAAATCAGGCATAGGCAAACTTGGCCCTTCAGATGTTTTGAGACTACAATTCCCATCATCCCTGACCACTGGTCCTGTAGCCAGGGATGATGGAAGTTGTAGTCCCAAAACATCTGGAGGGCCGAGTTTGCCTATGCCTGATCAAAATGAATGGATCTAACTTAAACATGTTTGTTCATTTCAATGGGTCTACTCAGAGTAGGACTAGTCTTACCTACAACCCTATCAGCAGTATTGAAGTAAGATTCAGCTGCCACTTTGTTCAGTTTCTGTATGTGAATTGGTGAGGGCACCATTCTGTCTTTTGTCTCAGGCAGCTTGTTAGAAACATCAAGGGTGAATCTAGAACAGAAGACGTTTTGAAGACTGTGCTGGGAGTGAGGAATTTCCATCCCATAGGTTGAATGTGACTCTCTGTCTGGCCCTTGGGACTCTCACTGGGACACACCCCTCTAGGCTATGCCTCTTCTCACTAAGGCAAGCCCCTCACTGGTCCTAATGCTCACTGAGGAGGAATGATGTCACTTTGGGGAGGCCAGCTTCGTGGCTCAACCCTACCAAACAGAGCTATAGTGAAACAGGAAACCCAAATCACACCACAGGTTTAATTAACCACCAACATGACACTGATAAAAGCCCAGATAAATGAGAGAAATCGCAGAAGCGCCAAGCAATTATCTTTCAGTGGCTAATTCTGGTGGTTAATTCAGTTTGTCGTATGGTTCCGTTTCTTGTTTTACTGCTTTTGGTGGTTAATTTTATCACTTAATTCAATTTGCTCTGTGGTTTCATTTCTTGTTTCACTGCATCTCTGCCTCATTTGGCTTGTAGAGTTGGTTTCCTGCTGTATGGGAAGCGTAATTATATAGCTTCGTCACTAGGTGGCACTGGACTTAGTTCTATCTGCTGTTCTGTTCTTCTTCAAGAGGAACAATAAAGTTCTTGTTTAGCTTCCTGACTAGTACAGGTCTTCAACTGGATCTTAACCTAAGACACAACAGCAGAGCTATCACAATAAGATCTAAAAACCTGAAGAACTGGGTCCTCAAATGCTTGATTAGGCTAAAGGTGGATTGTCTTAAAAGGTTAAAGAGTGCTAATCTACAAGATTCCAGAAAACACTTTTATCCACTGGCATTCACCTAGTCCTCAGGAATATTCTCAGGCTTAGTGGAAATCAATTCAACTCACCTGGCAAGCATCTGTGCCTCCTTCCATAGCGCCAGCGCAAAACATGTTCTCATTGATATAATTAGGGTAAATGGACCGACAGACGTCTTGACCAACAATGGTGACGTTTGCACAATGCAAAACACTGGGGAAGCTTGCTGTAAAACAAAAACAACACAGTGTTTGGAGAGAGCGTCAAACATTACAGAATGGGTGGGGACAGAGCAGTACCCCCCCCCCCTTCTTATAGTACTAGGACTTGGGGTCATTTGGTCCGATGACTGGAAGAAGATGCAGGACCTGACATCATATGCATTTCTGAACACCTTTTTTCTCAAAGTATGCATTTCTAAATGCACCTTATCCTAACATACATACACGCTTAAAAAAAAAAAAAAAGATGAAACTGCAGCACAAAAGTCAGAGAAGTATGAAATCTGCATTCCAGTCTGCAGGTTTTACTGGAGATTGCAGTTCAGATTAATTCGTATTAGAATCCACAAATTCCTCAAGCATGCAGACCTTCATCACAGCCATCTCATTCAACCAGTGGTGTCTGTCCTGTTCTTATTTATGCCTTCAGAAGAGGAAGTCCATAAGAGAAATGGTGGGTTTGGGGTAGGGATAGGGATAGGGATAGGGATAGGGACTAACAAATGAAATGAGTAAAGGATTGCAGCCTTTGTGGTACAAGTGGGGAAGTACCAATCTCTTAATTTCGGTTTCTCTCAGTTTCTCATTTTTTTCAATCTTAAATTCAGTTCTCCACATTTCCACATAGGCTTTCGATCTTTTTTTAAAACTCCTCATGAAAACTCATCAACATTTTAGCACAAATTTCTGCCAATGTACACAACTTTGTAGGCAACTTTCACAAATATACACATTTTACCAAAGACTCTTCTTTTCTTATCTCTGCAGCTGCAATCACCTGGGTGATGCGGACGCCATTAGGCCGTTGAATGTGCCTGCGTACTCCGTTAGTCTCCCTCCCTGCAACCCTCCCTCTGCGTGGCTCCGGACGCTGGCAACCCACACTACGCCACTGGTTGGAAGTATTTAGTGGTGAAGATTGTTTGGAAAAGGGGTATTATTACTTTGCTTTTAACTGTTTTGTAATTTGCCATCCTGTGCTCCTTTGGGAGGAAGGGTGGGATTAAAATGTCATGAAATAAAATAAGAAATAAATGTTAGGTTGAAAGGATGCGCTTTAAAAGGCAACATACCTTGGGGGCTTGTCGTGGTACCCCATCCTGAAACGTGGCATTGGGTCCCGGGCACGGGGCAGCTGGTGGGCAAATCAATGACGTTGACTTTTTTGTTTAAGCAAACCGGGGTCAGCAACTTGACAAGCATGATATCGTTGTCCTTGGTCCGAGAGTTGTAGCCCGGATGCACAATGACTTTTGACGCTAGTTTCAGCTGCTCGGACCAGTCCAGTTGTTTGAGGTGATGTTCCCCGAGACGGACAGGAAAAGGGCTAGGAGCAAATAAATATAAATGGCAAGTTAGGCTGGTAGGAGTGCTGCCAACAGTGCTTTGCTTTGTTTTTCTTACTGGACTTGATCCTGCACTTTTAACAGCATCACAGAAGTCCAGCAGATGCAACGTTTTCCAACATGCATGCCAGACTTTTGCTAAAAGAATAGGAGCAGCACCTTTAGAAAAGTTGGCAACTATACCTGGCAGTGAAGAAGGAGATGATGGTGGCGGTGATTTAAATTTATATACTGCCCTATATCCAGAGGTCTTAGGACGGTTCACAGAGATGGTCAAGTATATCCATTTTTTTCACAGGAGGGATGGGGAAGCTGTGACCCTCCAGATACTGCTACACTCCAACTCCTATCAGTCCTGAGCATTGGCCATCCTTCCTGAAGCTGATAGGAGCTGGAGTTGAACAGATTCTGGATGGCCACAGAATCCTCCATCCATGCTTTGTATGAATACCAGTGAGACAGTGGAGGCGAAGCTCATCGAACATTCAAAAGCACTGCGCAAATGCCCATTATTATTAGGTCTTTTGGATGCAGCTGCTGGACGCCACTTATGCAGGATTGAGAACAGAAGCAAGACTCCATTGCCAAGTAAGATCACTCATGATGACTGTACGTGAGATTTGCATTAATGCTGTGTGGGAATGCCTTCCACGTTGAAGTTTCGTAATGCGTGGCCTTCAGCTTGGTCAACGCATGCTTGCATATGATTTGCAGGGGCCTTGCTAGGTACTTAAAGGCGTGTGTCACAAGATTGCAACACATTTGCATATCCTAATTTGTCTATATCGATGCCTCTGGAATATGAAGACTGTGGGTGGCTGGGAATGCAACAGTACAGTGCCCAGCCTTCCTATAATCAAAATAAAACAATGTTTGAAATGTTTTCATTAAAAAAAAAAAGCAGGGCTGAGGCCCCACTGTAACAATGCCCCTGAGACAGTGGCGTAGCGTGGGTTGTCAGCACCCGGGGCAAGGCAAGTAATTTGCGCCCCCTAACCCGGGGCAAGGCAAGTAATTTGCGCCCCCCCCCCGCTGCACTGTCCCTCCCCCAGATAGTCCCTCGCTCTCTCTCCGCACCGCACCGCACGCCTGGCACCCCCCCTCCACGGTGGGCGGCGACCCGGCGGCTCGGATCGGATTCGCACAGCCAGCACTGCAGTGAGAGAGAGTGAGTGAGCCAGGTAGGGGCAGAGAGCTGCGAGTGCGCCCCCCCCCCCAGATGTTGCGCCCAGGGCGGGCGGCCCCCCCTGCACCCCCCACGCTATGCCACTGCCCTGAGAGTAGATGTGATAAGTTCCCTAGGGAAAGGGATTGATTATTAAGACTACTCTGGAAAATGAAGTTCTGTGAGGGGAATTTAGGGCTCTCCTAACAACTCTCAGTGCCTTCAACAAACCACAGCTCCCATAATTATCTGAGGGGGGGAACCACGACTGTTTGAAGAGGTAGCATAGTGCTTTAAATGTACGGTGCCTCTCACGTCCACAAACATGCAAATATTGATATTCATATGTGTGCGCTGGCACACGCAAACCCCCAGCCCTCTCCCTGCCCGTGTACACTTACACTCCCAATT
The DNA here is from genome assembly GCF_965153285.1 of Podarcis tiliguerta. Classification (NCBI taxonomy): domain Eukaryota; kingdom Metazoa; phylum Chordata; class Lepidosauria; order Squamata; family Lacertidae; genus Podarcis; species Podarcis tiliguerta. The sequence goes on from NC_139541.1 coordinate 68,403,523, forward strand.
TACAGTGGGCAGCGGTGAGCACCCATCTGTTGGTGATCAGGTTCCCTCCACAGTGCAGTCTGAAGCCTGAAAAAAGTGCGGCCTGCCAGGGCTGGGAATTGATCGGACAAGGCCCCCCGCCAATTATCCGGTTTTCATCTGCTGTGGCAGCTGGAAGAACATAAAACCACAAATCATTACCATCTTGCCACATAAACGAAGCTCAATAGGTTACTACAGACCTCCAAGTGTCCCTATTTTCCATGGATGTCCCCAATTTAGAGAAGCCATCCCAGTTTCTGATTTGATCCCAGAATGTCCCACTTTTCCTTAGGATGCCCCTATTTTCGTTGGAGAAATGTTGGAGGGTATATTACTATTAGTATATAAAGCACTTAACAGCTGGGGACCTGTTTACTTGTAGGATTGTGTAATGGTTCTAGGGGTTGCTCGTGCGTAAGCTGGTGCCAACACCTGGCTGGGTTGCCTAAGTGAACCTTCTCTGTCCGGACAGCCACTCACCCGTGGCTGTCTCAATCGCTGGCAGAATCCGTCAGTGGGTGTTTCTTAAACTTCTTCCAACATAGAAGTTCTTTCACACCCAGTCTCCTCCTACTCTCCCTGCGCGGAAGCCTTCTGCGCAAGGAGGGCCTAGGCAGCGGAGGAGCCTTCCTCCCCCCGCTGGTTCCCGACAAGGAGTCATGTGACTCCCTCCGGATTCCCCCATCTGCCCCCCTTCTCCACTGGAGCTGAGCTGATTCCCTTCCCCAGAAGATGGGCTGCCTCTCCCAATCCCGGGACGCTCTCTGGGATCCCTCTGGAGCTCTCTCTCTCCCTCCAGCACTGATGGCAGTTCCCTGACAGATTGTTTTATCCCATATATGCCTTCTTGGTCACTTTGGTCTGCAGAACTTGCACTATTACAAGTGCTGCTGCGACATATAATACGCATTCAACACTTGTAGGAAACGGATCTGTGGAACTCCCTTCCTGTTGATATCAGGCAGGCACCATCGCTGTGCTCCTCCCAGTGCCTGACGAAAATATTTTTCTTTAGGCAAGCTTATCCAGACATGTAGAAGTTACACGTGTTTTGTTTCTTTTTAAGTACCGTTGATTTTAATCATCTTCTGAATGTTTTCAAATACCTGTTTTTATCCATCATTTCAATGCTTTGTTTTATTTTTTGTAAACCGCTCAGAGGTTTCCTTACAACCAAGCAGCAATCTCAATGTTGTTAAATAAGTTAGACAAATCAAACAACTTTGTGTGGTCATAGGACTGTTCACACGGTGAACAGAATGCGGCCACAAGCTGTCTCTGCACACGTACAAGCATTTGTGTGAAAGAGTGTACGCTAGCTGATTTGTACACCTCAGCTATTATGCACGCAGACACACAGACGGTACACTTGCTGAACATGTTGAATATGACACGTGAATAACTGTGCTAATGTACATCTCCGCTTTTTGGGTATGCTAGGATCGGCATATTTCAAAAAGTGAAAATCCAGACAGAATTTGGAGGGGGGGCAGGGGGTATGAAAGTTGTTGAGTTTTTTTTAAGGAAAATCATCAAAAGCAATATTGCCAACATGGGTTGCCAAACATCCAGATTTCCCCAGACATTCCAGTGATTTCTGCCCGGACACTGCTTCCGATGGCTGACTGCTGGCTATGTCTGGGAAATTCATGTATACATGCACACAGACGGTACACTAGTCAAATGTAATTTGTGAACAGCCCCTAAGTTACACTTTTGTGAGGAATAGGTGCATGACCAAGGCCTGCTTCACAAGTTATGTTTTTAGGAGATACGAGTTTCAATACTAGAAAAAGAAACATATATATTGGGGTTTGATGGAGGAGGCAAAGTTCAATCTGGGGCAGAGGGAATTTTGGCTCATATGTTCAACTTCTGAAAGAGACATTTATTAGCTAAATATTTAAGATATTTGCATCCTGCTTTTCTGACTAACCTCACAAGGTGGGTTACCTAAAAATATTGAGACAAAAAGCATGAATTAAAACAAATAAGACAAGCAACTGGGGGTAGCCTTTATGAAAGGTAGATCTCTCCTTTCCTCAAAACATAATGGTTCTTGGGTAGCCTTGTGATGGCAATTGAAGGAAGAAGAGGCCACATCTGCAGCAATACTGGGAAACCATGTTGCTGTTAAAGATGGAAATATCTGCCAATTTTGGTTTCCCTCAGTTTCTCATTTTTAGTCCAGTCTTAAGATCAGTTCTTCACATTACCACATCAAAAATATTAAAAGTAAAACTTTCGGGGAGAAAAAAGTCCACTCCCTGTTGGGCTTGTTCTTAATATCACCCTCCTGTAGTCTAAAATGGTACAGGCCACCCTACTACCTCAGGATTCCAGCACCACATTCTGCTGGAAAACAATGTCTAAATCAGTGCTACTTTCCTGGCCCTCAATGCTGCTGTCACTATTCCCTGCCCTCATGGATCTATTGATCTAACCTCAGTGGTTGGCCAAAAACGCCAAACAGCTTTTAAATGTTTCCGTGTGTTTTTCAACCACTAGATGCATCCTGTGCCGTACACTCTCAAACATATTTACCACACCTAAAAATACAATAACAACAACAACATCACACACTTATTTTGCCTGCCCTACAGATCTTACCAGGAGACACCAGGAACAAGATGGCAGCCAGCAATTCCAGTAAATGAGACGACATGGTGGTTGGGGGTGGCGTGCAATTCTTTCCAGGAATAAGCTGTCCTGTAAGGGAGGAGATAACAATGCAATCATTCCATTGTTCTAGGAGTTCCAGAGACATGGAGAAAGCAATGGGAGAAAGGAGGACAATTGAAGATAGCAGAGAGCCTCCAAAAAATCCGCTTCTTTTCACCACAACTCCACAAATGAGATGGGAATCAAAATAACTGAGAGCCATTCTGCCCTTTACACATAATGAGGTGGTGTTGTTGTTGTTGTTGTTGTTGTTGTTGTTAATTACTGGCCCTTCACCCTATGTTCCCAGCATGGGTTACAACAATTGGAAATGCAACATGAAAACAGTTTTTAAAACATACAATTCTAAAAAGCGCAACCACAAAAAAATAGGGTGGGTCATAAAAATTTACATCTCAGGTGCCCAAGGTTAGAGGAAAGAGGTGCACTTTTAGCATTTACTGAAAGCTGCAGAGTGAAGATGCCAGAGGCACCTCTGTGGGGAGGGAATTCCACAACATAGGGGCTGCCACAGAGAAGGCCACCTCCTGGAACACACCACCCCACCCCATAAGCTTCTGAGAGCAGTGGAGCAACCCAGAGGGCTCCGTCTGCCCTGGCTAACTTAGGGCATTAAGCACTAATGTGAGCAACTTAAATTGGGCCTGAAAACAAACTGGCCAACCAAGGCAGGTGTTTTAAAATAAAACGGGGGTTTAGTGTCATCTAAATGGAACCCCAGCCAGTTACCGGGCTGCTATATTTTGGACCAGTAGACTGACATGGAAGGATGACAGACTCTGCCATTTTATATCACAGGTAGGAGGTCCTGTTTTCAATTGTTCCTGCACATAAATGCTCCTTATATTCCCTGCATGGTAAACTAGGACATCACAGAGAAAGGTTAAGTGCAGCCACTTCTCCCTGGTGTGCTAGATTACTATATGTAGAAAAATTCTTATGCGGAGGAGCATTCAAAAGTATCTCACTCACACACAGAGAGACCCCTGCACTCTGAAGCAGTACCATTCAGATTTTACCACTTCATTCTGAACAATGAGTAGGACAGTGGAGTTAGTAATTGGCTTGAAGTCCATCTCTAGCCACTTGGGTAGTTATATCTGATCTTTTCCAAGATTGCTTCCAGACTTGAGTGATTTGCCAGTCCCCAATCATGGCTGTTCTGCTATAAGAGGGTTGTGGATTAGCAACTCAGCTTCCACACTTCCGGGATCCAAATAACAACCTGTTGTAACCAAGAAGGCAGTTCGCCTCTCCCCAGCTTTAGTTGTCAGGGTAGATTTTCATTAGGATCACACCGTGGAGGGGGAAAGGGTTAAATACTCTCTTCTCCATCACTGCATTCCTGACCATGAGCCCCACTCTCTGTAAGCACACAAGGTGCTTCCAGGCTTAATGCTGTAAATGGGTCATTCAGATTTTTGAAACAGGCTGCTGGCAAGAGGTGTTTTTTAAAGGGGGGGGGGTGGATTCCCCAATCCAAAAGGGTACATCCAGATTAAAGGGGATTCTGGAATTCTGGTGTCAAAGATGGCATGTGGACCCTACAATAAAAAACCCACAACAACTTGCATGCATAAGAAACACTCATCCCACAATATAAACCTGTCTGGAAGCAAGCACATAAACACTTCAATTTAGGGACTGAATATAGATATACCATATTTTTTGCTCTATAAGACTCACTTTTTCCCTCCTAAAAAGTAAGGGGAAATGTGTGTGCGTCTTATGGAGCGAATGCAGGCTGCGCAAGAGGGATTGCTGCTTTCACTGCGCAGCGATCCCTCTTGCTATTCTGGCTTCTGAGATTCAGAATATTTTTTTCTTGTTTTCCTCCTCCAAAAACTAGGTGCGTCTTGTGGTCTGGTGCGTCTTATAGAGTGAAAAATACGGTATATAAATGTCAATGTGATCTGGAAACGATTTGCCGCTCAGAACCAGCGCATCATGCAGGGCTGGTTCTTGGTGGCCACAGCCTCTCCTCTTCCTCCTCACCCACTATGACAGGAACCGGCAAGGTTTACCTCGCCTGGGCCAGTTCATTCCCATAGAGATCACTCCATGGGCCCGATCGCATATGCGCAGACATGATTTCTGGCATCTGCGTCTGCACAGGTGCGAATCCCGGCGCCATGGAAGCGAGTCCCCGCTCCGCACTGTGCTAGTTTAGCGCAGCACACGGGGTCTCGTCAAGTGGGCAGCTCGGTTCGGGGGCAGCTTGTGGGCTGTTTAAATGACCCCCATGGGCCGTTTGTGGCCTATGGGCCACAGGTTGCTGACCCCTGCACTAAGAACTGTTCAAGGGAGGAAGTCACCAGCGGTGGCCATGGAAAGACCATGGAGAAGCAACAGGATGCTCCCTCTCAGCCGCCACTCAGGGCAAGTATCAGCTCACCCTCCTCCCCAAGGTTGGTGGCAGCAACATTGTCAGAGAAATTAGGGACATTCCAGGATCAAATCCAGTGCTCTGGTCCATGGGGTCACGAAGAGTCAGACACAACTAAACAACAACAACAAGGATCAAATCAGAACCGGGGTGGCTTTTGTAATTCTTGAACTGTCCCTGAAAAATGGGGACACTTAGAGGGTATGTCATCTCCGCCTGAGCAAATTCTGCTGCTGTCAGATTTTCTGTGTTCTGGGTTTAAAAAGAAAAGAAACTGAAGAGAGAAAACACGAGAGGAGGATGTTCTGATTACTGCATCCTGTAGATGCCCTCTAGAAAGCGAGCAAATAAAGATGCCAGGATCTAGATCTAATCAATCAATAGTTCTTGCGGGGCAACAAGCAGAACAAAGAAACAGTATAAATCACTCTGGAGTGACTCCGTCTGTGCCATTCTTATCATGCAACATAACAAACCTTTTCAAATCCTGCACAGAAAGCTGTTGAGTAGACAGCCTAGAGATATATCTATGGTTTGCAGACTCCAACAAGAAAGCAGAAAGACGTATCAATTTGAGTCAACCGCAGGCAGCTCCTCGCTGAGAGGTTGTGCTGGGGAGACGCTCCTTGACTGCAGGCTGCATCCAGAGGAATTTGCACAGCCTGCCCAGATCTGTTCAGATTCACCAAGTTGCAGATATTTCAGATAAGGAAACAAATAAATCAGGGTGTTGGCTATCAAGACGGAGATCTCCTGTCAGCTAACTCCCACTGCCTCCACAGGAGAACCTGGATAGATGTCCCAGAGAAAATGCACTACCCAGAAAATAATACACCTAAGGTGGTTTTCAGACCTTGAAAACAGAAAGCCATAGAAGCATAGAGATGTCTTACCCCCAAAGGCTGCCGGAATCCAAGACACTGTCTCTCAGGCCCTTCTTGGCTTTTATTTCAACTAGTCCTGCCCTGGATTTACCGGGCTTTGGCTTTTCAGGAAGTGTTTGTTAACACCCCCGCCTTGCTCTTTCATAGCTGAGTGACTAGGACCAAATCCATTGTTCAGATTAATGCAGACTTCCCGTTGATACAACAGGTGGTTGTCAGAGGAGGAGGAAGAAGAAGATGCCCTCAGAAATCGCCTGTGTTGAGGGCTGAATCACACAGCCTCTCTCTGCTCACCACAGGACACCTGTTCTCCCTTGAGCAAGTTGTCTGAATCACTTGCCCTGTAGCATCAGCCAAAGATGGGCTTGCCCCACACTACCTGAAGCAGAGCCGGCCCTCCCATGAGACGAGGTGAGGTGGTTGCCCTCGAGCAGTATATTATGTCGGCGCTGTTATTTATGTGTGCATTCATTCATTCATTTTACACATTTATTCACAACATCTATTTTCTAGGCTACTGTCCATGTCCTCTCTGACCCTCAAAGCAGTGTATAGCCAGCCTCCATAAAACAATAAACATATTCAGTTTTAAAACACACCATTCCCAAATCTTGAAAGCAGAGACAACCAACAGGGTGGTCTCCAAATTATAACCCTCTTGTTGAACTCCAGTTCCCATCTGTGCCAGCCAGCATGGCCAGTGGTCTGGGGTGCTTAGTGGGTCTGTGACTTCATAATAAATGATTGATGGGTCTGGGATGATGGGAGTTGGAGTCCAGCAACATTTGGAAGCCACCAGATGGGCTGCCTTAAAGAATGATTTTAAGATAATCAATAGCCATAATTCAAGCATCAGTAACCTTCAAGACATAAGCCTCCTTCACCTGTGAATTTCATGGTGGGACTTTGGGGCTGTACCTCTAACCCTGACCTTGAGGCCACATGGCTCCCCAACTCCCACCCCAAATATCTGAGTATTATAGCTGGACATCTGCAGGGGAAACCTAATGGATGAAGATCTCTACATGCGTTGGCTTTCTGGTCCTGCTTGTGCTGGGTTCTGGTTTGCATGAAAAACCTATGCATGATGAAGTCTACAAGTATAGGTCAATCCTCAGTATGTCCATGCCTACCTCATGGATGCCCAAGGTGGAGCCAAGGAGACGTATCCTCTCAGGAGCTGTGATGTGTCTTCATGTGATTCCTGCACTGGTAACACTTCAAAGGACTGCACAGATCCATCAGTTTGTGGGATGCTATCACGAAAATAGATACAAACTTCCTGTGGATCATCCAAGATTTGATCTCCCTCTGCAAGATCAGAGCTTTCTTTGAGTTAAAAGGAGATAAAAAGCTTTCCATGGCCCCTGGGATGTCCTCCCAGGGTCTATAGAATTGTAGGGCCAGTCCCACCCTCCAAAAGTAGCAACTAACATATCAACTCACACAGAAAGTCAATAAAACGCTACGTGGAAGACAGAAGTTTTAAAGTCCATTTATGGAATGGATGCATACAACATGAACATTGTCAGTAGTACATGTGAAAAGGATCTAGAGGTCTTAATAGAGCACAAGCTTAACACAAGTCAACAGTGTGACGCAGCAGCAAATAGGGGTCCTGCTATTCTAGACTTCATCAGCAAAAGTATAGTGTCATGATCAAGGAAAGCCTTAGTACCAATCTAAGCTGCCTTGGTCAAACCACACCTAGAGTACTGTGTCCATTTCTGGGCACCACAATTTATGCCAGATATTGGCAAGCTGGAACGTATGCGGAGGAGGGTGACCAAGAAGATCAAGGGTTTGGAAAGCAAGCCTTATGAGGAACAGTTGAGGGAGTTGGGTGTGTTTAGGATGGAAAAGAGGAGACTGAGAGGAAATAAGATAGCCATCTTCAAATATATAAAGGGTTTTCATATGGAGGATGGAGCAAACTTGTTTTCTCCTGCTCCAAAGACTAGGATCCAAACCAATGGCTCCAAGTTTCAAGAAAGGAGACGCCAAATAAACTTCAATAATAAGTTTCTGATGGTAAGAGCTGTTCGACAGTGGAACCGGGCACTGAGGTCCAGTGCTGAGGGCCTTCTGGCAGTTCCCTCCCTGTGAGAAGCCAAATTACACGGAACCAGGCACAGAGCCTTCTCAGCAGTGGCACCCGTCCTGTGGAACGCCCTCCCACCAGATGTCAAAGAGAAAAACAACTACCAGACTTTTAGAAGACATCTGAAGGCAGCCCTGTTTAGGGAAGCTTTTAATGTTTAATAGACTATTGTATTTTAATATTCTGTTGGAAGCCGCCCAGAGTGGCTGGGGAAACCCAGCCAGATGGGTGGGGTATAAATAATAAATTATTATTATTATTATTAGTAGTAGTAGTAGTAGTAGTATAACTGAAGTTGGTGGATTACACTTCATTGGGGGTTTTAAGCAGAGGTTGGATGGCCATCTGTCATGTATGCTTTAGCTGAGATTCCGGAGATTCCTGCATTGCAGGGAGTTGGACAAGATGACCCTGATGATTCTATGATAGAAGAACATATAAAGTTCCATCACCTCCTGGGCCCATCACCTCCTGGCAAATAGAAGGGGAAGAAATGGAGGCAGTGAGAGATTTTACTTTCTTGGGCTCCTTGATCATTGCAGATGGTGACAGCAGTCACGAAATTAAAAGACGCATGCTGCTTGGGAGAAAAGTAATGACAAACCTAGACAGCATCTTAAAAAACAGACACATCACCTTGCCAACAAAGGTCCGTATAGTTAAAACTATGGTTTTCCCAGTAGTGATGAATGGAAGTCAGAGCTGGACCATAAAGAAGGCTGATCACCGAAGAATTGATGGTTTTGAATTATGGTGCTGGAGGAGACTCTTGAGAGTCCCATGGACTGCAAGAAGATCAAACCTATCCTTTCTGAAGGAAATCAGCCCTGAGTGATCACTGGAAGGACAGATCCTGAAGCTGAGGCTCCAATACTTTGGCCACCTCATGAGAAGAAAAGACTCCCTGGGAAAGACCCTGATGTTGGGAAAGATTGAGGGCACAAGGAGAAGGGGACAACAGAGGACAAGATGGTTGGACAGTGTTCTCGAAGCTACCAGCATGAGTTTGACCAAACTGCGGGAGGCAGTGGAAGACAGGAGTGCCTGGCATGCTCTGGTCCATGGGGTCACGAAGAGTCAGACACGACTAAACAACAAAATGTTCCTGTGTTCTTGTGTCCTTCTGAGGTGTGTTTGGTGTACTCATCTGGCTTTGCTCTATATTTATTTCTATACAGAAGCTTACTATGTTGGGCATGCTGTGAGTTTGGGGGCAAGGTTTTGAATCTTCTGGAAAGGCCATGTGAAGCTCCTTCGTTTTCCTGAAGTAGAGCCCTGCTGGACCAGACCAAAGGCCCATCTAATCCATCAGTCTCTTCTCACAGGGGCCAAGCAGAATGCCATTGGAAAGGCTCACAAGGAGGACTCGTATCCAGGATGGCAAGGAACAACCATAAACTGGGTCATTGCATGAAACAGCCCCTGTTTAATGGCATTCACTTTCAGGTGACTTGACTAACAGAACACCAAAACAGCGCCACTAGTTATGATTCATGGAGGACGTATGCATGGAACCAGCAAAAAGGGCGGTAATTTGTTACCATCAAATTACCCAGCAGTGCTTTGGGTTTCTCTATTTCTTTGACTTAATTACAATATACTTCCCAGGGCCCTGACATCTAAGGGTTGCTCAACAAATTCAGTTCCAGTGCCTCCTGTGAAAGGGAACCCCCAAAGCTGGGAGACAGTGGCAAAACAACTCTCCCTGTGTCCGATGAAATAAATAAATTGGCCAGACCACATTATTACAGCCACTTTTAAAAGATGTCTTCTGTTGGCTGTCTAAGGGCTGATCTTCAACTTGACACCTATCCTTACAGGAACCTGGGGTTGATGTGGGTGTGAGAGCCTGTGGCGGAGCTCTGCATACTTCATCAGAACTTCTTATGACTTGTGTCAGAGCTGGCTCCTGGTCCCAGCTCACAAAGGACCAACGCTAGCCGGTAGTAAAGTATCAAAGTCTTTATTAAAGAATAGTTTCCATTTCCAAGCCTCAGCGTCCCAGCTCTACGTCTGGAGTTTAGACCGGCGAAGCTCCGTCTGAGTCTCCGCCCCCTGTACACCAGTTTAAGACTCTAATCTTACTCCACCTCTTCCTTCTCTCTCTCTTCCTCTGGGTCCTACTACCCCCCGGGGTCTCCTCCCTCCTGGACTCTTCCGACGCAGACGTTGACCCCTCTGACTCCTCCCCCTCTCTTCGGCGGGCTTTAGGACCTGGCTCCCTACCCGGGCTGCCCACCGTGCCGCCCTCCTGTACATTTGAACTTGGCGCGCGCGCGCGTTTAACTTTCCTGATGACCGTTTCCTCGCTCCCCGACGGGGGTGTGGTCACTCCTGCCTCATGTTCTCCCGCTGCCCGCGCGCCACCTGATCCCGATGCCTGGGACTCCTCCCCCCTACTGCACTCTGGGGGGGACGCTGGTCCTGATTTCCAGCTGCTACTCTCTGAGTCCCCTCTGGCCCCTTCTTCCCGAGGTGTCCCCCTGGGCACTCCTCTTGCCCTGACTATGGGGGCCCCTTTCTGTGAATCCTCCGAGTCACTGGAGAGACTCAGAGACCTCGGATTGCTGTCATCGCTGACATTTCCTTCGGACTCCTCCCCCTCGCTCTCCATTTCCTCCCTCTCCTGTGCCTCTGCTCCTGAACCCCTGACAACTTGTAATTGGAAAGATTTGGAACGGCTGCAACAGGTTATTTATTCTAACACCTGTCCTAAGGCTGCTTGTGCACTAGGTATTTAGTGTGGAGCTGGCATGCCTCTTTTGATCACATTTTGCAGGGGTCCACGTGACGTTGTCATCCATTTGCAACCCGCCTGCATTTTCCCAGCAATATGTGAGTGAGAGTTGGAGAGCTTCTCTAAACAGGGATGTGCTATGGAGATTCTGATTCCCCCCCGCAAAAAAGTATACTGTTGATTCTCTGATGTGTTGCATTCTGATTTTGTAGGTGTGTTGTTTTTTAACATGCATCCCAGTGCATTTATCTGAGGTACTTATGAATAGGAAGGAGTCCCGCAAAGAAGAATTCAGAACCTCAGTTGAAGCATTATTGGAAACAATTAAAACAGTAAAACTGTTCTGAAATCAGACAACAGCTCAGTTTAAACACACTTTCCTGATTCCTGTGTGGGGAGGTTATCTGACAACAAGCATTCATCTTGATTTGCTTGTGGGGTGTTAACACATCTTCCCATTAGTCATTTGTGCATTCCATACTTTTCAGTGTCCTTCTCTGCCGCTTTTCCAAACCACAGAAAGTCCAATTCTTTTTTAAAAATAGATTTGTTGTTCTAGAGCAAGCATCCCCAAACTCGGCCCTCCAGATGTTTTGGAACTACAATTCCCATCATCCCTGACCACTGGTCCTGTTAGCTAGAGATTGATGGGAGTTGTAGTCCCAAAACAGCTGGAGGGCCGAGTTTGGGGATGCCTGTTCTAGAGCAACAGAGAGCTCAAATCCACTTTAACTGAGCAAACCCGTATTTTTTAAATAGGTGCTTGAATTCTTCCCACAAAACTATGACAGTCTGAAGGCAAAAGCTCTTTCATTTTAGGCATTGCATCATGCTATGTGTCACAGCCTTGTCACCTGAGAAAGGAGAATTTTTTCACCTTCCCACACAGAAGGGATCCTTCTTCTTTCAAGATGGTGCTTCTCATTGGCAGCTTTTATAAGTATTTATATCTACTAAAAACATCCTAGTGATTAGTTGGAGCTACATTTTTAGTTGATCAGAATTATTTAAATTGATTGAACTGATTCATCTTCTGAACGCTTCGGCCCTGGTGGTTACTGTATGTGATCTGGTGGTCAGCTTTATCTGCAGGCAGATAGGAGCACATGAAATTTCCTTACACCCATTCAGGCTATTCGTGGGAGAGAATTTCACAATCATCACACATTAATGTGATCTCTGCAGCTGTCCATTCATTCACCAAGCCGGCAAGTCAGTCGCTTTCCAAGCTGAGTGATTTGTTTTGGATCACATATGCTGAAATGTTTAATCTATTGAATGCAGTTTCGCTGAAGTGATAATGGTGGTGGTGGTGATGATGATGATAAGAATAATTTTATTATTTATACCCTGGCCATCAGGCTGGATTTCCTGATATACAATACATATAAAACATAATGAAACATCAAACATTAAAAACGTCCCGATGCAGGGCTGCCTTCAGATGTCTTCTAAAAGCTGTGTAGTTCTTTATCTCCTTGACATCTGAAGGGAGGCCATTCCACAAGGAGGGTGCCACTACCGAGAAGGCCCTCTGCCTGGTTCCCTGTAAATTTACTTCTTGCAGTGAGGGAACTGCCAGAAGACCTCAGTGTCCAGACTGAGTGATGGGGGTGGAGACGCTCCTTCAGGTATACTGGGTCGATGGCATTTAGGGCATTAATCTTCTTTAATCTGCATTGGCTCCCAGTACGTTTCCACGGACAATTCAAAGTGTTGGTGCTGACCTTTAAAGCCCTAAACGGCCTCAGTCCTGTATACCTGAAGAAGCGTCTCCACCTTCATCGTTCAGCCCAAACACTGAGATCCAGTGCCAAGGGCCTTCTGGTGGTTCCCTCATTGCGAGAAGTGGGGTTACAGGGAACCAGACAGAGGGCCTTCTCGGTAGTGGCACCCACCCTGTGGAACACCCTTGTCAGCATTGCCCTTGAGGGGTCCCTTCAGATGTGAAGGAAATAAGCAGCTATCTTCTCTTTAAAAGACATCTGAAGGCAGCTCTGTTTAGGGACGTTTTTAATATTTAATGCTATATTGTTTTTAACACTTGATTGGAAGCCACCCAGAGTGGCTGGGGAAACTCAGCCAGATGGGCAGGGTATAAATAAATTATTATTATTATTATTATTATTATTATTATTATTATTATCCTGTCTCCTTATTTACATAGCACTCCAGTACATGGGGTTCTTTTTTGGGGGGTTGTTGCTGACACCTGTCTGTCTCAAGAGACAATGACAGAGTGCACCTTTGGGGGTAAAGTCAGACCATTGGCGAGAGACAATGCCTGCTTTGGCTGTGTAGACTGATAGAGGAGAGACATGTTTTATTGCAGGTGGGGCAGATGAAGGTGTTCTGTTTTGCTGCTACAGGAGCACCATGGCGTTTCTTCTCAGGGTGTGGGGTTAAGGTAAGAATATAAGAAAAGCCTGCCGAACCAGGCCAGAGGCCCATCTAGCCCTATTCTCACAGTGGCCAACCAGATGCTTATGGGAAGCGCTTGTGCAGTAAGCTAGCAGCATTTAGGGATTTCCCACACTTCTGCTTGTCCCATGCCTAGGAAACATGGGTTCTGGGGCAGTTTCCCCTTTCCCCACTTCTTTCCCAGGGAAAAACTACTCTTTAGTGCTAAATCAGAGCAAACATCAATCCGGAGAAAACCTAAAATTGCCGTTTTCTCCGATTGAGCGCCAAAGAGCAGTTCCCACCCCACCCCATCTCCCGAGGGAAAGCAGCGGGACAAGAGGAAGGTGTGGGAAAGCCTTTAATTGTGGTATCGGCTTCACAAAGAAATAGGCAAAAGCGTTTTAACAAAAATAATTGCTCTCTGACCTTCTCGGGGTCACAGCCTCATGCGTTGCTGTACGAAAGCTATGTCAGTTTCACACCCCAAAATACCTAAGGAAAAAGTCAGCCAGCTCAGTTCACCAAGTCTCTTTGTCATTTTGCTGTTTGGGGGTGGGGGTGGTGCAATCCCAGCCACGTATGCTTCATGTCCTTGCTTTCATCATCATCCGTGAGCCTCATCCTGTCACACACGCACCCCCATCCAAAATATTGGCAAATGTTTAAAAGAGTTGTCAGGGTAAATTGCACAATAACAAGAAATGGAGCCTTTAGTGTCATCAGCCCAGTATTGTGGAATACTATGCCAACAGAGATTTAGCAGGTGCCTTATGCTTCAACTATTTATTTATTTTTATGCGCAGTGACTCAAGGGAGCTTTTGCAGGGATGATGGAAGAGAACAGCTCCTCAGGTGCTTTGCCCTTGTTGCTTCCGAGGGCCACACCTGCCTCGACCTCACGGTGGCAGGTGGCAAACCCAGCTCAATGGCACCCTTGCCTGCCCTTGTTGAACCTGACTGTCAAAAATGCCATGTTGTTCGCCCAGGCAAGCAACGTCATTCAGAGCTGTAATTATTCAGTGCCTGCAACCTTTTCGCCGGGGTCCCATTTGCATAACGTCTTCGTGGTATGCAGAAATCAACAGCCAAAGCTTCCTCTTCCTTCCCGGTCTCCCCCACCCAATTGCCACACAGCACTTTGTTGTTGTTTAGTCGTTTAGTCGTGTCCGACTCTTCATGACCCCATGGACTGAGTGATGGCCAGGCACTCCTGCCTTCCACTGCCTCCCGCAGTTTGGTCAAACTCATGTTTGTAGCTTCAAGAACACTGTCCAACCATCTCGTCCTCCGTCGCCCCCTTCTCCTTGTGCCCTCCATCTTTCCCAGCATCAGGGTCTTTTCCAGGGAATCTTCTGTTCTCAGGAGGTGGCCAAAGTATTGGAGCCTTAGCTTCAGGATCTGTCCTTCCAGTGAGCACTCAGGGCTGATTCCACACAGCACTGCATTTACGCAAAGAAATGAAACGAACCTCTATTGCCAAGGAATGTTGTGCCGGGGACCGGCTGGACATTGAGGTGGGTGAGTGGTGTGTGGCTGGATGAGTGGGCACCCGGAGAACAATAGATGGAAACTCTGATTGAAGAAGGGATCCTGCCATTTCAAGTAACCCAAAAGGCAATGCCCTGTTTCAGAAACAGGGTCCTTAACTTTGCCAATTAGATGCAGCAGTCTCTAGGCCTGGTTTTTAACATCGCGGTATATGACCAGCTAAACATCACGAAATATTGATATATTGATATCTCGACCAGCCCTAGCAATGTCATAATCCAAATTAACTATAACCAGAGACCTTTAATCTGCCCATCAGCAGCACCATGGCAAAAGTCCCCCAAAGTCTGTAACTTCTAAAACGACAGAGTCTTGCGGTGCCTTTGAAAAAACTGGTGCATAATGGCAGAAACACTTGTGGGCGGCTATCCTATGCTTGTCTATTCAGATGTGAGTCCCATTGAGTGCAATTGTGCTTACTCCTGGGTAGATGTGCATAAGATTGCAGTCTCAATCGGTTTGTCCTGAACGTGTCACAAGACTCTTCGTTGTGTTTGTTTTGATGCACCACAATGGAAATTGTGACTTCTGTTTAATATGTTTTTATTTATTTGTATAATAAGCTGCAAATGGAGGAGAGATTAATACTGGTTCTCAGTCTTCTGGTAGGGATGAGGGTATTTATTGCCCTAAAATGGACGGGGGGTGGGGGGGAGAAGCTCAAATCGCCGTCAGTTTTCAGTTGGTGGCAAAATATAAAATAAAAATGGCATGATGACCATGCAAAGGAGGAACCGTCACTCAATGGCAGGGCAAATGATTGGCATGCAGAAGTTCTCACCAAGGGCTGTCTTAAGCATATGTGGTGCCAGGGTGCAAAGATCCGCCTGGCGCCCCCCTCCCCAGGTTGCCCAGTCCCAGGCACGCAGGAGGGAGGAGCTGCCGGCCGCCTCAGCGTCTCACTGGCTTGCTCGCCCCCAAACTTGCGGCACAAAGCCGCCTGCAGCAGAAGAACCTGCCGCAGCAGTCTGACTGACCGGCGGGCTCTTTCCCGGACTCAACTCTCAGGCCCCGAACTCTCGGCCTGGTGCCCCTGAGAGCCCAGCGCCTGGGTGCCCCGCACCCCTAGCACCTATGGGTAAGATGGCCCTGTTCTCACCTTCTGCCCCAACTTTTCAAGCTTAGAAGGAATCAGCTGGTAGGTGGTGAGATTGACCTCTTCCTGGCTGATATCCTGGAAAATGGCAGAGATTGCGAGGAGGGAATTCCCTGCTAAGGATCTTTGGGAACGGAATTAAAAATACAACTCCCAATAACCACAGTGTCGCTATGTAAATCTACAGTGGTGCCACACTTGGGATATTGAGCATGGTTCCGGATACTGCCCCTCAAAAAGGATATTACAGAGCTGCAAGTGGTTCAGATAAGGGCATCCTAAATGATCAAGTGGGTGGAACAACTCCTTATGAGAAAAGGCTGCGGTATTGGAGGATTTTCAATTTAGGGGGAAGGTGAGTAATATGGTGGTCATGACATGACTTACATACCAGGTGTGTAAGATTGTGAAGACGGTTGATCAAGGTAGATTTTTCTTCCTCTCTTGTAAAATTCGAACTCAGGGCCACTCAACGACGCTGAATGTTGGAAGGTTCAGGTGAAATCAGCGCTTTCTTCTGCCAATGCCATCTGTCATTCGAAAAGTACAAGCAGGTCACAAGGACACGTTTAGGGTGCATTGGGTTGTAGTGTTTCGGAACCATACCTACCCTAAAGAAAACATTTGCACAACTAGGTTATCAGTGCCATCAGTTCGACTCTTCTGAAAGTTAATGATTTGTGCGTGCTTCTAGGAGCGTAAAGAGTTGCTTTTCACCAAGTCAGACGGTTCTCCTTCCAGCCCATAATTGTCCAGAGCTTCAAGCAGGAGTATCATGCCCTCTGCTCTTTGATACTTTCCCTGTGGTACAGGGGTAAATTTTGAAGTGCAGGACACAAAAACATTTGGAGGGGGGGCAGAGAGAGACCAGACTGACCAAGGCTGCACAGGGGGATTTTGTGAAGGACTCGGCCCCTCTTGAATATTTGAGTTTCTTTCCCATAATTTTCAGTTTTCATCTTTTAAAAACCTCTCTTCCTTTTACTTGTGAAGCTTTGACCCAAAGCATGCAGACAAAATTGTGCAGATGGGTTACATTTTTTTTAGATATTTCCAAGCCAACCCCAAGTTTCTAGTCCTTTCTGAGAACTTCTTGTTTGATGCATACTTTAATGAGGAGTAAGCTCCTTCCCTGTGCACCACACCATAATTAAAGAAAAACTGGAAGCAATTTTCAGAAACTGGGTTGTTAACTCTGTCAATTTGACGCAGAAGTGTCATAATCCAAAATTAGCTGTACTCAGAGACATTTTAATCTCTTCATGCTGCAAAGTCACAACAGGGAAGTGTCAGAATAAATACTCTGTTGGATGTAGGGTGGTGGCTGTTCTCAGGATTTTTCACAGTAAATAACCCACAAGGAACCAACAACAACAACAAATGCATTGAGTACAGCATTTTGTTGCAAAATTGAGTTGTCTGGTTATGTAAGGTTCAGCCATATATTCCCTTTGGGATGTTGAGCTTTTGAAACCCTTTTATTATTGTCTGGCTAACCCTTATGATGGAACACATGTGGCACTGTGGGTTAAACCACAGAGCCTAGGGCTTGCCAATCAGCAGGTCAGTGGTTCGAATCCCCACGCTGGGGTGAGCTCCCATTGCTCGGTTCCTGCTCCTGCCAACCTAGCAGTTTGAAAGCACATCAAAGTGCAAGTAGATAAATAGGTACCACTCCGGCGGGAAGGTAAACGGCGTTTCTGTGCGCTGCTCTTGTTTGCCAGAAGCGGCTTATTCATGCTGGCCACATGACCTGGAAGCTGTACGCTGGCTCCCTCGGCCAATAAAGCGAGATGAGCGCCACAACCCCAGAGGCAGTCATGACTGGACCTAATGGTCAGGGGTCCCTTTACCTTTAGCTTTACCCCTTATGATAAAGATGAGGAACTTCTGGCCTTCCAGATGTTGCTGGACTGCAACTCCCATCATTCCTGATTCCAACCATGCTGACTGGGGCTGGTGGGAGTTGAAGTCCAACAACATCTAAAGCAGGGGTGAGGAGGACATTGGAAGCTGCCTTATGCCTGATTATACCATTGGTCCATGTAGTTCAGTATTGTCTGCAGCAGCTGTCCACAGTTTCAGGTGGGATTCTCTCCCAGCTTTTCCTGGAGATGCCAGAGGTTGAAACTGGGACCCCTTGCATGCAAGGCAGATGCTCTCCTGCCGATTCATGCAAGGGAGATCAGGGATCTCTACCATAGCTGAGATTCCTGCATTGCAAGGGGTTGGGCTGGATGTCCCTGGGGTCCCTCCCAACTCTATGATTCTATGAAATATCTGGCTGATGTGCTGTGGATTAGGAAGAGTTTCTGACTCCCAGTTACAGAACAGAACAATTTATTGCACCTTTTTAAATTTACAGATTGCTCTTTGTTGAAAGAAAACCACATGAAAATGATGTATAGATGGTACATAACACCAGTGCAGATAAGAAGAATGTATAAAACGGGCTCAAATATATGCTGGAAATGTAAGGAAAAAGAAGGGACTTTTTACCATATGTGGTGGGACTGTAGTAAAATTTAAAAAATTTGGGAAATGATATACAATGAGTTGAAGAAAATGTTCCAATTAGCATTTGTAAAAAAGCCTGAAGCATTTTTGTTAGGCATTGTAGGAGAAGACCTGCCAAGGAAATTGAAAGACATCTTCATGTACGCGACAACGGCGGCAAGAGTCTTAATAGCACAAGGATGGAAGAACGAGGAAATCCCGACTAAAGAACTGTGGCAAGAGAAACTGGTGGACTATGCGGAGTTGGCAAAATTGACACACAAACTACGTGATAAGGACAACTGTCACTTTAAGAAGAAGAATGGGGACCTTTTACAAAGTACTTAAAGAAACAACAAAATGAACTGGACTCCTTGGCAGGTTTTGAATAAACATTCACAAACTTTTTATTGGTAATATATAGATAGATAAGTTAAGGATCTTTACAGTTTTATAATATGCAGAGAATAACATGTGCTGAAAAACCAGAGAGAGGAGCTGAGGGAAGTCTGGGGGGTGGGGGTTCTTCTTTGGGGGGGGAAATGGGGGGATGAGGATGATGTATTTGTGACAAATTGTTATGTTGAAATTCCTAATAAAAATGTTTTTTTAAAAAAGAACAATTTATTGCACCTGAGCTCAGTTCAGTTCTGAAAACAAACTCCTGGGCTCAGATGGGGAACAAGGGAGAGAGATGGTTTAGCTCCCACTGAAAGGTGAATCGGTCTAATTACCACTTCCAAAAATGAGAGGCAAACGGAAATATAGCCGTCCCTCAAAATTTGTGCTTCTCTGAATTTTGCAAGGCACTTCTCCAGCCAAGTAATGTGTGCAGCAATATCTATACCAGGGTGAAGTGCACATGAAAATCCATACTGTACTCTTCAGGCCCAACCCACCTGCAGAAGTGCCTGTTTGCCACAGATTCTCCCTGTTTCCCATGCAAAGAACTGTGCCCACTCCGCTCTTCAAAAGAAAGGTGCAGTGACGGTATCGCTTGTTGGAACTACATCTTTGCTTGCACCTAGCCATGCATCTAAACCTTCTTTGTACCTGCTATACTTTGCAACCAGTGCCTTGCCCATCTGATTGACTCTTGAAAGACTTTGGCAAAAGCAGAACTGAGAATGCAAGGTCTTCATCCAGCACTGAGGGGCAGCACATTCCCTTTGGATTTAGATGGTGCTTCTGCCTCATGCTGATGTTGCGGGGAGAACTTACGAGAGCTATTTGCTGAGAGAATCATAGAATCATAGAGTTGGAAGAGACCACAAGAGCCATCGAGTCCAACCCCCTGCCAAGCAGGAAACACCATCAGAGCACTCCTGACATATGGTTGTCAAGCCTCTGCTTAAAGACCTCCAAAGAAGGAGACTCCACCACACTCCTTGGCAGCAAATTCCACTGTCGAACAGCTCTTACTGTCAGGAAGTTCTTCCTAATGTTTAGGTGGAATCTTCTTTCTTGTAGTTTGGATCCATTGCTCCGTGTCCGCTTCTCTGGAGCAGCAGAAAACAACCTTTCTCCCTCCTCTATGTGACATCCTTTTATATATTTGAACATGGCTATCATATCACCCCTTAACCTCCTCTTCTCCAGGCTAAACATGCCCAGCTCCCTTAGCCGTTCCTCATAAGGCATCGTTTCCAGGCCTTTGACCATTTTGGTTGCCCTCCTCTGGACATGTTCCAGTTTCTCAGTGTCCTTCTTGAACTGTGGTGCCCAGAACTGGACACAGTACTCCAGGTGAGGTCTGACCAGAGCAGAATACAGTGGCACTATTACTTCCCTTGATCTAGATGCTATACTCCTATTGATGCAGCCCAGAATCTCACACTTGGAGCTGGCCCTGGAGTCCATCCCAGGAAGGCATGAATTGTCCCCATTGATCAGATTGACCTTAGGGTCCCATCTGCACAAAGGCCTTACTTGCAAAACCCCCCGAAAAAGATGCAACAGCTGTGCAGCGTAATCTGTACCTTGCATATTTGCAGAGCGCAGAGATTGCCTAGGTCTCTAAACAGATGAGTTCTCAAACTCACAAGGGCTGGGTGTGATGAGGGGCAGCAAGGGCAGGGCATGCAATCCCAACCGCTTCCTTTGCATGCCGGTCCACGCCCAGGACCTTTGCATCCCATGCTGTTGAAGTGGGATGCCATTGCCCCCGCTAAGTGTTACAAAGGTCCTTCCGTGCAGCGTGCAGCACCATACTTCCGCAAGCTAGATGTGAACACCTTGCCCATTCCTGGAATACAAGGGCAATTTAGCTTTTGTCGCAGAAGCCACCTGCTGTTTCCTTTTCTGCAGGCGGCAATGGATTGCAATAGCGGGGTGAAATTTGCAGGTGTTGCCTATGAACCAGAGTGAGTGGCTTCAGAGGTGATGTCAACACACACATTCTTTGGGGATTTCACACAGCTGCCTACCTGTTTGAAGAATCACACATGCAGTTATTTTGCCACTCCTGCACATTCCTTGGTGGGAGAACAGCATTGCGAAATTCAGAGAAGCACACATTTCGAAGGATGTTTCGGTTCGTGTGCATTTCAGAAAGCGCAAATTGCATAGACTCACATTTAAATGTGAACCGAATCGCATTTCTCTTCCATCCCTAATTTTTATATTGATGGGTAGCAGCTCTCCAGGGCTTCAGAAAGAGATCCTTCCCAGCCTTACCCGGGGATTGAACCTGAGACTTTCTGCTTGCAAAACAAATGCTCTGCCCCTGAGCTACAGCTGCTCCCCTTCCAGTTTCCAAAAATATTAGCCATAGGACAGTCTTCATCACACTGGCGATCTCCAGATGTTTTGGACTACAAACCCCCATCAGCCCATGGGCTTTCTTGGATGAATGGACCATCATCTGAGAGTCAGCTGTTCCTCTGCCCATGGACCGCAATTGCAATCTGTACTCTTCCATCTCCTCTCAACAGTTGGGGGAAATTGTAGGAAATAATTCAAAGCAAATCTCTGTCTGACCTCTTGACCTGGAGGAGAGGAGATGGTGCAAAACCAGTGACCTGCTCACCTCCCTCATTCTGACATGTCATCCCATTTCCTGAACACAAAATGATGATGTGGTTGCAATCAGGAAATATGGTATTAATTGCAAGACAAGTAGAAAATGTGCCTCCAGCAACAGAGTCATTCTGGGAACTGAAAGCTAGTTTCACCCATAGTGACAAAGGTGTCAATTTACCAGTCTGTGCCTCCCATTGCCCGTCAGCTCTGAGTGCAAATTCTGCCCTCTGTGACATCTTCTGTTGACCCAGTGGCTGTGGCCCTGGAACTATCACCTCCATGTGTCATGGGACAGATTACTATTTCTTTAAAGCAACTGGCATATGGCCTCTGGAAGGTGTATTATTATTTTATCATTATTTTATCTATTTCATGGGTAGGCAAACTAAGACCCATGGGCTGGATCCAGCCCAATCGCCTTCTCAATCTGGCCCGCAGACGGTCTGGGAATCAGTGTTTTTACATGAGTGCTTTTATTTAAAATGTAACTCCAGCCCACCACAAGGTCTGAGGGACAGTGGACCAGCCCCCTGCTGAAAAAGTTTGCTGACCTCTGAATTCTATTTATTTCAACAATTTGTTGTATACTGCCTAGTTGAGAGCCAGTGTGGTGTACTAGTTAAGAGCAGTGGACTCATAATCTGGTGAACCGGGTTCACGTCTCCGCTCCTTAACATGCAGCTGCTGGGTGACGTTGGGCTAGTCACACTTCTCTGAAGTCTCTCAGCCCCACTCACCTCACAGAGTGTTTGTTGTGGGGGAGGAAGGGAAAGGAGAATGTTAGCCCCTTTGAGACTCCTTAGGGTAGTGATAAAGTGGGATATCAAATCCAAACTCTTCTAGTCACAGTTGTTCCTAAGCCATGGATAGGAGACCTAATAAACAAAGCTAGGGGAGAGTTAAATCTGTAATACCAGACTTTAATTAAATAGCTTGCTAGGGGAAAATAAAACAAATAGCCTTTAGGAAGCACTAAAAGTTTTAAGCGGTGGGGCCTGTCTGATTTCAACTGGAAGGGACGTCTGATTTCCCCCCACGAGAGCCGCCTTGCTCTCTCGCGATTTCAGGCCAAGATTTCACCCCAGAAAGGCTTTTTTTTTCGGGTCTGCAATCTCATGCAGTCCCCAAACATACCTGTCAACTTTCCCCCTTTTTTAAGGGAAATGCTATTCGGAATAAGGGAATTTCCCTTAAAAAAGGGGAAACGTTGACAGCTATGGCCCCAAATGTGACTCACATGGGATTTTGGACCCAGAAAATGGTGTCCCAGATTTGGGCCATATTGCGTTGTGGGGTATGGTATTGTAGGGGAGAGGAAGCAACCTTGCTGTGAAAGAGCACCAAACCATCTGTACAACCTGAACTTGCTGGTATGCGGTTGAATCCGACCCAGAATTAAAGACAGTCTGGAAGTGTCCCTAATCATTTTGTTTCACCCTATGGAAGAACGATTCTTTTCAAGACAGCAATACAGTAAAGGGGGTGGATTATCCTGTTGAGAACATACCGTATTTTCGCTCTATAGGACACACTTTTTCCCCTCCAAAAATGAAGGGGAAATGTGTGTGCGTCCTATGGAGCGAATGCAGGCTCCTTGGCTTCAGCGATAGCAACACAAAGCCTCTAAAGTGCAGAGGGAGTGCTCCCTCCGCGCTCCAGAGGCTTCGCGTTGCTTTTGCTGAAGCCTGGAGAGTGAGAGGGGTCGGTGCGCACCGACCCCTCTCGCTCTCCAGGCTTCAGGAATAGCTGTCTGAAGCCTTCGGAGCGCAGCGTGAGTTCCCGCTGCGCTCCGGAGGCTTCGGGTTCCTTTCACTGAAGCCAGGAGAGTCTTGCTCTCCCAGCTTCAGCAAAAGGAACCCGAAGCCTCCGGAGCACAGCGGGAACTCGCGCTTCACTCTGAAGGCTTCAGGGATAGCCGCCTGAAGCTGGGAGAGCAAGACTCTCCTGGCTTCAGCAGAGAGGGAAGGCGCAGCGCCCCTTCAGCCAAGCGGGAGGAGAAATGGAAGAGGCTCCGTTTCTCCTGCCGCTTTGCTGAAGGGGTGCTGAGCAGAGAGGGGGAGAATTTTTTTTCCTTGTTCTCCCCCTCTAAAACAAGGTGCGTCCTATGGTCGGGTGCATCCTATAGAGCGAAAAATACGGTACATTAGATTCGGTACAACCTCATAGCCAGGCTCCACCAGAGAGCCAGTTTCACAGTCAGTTGTCTGGAATATACATTAGTTATCATCCTTTTTATCAAGCAGCCTTTTACTAGTTGAAGCTCCTTGTTCACATGTCCCACAATTGTCTACTTTGATTGACAGAGCTCTCCATGATCTTAGGTGTAGGTTTTTCTCATCACCCTGATCCCATCACCCTATATAAGGTTGCCATATTTCAAAAAGTTAAAATCCAGACACAAAAGTTGTTGAGGTGTTTTGCAAAAATCTCAAAATAATATATATATAAGGAAATTTGCCAAAATCTAGACTTCCAACATGGGTTTCCATATGTCAGGATTTCCCCAGACATTTCAGCAATTTTCGCCCTGTTTTTTGACTGCCATATTCCGGCTATGTCCAGGAAATTCTGGACCTATGGTAACCGTAATTAATGAGCTTTAAAAAAGTCAACAAGACTTGGTGGGGGCAGGGTCTTGGTGCATTTTGCTTATATTTTGAGATCTGGACACCCCCCCCCCAAAGTGCAAAAGTGTAAGGCAGTCTGCCTCCAGACGGCTGCATCCAGGTACACCTTCAAACCAATGACTGGCACTTGGACCAGTTCAAAGGAGGAGAAATCAGTACAGAGGTGTTTGTAGCTTCAAGTACCGCGTGCAGTTAGCTCCCCCTAATGGATCAGGGAAGAATGACAGAAATTCATGATCTTATATAAGGGATGAACGAGGTACAAACTTTTGGCCCTTCACCTAGTTTATCCCCAATTTCCCTTTCATGAAGTATGATTTGCCTACAGGGACATTTCTTCAAAGAACTCCATTCCCATGTTTTTCATTGCCTTGTGGCTTAAGTTCAGAAATTGGTAGGAAAGGGTCGTGACATACAGCTGCTCTAATAATTGCTGGGCCCTTCCAGGCTGTTGTGTTGTTGTTGTTGTTTGGGTGCAATTCTGCAGCATGTCACTGATGCAATAATAGCGCATTCGGGGTGAATTTATACTGGACCAGCCACACACCATTCTGCTTTATTAGTTGCTCTGCAATGCTTCCCCAATGTTTATCCATTATTGCCACCTAGAAGGACATTCTTCTGCTATAGCACAATGAGAGTGGGACACACAAAAAACAGAGAGGAGTGTTTGTGGCATAAACTGTTACAGGATTTCAGCAGCAAGTTATGGGCCCTGCGCTGGTAGGAAATGAAGCAGGATGTGTACCCTGAAACATGAGGCTGGGGTCATGTACCATAATGGGAAGGAATCCTCACCAACTCGCAATTAAAAGGACATCTGAAGGGGGCAACTGCTTTGCTGATTTTTCATAGGAACATTGGAAGCTGCTTGATATTGAGTTACCCATGCTGTCCCTCCTAGATGCCAACATCTTCTGCCTGAAGTGATTGCCTCCCTCTGTCCAATGGTAGGGCTGGGCCTGGAGTGAGACACCAGGACTGAACCCCTGAGCTTCTAACTTTTCCTTCTGCCTAAATTGGCTGTCTTAAGAATATCAGAAGAGTCCTGCTGGATCAGGACAATGGACCATATAGTCTAGCATCCTCTACTCTCAGGGACGTGGGTGGCACTGTGTTCTAAACCACTGAGCCTCTTGGGCTTGCTGATCAGAAGGTCGGCAGTTTGAATCCCGTCGGGTGAGTTGCCCCAGCTTTTGCCAACCTAGCGGTTCAAAAGCATGCCAGTGCAAGTAGATAAATAGGTACCACTGCAGCAGAAAGGTAAATGGCATTTCCATGCGCTCTGGTTTCCGTCACGGTGTCCTGTTGCACCAGAAGTGGTTTAGTCCTGCTGGCCACATGACCCAGAAAGCTGTCTGTGAGCAAACGCCGGCTCCCTCGGCCTGAAGCGAGATGGGTGCCCCAACCCCATAGTCGCCTTTGACTGGACTTAACTGTCCAGGGGTCCTTTTCCTTTACCTTTACTTTCAGCAGCCAAATGGGACTTGAGTGCAACCAAATACTTCCTGTGCTCCTGTGCCAGCGGTGATAGAGCTGTGCTAGTAGCGACAGGTATGTTGATGAAACTCACCTGGAACACCTGAGGCACGTCTGTAGCCACCCACCCCGCCATAGCTATGGGTGATTATTATTAGATCAGCAAGCCTCATGCATGCAAGCTTTATTTGTGTTTTTTGCCATTTAATCCACATTTACCCTTCCTGGGAGGAAATACAATAAGTTAAATAAGAAACCTGTTGCCACCAGCGGCACATTTGTCTCAGAAACCCCTTGACAGCATTAAGCCCTTGTCTGGAAGCTGTCTAAGAGCATAGGTTCATAGCTGTCAAGTGTCCCTTATTTGAAGGGACAGTCCCTTATTCCAGCGCCATGTCCTGCTGCTGTCCCTTATTGATGGATGTCCCTCAAATGTCCCTTAAATGATGTCCCTTAAATTTCAAAGGAAGCAGCTCCTCTCCCTCCCTCCCTGCCGGCCAGGGAAGAGGGAGGCTCCAACTGTGTTGCTTGGCTGTGTTGCTCACCCAATAAGAAGTCTAAGAACGACTGGGGGGTGGAGCTTGCATGCCTTGTGTGTGGCTAGTTAATGCAAGCTGAGGGGGTTTTTGAATGCTGGACGCCATTTTGTTGCCCGTGCTGCTGCAAACTTTGCAGTGCAAAGCCAGGCCAGGGAGCCATCTTAAGTTGAGGCTGCATAGGCCTTGTGGTGCATGTGATTCAGATTCTATTCAGTTGAACCTCTGGTTACAAAGTTGGTTGGACAGTGTTCTCGAAGCTACCAGCATGAGTTTGACCAGACTGCAGGAGGACAGGAAGACTGGAGTGCCTGGAATAGGTGAGGCTGCAGGTCCCTTATTTTGGC
The DNA here is from genome assembly GCF_965153285.1 of Podarcis tiliguerta. Lineage (NCBI taxonomy): Eukaryota > Metazoa > Chordata > Lepidosauria > Squamata > Lacertidae > Podarcis > Podarcis tiliguerta. The sequence continues at coordinate 68,429,887 of NC_139541.1, forward strand.
TGCTGGTCCCTTATTTTCAAATCTGTAAGTTGACAGCTATGCATAGGATTGCTTTGTTAGTTTAGTGTAATTAGAATTGAAATCAGTAGGACTTACTTCTGAATAAGGATGGGTAAGGTCTAATATCAAGCTACAAACCATTATGGGGTGTGCACTGCTCTTCCAGGGATACCTCCATTAAAGGTACATCCTGTATCTGCACAAACCTAAGATGACTAATAGCTCTCAGGGTCTGTGGTTTGGTTTCTGTCATTCTGTTTTTACATGTTTTTATTTTGCTTTTAATTGCAATTTTAAAAACAAACAAACACTTGGTGTTTGAAGCCCTGGGAAGGAAGGGCAGGATATAAATTCAACAAATAACTCAATATCCTCCTAGGCCTTCCTGTTTTTGTTAAGCTGCAAAAACCACTCTAAGGATTGGTGTGTGTTTATGGACCGGTGACGGCACGGGTGCTAGCCAATACGTGCCCACCACAGCTGGCTTTCCTCCAGCTCCAACCGAAGCCAACCAAAAATCTGACAGAACTGGTTTCCCCAAAGATTGCTGCACAGCAGGGGAAATGTATGTCAGTTTGGAGTGCAGCAACAACCCCATAAAAGCCACCTCCACTCCCTTAAATGTTACATCTGTGTTTGTGGGTCAGACTGTTCCCATCCCTTTCTCTCACTTGTTGACGTTCAGTTTGAGACATTACTGTCTCTTCCTCTCCCTTTGCTCCTTTTGTTCTCTGCGTAGGGACCAACAGAGCCCCTCCCTAACCTTCATGAAATTCAGTGCTGTCCCTTTGACAATAGAACAGTGGAAGACGAAGGAGGGGTTCAGTGAAACCCTGCCGTGTGCTCTTTCAACACACAAGGAGGCTGAGAGGTTGCCCAGTCTTGCCGTCTTGCTTGCCCTCATCATGTATTTCCCTCCCCAGTGTGGTGTAGTGGTTAAGAGCGGTAGTCTCGTAATCTGGGGAACCGGGTTCACGTCTCCACTCCTCCACCTACAGCTGCTGGGTGACCTTGGGCCAGTCACACTTCTCTGAAGTCTCTCAGCCTCACTCACCTCACATAGTGTTTGTTGTGGGGGAGGAAGGGAAAGGAGAATGTTAGCCGCTTTGAGACTCCTTAAAGGGAGTAAAAGGCGGGATATCAAATCCAAACTCCTCTTCTTCTTCTTCTTCTTCTTCTTCTTCTTCTTCCCCCACCAGTCATGTCTTTGGTAGCCGTGTGAAGGGGCTATATGTAGGGAGAGGGGAGCAATCTGACTTTGAAGGTGGCCCTCCCTAATTTGTACTTTCTGGATCAAGAAAGCAAAATTCAAATTTCTTTGAATTTTGTAAAGCAGCCAAGTAATGGCTAGGAAATTGCATATACGGTAACCTTGCAACTTATGTGCATTTAAGTTGTGCACATTCAGCTTTATGAGCTTAGAATAATAATAATGATAATGATAATAATAATAATGATGGTGATGATAATAATAATAATAATAACAACATTCAATAAGGGGGCAGAAAGGGGTCCAAGCATCCAGGAAAATAAACTTTGGCAATCCTACCCATCATTGCACCCAAAGAACTTTGATTTGGGCTTTATGTGTGGTCCCTGGAACATAAGCCTCACATAAGTTTTGGGCCTACTGTACTTCTGTGAAGTGTGCATAGCAATGCATAGATCAGTGAAAGCAGTGTATACATTTTATTAGAGGAAATATAAATATTAAGGAAATAGTATATGCTTTGGCTATTGTGCATGTTAGGCAAAAAGGCATATAAAAATTAGGAGAAATTCACTCTAAAATGCTAATGAATTTTCACAAGGATTTTTTTTAAAAAAAAAAGATATTCAAACGCTAATTAATGAGGAGAACTGACCTTAAGATTGGAAAGATAAGAAACAGAGAAACCAAAACTGATCTAGTGACTGATCTGTCACTAGATAAAGGTAAAGGTAAAGGGACCCCTGACCATTAGGTCTAGTCGTGACCGACTTTGGGGTTGCGGCGCTCATCTCGCTTTATTGGCTGAGGGAGCCGGTGTACAGCTTCCGGGGCATGACTAAGCCGCTTCTGGCGAACCAGAGCAGCGCACGGAAACGCTGTTTACCTTCCCGCTGGAGCGCTACCTATTTATTTACTTGCACTTTGCCGTGCTTTCGAACTGCTAGGTTGGCAGGAGCAGGGACCGAGCAACGGGAGCTCACCCCGTCACGGGGATTCGAACCGCCAACCTCCTGATTGGCAAGTCCTAGGCTCTGTGGTTTAACCCACAGTGCCACCCGCATCCCTGATACACTTTGATAAATGTTTACCACACACATAAGCTCTCCCTTGAAAGATTCCCCCTCAAATGGAGACCCCTGTATGTGAATACAATCCTTCCATGTGGCTTGCCGCACATCATGTATCCCTAACATGTTAAAGGATGGTTCTACATTTGAATGAGTCCCCTATTTGCAGAGCTGCCCAGCCAAAGCCTGATCAAAGTCTCTTTGTTTTTGCTCCTGGTCACAGTTTTGCTCATTTGTGGGGGGCGGGTCCTGATCCATGGATCATGGATCATAGAATCATAGAATCATAGAGTTGGAAGAGACCACAGGGGCCATCGAGTCCAACCCCCTGCCAAGCAGGAAACACCATCAGAGCACTCCTGACATATGGTTGTCAAGCCTCTGCTTAAAGACCTCCAAAGAAGGAGACTCCACCACACTCCTTGGCAGCAAATTCCACTGTCAAACAGCTCTTACTGTCAGGAAGTTCTTCCTAATGTTTAGGTGGAATCTTCTTTCTTGTAGTTTGGATCCATTGCTCCGTGTCCGCTTCTCTGGAGCAGGAGAAAACAACCTTTCTCCCTCCTCTATGTGACATCCTTATATATATTTGGACATAGCTATCATATCACCCCTTAACCTCCTCTTCTCCAGGCTAAACATGCCCAGCTCCCTTAGCCGTTCCTCATAAGGCATCGTTTCCAGGCCTTTGACCATTTTGGTTGCCCTCCTCTGGACACGTTCCAGTTTGTCAGTGTCCTTCTTGAACTGTGGTGCCCAGAACTGGACACAGTACTCCAGGTGAGGTCTGACCAGAGCAGAATACAGTGGCACTATAACTTCCCTTGATCTAGATGCTATACTCATATTCTTGCTCTCTCTTTTTTTGGAGTCTTGAGGTCCCCGAAATGAGAGAAAATGTGGCCCGTGTGTCAGAGCAAAAAAGTGAGAGAAATCACAAGAGTGAAATCATTCTTTCTAGTCCAGATCTGCTGTCTCAAGCCCATGACATCCTCCCCCCCCCACAGTGACCAAGCAGGATCTGAGCACAAGAACACTCTCCCGTTCTGTGGGTTCCAACAACTGGTATTCAGCAGTATTATTGCCTCTGACTGACCATGGAGGCAAAAAAATAGTTATCTTGGCTAGCAGCCATTATGTCTGCATTTCTTAGTACAGAAAATATTGATCTGATGTGTAGAGATCTTTCCTGTTCTGCTTAGTTAAAGAGGGTTCTGGAAAGTTTTCTTTCTATGTGAAAGAAACAGGCAGAAGGTTCTTGTTTGGGTTATTTCTTCCGGGAAGCTAAGTACAGCTGGTTTAAACAGGTTCTGTTATCTTCCTGTCAAGGGCGTGCTGACTATAATAGTAAGACCAGGAGGAGCCTGGGTCTCATGCACTTTTCTCTTTCTGTCTCTCTGCTCTAGATTTTTGATGGACTGTGCCAATCCTGAATGTACTGGATTTGTGACCATGATGCTCATTTGCCTTCAGTACCAGCAAAGCTCAGATGAACAACAGATAGCTCTATTGTCCATAAATTTGTCCAATCACCTTATAAGCCACCTGGTTTGGTGACCCTCACTGGCCCCTGGGGGAGAAAATGCCAGAGTTTAAGTTTGTGCTGCATGAATTATTATTATTAAAATAAAATTCAATATTTGATTTAATTTAAAATTAAAATTTTAAAATTATTATTAAAATTCATCCATTCATTCATACAATGAAAAACACAAAATTACATAACACAGCACAAACAATAACAATACTCTCCCCCCTACACACATACAGCTTAAAAGGCCATAGATAGTTTAATTAGCCAAAGTACTTTCTTTCCTCTGTCTTTCCTGACAGTAAGAGCTGTTCAACAGTGGAATTTGCTGCCAAGGAGTGTGGTGGAGTCTCCTTCTTTGGAGGTCTTTAAGCAGAGGCTTGACAACCATATGTCAGGAGTGCTCTGATGGTGTTTCCTGCTTGGCAGGGGGTTGGACTCGATGGCCCTTGTGGTCTCTTCCAACTCTATGATTCTATGATTCTATGAATCTTCCAACATTCAGCTTCCTTGGCTGTCTAAGGAAGTTCTAAGTGTTATGAGAGAGGGAGAAAAGCTTCATCTATCTACTTTCTCTATTTTATAAAATTCGATCGTGTCCCCACTTACGCACCTCTCCCCTAAATTAAAAGCTCTCAAACGCTGCAAATGGGATGCCCTTATATTTTGGATGTTCTCCTGCTCAGAAGCAAGTCCTCCTGAGTTCAGTGGGATTTAGTCCCAGGTAAATGTGCAGGCAAATGTCCTGGCAAATACAAGGGGAAGAAATGGAGGCAGAGAGAGATTTTACTTTCTTGGGCTCCTTGATCACTGCAGATGGTGACAGCAGCCACAAAATTAAAAGACGCCTGCTTCTTGGGAGAAAAGCAATGACAAACCTATTCAGCATCTTAAAAAGCAGAGACACCACCTTGCCGACAAAGGTCTGTATAGTTAAAGCTATGGTTTTCCCAGTAGTGATGTATGGAAGTCAGAGCTGGACCATAAAGAAGGCTGATCACCGAAGAATTGATGCTTTTGAATTATGGTGCTGGAGGAGACTCTTGAGAATCCCATGGACTGCAAGAAGATCAAACCTCTCCATTCTGAAGGATATCAGCCCTGAGTGCTCACTGGAAGGACAGATCCTGAAGCTGAGGCTCCAATACTTTGGCCACCTCATGAGAAGAGAAGACTCCCTGAAAAAGACCCTGATGTTGGGAAAGATGGAGGGCACAAGGAGAAGGGGACGACAGAGGACGAGGTGGTTGGATAATGTTCTCGAAGCAACTAACATGAGTTTGACCAAACTGCAGGAGGCAGTGGAGGACAGGAGTGCCTGGCGTGCTCTGGTCCATGGGGTCACAAAGAGTCGGACACGACTAAACGACTAAACACAACAACAAATGTGCAAGATTGCAGCTTTATTACCTCTGATTTTGACCCATTGCTTCTGCTGACTTTAAAATTATTTAACGACTTTAAAATTATTTATAGACTGCTCCAATTGCTTGCATCCTTATTAAAGAGCAAAACCGTGGCGTCTGCTGAGTCATGATCAGTCGACTGATGTCTCGAGAATGCAGCTGTTCCATAGGTTCCCTGTAGGCTTAATGGCTGGACCATTCCAATCCTAAATTAGAGCATGCAAAGGGAATTCTGCACAGCGATGATGCACAGGAAAATAAGTGTCAATTATACGGTAGAGTGCTTAGTGATGCTAGAGGGCCGCGGTGTGCCAAGAATCCTGCACACTGGCCCATTCCTCTGCTATTGGGTGCATCTGCCCATGAGGCTATTTCATTTCCAACTGGGGTGGGAAGGTGCCAGCCTGAGAGATGGCACAAATGATAATGACAGATCAGGAGGCGTCCCCCCAGCCAGTAAATGCCACCTGCCACCTGAGGGCACCTGCTGCGGGGCCCAGGGCGGGTTAAAAGCATGTGGCATAGGGAAAGGCCAGCAGTGAGTCAGAGGCTACAGGAGCCTGGCCATCGGCAAGGAGACAAGCTGCTGGGAGGTCCTGCCAACAGAGGGTTGCATCCCGGGGATTCTGCTTTTAAGCTGGTAAGCGCAAGGGGAGGTGTTACTAGTGATAGGGGAGAAATTCAGCTTTGTTTGTATTTCGGTGAGAAGCAACCTAATTTGAACTTCCAGAAGCAATAGGCAAACCAAAACCTTTGAAATTTGCACTTCTACAAATTCTGCAACATGGCTCTGCAACCAAAGAGCGTGTGTACCATTGCACGTGCTAATGAAAATAACTTACCAAAATGCATTATATTGGGGGGGGGTGCTTGCAAAAATGTGCTTTATGTGGAGTAATTCCCTCTAAAATGCTGACAATTTTCCTGGCAGATAATAATCCAGTGGTACCTCGGGTTACAGACACTTGAGGTTACAGATGCTTCAGGTTACAGACCCCGCTAACCCAGAAGTAGTACCTTGGGTTAAGAACTTTGCTTCAGGTTGAGAACAGAAATTGCACAGCCGCGTGGTGACAGCGGGAGGCCCTATTGGCTAAAGTGGTACCTCCGGTTAAGAACAGTTTCAGGTTAAGTACGGACCTCCGGAACGAATGAAGTATTTAACCCGAGGTACCACTGTATATTGAGGGACGCGGGTGGCGCTGTGGGTAAAACCTCAGCGCCTAGGACTTCCCGATCGCATGGTCAGCTGTTCGAATCCCTGCGGCGGGGTGCGCTCCCGTCGTTCGGTCCCAGCGCCTGCCAACCTAGCAGTTCGAAAGCACCCCCGGGTGCAAGTAGATAAATAGGGACCGCTTACCAGCGGGAAGGTAAACGGTGTTCCGTGTGCTGCGCTGGCTCGCCAGATGCAGCTTGTCACGCTGGCCACATGACCCGGAAGTGTCTGCAGACAGCACTGGCTCCCGGCCTTTAGAGTGAGATGAGCGCACAACCCTAGAGTCTGTCAAGACTGGCCCGTACGGGGTACCTTTACCTTTACCTTTTTACCACTGTATATACTATGTCAAGAATGAAACTTGAATGTCTCCCTCACCCCACTTTTTCTGTTCCTGTTTTTCTATTTCTCCATTTTCTCTTCTCTCTCTCTCTCCCTCTCTCCCCACCTCTCTTTCCCCCTCAACCCCATATTACCTACAACAACAAAAATGTTTCAAACTGACTGCAGTTGGCTTCTATGAAGGACTCTACAATTTGAAACAGAGACAATGAATGTACCTTTGTTACTTATGGAAAACCTTTCATTAAAAACATAGGGGGGGGGAGAGAGAGATATGACACGGATTGGCAGTGTTTCTCCAGGGATTCAGGCAAGGAATCTCTCTTGGCCCTAACTGGAGATGCTGGGAACCAAACCTGGGACTTTCTGAACACAAAGTTGGTTCTCTAGCACTGAGCTACAGCTCTCCCCCTGCATATCATTGCGCCAGGAATTTTGTTCCCCTCTTGCTCAGCTTCTGCACATCAGGATGCTGTTTCAAGGTGTGCAGGAGCAAGATGGAGAGCAAATTTGGCAACACATCCGCTCTGCCTCTGAGCTTCAGCCCTTCCCGCATGCTTTTCCACTGAGTCACGGCACCTCCTGATCTTAGGAACTGCCGCCTTACAACCTCCCACAAAGCTGCCACAAGCGGCGCTCTCTACAGCCAGTTTTCAAAGCCCTCCCTTGACTTGGTGCCCAAGCTATGCCAAAGTTTTTATTGGTGTTTTTTTTGGGGGGGAGACTCCTAGGAGTGTTTTTGGGGGGAAAGACTCCTAGGAGTGCTTGATTTGTAATAATAATAATAATAACAATAATAATTTATTTCTATCCCACCCTCCCCAGCCGAAGCCGGGCTCAGAGCGGCTAACAACAGTAAAATAATACAGCATTCAATCAATCAATCAATTTATTTATTACGGCCGTGGGCCCATACAGGAAAAAACATAAATAACAGCTTGTGCACGTGGGGAAAGAAAAAAAAAAAAAAGAAATAAACAGCCACTAAAGCGCCACTATAACAATAAAATACTATAGGATGGAATGGCATGGGTATCCTTATCCTGCAAGATTTGGGCAAGGTGGAATGTTGGAGGGGTACCCATTAGTTTCTGTATGATTGATCCCAGCAAATTTGCCCGTAGCACATTGAACAAGGGGCAAGAGAACATAATGTGCTGGAGCGACTCCGGCGACACCTTATCACATTCGCACATAGCGGGGACTTGGCCCTTTGAAAATCTATGTCTCAGGACATTGGAGGGAAAAACGTTAAACCTCGCTTTGGTGAAGGCCAGTCTATGAGCAACAGTCGAAAGGGAGGAGAGGTATGATGGAACGCAGTAAGTTAAAGTGATACCAATGCTCTGGGGCGAACAAACACCTCCCCCCAGCATATAATTTCGCTGTAAGTCGATATCATCCAGTCTTTGGCGGATCAGTCTTTGAGCTGTGATTTGATCTAATTTTAGGGAATCTGAGGGAGAGATTCCATAACTCAAGAGTTTGGCATGAATTCTACTAGACCAAAGGCTAGAGAATTCGTCTCGCCATAGGCATTGGACAAGGTAATGGTTTGGTAATCTATGCCACAATGATAACCAGTAATTGAAGACTTGCTTCCACAGGCAAGTTTCTAAGGATGCGATCTTCAATTCTAGTCACATGGCTGCGTTGCTTACGCACCGAGGGAGCATTAGGAGCCGACGTAGGAATTGGTTTTGCAGAGTCTCAAGGGGAGCAAGATCTGTCGACAGGGCCCAGAGCGGGGCAGCATAAGCGAGCACAGCCACCACTTTTGCCTTGAACACCTTTAGGGCCGAGGGAACATGCAAAGCTCCATCCGAAAAGAAAAATCGGAGGAGCGCATATGACAGAGTTTTGGCCTTATTAAGTAGGTGTTGAATTTGAGCTTTCCACCCCAGATTGTATTGAAAAATAACTCCTAGGTATTGAAATTTTAAGACTTGCTCTATTTTTGCTCCACCAAGCTTCCATATTCTACAGCATTCTAAAATCAATTCATTATAAAATCAGTTCAGCTCAAATTGATGGCAACCATTGGGCTAGAGTTCTGTGAAGAATTACCAAAGGAGAGGGTCAGGCACAACTCAGAGCACAACTACTTTATAACATGATCACAGGACATCCAGAAACAATTGTTCTGATATTAAACTGTGCCACACTGAAATGTTCAAATGTTTATTTGATTGTCCTTGAATCTTCCTGCCACACTTGCCACACCCTTTGAGAACTGCTGCCTTAGACCATGCAAAGGATGCAGCTGTGGCTCAAGAAGGCAAAATGTCTGGAGCCTCCTGAGCTATCCAGTCCAATGCAAGTCAAGAGAGTCCTCCTGATGATTCCGGATAACAAATGTTTGGTTCTCCTCCCTCCGCAGGACGGATCCTTGAGAGGTCTCCAGCCACACTCCACTTTGCTTGTGACAATGGCGGGCGTGAGGCAGCTGGCCGTTGCATTGCTCCTTGTCTCTGCTGGTAAGTGCAAAGTGCAGGCACAGCGAGGGGTGGGGTGGAACCAGTGGCCTCGGGATGGGGCTGGACCACAGCTCCCATCAGCCCCAGGCAGCCTGGCCAGTGATCAGGAATGATGGAAGTTTCTAAGCAGAGGTTGGATGGCCATCTGTCATGGATGCTTTAGCTGAGATTCCTGCATTTCAGGGGGTTGGACTAGATGACCCTTGAGGTCCCTTCCAATGATTCTGTGATGGGGTTGTGGCCCAGCAACATCTGGAGGGTTACAGGTTCCTCACCCTGTTCTCTGCCCGAAACTACAATTTCCAGACTGAATAATAATAATAATAATAATAATAATAATAATAATTTTATTATTTGGCTGGGTTTAACATTCAATCCCTCTTCCCAGGGGACTCTGAGAACGATAGCTCTGTGAGGGGGATAGGGGCATCCCAGCAACTCTCAGCACCATTAACAAACTACAGTTCCCAGGATTATTATTTTAAATGTGTAGTGGAGGTGGGGCCAATATTTCTCTTGACAGTTTAAAAGGAGCACCATGCTCACTTTTCTGGCTTTTTAAAATACCCAGACAAGAAATCCCAGCAGGAAGTGATGGATTGGAGCAGATAAGGAGTCCCCCCCCCCCTCCGCGAAGTGTAAGGACTGAGGAGCAAAACCCTGGCTAGATATATATCTATATAAGTTCTGAAAATGCTCTGCAAAAAGCAGTTGTAAAGCTCACAATGGAAAAATATCGTTGAGTTGCGATTTCAGCTCTGCAGCGCCATCTGGTGTCAAAGTGTTATAACACATTTTGACCAATGTACATCTGAGTCCCCTCTTTTCTCCAGCTCTTTCTCTCTCGATCCCCTACAGCAGGGGTGACCAACTCCCAAGAGACTGCAATCTACTCACAGAGTTAAAAACTGGCAGTGATTGACCCCATTTTGTGGGGTTCAGGTCAAAGATCTTGAGCTTTTTTTAGGGAAGCCAAAGTTGTTGAGGTTCTTTGGGGGGAGCCACTGATCTGCCAGTGATCTACCACAAATGTCCACTGATCTACTGGTAGATCACAATCTACCTGTTGGACATGCCTGCCCTACAGCAAAAAGCATCCTGGAACCACCTGATCCAGTAAAGATTCCATAAAAATGGCTAAAAAGAAGGTAGGGCCTGCAGCCTGATTGTTCCCTCCCTGTTCCTCAGAGTCTCCAACCCTACTTTAAATAATTTACTGATTGGAATAGAGGGACAGTGTTACATAGTGGTTAGGGCGTTGGGCCTAGGACATGGGAGATCAGGCTTCAAATCCCCACTCAGCCCAGAAGCTCACTAGGTGAGCTTGGGCAAGACAACTCTCAACCTAACCTACCTCGCAGGGTTGTTGTTGTTGTCGTGCAGAGAATACAGAGAACCATGTATGCCCCTTGGAGCTGCTTGGAGGAAAAGTAGGATATAATGCAATGATAATGTTGATGTGTTTTTGCAGTGTGCACCCAAGATGACGAGGGAAGGATCATTGGAGGCTATCCCTGCCTCCCCCATTCTCAGCCCTGGCAAGCATACCTGACTGGCACATACACTTGTGGGGGGACTTTGATTGCTGACTCCTGGGTAGTCACTGCTGCGCACTGCTATGGTGGGTGAGTCTGACCATGCACCGGAAATAGTCTTCTACTGAGTCCAACTGGCCCGTCTAGACCTGCCCAGATGACTGGGAGCAGACAGAGGCAAACGAAGGCGTCGTGGCACCCGGGGCAGGGCATCGCTACGTAGGGCGCATGTGCGGCGTCGCTACGTATGATGCATGTGTCATGCGTAGTGACGCCGCACATGCGCTGTACATAGCGGTTTGCCAGCGGCACCACTCCAGAGCCATACGGACAGTGCCGGGATATCTCCATTGCCGCTACAGCCGCAAATAGAGGGATCCCATCGCTTTAGCGGCGCCAGCAGCAAACCGCTATGTACAGCGCATGTGCACTGTTGTTACATACTGTGCATGCATGTGACGCCGCACATACGCTGTACATAGCGGTTTGCCGCCGGTGCCTGGATCCTCTGCTCACGGCTGCAGCTGCGAACGGAGGATCCTCCACATGCAGCTGCGGCGGCGCAATGGCTGCTTGCGCTGCCGTGAGCCCTCGCTGGGTGCCTTCTTGTCACCCTCCCAGACATGGCGCCCGGGGCGCACCGCCCCCCCACCGCGCCCCCATTGCGATGCCACTGGGTGCAGATCTCCAGGGACTCAGGGCAGATGTCTTACCCTGCCTTGCCACAACCCTGAAATCTCTTTAATGGAAGATGCTGGGGGATTGAACCTAGATCTCCTGTATGACAAGTAGTATGTGCTCTGTCACCGAGCTTTAATCCCACTCAAAGTGAGAAGAGGAAAGGACAGCCATGTGCTCAGCTTGATAAGAGGACAGCCCTCAATCTCAAGGGCTGTCAGATAGGGATGGGTGGCTCTGCCCGTTTCGGTTCTTTCTGTTTCTCTCCCCACACCCCACACCCCCATCTTAAATTCAGTCCCCCACCTTGATGCAGCAATTTGCAAAAGGAAGGAAGGAAGGAAGGAAGGAAGGAAGGAAGGAAGGAAGGAAGGACCTGGTCAATGGTCAAGGATGATGGGAGTTGTGGTCCAGCAACATCTGGACGGCCACAGGTTCCCCATCCCTGCCGCAAGGCTTCTTACCATTACAATCCTGCTGAATCAACCATGTGATGAAAAAGACACTGCTGAGAGCAAATGCAAAGCTTTTGCAAATAGGTCAGGCAGAGGGTTGTATTCTACACAGGCGAGCAGCGCCATCTGGTGGACTGATTTTTACATCGCAAATCGTTACATTATTATCCAAAGGCTTGCAATCCGCTGGGTTTGGAATATTTCATCGAAACATTCTGTACTGCAGTTTGCTACGTATTTGAGTGATTTTCAGAAAGAAACCATTTCCCCACAGAGATGTTCAAAAGCAGCAATTTTTTAAAGTTCCTATACTTTATGATTTGGCTTCAGGGTTTAGGGTGGTGATTTTTCCTTCCCTCTTTCTGCAATTTTCACTGGGACAGGAAGCAGTTGACGGTGGAAAAGAAGTCTCTCAAAGCCAGTTTTGAACAGGAAATAAAGCCACAGTTGCTTTGCAGGCGCAGATCTAATTTTTGTGGGTGAAGCTGTCGAATTTGCATTGGCTGCAATGCACATTTGAAATTCCACCTGCGTTCTTACACTGTAGCGAACTATCTCCTGTATCAGTCTGCCTTGGCTTTACGAACAGCCTCAGAGGTTAGGACCAGCCCTACTGTTAGGCAGAGCGAGACGGCTGCCTTAGGCGGCAGATGCTTGGAGCACTGAGCAGTTGTGAGATGTGGGAAAGGCTGCATTTCCTAAGCAAACATGGTGCCCTCAGGTGCCCTCAGTTGCGCCGTTATGCAGTGGCAGCTCCCGTCTTACATACTGCAACTAGGTGCAATGGAAGACACTGTCCTGGCACTAGATTTGAATGGCAATCCTTCCACTTCTGTAGGTGGACTGGAGTCTGTGGGTGCCCCTTTGTCCTTTGTGTCAGGCAGCAAAGAGTCTTGGGCCCTGCCATCATCCTGAGCCACCTGGAGAGTGAGCATGAAACACGGGGCCTCTTCAGTGGTGGCACCATAATTCTGAAATACCCCGCCAACAGAGATCCATTCTTGCCATCATTTAAAATCTTCTTACCAACAGGCTTTTCATGCTCAGTTGTAGTGCAACCTGGCTTGCAGTGTTTCAGACTTCTGCTTTTCATTTAATCTTTGCAATTTTATTTTATTTTTAATTGTTACATGCAACCTCCGTCTCTGAACAGTAATAAATCTCTGGGTTTGGTTTCCTTGGAAGGAAGGTCACTGGAGGGGGGTGGCATTAATAAGGGTTATTTACACTTATATGAAGGATGGGTGCAAGATGGAAGGTTCCCAGCATTAGCACCCTATCAGATCCTGCTCCCATTTTAGGTATTGGGGGAGAGCACTGGGTTCTCGCAGAAAGCAAATCTGGCTTCTTAGTCTCCTTCTAGCCCAGTTCCAGGAGAAGACTGCCAGGTTATTGTTGCTTCACATCCACACACCTTGGTGACCATATGTGGAAACAAAATCCATTTCCGGAAAAGGCTTTCTCCTTCCAGAAGAGCCCATCAAGGTACACATGCCATATATTTAAAGCACCTTTAAAGGACTCCCCCTTCCCACAAATCCTGGGAACTGCAGCTTGTTAAGGGTGTTGGCAGTTGTAGCTCTGCAAGGGGTAAACTATAGTTCCCAAAATTCTTTAGGGCGGATTAATGTGCTTTAAATGTACGGTTCGTGCACAGCCATAATCTCTAGCAGCCCTGCTGGCTCTGTTAAGACTATCCAATCTTAATCAAGAATCACAGAGCTGTAAGGGATGCCTCAGACATTGCATGGACTACACTCTATCCCATTTCCACCCCACAATGCACTTTAAAACATATTGATCCTATTGTGTACCTACTTGGGGAGCTTTATGCTGCGAGCAGAAAAGCGGGGAGAGCAATGCGATGAATGATTTACTGATGGCAAACTCTGGTTGGGAGCCAGGGACAGCATGTACAGTGGTGCTCTCTGTACAAACCAGCTTTTCTTCTCTCCTTGTTGCCTAGCAATATAATTGTGCGGCTGGGGAAACACAACCTGGCGGTCCGGGAAGAAGGGGAGCAGACCCGGAGGGTGGTCAGGTACTTCCGCCACCCGCGTTTTGACCCCCGTACCCTCAACAATGACGTCATGATGCTGAAGCTGGAGAGGCCGGTCCCCTTTACACAGAATCTACATCCTCTGGAGTTACCCAGAGGTTGCTCTGCCCCTGGGACGGAGTGCCTTGTTTCTGGCTGGGGCACCCTCACTACGCCACAAGGTACACGCACGGGCGCAAAAGAACCAACTCTTTTTGCTCACCTTCATTGCAAAGCTGGGGAACCACTGGGCCACCAGATGTAGCTGGACCACAGCTCCCCATCATCCCTAACCATTGGCTGTGCTGGGCTAATGTAAGGTTGCCATGTGTCCTCTTTTTCTAGGACATGTCCTCTTTTTCAGGGGTAAAATTTCTGTCCAGGTAGATTCTTTAAATTTTCCAAAATATGTCTGACTATACTTTCTGGATGAGACATAAGACACATAATTGGTGCTTTCCTCTTCTTCTCTTCTCCGGCTCCCCTCGGCAACATATCACAGCTTCTATAGCCTACATATAGTAGGGGTATTTAAAATGAGAGTCGTCATAGTCGTCTTCTTTTTTGCTCTTCAAAATATGGCAACCCTAGCTGATGGGAACTGGGATCCAGCAACATCTGGAGCGACAAAGGTTCCTCAGCCCTGCCTTAATGCACAGGCTGCCAATGCACTGCTCACAGGCACACCTGCAAGTGCAGAGACCTTCCCTGGTGCACAAAGTGGGGGGGGGGATTAAATGTTGCACTATGCTGATCATTCAATCATTGCAAGCATCTCATGGAACAATCTCCCCTCCCTCTACATCCTGTTCTGTGGGTTCTCCCCCCCCCCAAAAAAAAACCTAGAGCCAATTTCCAGGGGCACATAGGAGTGGGGTGGGGGGGACCCATTGAGCAAGTGGTCTTCCTTGTGTGGGCTTCAACTGGTGGGACTCATTAGTTAAATCTTGCCCAGGATCCCGACTCCCAGCTGAAATTAATTTTGAAAGAGGCCCCAAACCTAATTGTGGTGTCTGTGTGTTGGAGGTCCTGGAAAATGCAGCTGGAGAGAGAAGATTCATTTTGCAGGGAGATGGCCCTTCATTAACCACACACACACTTTTCTCCAGCCTAATTATTGGCAGGACGAAGAGAAGGGGTGTTATGTGCATGCGCGTAGTATATGGGGTGCCCCATGGCAGATTCTCCCGTTCCATGGGCCTGTAAAGGTTGGTGACCCCTTAGAGCTCCTCCAGACCATCTGCTTATACATCCCAATTTGCTTGCATAGTGTTTTCCGATCTCCTCATTCTTGAGAATTCGTTCTGGTTTGTTTACAGGGTGGGTTATGCATCCACAAGCATTCATCCCAATTTGGTGGCCAGGTGTTTACACATCTTCCCATTAACCATCCACCCATCCCATACTTTTCAGTGCATTGCCCGTCACTTTCCTAACTGAAAAAAGCACGGCTTTTTAAAGATAAGCGGATTTGCGTGTGCTAAAGCGACAGAAAGCTTTGATCCACTTTTACCGCGCAGACCTAAATTTTGGGCATGCGCTTGAACCAGTGCCGCAAAATAGTGCCGGTCCACAGGCACCCTTTGTGCGCAATCAGAAAATCACTCTGTCGTTAAGCGTTGGGGATAATTTGGACACAGAGCAGCTATTAAATGGGGAGCGGGTGGTGTTGTCTTTTCTACAGCCACTTTCCCAAACATCCTGCAGTGTGGCAACGTCAGGCTTATCAGCTCAGAGAGATGTTCAGCTTCTTATCCTAACAGCATCACGAATGGGATGGTTTGTGCTGGTGTACCAGAAGGTGGAGTGGACTCCTGTCAGGTAGGTTGGAGACATGGCTTTGCTACCAAAGGCCAGCTAAAGAGAATTCCCCCCCACCTTCCATTCTTGCATGTTCTGTGCCCATTCTTCTGTGTCATGCCTTGTCCTTGCCTCTTGGGCTTGCTGATCGGAAAGTTGGCAGTTCGAATCCCCGCGACGGGGTGAGCTCCCGTTGCTCTGTCCCAGCTCCTGCCAACCTAGCAGTTCGGAAGCACAACAGTGCAAGTAGATAAATAGGTACCACTGCGGCAGGAAGGTAAATGGAGTTTCCGTGCGCTCTGGTTTCCGTCACAGTGTTCCGCTGTGCCAGAAGCAGTTTAGTACTGCTGGCCACAAACGCGGAAAGCTGTCTGTGGACAAACGCTGGCTCCCTCGGTCTGAAAGCAAGATGAGCGCCGCAACCCCATAGTTGCCTTTGACTGGACTTAACCGTCCAGGGGTCCTTTACCTTTTAACATTGTCCCCCCCACCCTGGCCCTCCTGCTGACACCATCCTTTTCTCTCTCTCTCTCTCTCTCCCTCCCATCCATTGTTGTGCAATTATCTATCCGGCTTGCTTTCCCCTGCATTTTATTCGCTGTGCATGCTTTCATGTCTTGTCAATGATGCCAACCAGGGCAGGACTTTGGGGCAGACACCTGGGCTCACATCTGCAGGGCAGCATGCTGGCCACTCATAAGACTATGCTTATATTTCGTACCAGTGGTTTGCTGGTGCCCAGTGGGACTTGTAGGGCAGACCAGCAGTAGGTGGAGCCAGAGTCAATAACTGGCAGGACCACCACACACACATACCCCAACTGGCTGCAAAGTAAGATGGCAGGCAGGTGGGGACCGGCTGAGGGTACCCTGGTGTTGGTGGGCGATACTTCATTTGCCAGCCTGCCATAGCAATACCACTGTTCTAGCCAAGTGCCCTGCTCTGCCACAACGCTGCCCCCTGTAGGTCGGATGGCAACAATGCAATGTCAGGAACTGTGCTGCCTTTCACAGGGCGACTCCGGAGGGCCTCTTGTCTGCAATCAGCAGCTGGAGGGGATCGTCTCCTGGGGCTTGGAAAAATGTGCCCAGCCCAACCGGCCAGGGGTTTACACCAGAGTATGCAAGTATGTCAACTGGATCCAACAAATCATGTGGAACAACTGATCCTGAGGAAAGAGCTCGTCTTATCCACATTGGTGTTCCGGCAATAATAAACAATTTTTGAGTGCAGGGGTTTAAAGTCTCTCTTTCCATGAATTCTGCAAATATATATATTCTGCAAGTATTACAGCCAGTGGTGGGTAGAACAGGATAGCTTCCCCTCTTTGAAATAAATGTATATATTGGCTCTGCTTGTTTCTCTCTTCTCCAGTGCAATGCTTTTAAAGCATTCCTCCCCCTACCAGCAACTTCTGGAACTAATTGCAGAATACCCAAGAGACCTCCATGGCTTTGCTGGTTGGAAGTGCATTACAAGTGCATGAGAATGTAGGGTGTTCTTTCAGAAGCTATAACCAGGAGGAGTCATCATTTTACGGTGCTGTGAAGAACATACTGGTTAAAGCAAGTGTCTCTAACATTTCCAAACCCAGGACCCACTTTTAGTCCAAGGATGCATTAGGGAACCCATTTCCCAACCTTTTCCGATACATTTGCATGGTGGTAGGGCGCCTGTGGGGACCCACCTTGGATCAGGCTGTGACCCAGAAGTGCAGAGCTTTCCAAACTTTGCATGTTGGTGGTGCACTTTTTTAGACAGGAATCATTCCACAACACAGTAATTCAGTTTCACTAGCAAACCGAAGGTTAAACTTAACTTTTTTCCCCAAACCACAGGAGGAGCACAGGGAGCGTTTGTGTGACACACCTACACACTGCAGCCGACACGCTACTGTCACGACACAGAGTTTGGAAAGCTCTGCACAAGTGGCTCCCACCCATCAGCTGAACCAGTGGGTTAAGGGACCAACAGAGAAAAGGTGACTCTTGCGTACGGGTGTCAGAGGATTTTGACCCAGGCTAGATTTGCTGTGACTCCCCCAACTCACCATTCATATATCAAAAAGTTATTAAATTTGTATACCGTGATTCATCCAAAGAGCTCCGGGTGGTTCACAGCATAAAAGTACAGTGGTGCCTCGCAAGATGAAAAGAATCCATTCCGCGAGTCTCTTCGTCTTGCAGTTTTTTTCGTCTTGCGAAGCAAGCCCATTAGCGGCTTAGCAGATTAGCGCTATTAGCGGCTTAGCGGATCAGCTGTTAAGCGGCTTAGTGGATCAGCTGTTAAGCGGCTTAGCGGATCAGCTGTTAAGCGGCTTAGCGGATCAGCTGATAAGCGGCTTAGTGGCTTGGGAAAAAGGGTGGGGAGGGGAAAAAACCTGCAGGAACTCGCAAGACATTTTCGTCTTGCGAAGCAAGCCCATAGGAAATTCGTTTTGCGAAGCACCTCCAAAACGGAAAACCCTTTCGTCTAGCGGGTTTTCCGTCTTGCGACGCATTCGTCTTGCAGGGCACCACTGTACAAACAAAAGCACAAAATACATAATAAGAACAAAAACAAAACAAAACAATGCCACTCCCAACTGCCGTCCTCAGAATGAACCAAAAATCTGCCATTTAGTCCATCGAACTTAACAAGGTTAATTGTCCCCCCACCCCACTCCCCGGTGTTTTAAACAGTGCAAAGCTGCTTGGAGCAGCTTCAAAGTGCGGTACATCTGCAGTGCAGGGTAAAAATACTTTTTAAGATGCTGTGGGAAGAAACTGCACTTCCTGTGTAATTCTATACACAAAGGTCTATTGTACATACAACAAAATGGCTGCCCTCATTAGAACAGTAGCCTTGGTTCACTTTCTTAATGCTCCTTATTTGCATGTGTGTGTTTATGACTGCTTAGACGTGTGAATTTTTTAAAAAGGATTTCCCTGGAATTCTCCTTTATAAATCCACAGATATAGGACAAGGAGGAATCATTCATCCCTCAACTTTTGAGGGTGACGTAGACATGTTGGTCCTGTATATTTGCCTAAACACTCTCTTGTGTTTAATCCCTCACTTCATACAATACCAGCAGTTTATTTCCTTTTAAAATCTCAATTAATAGCCCTTCCTACACTAGGGCTTAGGTTCACCAAGATTTTTTTTGTTTTGTTTTTTAGGCCTGTGGGCATATTTTTATTTTTGTGCAAGTGTTGTGGGTACCACCTTCCCAAAAGGGACAAAAAAAAAGTGCACCTGCATGGCTAATAAGTGTGTATAATATGTAAGTTAGTATGTGCCGAGTACAACCTACTTTGTCAGATGCATCTAACAATGTGCATTCTAGTCTACAAAGCTTAATAAATCTGTTAAGTCTTTAGATCACCCCAAAAAGTCAGACAAAAAGTCTCACACACACACCCAAAGTCACCTCAAATGTAAAGGATGTTGTGTTGGCCCACAAGAAACATTCCTAAATCCATTAGGGCAAAACCCTTATTAAGCACCAAAAACGTCACAAAATAGACCCAGGCCAATTCCCCATTACCCACCCACCCCCCACAGAAGATGCGCTGCTGCAGCCAGTCAGTGAAATTTACTTCTTTTTAATCAGTGTAAATTCATTTGACTGACTTATGATACCGCCAGTTTACTGGCAATCAGCAGAGCAATCTGCTTTCAAGTTGAACCGGCTATATACTCCAAAAGATTATGACAGCTGCCTCATTTCCACCTTCAGCCAACTACTGCCCTGATTTCTAAGATTGTGTTTACCAGAATGAGAGCTAGAAACATGCTTCCCCCCCACCCCTTTCAAATAAAACCTGAGATTTATCAGGACATCACAAAAGCTCAGAACAATACACAAACTCAAGCCCAAACGGACACTAGACATACTCTGGAAGAAAGAGAGCATTTGCAACTTTAATACAGTCACTGAGCAATTTGTTTTATTACATTTGTTGTGTTTGCAGAACACATACAGGGATCTCAAAACAATTCTTGTGAGAGACAGGCAAAAAAAATCTATATAAAGTAAAAAGGTGTGTGTTTAAATAATAAATGCATTTAGCTTCCATATTCTGCCATCGCGGGGGGGGGGGGGGACATGCATACAAAAAGCAAATGATGGAATCAACTGCAATTCCACATGAGCTCAATTGATCAGGAATAGTCACACTGCACTTCCATGGAAATGTAACAAACACACACAGCTCACTGCTAGTGGATTTTTTTTTTAAAAGGCACAGCCAGATTTCTTTACAAGAGAAAATAATGTGAATTTATTTGTGCTATCTACATCTGGGGTGATTTAGGAAAGATCTAGTATCAAGGGGTTAAAAAATTGTGGGGTGTTATGCTATGTAACGTGTCCCCAAGTTAAAGTGTGTGTGGGGGGGGTGTTGTTAGCTATATTTCATTCCAGCATTCTTCCCTCCCCAAACGTGCTTGTTTACAGCATTACTAGAAAGCAGCAAGCATTATTTGCATACATTTGCATAGTGAAGTACATCCAGTGTTTTAACAGATTTATAAGCATTCGAGAGGGGCTATCTAACACAATCACTTTATGAATTTCTCTCCCTTCATACAGCTGTTGTGGGGGTGCCACCGCAGGTTGAGTGGACTAGCGGCAAACTGATTAGAGGAATAATTTTACTGTACCAACCCCACCGTTTTCATCACCCTATTTGATAGGGTAGCAAAAGTGTGGGGTGTGTGTGCGTTTTGGTTACTGGGAAAGGTTCAAGGGGCGCCCAACTCACTGGTGCTCCTTCTGCTTCCTGTGCTGCCGGCTGCCATTTTGAATTTCCCACAATGGCCCTGAAAGATGCCATGTCAGCGCAATGCCATCGGGGGCGGGGAGCTCACGTTGGCATCCCACGCCACGGGAGCCAGAGAAGCACCGGTGACTTTCGTATAAAGGGCTTCCCAATTTGCTCCTCCCCACCACCATGAAAGGGGATGCGATTTTGTGCACCCTCTTTTGTCGTGCCCTCAACCTCCTGCTCCCAATTCAGGCCCAAAGTTCTCTTTTGAGATCTTGTAGGCCAACCTAGAAAAGGCTTCCACTGATACACCTGAATGGTTCTTAGGCCAGGTGTTGGATGGGAAAATCCACCCAGCTGGTTGGAGGCGAGCGATTTGTGCGGCTTGGGTCAGTTTCAACCAACAGTATTGTCCCACACGGCAGGCCCTGAACCCAGAACCTGGCCAAAGAAAGAAACAGCAAGGTGATAGGCCACAAACAGGTCGTGTGATGAGGCCTAATTACTATCAAAGTTCGCAGGTCAGGGTTATCTGCTTGTCAGAGCTTAGGGGTGGGAGGAATCTTCAGTTGCTTTGGAAAAACCCTTTGGTTCATCTATCTCTATACTGTCTACACTGACCGGCAGCATCTCTCCGGGAGTCTTTTCCCTGCCCTACCCAGGGGATTGAACCTGGGACCAACCTGCTTGCATAGCTCTGTCACGGAGCTATGGCCCGTCCCTAAGCCCCTGCTCCCGTTCTAGCAGAAAATAGGGTCTGATACCTGCACATTCATGCCAAGCAATGGCGGAGGGAGAGGGCCATAATGAGTAGTAATAATAATAATAATAAAGGCCCCCAAAGGGACACGACTTCAGCCCTGAGAAGTGCAGAGAACCACCATTCAAAACAAGCAGCAGAATATACACACAGCAGCTTCATAAACGTATGAGGCGTCTCCCTGTGGTAACTTGGCAAGGCATTTTATTTCTTCATGCATTTTGCTCACACGCCTGGAGCAAGCAGGAAACAATTGTTGGGGGGGGGGGACAAGCAGTATAAACAAAGAGACGTAGAAATACATATATATATATATATATATATATAGGCACTGAAACTTAGGATTAAGTGAAAATTCTCCTAAGTGAAAATTCTCCCCTCTTCAGCACTGAGCACCGTGCAGATTTCCAAACACCCTGAGTGCAGATTAAGGCTTCAGCATATGTATGTGATGAAGAACATTATTGCTTCACGTGATGAAGAACACTGCATAAGAAGCTAGGTGTTACTGGATCTTGGTTAGATCGGCTTGTTTTAGTCATGTGAAACATGTATCCATTGCTATGTGAGAAGCATTCCACTCGCGCAATGCAATTGCCCCTTCCTCTACCCTCAGGAAGAAGGTCGCCTGACCCTCTGAAGCAGATTTTGAGGGTAAGGTCTGCAGGAGAGAGGAGTTGTTCTGCTTCACAAATGGAAATCTGCTGCGCGGGTCAGACAGATATATAATAAATACCGTATTTTTTGCTCTATAAGGCTCACTTTTTCCCTCCTAAAAAGTAAGGGGAAATGTGTGTGCGTCTTATGGAGCGAATGCAGGCTGCGCAGCTATCCCAGAAGCCAGAACAGCAAGAGGGATTGCTGCTTTCACTGCACAGCGATCCGTCTTGCTGTTCTGGCTTCTGAGATTCAGAATATTTTTTTTCTTGTTTTCCTCCTCCAAAAACTAGGTGCGTCTTGTGGTCTGGTGCGTCTTATAGAGCGAAAAATACGGTAATTGAGTTCGCTTGTTCTCAGTTCATTTCAAGATCTGCCAAGCAGGGCTGTGAATCTAACTCGCAGTTTTATGGGAGCATCTGATGTAACAATGCGCACAAATCCAGATTCCTGGGAATCTCAGCTTTTCAGTTTTAAACCATGTTCACAAGTTTCTAGCCCTTATGGGTGTGATGATAACACTTGGAACGCCGCAAGTCACGCCTGTTGGCATGCTGAGCATTTAAGTGAGAGGGGAAGAAACCCAGACTCATGTGCCATGGCTGCTTCTCCAGATTTCTCATCACAAGTTGGGATTCAAGGATACTATAGCCAGAGGCACCCATAAGCAGTTTTAATTTGTGTCATAAGTTTGGATAATGATTTCACTGACAAAAAAGAGGGAAGCAATCACCAGTGTAATTCATAAAAAATAGAAATGCGTATAGAATGGTTGGGAGCAAAAATAGCAAGTTACTAGCTATTTCATTTTAATTTTCCGTTATCTATTCAGGACTGCTGTAGTTTCCCAGAAAACATAAAAGCAGATCACGCTGCTTTGGGAAACACATTTTCTGTTAGCAAAATGAGACAGTTGTTCTTTGCACAGCCTGCCTGTCCTATCAAAAAATCACAATCTGGTAACACTTTTTCATTGTTTCAAATCACTGGTTTTCAAACAGCCATCTGGGAGAAGCCAGGGTTTTTTTGGAAGCTTGTCACTCAGTGAAAAGTGAACATGAAAAAGTCTCCTAATTTCATAACGCAGTTCTCCAGCTAAGCAATGTGTACAAATATATATATATATATACTGGGGTAAAGTGTACGTTATTATGCACTATATTAGGGGAAATTGCTCTGCAAAACTGTGTGTTTAAGGGGAAATTGCATGCAATTTTCTGCATATTAAGAGAAATCCACGTTAAAATGCTGATGATTAAAAAAGAAAAAATCACACACTGAAGTAGAAATGTGGAAAACTGAACCTAAGACTGGGAAAAAGTGAGAGGAACCAGAACTGTCAGATTTCCCCATCCTTACTCTTTGCATCTTGCTGGGACTCAAGTCTCCTACCAGCTCCAGCAGCCACTATGATCACTGATCAAAAATCCTGGGAGCTGTATTGTAATCTAACAATTTCTGGGGGTCCCAGTTTCCCCATCTCTACTCCCAAGACAGCTTACAATGAAAATCCTACTGAATCAACAATGTGATGGGAAAAAACACTGCTGGGAGTTCATGCAAAGCTTTTGTAAATACATCCATCAGAACCGGGGGGGGGGGGGGGGGAATCATATACCATGAAATAGAGATCATAGCAGAAATCTCCCAAAGTAATTAGATGAATTATGAGGTCGAATTCTGAACACCATTAAAATATATGCAGCAATTTTCCATAAATGTGCTCCATATGCATGCTTCCTTCTGCATTCCTGTTGAATTCTGCGACTTTTCCAGAATATTCTGGCAAACTAGCAGCTTAGAAATGGGAGATCGTCTATGAAGCGGGCCGTGGAGGAACATTTGGCAATGGGGAGGTTTATCAGAAATCATGAAAGACATCCATCCATTCTCCAAGCTCTGCAGCCTCATTTTGGGCATCTGTAACCATGACAGCTAGAACCTTGCATTTATAAAGTAATTTGAAGTAATAAAAACTAAGATCCTTAGGAATCCAAACTGCAAAATTCTACAGGCACAGAAAGACAAACTACTTGCAGCTTTTTAGCTGAGTTTGGCCAGGAGTTCCAGAATGCTATGCTAAAGACACGGTAGCTTCTGAACTCTGTAATCACAAAACCTAAACTGAGGGTGTAGGGGAATTAACCAGATAATGAGAATTTGCAAGCTCTACTAGTAGTTGCTATACTTTTACATGCCACTGTGTAATAATCTGCAGCAAGCGTGGTTTCTTTGGTTGTTTTAAAAAGAAATTCAAAATTCAGAGTTCAGTTGGTTTTCGAGGCACTAGACGAAGCCTGGATTAAGGCAAAAGAGGTGTGGAGTCAGGGAGAGAGGCTGATTATTATCCTAAATGAAGCCTCACATTTTCTTACCACCTGCAAGGGCTAGAAATTCAGCATTGGTTTAAAGGTTTGGGTTCCGTTCAAGTTTCTGGAGCCGGCTTCAGATGCCATTATTTTGTGCAGAGCTCCTATCAACAACTCTTGCATATTCTGGTTTATATAGACCATGTGCAGAGAAATGCTTTTTGTCTCTCTACGTGTGTGGGAAGCCTGTGGCTTTCCAAATTCTGTTGAATGCCAACTTCCAGCAGTCCCAGCCAGCATGGTCAATGGTTAAGGTTGAAAGGTGGTTGTGATCAAGCTATAGATCAAGGTCCACAGGTTCCCCAGCCCTGCTCTCTTCCATTCCTAGAGTTACAGATCTAAAGTTTGGTGACAGGAGTTTCACATACAGACACTGTCCCAGGCAGTCGCCTAGGCTCTTCCTGCTACAGAAGGACAGCAGTGTAACCTAAGAACAATGTACATCTCTTGAGTGTTATGTACAATTCCTAACTGCAAGGCAGCCAAAGATATATATACATATATATATATGTGAGCCTTGGTCTCACCCAAGCATGTACAGTGGTGCCTCGCAAGACGAAAAGAATCCGTTCCGTGAGTCTCTTCATCTAGCGGTTTTTTCGTCTTGCGAAGCAAGCCCATTAGCGGATTAGCGCTATTAGCGGTTTAGCGGCTATTAAAGGCTTAAGGGATTAGCGGATTAGCTGCTAAAAGGCTATTAGCAGCTTAGTGCCTTAGAAAAAGGAGGTGGGGAGCAGAAAAAAACCCCCCAGGAATCGCAATACATTTTCGTCTTGCGAAGCAAGCCCATAGCAAATTCATCCTGCGAAGCACCTCCAAAACGGAAAACCCTTTCGTCTAGCGGGTTTTCCGTCTTGCGAGGCATTCGTCTTGCGGGGCACCACTGTACATATGTGTGCGTGTGTGCTTGGGTGAGGCCAAGGCTGCAATCCTAAGCATACTTGCCTAGAAGTAAGACCCACTGATCTCAACAGCCTTCTGAGTTAACATATACAGGATCAGGCTGCAGCTTACACTGAGCAGCACAACTCAGTGCACACAGCGTGTGTTGACCTGCGCAGCCCTTGGAAAACTGTACAGCTAAACTCTCCTAGGCTTTAAATCAAGAGACTTGTGTCCTTATTTTCAATGCACAGAATAAGCTTCAGTACAGTAGCATGATCTGCTTGGATGCACACGGGGCTGAGCAGAGATCTCCATTCTTTCCTCTTAGACAGAAGTTTTAGAACCACAACAACAACAACAAAAGAAACCCATCCATTTTTCACACATCAATTGCATTATCAGGAGGGGGGTTTAGAAAACAACAACAACCTGCTGCCACGACCATCCTGCCAGCAAGAGGTTGCGCCCCATAGCGGATGGCTCTCCATGCTCCTTACATCCCCGAATGAGGTGGGGGGTTGCCTGGGGTAGGAGGAGCGGCAGCCGGAGGGTTATGCAAGTTGGTTTCCTTGTAGACAAACCAAGCGTTCCCTGCCCAGAGGATGAGGTTGAGGAAACCAATGACCTAGGAGCAAGAAAAAGGGAAAAGAGATGGAGGTTTTGGCCTAAGAAGGAACTAGTGCACCTGCCTGATCCTACCAGCTGCATCCCACAATTTGCATTTCCGACATGAATTCCGGGGAGAAAATCACGAAGTGTTAGAATCCCAGAACAGACCTGCTCCAGCCCCTTCCTCCCCATCACTCCCATGAGGACTACAACTCCCATGATCCCTGACCACTGGGCCATGCTGGCTGGGGCTGATGGGAGCTGTAGTCCAACAACCCATGGAGGGCTCCACATTAGCTGTCCCTGTTTTAGCTGTTAACCACTCAAGGTCAGAAGAAAACATTTCCCCCCGAGGAATGTTGTTTTAACCCCAAAGAGCTGCAGGAAGTTGCTATCCGGACTGGGTGTTTGCCTCGGGGCAGGACGCAATTATCTCTTTCCTCTTGGGCCAGTTTTCTTATTTTAAAAAATTAAGTCTCCCTTGAGCTTTTTGTCCTGCAGAAGAAGAGGTAAAGGTACTCTTGATAAGAAAAACTGTACGATTCACAGAAACGGGGGGGGGGGGGGGCACCTAATCTACCCAGATACTTCCGATTGAAACTGCAGCTTCCTGCAGCTGTTTTCTTTTTTTAACTTCAGGGGAAAATATTTCTGCCACAAAGCAGACTATGCCATTTAACCCAGAGTGTTCAGGAAAAGCATTTTACTGTATCATATTAAACGAGAACCTCCTCCAACTTCAAAGCTATTGTCACCAAGACCTCAAAACCCTAAAAAAAAACAGAGTCACGAAAGTTCAGAATATGAAAATTGACCGGTCCCAACACATCTTGCTCTGAAGAGCTGTGTATGAATCCAAACTGATGCACTGGGATTAATATTTTTTTATTTGAGGATGTTTGATTCCAAATCAATCTACAGGAAGTACGGCAGCATATATCACCCCTGAGGGATTTGGGTGTGCACAGAAGTGTTTTCAGCAGGCTGCAACAGGAAGAAGCATATAATATGGCATGTAAATCCTTCCAGGATGGACGAGTGGTAGGTCAAGGTTAAAACCCTGTTAGTGAATGTTGAATTCAGAGAATAGCCAGCCTACACTCTAGTGTCTTAGCCAAAAGGTTGAGATGCCAAGGATTGAACCTGCGACCTTCCGCACCTAAAGCAGAGGCTCTATCACTGAGCTATGGTCCTTCTACATGCTCTGAAGAAATTATGTGAAGCACAATTGCCTTGCTGGTTCCTCAAGACCAGGGACAGCTTATGTGGTGCCCTAAAGATGCTTGTGGGACCACAATATTCAGTGGTCCCAGCCAGCATGGCCAACAGTCAAGGGTGATGGAAGCCGTAGCCCAGTAACATCAGGAGGTCGCCATGTTAGCTATCCCCAAACTAGACCAGTATTCTGTCTCCTGGGGACAACTCTCAAAGAACGAAAACATGAGGATCGTGGCTATTTCTGGTTGCTTGTAGTCCCAGCATCTAGTAATGCATACATACCACAGAGACATTCAAGGAGCCCAAGCTTCTGATGTCATTGAATTGACATCGATTGGTTTTGCTCAAGCAAGGTTGAAGTTCAGTTATGCTGTGTCCGGTGGATGTTTTGATGTCTGTGAGGGCCTTAGCCCAGGCTGATGTGCTCACCAACCACAGGAAAGAGACGACTATTGTGATAACAAAGTCCTGCATCAGGAGAAAAGACAGGCACCCTTAGCGTTCTTTTCTTTTCTTTTTTTATTTATTTATAAATAAACTTTTTTATTTATTTATACTTTTCAAGTTTATACATTTCATTAGTTTTACAGTCAATTTAACATTTCAAAGTTTGACTTCCTTCTCCCTCTTTCTGCGGTTCCTTAAATTTATTTTTTAAAAATATCTTCTCCATATCCAAATTCATTTAATTTGGATTCATTTAATCATCTACTTTAGATATATACTCTTATGAAACTGCAGGTTATTACAATAATCCTGCTAATGTTTCTATCTGTTTTGCAATTTATCTGTAAATATTCAATAAACCATTTCCATTCTTTTATATAAAACGTTTGTTATCCTGATTTCTTAATTCTTCCGGTAAGTTTCGCCATTTCTGCATATTCCATAAGTTTTAGTATCCATTCTTCCTTTACTGGGACACCTGCTTCTTCCCACTTTGGGGCAAGTAGCATTCTTGCTGCTATAGCAGCATACACAAATTTCTATACAATTTTGGTAGTTCTGTCCCTATAATTCCCAAAAGAAAAGCTTCTGGGTTTTGGGTTTTTTTTTACAAAAGTTGTTAGCTGTCTGTTCTGGAGGGGACGGTGGAAGATGCACACAACTGGTCACCAAACCAGGTCGCTGCTAAGGGCTACCCAGGGCTGATCCACACATACACCTTTATTATTGCTCAGTGACACGGCAGCTGAACATGTGGATTGCTTGCAACCCTATGTGGAGATGCCAAGGATGGAATTTGGGGCCTTCTTTATGCAAAGCTGATGCTCTACCAATGCACTAAGGCCCTTCCCCATCGCTCCCTTTGACTGGAGAGGTCTAAAGACTGCACCTCGGACCTTGTACATGTTGAGCACCTGCCCTGCCACTGAGGAACAGGCCTTAACGTTTCTGTGCTTAAGAAACCCCGTAAAGAAGAAGGTTGGCAAGCTGGAGTGGGTCCTGTCTCGGTGTTCAGAATGCAACTCAACATGCGAAAGGAATGCCACACTCACCAGAGCTCCTGCAATCCCAGCGGCAAGGAGAATAGGAAGAAAGAATCATTGTATCATAGTTAGAACATCTGGAGTGCACCACACCTGCCCAGCTTCAAGGGTAACCTCTCGGATACATCCAGAGGTCAGGTATGGGCCCTGGATGCTTCACACCCGGGAAAGGCATATTAAAAAGTACAAAATGCCCATATGTTGTGTATTAAAATAGCTTTTAATTTAATCAAAAGTTAACTTTTGAGAGATCTCTAGGGTTTTAAAGAGAATTCCTATCTTCCAAAACAATCCACTTCCTAACACTTTTTATAATAAGGATTTAAAAGTGTTTCGTTTGGTAAAATATCCAGTTAGTAACCAAGAAGAACACAGAACAATCTCCAAAGCTGTGCAGACCCAGCTATGTTGACTGGGGCTGATGGGAGATGGAGTCCAATAACCCTTTGAGGGTCACCGGTTCCACCACCATCTACCACTAACAGAAATGGTCCACAAACAAGTGACAATCTGAATGTAATGATATTAAGAATAGGAATCACCAATTAAAATATTTTTTTGTGTGGTGGTTGGATTGTTCCAGACAGTGCTTTTTTCTGGAGGGACGCAGGGGTACACATACCCCTAAACATTTTGGGAATCTTTTGTCCATTTACTGTATTTATTTTCCCCAATTTGAACAATAAAATTGTGATTTTCTTGAGTGAAAATGAGAGTACCCCTAAACATTTTTTTTAAAAAAGCACTGGTTCTAGATATAGCAGCCCATTTACAGCTCTCTCTTGGAGCATGGAACACACAAATCAAGTACACTCAATGTATCAAGTAGACTCAATGCCCAACTGATAGGCAGCACACATATCCTTATTGAGTCCTATAAATTATGGGGAAGCAAGGCGTTGCCAACTTACAATCATGGGGAGTTTACCAGTGCCCCGATACAAGTGTAAGTAACCCACGTAGAGCACCAAGGCAGCCATGCAGTACAGGAACACGAAGACTGCAAAAGTGACAAAAAATTGAGCGGGAGAGGCGAAGTCTCCCACCAGGTAGTAAGTAGTGTTCCAGATGCTGAGACACTGCTTGCTTGAAGGAATGTCAAACGAAGACTGGTGCAACCTTGAGTTCCAGAGAAAGAGAGAGAGAGAATGCTGAAGCTCAATTCTCCAGTCACAAGAATCCCAACCAAACAGGGGGAAATGCAAAATCAACCCCCATGCAGCATTTCAGCTTGCGCTTCGTAGCTGACAATTGTTCTTTCCATCAACTTAGAAAACCATAGTGTCAGGGAACTGCCATCGGAGTGGGAGGCGGAGAGGAGGCTCCAGAGAGATGGTGGAGAGGGTCCCAGTAGGGCGAGAGGTAGCCCATCCGCTGGGGAAGGAAATCAGCGTAACACCAGTGGAGAAGGGGGGCAGATGGGGGAATCGGAGAGGTGGCTCCAGGACTCTTCGCCGGAGACCAGCGGAGAGGGCACGAGTACTCCGCTGCCCACACCCACTTTGCGCAGAAAACTTCCGCGCAGGCAAAGGGGGAGGAGACTGGGCGTCAAACAGCTTCTATGCTGGAAGAGGTTTAAGAAACGCCCACTGACGGATCCTGCCAGCGACTGAGGCAGCCACGGAACGTGAGGCTGTCCTGACAGAAAGGGTTCAACCAGGCAACCTAGCCAGGAGTAACGGCAACTTACGCACGAGCAACCCCTAGAACCATTACACATAGCAACTTTAAAAACTCTTTAAGTTTAAAGCAATCTTGCCCAGAAGCTCTCACTCTGAAGAAGATCCCCCTGACATTTCTCAGAGGAAGGAGGACGTTGCCTAGGTAGCAAAGAGCCTTGCTTCACTTGGTGGGTAGGTGGCCAAACTAATATTAAGGTAAACAGGGGTGGGAGGGAGGAACCAATTCATCATAGGGCTCTGCCATAGGACTGCAGCCTTAGTTGCAAAAAAAAAAAAAAAAAAAAAAGGATAAGAGCATCTGTAGTAGCTAATGTTGGGTTTTTAAAATTAATTTAATAATGTTAAAACACGTAAAGAGGAAAAGGATTACAGCTGTCAAAACAATACCATGCACTTCAAAGAAACAAACGCAAGGCTGCAGGCCAATAAAGTACTGAACACCTTTTAACACCACATATTAACCAGAGATGTGGGTGCTCAGGAATGATGTTATATGGTCTAAAATGTTGTATGGTGGTTACTCGCCCTCCCTCGCCCTCAGGGCCCACCTTGCTGCTGGACTGGGACCTCTTCTTTCTGGCCCAGGGCTCCAAGCAACATCGGACACCAGAATAATCACTGCCATTTGACTTTCCCAAGATGGCCCTCCATGATGCAACTCCGGGGGATTGTGGGAAACTGAAATGGCAGCCAGACCCAGCTGTCGTTGCTGCGCTGCTGTAAGAACTGCTGTGGTCTCCCAACAAAGTCAGCAAAAGGCAGTTTGCTGCCCGAGGCAGATCAGCAAATGGTGCCACCTTCCTATTGCCCAAAGCCAGTCAAGTTATTTTGGCACCTGAGGCAGAAAACCCCACAAGCCACCTCATTCTGCTCAGCAACAAGGCTGGCATTGCCTCTCACGGTGAAGTAAGCTCTGAAGGTCTTAACGACAGGTCCCAGCTTCGAAAGGCACCTTGCCCACAGCCTCCTCAAACCTGGAACCAGCCATTCCTGTCCACACACACGACATTCCCCAAGTCTAGGGCAGCTCTTTGGAGAGAGACGTGTTTGTTGCATGGAAAGTTAGAAAGGCCTCTCTCTTTGTGCCACAAGTGGCAGCGTTCCTCAAAGGGATAGATGCTCTTACCTGAAAGGATACGCAAAGTTGGCTTGAAGGGAAGCGTTTGTGCCATTGTAGCAGTTGAGGATAAGGGAGGTTTTTCCACTGTAACCTCCACAGGTGGCAAATGCAAAGATGGCAAAAATCTGCAAAGAACCAAGACAAAAGCAAATGTACGCATTAGTGCAGTTTTTGGGCGCATAGGCACGTACATCATGGAGGAGGGAATGCCCGCTTTCTGGGGGCCCTTTTACATCATAAAAAGTTCCTGTGCTCTGACAGGGTGATCACTAATGGGTGATCTTAAATTGTGGACCTTCTGGGAGCCTGTTTGTTCCCCTCCGTTTGGATCCACTGCCTCTCTGTGATGCTATTGGGCTCAAGAAGCTTTGCCACCCTTCTGCCTGATTATCAACGTGATTATAATTGTTGTGACTGTTAATTTATAAAGTTGCAGATCATTCTAAATCAGCTGGGGCTGATGGGATTTGAAGTCCAGCAACATCTGCAGGGCTGCAGATTACCCAACTAAGGTAGATAGACTCTTGGGGCACTACTACTGTGTACTCCAAGCAGGGGGAGACAATTCTTAATACTCTTCAGATTTATTTTATCTTAAAAACTACAATAGATTCTTCTGGCTGATCAGAAAGAAAGGCACCAGCCCATTCCAGACTCTTAATATTAACGCTATCGAACTTGAAGGGAGGATTTTTTTTTAAAAGAACTTTATTTTTTAAGAATTCAGAAAGATGACTCCCCACTTGCAGTCTGAAATGGTACAACGCATTCTACCGTTTCAAGAATCTTAACACTTTTATTTGACAAATTTATAGCAAATAAAGTGGTCTCAATTGCTGGTTGAAAGATAAAGTCCAGAAAGGACCAATAAAACAACAGCAATGAAACAATGAAACACTGTTAACGGGGCCGATGGAAAAGCAGCTGGCGTTAAGACAATATCTTACTCATAAAAGGGCTTCTGAGAAGAGAAAAGTCTTGACAGCTTGTTTATAAAAAGAAAAGAAAAGAGGCTAATCTTCTGGGTCCGCAACACCAGATTCACTGATTCGAGAATCCGATGGCTAACAGTGAAAGAGTTTGGGGTCATATCCGTACCCTACATTCAAAGCACATGGATACCACTTTAACAGTCATGGCTTCTCCCAAAGAATCCTGGGAACTGTAGTTTACACCTCACCATTCACAAACAACAGCTCCCAGGCTTTGGGGATGGGACCTCCAGGGAACCTCTCTTTGCCTCTACAATCCACCAGTTTGAAAGGAAGGTCTAACCTTGCAGAAATCAAGCTTCCTTTCTCATTCAAGAGGCCCTGAGCCTGCCATGATCCTGCTTGCAGAGAGACATATATATATTTTTTGTGCCACACAAGTTTCACATGAACTGCGCCAACTGGGTTGACCCACAGTCTGTGGCCTGCTAGGTGAAGCAAGCAGAGAATATCCTGGAAAGCAACCGTGGGCAGCTGTACCATGGAAGTGTGGTAATTAGCCTCCTAGAAATGCCAGCTCTTATTGTATAAACTGCAAATTTTATAGTCCTAGGTTGTTACACAGGATTAGCCTTCCTGTAATCTCAGCATACACACTGACTTGCTTTGGTGAAGGTAAACTGTCCTTCTCCACCAGTTTATTTAACACACAACTTACAGTAGCCTAAGACGAGCTTTTCCCAACCTTGGGTCTCCTCCACCTGTTGTTGAACTACAACTCCCATCATCCCAACCTAGCAGGACCAGTGGTCAGGGATAATGGGAGTTGTAGTCCAACAACAACTGGGGAGCCAAGGTTAAGAAAGGCTGGTCTAGACTACCTTATAGCAACACAATCTACATGGGACTAATTATGAAGTTCCTTTGGGAACTTCCATTGATCCCAGAATGCAGCAAGTAAGTAAGCGGGCACTGACTCATACTACACTGATCTTGCAGTAGCTCCTCTGGCTATCAGTTTCTGGGCACAATTTTAAAATGTTAGGAAATACCTTTTAAGCCCTAAATGGCTTGGGTCCATACCTAACGGACCACCTCCTCCTGCATCAGTCTACCAACTCCCTAAGTGCTAGTGAAGAGACCTTCTCTGTATCCCATATACACTGAACACATGGTCATCAAGGCCTTCTCAGTGGTGGCACCCAAATTGTGGAACATGAGGTTCAAGCGACCCCTCCTGAGTTGTCATTCAGGAAAGATCTCTTCATTCCATCTGGCTTTTATCTGAAGATGTTTTATCTAAAGATAAACCGAGTTATCAGCCAAGTTCTAGTCGGTGTCCATTAATTTCAATAGGTCTGCTCTGAGTTATGACCAATACTGGATATAAAGTTGTGCCTTATCTGCAATGCCCATCTCTACTTGACCTGTCCAATGCCACTTTTATTGAACAATCCCTGGCATGTCAAGGCAAAGACTCCTTCCTGAAACCCTTGAGATTAAGGCTGGGCTATATCTGGTTTTCAACATCCTGATATATCACCAGCTGTTAACTCAGTCGGCTCAGCTCTCCCCTGCCACCTGCATGGGGCGACAAATCACAATAGCAAGCAATGGCAAAAAACACGTTTTCCCATGCATCGTGATTTGTATAAATATTCAGTGTCACTTGGGATAGGAAGTGATGGCCCTAGATTGGCTGATTGCTATCAGCCACATGCTAGTTTGAAAATAAGCTATTTCCAGTTAAAAAAATTGGGGGAGGGGTTTTGTTGAAAAAGGCTGAATTCATTGTATAAATCTTTCGCAAAAAAGGAGGGTTTCTGTTTTGAAATCTTAACTGGCAGTCATCAGAATGCACTTAATGCCCTGGGGAAACTGTGGATTCAACAGACCAGGTTCAATGGAACTGCCTTGCAACCATTTCCGGCCTTGGGGGTGATATATTGCCCCATATCTCACTTTTTATGCAGGCAGCAGTGAAAGAGTCAATTCATTTCCCCATGTCTCTATGTACTTCCTCCTCAACCCAATAGATTTATTACCCAATGTCAGTAGTATTACTAGAAGCATGGAAATGGCATTTATGAAGAACACCACCAGCCTAGCCTATATCAAAAACAGCAGAGACACAAAAATGATAGCCTATGTTTGCAGAGCCCAGATCCAGCAACGCAGGCAGCAAATTAAATTGGCCAGATCCTTGCTGCCTTGCTTATTTCATATTTGGTGCCCCAAATGTTGCTGCTTACATGTTGCCTTTATGTTTAGCATTCCAATAGGCAGGATATTTTTGGTACTCCCATCACATATACCAGGGGTTGTTCAACCTGTGTCCCTCCAGGATGTTATTAGACTCCAACACCCATTAGCCCCAGTCAGCATGACCTATATGGACAAGGAGGATGGGACTTGGGTGTCAAGCAACATCTACAGAGTCAGATTTCCCAGCCCTGATGTACCCATACTGAAT
This sequence comes from Podarcis tiliguerta, assembly GCF_965153285.1. NCBI lineage: Eukaryota > Metazoa > Chordata > Lepidosauria > Squamata > Lacertidae > Podarcis > Podarcis tiliguerta. Next base: position 68,464,591 of record NC_139541.1, read on the forward strand.
TTGACTCTCCCACTGCTCATCCTTGCAGCCAAAATGGTACAGTTCCCGAATGCCTCGTACGTTTTGGCTCCTGAACGCTGAAAACACAGAAGTAAATGCTCTGTTTTTCTAACGTTTTTCGGAACCCAAAAGTCTGACACGGTTCTGCTTGAGTGCAAGGAGCTCTTGCAACCAACCGGAAGCCACGCCTTGGTTGTCCAACATTTTGGAAGTCAAATGGTCTTCCAGAACGGATTACGTTCGACAACCGAGGTTTGACTGGGCCATTCATACATACACAAGAGAGAAACATCCAACAAGCCTGAGAGAAACCCAAGGTTTGTAAATGTAAAACTATTTCCAGGGAGGTGAGAAACCTAACAGGGGAAAGGAAACTCCCAAAACAACATAGTGAAGACTGAGCATTTTCAGTGGGTACAGAACACAGTATAATGTTGGACGAGGATGATGACAGAAAACGGGGGGGGGGGGGTGATAATGCAATACAGTATCCTGGACAGGAACACTTTGCAATTTACTGTAGGCCTCACTTGGTAAATTTAGATCTGATCTTGTAAATGTTACCCTATCCCCCATCTGTACATTTATTCCTGTAGGTGCTTTAGAGAGCTAGTGTGGTGTAGTGGTTAAGAGCGGTAGTCTCGTAATCTGGGGAACCGGGTTCGCGTCTCCGCTCCTCCACATGCAGCTGCTGGGTGGCCTTGGGCCAGTCACACTTCTCTGAAGTCTCTCAGCCCCACTCACCTCACAGAGTCTTTGTTGTGGGGGAGGAAGGGAAAGGAGAATGTTAGCCGCTTTGAGACTCCTGAAGGGGAGTGAAAGGCGGGATATCAAATCCAAACTCTTTTTCTTCTTCTTTTATCTTGGGACTAAGTGGGTTTTTAGTGTACCTCCACACCATCCGATCAGCTTAAGAATTTGTTTAAATCCTCAACAATTTTAACGACTGAGCATTGTCATGAGGAGGCCTAGCAAGGCTTCAATGGCCCGCAGCTCCTCCTCTCTCACACTCAGGAGGAGCCAGTCATTCAAGCCGTGCTATACTTGGTTCTGCACTCAGCCTCCCTGCCCTCACAATACTGAGGCATGGGCATAGCCGGGGGGGGGGGGGGAAGGGGCAGCTACTCCCCCTAATATTGTTTAAAGGGAGCGCTGAGCAGAGCCTGTATGCATCCCAGGCTCTGCTCAACGCACCCTTTCACGAGCCGCGTGGAGCGCACGTGCGGCGCTTGCAGGCTTTTCGTCAGTGATGGGCTGCCCTTCTCCCTCCTTGGGGAAAAGCCCCCAAGAGCCGCACACATGCTCTCCGCGGCTCGTGAAAGGGAGCGTGGCTCTTGGGGACTTTTCTGGGAGGTGGGGAAAGGGACAGAGCCGCACGCTCTGTCCCTTCCGCCACCTCCCACAAGAGACGCACGCTAAGCCAGAAGCCAGGACAGCAAGCGGGATCTCTGCACAGTGATCCCTCTTGCTTTCCTGCCTTATGGGATAGCCACACGCAGCCTCTCCCAGGCAGCGGGATGAAGGCTCCCTTTAAAGAGCGCACGGAGCATGTGTGCAGCTCTTGGGGGCTTTTCCCCGAGGAGAGAGAAGGGCAGCCCTTCTCCCTCCTCAGGGAAAAGCCCCCAAGAGCCGCACACACACTCCACATGGCTCTTTAAAGGGAGCGCTGAGCAGAGCCTCCCACCTGCATTCGCGCCATAAGACGCACACACATTCCCCCTTACTTTTAAGGAAGGGGAAAGTGTGTCCTATAGAGCAAAAAATACGGTAGCGGAGGTTCTGCCCCCTCCCCAACAAAAGGCCTGCCCCCCACTAACAAAAATCCTGGCTACATCCATGCACTGAAAGGGTCCAGGGCCCCCCCAAGAGATATTGGGGGAGACAAGACCCCTTGGTCCCAAAGAGCCCACGTCCCTGCTACCAAATGGTACCCCCACCAAAGGTGTGACTCTTACTCTGGTGCCTAAAACCCTTCATTCATAACTCAAAGCTGATTCAGTCCCTATACCAGATATAATTGGGACTGTTTCCATTCCTCTTTTTGGTATGCTCGAAATTCTACGTGGAATCCCAAGAATGTCAGCTTTCATTTGAGAAAGAGAAGCCTTGAGGAATCTGTCTGCTCTATCTGTTAACTGTTCTCCAATGACACCTGGAAGGAACTCTTGCAACCGTCTTAGTCACCGTTGTCTCCGAAGCTGCGTACACACAATATACTTAAAGCATACGCCCCACAAAAATTATGCAAAGTGCAGTTTACCTCTCATGGAGCTACAATTCCCAGCACGCTTAACAAGCTAGAGTTCCCAGCATTCTTTGGCAATGTGTTTTGAACGCATGGTGTGTACACAACCTTGCAAATTTTACTGTATGGTCAAAGACCCCGTAAAACAAATGAAAACACCAAGATCATACAGTTTCCAACACAAAGCATTAAACGGTACATTTCCTATCCTGCAGGAAATTGTTCTTAACGGAGAATATCCAGTTTCCGGTTCCTCTCTCGCGGCCACCTCCTGTTCTAACAAAATAGTTACCCCATCATGAAGCTTAAGCCTCAAAATGGCTACTTGTGGGGAAACAGGAGTCTCAGTCAGAATGGAGGGCAGGAAGCACTTCAGATTCCTATAGTCAAGAATCCCCTTTTTAAAACACCAGCATAAATATTTTCGCCTACACCTTTATAACTATGGTTTCTCAGAGGTCTACATTATTTTTGATCAGCCTTCATCAACCTGGTGCCCTCCACATGTTTAGGACTATGGGCACCTCCAGACTGTCAGGTTTTTTGCAGGAAAGATTCTAGCGTATACCAGAACTTTAGGCTTCCAAAGTAGATTAACGTGCTGGTGCCTTGTGCAACAAATCAACAACAACAACAACCACCACCACCTGTACTTTTTCCAGTTTAGAAAGTAAGGGTGGAATGCACTGAGAAGTGTGGGATAAATGATTAATAGGGAGGCGTGTTAGAGCGTGGTGCTGATAACGCCAAGGTTGCAGGTTCGATCCCCATACAGGACAGCTGCAAATTCAGGTTGGACTAGATGATCACTCTATGTCAGGGGTCAGCAAACTTTTTGAGCAGGGGGCCGGTCCACTGTCCCTCAGACCTTGTGAGGCGGACGGTGGACTATATTTTTTTTTTGGGGGGGGGGGGGGGGACGACGACGAAATCCTTTTCATATAAAAACACCAGGCAGGCCCCACAAATAGCCCAGAGATGCATTTTAACTAAAAGGACACATTCTACTCATGTAAAAACATGCTGATTCCAGGATCGTCCGCGGGCTGGATTGAGAAGGCAATTGGGCCAGATCCGGCCCCCGGGCCTTAGCTTGCCTACCCATGCTCTATGTAAACACCCTGCAAACAAAATACGAGGAATTCTCACTGCCTGGCAAACAAATCGGAGCAAATACTCAGTCAACACCAGACATTTTGTAACCGGCATGTAAGCTCTGTGCAAGCAAGATTCGGAAGAACGCTCAATAAGTAAGCTGCCTGGAAGAGCCCTGCCTCTCTCCATCAGCCACAGGCAACACGGCTGTGCTAGCTGAGGCTGATGGGAATTGCATGTCAAATTATCCAGAGGGCGCCATGTTGGCAAAGGCTGTTTTAGATGCTTTTGGCAATAGGGAGCTCCCCTGGCTCCAGCTCTTCCAGAAAAGTTGAGCACGAAATGCTACTATGCTGCAGAAATGAGACTTTTAATTCCCCAGCAGTGTAATTCTTTGGGGGGAGAACGTGCAGGTATTCATGCTACCTTCTGTCCTGAAGTTCAGACCACACAAACAGCAAATGAAAGTTGGGAGATGAGATGCCCTGATTCTTTTTACTTTCCTGGGTGTGGCATCTTCAGAAGGATCAAGAGGAGAGTCTCAGGAGACGTGTTAAAAGTCCATTTTCCAGCTGTTAAAATTGCTTGCGAAGTTACACCACCAAACGTACGAAGTACACGTCAGGCTTTTTTAAAAAAGACAAGCTGCTTAGACGCAACCATTCCGTTTCTTTCAACACACACAAAAGCTAAAACAAAACAGCAAAACAACAACACACCCTTCCCAGACACATTTAAAAGGCGGTAGAATATTAATCAGAATATTAATCAGCAAACGGCCAGGTTGAAGAGGAATATTTTATACAATTAATTCTATGGAATTCAAATTGTAATACCGCATGAGAAATAAGAGAAACAATAAAAAAATACAATTAAAAAGTCATTCAGCAGAGCCCTTTACAATTGTTATAACAGGCAGGAACATTATTAACCGGTTCAACCAAGGCCCGCAACAATATTCAAATGGTCACTGCGGGGCCGGAGGAGCTTGGGAACTCGTAATTTAAACTGAGGGAGTGTTGGCCCTTCCATGCATGCCAATGATTCAGCCAGAAACACCCCGATAGTCCTCTAACCTAGTAACAGTCTTATTCCTTTCTATTTATGCTGTCCTCTTCTTAATAAAGTTCTTGCCGGTTTTACCAGATGTTGACCTCAAACGCACCCATCTGCATATCTGGAAGAATTAATTTGTTTGTATGTTACATTTCCAGGCACTTAAAACATCTTGCACACTCTAATTTTCCAGCATACCCCATAAGTCTTTGAAAAGGAAAGACAAGGATTTTGGAATAAACCTGCCGCCAGCATTGCTCCAGCAACCAGAGAGGGGGAAAAGGCTATAGGGTGGGTGACTTTCAACAGAAAGCAAGGAGGGAAATCCCATTAATTCAACATTTCGTTCTGCCTACCTAAGCATGTATCGAAGAATTCGTGCTATTAAAACAAACATGTTGCAGCTTGAAAAATGTCGTTGCCTCCCCCTTTCTGATTGCTACTAGCTCTCTTGATCTCTCAGGGTACTTGGGATATTTTTGCACCAGAGCTGGCGCAAGACAATTTGCTGTCTGTGGCAAAGGCTAAGACGGCACGCTCCCTTCATTTCATGAACAGAAGCTGATTGGGCTGGCAGCTGAATCTTAGTTCAGCACTTGCAAGGAGACAGGCTAGATTAGGAGGTATAGGGCAGGCCATGTGGAACGCACAAATGCACGCCCTCCAACATTCCTCAGATGAAAATAGGGTCATTTCTTACTCCCCTCCCAACCCTCCATGACCTCCTCCTGGCCCACAGAGAGGCCATGAGATGCTCCCTCGCAGCCACCGTCACTCAGGCCAAACTCCGCCTCATCCTCCTCCCTGAGCTCGGCAGTGGCAGCACTGGCAGGGGAAACAGGGACATTCCGGAATAAATCAGAACCTGGGATGGCTTTCATAATTCGGGGACTGTTCCTGGAAAATCAGGACGTTTGGAGGGTATGCAGCCATCCTCAAAAACTTGCCAATGATCTCCACATCTGTTGACTGAGGCAACTGCAACACTCTACCTAACGGTAGGGTTGGCCCTGCCTTCTGGACTAGGAGGGCACCCTTGGCTACTCCAGACAGGCTGTCACAGCTGATAGGCCATTGGGCCACATCTGTGCCAGAAATAAATGCCCAGACTTCATCAATAGGCTCCACAATGCATACCCGTAAAAAGGTAAAGGCACCCCTGCCCGTACGGGCCAGTCTTGACAAGGGTTGTGCGCTCATCTCACTCTAGAGGCCGGGAGCCAGCGCTGTCCGCAGACGCTTCCGGGTCACGTGGCCAGCATGACAAGCTGCATCTGGCGAGCCAGCGCAGCACACGGAATGCCGTTTACCTTCCCGCTGGTAAGCGGTCCCTATTTATCTACTTGCACCCGAGGGTGCTTTCGAACTGCTAGGTTGGCAGACGCTGGGACCGAACGACGGGAGCGCACCCCACCGCGGGGATTCGAACCACCGACCATGCTATCGGCAAGTCCTAGGCGCTGAGGTTTTACCCACAGCGCCACCAGCGTCCCCAAATGTATACCCGGAAAGAGTTTCAAATACCCTCTGGCTTCTCCCCCGTCCCCTGCCTCGCAACCCTCTGTTAAGGGCTCACAAGAGGAGTAAGATGTCCGCGGTCAAACCAAATTAAAAGCAACTGGATTGCAGCATATAATACACTTCACTTCCCAGCATCTGACTTCAGCTCCAATTATCTACAATTCACAGGAGCTACGTTGTTTTTGTGCTAGATCCCTCAGGTCTGCCAGCTGGAGTCAGGTGCAAAATACTATCAAGGGGGGGTGGAGGCAGATGCAAAATGGTGGCCCGAGGCAAAGCCAACTGCCAGCTGAACCAGAATAGCTTGCATATGCAGGGACAAATCTATATCCAATTTGCAACTAGGGATGGATGAATCTGTCAATTTCAGGTTCTCCCAGTTTCTTTTTTCCCCCAGTCTTCAATTCTTTGCATTTCCAGCTTGTGCTTTTTTTAAAAAAAAAAAAGTCATGAAAATGCAGCAGCATTTTTAGTGTAAATTTCTCCTAATATACACGTATTTGTATGAAATTATGCTTAACATGTGCATTTTTGCAAAGCAATTTCCGCTAATGTGATGCGTTTTTGCATGTTAAATTTGCTAATATATGCATTTCCATGTACACTTTATCCCAGTCTATACATTTTTGTACCCATTACTTGGCTAGAGAACTGCACTGCAACGCTTGGAGAATTTCAATTCTCGTACTGTTTCATAAAGGTGTGATTTAGGCATGTTTGCATTTAAGCGCAAACTGAATCAAATTTATCCGCCATCCCTACCTATAAAAAGATCAGGGTTTCTAACAGGCCGCTAATTGGTAAGAGGGAAAATCTTCCGTGTTGCTGTCCTTAAACAACTGGGAGTCAGCAAGCTAGACTAAACTATTGCAAAATCACTCAGCTCTATGAGTAGATCTAGATCTGCCTCCCCCACCACCTCACTATGCAAACACTGTTGTGCGTTTCCATAGGACACGAAAAATTCAACCTCATCTCACAGGAGACTGAAAGTGAAAGTAGAAGAAGAAGAGTTTGGATTTGATATCCCGCCTTTCACTCCCCTTCAGGAGTCTCAAAGCGGCTAACATTCTCCTTTTCCCTTCCTCCCCCACAACAAACACTCTGTGAGGTGAGCCGGGCTGAGAGACTTCAGAGAAGTGTGACTGGCCCAAGGTCACCCAGCAGCTGCATGTGGAGGAGCGGGGAATCGAACCCGGTTCCCCAGATTACGAGACTACTGCTCTTAACCACTACACCACACTGGCTCTCTAGCAACTCTCTAGTACTTTCTAGCAAAGGTATACTTCATACAGTACTCTCATTATAGCCCTATTTGAAACTCAAACTTTCTTCCCTTTTTAATATTATTCCCTCCCCCCCCGGGTCATTTTTATGCAAAGTATTTTTTAAAATTAATTTTAATGAATTGGTACATAAACATACATTTGAGAATTAAGCTTACACTGTTGCAGAGCCCATCAATAATGTACACTCACATTAGGAACCATGTTTCAGTATATTAGAAATGAATGGGGTATAGATTGGATGCTGCATCCAAGTAAAATTTAATGGGATAATGTGATTCATTTATTTTTTTAAAGTGGATTTACCAGATCAAATAATAAGTGAAGGTAGGAGAATATTTATGAATTTTGCAAACTTAACTACACGTCTTACAATCCTATACAATATGTATACAATCCTATACATATTTACTTAGAAGAATATCCCCACTGAGTTCAATAGATGTAACTCCCAGGCTGAGCATATCATTGCAGCCCTAATGCTGTAAGGTTTGTATTTTTGTGCCTTTGCCCCAGTTTGCAGGCAACACTCAACCCAAACCATGGCTGAGCATGAATGAGCGAGCCAAGAGAAAAATCACTGCCACATTTCTCCTCCTCCAATCCTGTTGGCTGCTGCAGCTGTGCTTACACAAGAGCTAAGCCATGGTTTGTGACTTGTCTGTCCCAGACAAACCATGAGCAGTAACCCAAGAACAAACCTTGGCTACAGCTCATACAGTCATACCTCATGTTGCGTCCGCTTCAGGTTGCGTGTTTTCATCTTACGTCCCGCGGCAACCCGGAAGTACCGGAACGGGTTACTTCTGGGTTTCACCACTCGCGCATGCACAGAAGCGCTAAATTGTGATTTTTCCTCTTGATCTGTCCACTCACTCATTCATGTTTAAGCCATGGTTTGGCTTAAGACCACATATAAACAAGGCATGCATGTTTAAGCACCTACTAATTTAAACCTCAGATATAAAAATGCCTGCTGTTGCCAGACTTAAGCAACTGCCCACAGTAGCTAGAGACTCATAACCTTTCTCTCCTCCTTTGTACTGCAACTCCAAAGCGATCACAATCTATCGAACAACTTTGGGAATCCCTGGAAATGCCTATACAGTGGTACATCGGGTTAAGAACTTAATTCGTTCTGGAGGTCTGGCCTTACCTGAAACTGTTCTTAACCTGAAGCACCACTTTAGCTAATGGGGCCTCCTGCTGCCGCTGTGCCGCCACTGCATGATTTCTGTTCTCATCCTGAAGCAAAGTTCTTAACCCGAGGTAATATTTCTGGGTTAGCGGAGTCTGTAACCTGAAGCGTCTGTAACCTGAAGCATCTGTAACCTGAAGCGTATGTAACCCGAGGTACCACTGTAATCAATGTCATGAAAAATCAGTACTATTTTTCTAGAAAAAGAGGTGCCGGAACTCACCATGAACGCCTCCCTTGTTGTCTTTTAATAGTTCCTGCTGAAAAAACTCCTATGAAAAACTATTTAACCCCCTCCTCCCCATTAGTGTCCAAAGTTTTTCCAACTCCCGCATCTCCAAATAAAAAGCAAAGAATAGAGCTATTGTGCAAATTCCAGATGTTGGGTTTGCCAAAGACCTACAAGACGGCTAAGAGGTTTGGGGGCTGCTTTGTGATTTGGGGGTTTCTCTCTCTCTCTCTCAATTTACTTTAATGGATATTTATGCACACTTTCATGGGCCCGACCAGGAGTGCTTTTCATATTTTGAAAATAAATGCTCAAAATAGCCAGCGGCACCATTTATGCAAGCCTGCAGCACGCAAAATGCAAGGAGGAGAAACTGAACGATTGCATACTGCCTTGGGTCTAAAAACAAAACCAAACCTCAACCTTGAAAAGCCATGGTGTGTCAGGAAGACGAGTTGCAGACCAGCCTTGTTACTGACACGATTGTTTCCTATGCCCAAATGAGAATTGGTTTTCACATGGAGAAGCCTTCAAGCATGCCCTCCACACCTACATTCTGCAAGTCTGTACCTGTCAGAATACAGGTGAAATAACTGTGGTGGAGTGCTTCTCGTGATCCAATAACCCTATATATACAGTATTGTATGCATTTTCCTTAATGTGTAGATGACTTCTCTCCCAGTCTTGGTGAGAGGGAGGTATAGTGGTACCTTGGTTCTCGAACGGCTTGGCTCCCGAACAAATCAGCTCCCAAATGCCACAAACCCGGAAGTGGGTGTTCCAGTTTGCGAACGTTTTTTGGAAGCCGAACGTCCAACACGACTTCCGACTGAGTGCAGGAAGCTCCTGCAGCCAATCGGAAGCCACGCCTTGGTTTTCGAACCATTTTGGGAGTTGAACAGAATCCCGGAACGGATTAAATTCAACAACCAAGGTAACACTGTATTCCAGAAACCCTTGTGGAGTTTGCCCCCCATCCCCGCTCGTAAGGGGAAACAGTGCTTGATGCTCCCGTTGTTTTTTTTTATATATAATTTTTATTAATTTTAACATATAAATTATAATACATACCACAAAGCTTCACCACTTATACAATCTTTTTTTTTTTGGACTTCCATCAGCACCTCTGATGATCCACCATTTTAACCACTTCTTATGCATTTCTTAAATTCATATTGCCTTTAATTATCTTAACTAACCATCCTCCCCTTTATCCATTTTTGCAATAGTTCCAATAATTCACCTCACAAAACTTCTTGCAAACCTACAAACGTAGTCTGATCATCACAATTACTTTTCAAATACAGTGTTTTTCGCCCCATAGGGCGCACCTAGTTTTTTTTTTGGGGGGGGGGGAAATAAAAAAAAATTATTTCCCCCCCCCAGGTGCGGGGGAAGCCCGAGCTTCCCCCGACCCCAGCCCCCAGAATAGGCTGCTATCCCGAAGCCTGGGGAGCACTGAGCTCAGCACGCCCCAGGCTTCGGGGTGCAGGCAGCTCTCCGCAAGCCGTGGAAGAGCTGCGCGAGGTCGCGCAGCTCTCCCACGGCTTGCGGAGAGCTTCCTGAAGCCTGGAGAGCGAGAGGGGTCGGTGCACACTGACCCCTCTCGCTCTCCAGGCTTCAGGGAAAGCCTGCATTCGCCCCATAGGACGCACACACATTTCCCCTTCATTTTTGGAGGGGGAAAAGTGCGTCCTATAGGGCAAAAAATATGGTAGTCTGTAAATTTACACCAGTCTTCTGTGAATTTCTGGTCCTGCAGATTTCAAATCCTTCCTGTTAATTTATCTAGTTCTGCATAGCTCCCGCTGTTCTAGGTGCATTTCGCAACATGGAATTTCATTAGTGTGAGCCGTTACTGAGCTCTAGGCGCAGTTCTGCGCCTAAATTTTCAAATTAAAACTGCAGAGTGGAAGGAAAGGAGGACCTTTTTCTGCCTCCCCACTTCCATCTACTCTCTGAAGACTGGAGACGAGACTCTCTTAAGAATATTATGGGTGAGCAGGGGAAGGACTAGACCATGTGAAAAATGAACATAATTATTTTAGGTGCAGTTCATTCATTTTCAGCTTTGTATTCTTGTTATTTAAAAAGTGTACCTAGACATTCTGTTGTTGCACCCATAACCTAGGTTTAAGGTGCCATTTAGCTCCTAGCTTTCCTATCTTAGTTTCTAACACTGCTTACAGAGGCTCACATGCTGCACCTCCCCAGCGTGGGGAGCCTCAAGCGCCAAAACATCTCAGGCCACAACCTGTTCCTTCCTGCTTATAGGAACATAGAAAACTGCCTTTTAACTGATAGTTCAGGGTGGTCTCCTCTGATTGACAGCAGCTCTCCAGGATTTGCAACAAGGATATGCTAAGGTCCTGCATAGCACTTCCTTGAAGGGACTTGACAGAGACCGGCCTCTAGTACAGTCATTGGGTTCCCTTTTGCCCCCAGAGTAAAAACTCCTTTGAGCAAAAATAATCCTCAGTCTGCATTATGAGAGTGGGCCAGTTCCTGGTCCACTGACCTAAAGAGACTGGATCTCCTCCACACCCTGAAATTCACCCGCTGCAATCCCGCTAAAAGTTTATTACGTTGCAGGGCATAAAACTACAAGTCACTTTTGGCACACGTGCTGCTCCTTCCAACTTGACGCACGGAAGGAAAGAGTCCAGGTTTTGCACCAGTGGCTGAGAGCCGGAAGGCGACATTAACCTGCCTGCGTGAGTTTATGCGTGATCTCTCGCTCCCCACCCCCTCCAGCCTTCCCATGACCAGATCCCCACTCTGAAGCACATGGTTTGTTTGGAAATAGAACACAACAGACGTCCCCGCCCTGCACCAACTATGCAAGGGTGTGTGTGTGTTTAGAAGCGGCCCAGAATAGATCCCTGGAGCGGGGTGGGCTGGAAATACTGTACACGAGTCCCCTGCAAATCTAAGCGAGCTTCGAAAAGTACAGGCCGGAGGCCACGCCTGTGTTTATGAAGGGAGGAAGGCAGGAAGAAATTCCAGCGGGAGAGCCAAACAGGGCTCGCAGCCAATACCTGCCATGGGGGGGGGTTGGGGTGGGTAGGGTAGATCCTGCCAGGAAACGCGGTGATCAACCTCCCCCACCCCCACCCCCACAAAAACCGTTACCCCTCTGTGGCCACTGGCCCAGCCCCGCTCTCCGATCCCCCTGCCGTCGAGGACTCACCCACTGGAGGACTTTGATGAAGCCCAGCGGCTCCTTCACGGGTCCCAAGTTGATCTGCAGCCCGGACATTTTCTGTGCGAGGAAAAGAGAGGCGGCGGAGAGGTGGCTCAGTCAGTCTCTCTCTCTCTCTCTCTCTCTCTTCCACCGAGAGGGGAGGAGCGGAGCAGAAGGGGCGTTCACAGCCCGCCAGCCTCCTACCTGACTCACCCGCTCCAGGCTGGGCTTGGCCCGACGCTGCGCGCGCCCCGCCCCGAGAGCGCCCTGCGGCCGGAGTGCAGTCCCGGCCGCCCCAGGGGAGGGGCGCGGCTGCCCCGGCCCGCCTCCTCGGGGCGAGCTCCGCGCGCCCGCCCGCCCCAGGTTGCCATCTTAATCTCCGCAGGAGAGCTGCTTTTGCCCTCGACGTGGAGCGCAGCCGCCGGACGGGAAAAGCTGTTCTATGGCCGGCTTGACTTCCCTGGTGCTGCGGCGGCGGTTCTCTATGGCTGGCTCGCCTTCCGCGCTTCTTTCCTAGTTTTTGTTGTTGTTGTTGTTGCAACCGCGCGGTAGAAATCCAACAGGTGCTGCTGCTTGCCCAAAGTTGGAAAGACGACAAGGTCCCTGCCAGAGTGGACTGGCAGACTAAATGAATGGATTGTGCAGAGATGGCAAGAATGGCTGGGGAAATCAGAAACTAGGAGGACCAAAACTTCAAAGAATGGGAGAAATTTATACAGTATTATATTTGACATAGCACTGTAAACACTTTAATCCTTTGGCAGGTCTTAAATAACTCTTTTAATATTACATAGACTTTGGATATAATGGAGGACTGAAAAATTAGGAGGACTTATAGTATGCAGTTGAAAAGGTTAACTAAGAACCCAGGAAGGGCAGGAGGGAAGTCTAAAGATTCAAAAGAACCTTGTGTAATTTTTATTATTTGTGATTTTGAGTGTGAATGAATTTGTAAAATCAAATAAAAATCATTTTCCAAAAAAAGGGAAATAAATCCAACAAGGGCAGCAAGCTTTGCTACCTGTGGGATTTCAGCCTTTCCGAAGGTGCAGCCCTGCCCAAAGATGAAAGAGGCATCTGCTTGATGGTCTACAATTCTGGGCCAGGGGTAGGGGATAGCTGGGAACCTCCACATGTTGCTGGACTCCAACTCTCATCAGCCCCACCCATTGTGGCCAATAGTCAGGCATGATGGGGGCTGTGGTCCAATGGCGTCCATCCCTGCTACAGGAACATAGGAAGGTGCCTTGGCTCCAGTCAGGCTATTTATCCATCAAGCCCAGCATCCTGACTTCAAGATCTCTTCTTTACTACATAGTCTTTACTATGAATTCCTTCCTTCTGGAGATCCCTGCAATCGAATTTGGCATCTTCTGTATGGAAATCACATGTCCTTGTCACTGAGCAATTGATATAGGATCTCCTTTCTAAGCTGAGGCAAGGGTGTAAACTTGAATAAATTATTGGGGGGGGGGAGAGAAAGCACTACCCCGCATAATCCATCACATGACACTGTGCATGGACACCATTTGAATGGCAATGCCCATCAACTTTGTGGTGGGGGTGTTGTTGCTGTTTAGTCGTTTAGTCGTGTCCGACTCTTCGTGACCACATGGACCAGAGCATGCCAGGCACTTCTGTCTTCCACTGCCTCCCGCAGTTTGGTCAATCTCATGCTGGTAGCTTCGAGAACACTATCCAACCATCTTGTCCTCTGTCGTCCCCTTCTCCTTGTGTCCTCCATCTTTCCCAACATCAGGGTCTTTTCCAGGGAGTCTTCTCTTCTCATGAGGTGGCCAAAGTATTGGAGCCTCAGCTTCACGATCTGTCCTTCCCGTGAGCACTCAGGGCTGATTTCCTTAAGAATGGATAGGTTTGATCTTCTTGCAGTCCATGGGACTCTCAAGAGTCTCCTCCAGCACCATAATTCAAAAGCATCAATTCTTTGGCGATCAGCCTTCTTTATGGTCCAGCTCTCACTTCCATACGTTACTACTGGGAAAACTACAGCTTTTACTATACGGACATTTGTTGGCAAGATGATGTCTCTACTTTTTAAGATGCTGTCTAGGTTTGTCATTGCTTTTCTCCCAAGAAGCAGGCATCTTTTAATTTAATCTCTCTTTAATTTAATCTCTCACTGCCTCCATTTCTTTCCCTTCTATTTGCCAGGAGGTGATGGGACCAGTGGCCATGATGTTCATTTTTTTGATGTTGAGCTTCATACCATATTTTGTGCTGTCCTCTTTCACCTTCATTAAAAGGTTCTTTAATTCCTCCTCACTTTCTGGTGGGGGTGGCCCTCTCAAATATTTTAGGGGGAGGCAAAGGGACTTTGGCCCTTTGGAGTTGGCTCCTATGCACTGAGGCCTACTGTGTTCACCCAAAGGTGGACTGTTCCAGAAGCTCTGCTTATGCCATGTTGTTAGTCAAAATGACCCCGTCCTTAATTGGTAGTAGCTGTAGCACTTAGCTTAGCTTAGTTGTAGCACACAACTTGCTTTGATATCCACTAATTGGCCTGTTGGGATGGTACACTTATCTGTGGGCCTCGGAAGTTGGGCGCAGAGCCCAGAAAAGAGAAACATCGGTAATGTTTGAGGTATTGGCCACCTGTTTTCCCATGTGAAATATATGCTGTTCTATTGGACAAAGAACGGGAGTATCATCAAAAGAGTCATCTCCTTGCTGTGAAGTCCATCCCACAGGTGCTGGTTATCAGGGGCAAGGGGAGCTGGCAGATTGCTGTTGCTGTAAGCCTTTTCCTTTCTCTTTAATAAAGCACTAGAGCAGATCGCTCTGGTCTTTTAGACTTCTTCCTGGGTTCTTCTGCAAAATCCGAACTCCTGTGAACTCTCCAGCTCTGCAGGATGCAACACCTACCAGGTCCTAAACATGGTTCTTCTCCCACACTCGGGCCCAATGTTTGGCCTCGTCGACACCACACATTTAAAACAGTATCATACAACTGTAAACAGTCATGGCTCCCTCCACAAAGAATCCTGAGAACTGTAGTTTGTTAAGGGTGCTGAAAGTTGTTAGGAGATGCCTGTTGTTGATGATGATGATGATCAACTCCCCACAGAGCTACAATGATCAGAGTAGTTTAACAGTCAATTCCTCTTTCCAAGGGAATTATGCAAAGTGTAGCTCTGGGGGGAGGGACAGGGGTCTCCTAGCAACTCTTAGCACCCTTTACATTTCCCAGGAATATCTGGGGGAAGCCACAACCACTTAAAAGTGCTCTGATACCACTTTCACTGTACAGTGCAGACGGGGCCCTATACCTGAGCTCAGCCCTGAACTTCTTAATCCAGGGGTGTTCCTCAAAGCGTGTGGAGTCATTTCAAAGTGTCCGCGGGCATGTGCAGAGTGGTCTTCCCTCGCAGAAGAGTGACCACAGCTAGTCTGCCCCCTCCCACATATGCACACGCTCACATTGGTTTGATGGTGGTTTGCAGACACATAATAAGCCCCGACACCTCTCCTTTAGAGATCCGCACTTATTTTTCTTCATTTACTACATTTATGTACTGTTCTACAAGAAAGCTCTTTGAACAGTTTACAATAAGGTGTCTTTTAACAACAAGAAAGGGGAAGGAGAACAAATCTGAAGAATGGCTTTACACAATCAGAATGGCTCCCGTTGAACTCAGTGGCATTGACTTCCAAGGAAATACATTTTGTAAATATTTAGATTAGATTGTATAAGGTGACTTATACCACAATCTCTGTCTTTCCTCTCTGTCCTCTGACTCACACAGTGCTGGGATTCCCCCCCCCCCAGCCCAAGGGCCACATTGCCTCATGGGTAACCTTCTGGGGGCCACATGCCAGTGGAGGATGTGGCCAGATGCAAGAGTGGGCGGGGCAATGGATGTCACTCTTACTATAGGCTATATCCAGGTGAATGTCACAGTTCAAGAACACCATTAATCTCTGACATTCCCCTCCTTGATGCCATGTTAGTATACCCAAACCATCCTTTGGTAGGCAATTAAATACATTTATTTCATTGCACCATTTCCAGACATCTTTAGGGCTTTGTTTTCTTTTTACTTGCTTTGCTTGCTGGTTTCATGCCTATCAAAGCTTTATATTGTTTCAGTAGTTACTATATTTCATTTTCCTTCTTGCAAACTACTTTGAGAACCATGATGGTCGAGAAGCAGTATACAGTGTTACAAATTGCCTTCTCCTGTGTGAACTTCTCCAGTTAATTGAGAGAGCCTCCTCAACAATTTATAGTGTTTTTACTGCCTGCTGTTTTTAGTGTGTACAACTCCCCCAAAGTCTCATGCTAAAGGGTAGTCTAGATGTTTACTAAGCTGGGGCAACTAATGTAGTTTCCTTCAGATGTTTTGGACTGCAACTCCCATCAAGGAGTTGCCTTGAGATGAAAAAGCAGAATATCAGTATTTTAAAGGAATGCCTTTCTTCCCCCTGGTGGGAAAAGATTTGTGGGATTTTATCTCTAGGGCTGCAATCTTATGCACTCTTACTTCCAAATTGTTGCATCTGTTTATTATTTGTAGTGTTTTGCTTTAGTGGTGTATGGAAGTGAGAGCTGGACCATAAAGAAGGCTGATCACCGAAGAATTGATGCTTTTGAATTATGGTGCTGGAGGAGACTCCTGAGAGTCCCATGGACTGCAAGAAGATCAAACCTATCCATTCTTAAGGAAATCAGCCCTGAGTGCTCACTGGAAGGACAGATCGTGAAGATGAGGCTCCAATACTTTGGCCACCTCATGAGAAGAGAAGACTCCCTAGAAAAGACCCTGATGTTGTGAAAGATGGAGGACACAAGGAGAAGGGGATGACAGAGGACGAGATGGTTGGACGGTGTTCTCAAAGCTACCAGCATGAGTCTGACCAAACTGCGGGAGGCAGTGGAAGACAGGAGTGCCTGGCGTGCTCTGGTCCATGGGGTCATGAAGAGTCGGACACGACTAAACAACAACAAGTGTTTTGCTTAGCGGCATTGTAATGGACCGATAGCTGCTCTGATCCCATTTAGAAAAGAACTGAAGACTGATTAGTATTTTAAATAAAAAATAAAATAAGGTGTTTCAGAGGGCAAGTTCAAAGAGTAATTCTATGTATCTATTAAGACTTAGGAGTAACAATGTGATTTCCAAGAGGAGGATTAAAATGTAACTGGCACGTTATGTAGCAACCTTGGGTCTATCGGAAAAAGCCAGGTTAAAAAAGAAAAAAGAAAGATGACACAAAGGAAGCCAAACAAATTTTGGCAAACATGTCCTTAAACATCGTGGGAGACGTTCTGCTCAGGTAGAAAAATTAACAAAACGCTTAAACGCTCCCTTCCCTCTTTCAGTTTGACAGTGTGTTGGACTGGTAACTGTGCAGTCTGATTCTGTATGAGTCTGCTGAAACCGTAAACTTGCTAGTCTGCATCTGCATCATATATTTAAGGCACATGCCTTCCACCAAAGTATCATAGGAACTGTAGTTTATTAAGGGTGCTGGGAATGGTAGCTCTGTGAGGGGAAATCTACAGGATTATTCTCAGGATATTTCTCAGGATTATTTTTTTTTGGGGGGGGGAGTCATGTGCTTTAAATGTATGTTAGATACACAACCCTAGCTAGGGCTGCAATCCCATATACAAGCTTGCCTGGGAGTAATCCTCTAGGATTGTGCCGCTGGATCTGGTTTACGCAGACAGCTGGTGGAGATGGAGAATATGCGTTAGCATTCTAGGGGGTCAGAAAGAAATGTATGACTTCAGACGGCAGGTGGTGGTTGGTTTTTGTTTTGTAATGCTTCCTTGGGTTTTGTGTTTTTAAGCACCCTATGCCTGGTATCATAGCATATCAGGGAGCGAGGTGTGCTAGAAGCTTTCGCCCTGGGGTTTTCTTTCCTTAAAGAAACACTTGTAGGTCATGTTTTGTTTTTAAACAAAATAGCAATTTTTAAAGAGCAGCCTGACTTGCAGCCAAAGTGGTGCAGTGCATTCTGGCATCTTATTTGGCTTAGAGAGAGAGACAGCGATACGTTTCAACATGAGGGAAGACCGGTTTGGGAGTTGGCTGATCCTTTGAAACATAAATGCACTTGTAAATGTTTCATTCGGCCTGAACACGAAAGTGGCCAAAAACTTGCGTTTCCCCGAGGGAATTGGGAGGGATGAATAGACTGAAAGTGTCTCTCCCTCAGCCTCCACTCCGCACCTTCGTAAACATTCCTGTCCCTGGTTCGTGAAATCTTTTGTATATCCAACAACATGATAAAGATCCTGCTTTTTCAGGTTTATCTGCTTTTTCGGGGCGGGAGAGCTGTTGTACCATTTCCTCTCCAAATTCTCACTCTATCCCGCAGGACCTACTCGCGCGTGTCTCACTCGCACAGCCCCAAATCTAGCATGCAGAGGCATTCAGAGTTTGGGTTTGTCTATCCCGTCGCTGCAGCTTCTTTACTTCGTCGCGTTCAGGGTGCGCGCGCGCGATCTTCATTCATTCATTCTCCCAAAACTTCGGCAACATTTAAGTTCAGAGCGGGAGGGGACTTGTCGGCTTAACGTGGCTTCTCTACTGTCAAATGGAGGGAAACTGTCTGTGTTTCTTTCTCCCCACCGCGTTAAAGGGTCGCGGCGATGCTCTGTCTGCTGCAGGACGCTATTCCTCAGGGCTGCTCGCTGGGGCAGTGGCGCCCTTCTTTCATCGTCCCTTCGGGGATTTCTCTCTGTGACAGCATTCTATGGGCCGCGCCGTCCAGCCCCACCCCGACTACAGCTCCCAGGGTGCATTCCAAACGAGACCGGGCCTCGCGCTGCATGCTGGGAGCTGTAGTCTTGCCGCCGCCGCCGCGCCTTCCCTCTCGCCCCGAACGCGAAATGGACTCGTTCCTCATTCGCTCTTTCAGGCCTCCCACCTTCATTGCCCGGGCTGAACCCGACTCTTTATCCCTCAGGCACACGAGCGGACCCGCACCCCACTCTTCACCCCTTGCGCGAGCAGCCATTTACAGCCGCCTCAGTCGCCCACCACGCCGGAGGGCAGCTTTGCTCGGGTGTCGGCCGCGGTGCCTGACGGGAGATGTAGTCCCTCCCCTCCGCCCTCTTCGCTTCACGCGGCGGGGCTCCGTCCCAGCGGCGGACTTCCCTTCCCATGGTGCGCGGCGGCGACAGAGGGCCACTTCCGGGGCGCGGCGGCCGACGGGAAGCGCGGTCCCTTTCCCTCGCGCCCTCCCTCCCGTCGCATTGCACAGCCCCCCTCGGCGGGACTCGGGCTCCCAGGCTGCCCCGCGCTCGGCGCTTGAAGGCTCCTGCGGAGGATTGTTATTGTGGCGGCCCGGCCCCCCTGGGCTCCTCTCAGTGTTTAAAGATGGCGGCGGCGGCGGCTTCGGCGGGAGGCGGCGGCGGTAGCAGCGGCGGCTCGTCCGGGGCCTCGCAGGCGCGGGGCCGCTTCCCCGGCCGGCCCGGCGGGTGCCGCGCGCGGGGCGCAGGGGCCGGCAGCCGCGCGAGGGTCTCGCTGCTGGCGCCGCGTCTGCTGGTCTGGGCCGCTCCTGGGGACGGGGAGCGGGCCGCGACGGACACCACCCTGGGGATCCTCCTGGGCCTCAGCCGGAGCTGGCGCCGCCTGCAGGGCCTGCTGGGGGACAGCAGCAGCAGCAGCAGCGGAGGCGGCAGCAGCGGGGGCGAAGAGGAGCCGGTGAGATTCCCTGCAGCTGGTGGGGCTGGGAGGCCGGGGCCCCGTCTTGACAGGGGGCGCGGGAGGCGCTGCGGAAGCCCACGCACCCCGTGGGGTGGGGTCGCGCCGAGTGCACCCGAGCGATGGTGCTCAGCTGTTCAAGGGGGGGGGGGCGCAGACGCACTGGAGGAGTCCTCTTCTCTGGCTTGGACCGCATTGCTTTTTCACTCCCTTCATCGATGCATTTATTCAACAGGAGCGCGTGTTCTTGGTTGGTTTAGTTTCTTAATTGTAGTGGGGGGGCTTGTTGTGGCTGATGCGAACCCTGCCACAGAGCTCACCTGCAAAGTAGGGCAGGATCCCTGGAGTTTGCGCCCCTCCTCCTCTCCATTCTCCTGCTTCCTGGGCTGCAGGCTGGAAGCTGGCCTTAAGTCCCATGCTTGTGCTTCCTGGGCTGAGCTTAGATGCTCTTCACACCCCCCCCACAGGAAATGGGCTTTGGGGGTGTGTGTGTGAGGGTAGCGCTGGTGGTGGGAGTCTAGCTGGCTTGTGAGGATGAGCTGGGCCTCCTTGCAGGGGAGATAAGTTCGTCTGCTGGCACATGGTGACCCTGCGACGGCCCACTGGCAGTGTGGGATTTGAGGCTGCAGTCATGTCCAGGAGCAAGTCCTGTTGAGCACAGAAGGGGTGCTTCTGTGTCAACAGACCTGGACTATAAGGGGGTGTGAGGGATCAGCTTTGTTCAGCTGTCAGGATCGGCTTCTCCTTTATGCAGGCTGTGCCTCCCACTTTGGATTGCTGCATGCAACACTTTTATCAGGTAGCCATGGTGAACAGATGCTGCCCTCCTTGGGGGGAGAGACAGAGGAGGGACTGCCTTTGAGCTTCCCTGTTGTTTGCACACAGCTTCTTCAATAGGTGCTTTCAAACTTAAGGCGGTTTGGGCAGAATGGCCCTGTCTCTGGCTAGGCAGGGGTGTGGTGCGATCAGACATATGGGGCTTTTGTTCCTACCTTGGTCCTTGAAAGCAGAAAGCTGACAGCGCTTAGTCACCTGCTCTGCTGTCTCCTCCCTGCTCCTGTAGCATTAGACACATGGGAGAAACTAGCCTAACCAGGGATGGCCTTCACCATACAGAGATTCTTCCAGCAATTTGGGAAAATAACTTCACTCTTCGAAGGTTTCAAGCTGCATAGAGGTAAATTGTTGCTGTTCACCAGGGAACAAGGGGAATCAATATGACGGTGATGGAAGGCTTGTGTTGGAAGAATGGATCTTGGGGTTTTCTAAGGTGGGGAGGATGGGTGTTTGGGTGACTTTCGAGTCCCCGGAGAAATATGCTAGAAAGGATTGTAAAGAAATGTCAAGAAAGGAAGCAGTTATGACTGAGCTGGGCTGCTGCTTGTCTTTCACTATTGTACACCTATCTCAGCTGATTGCAAATGAGAGTTAAAAGTTAATCTCTTGAAATCTTGCTGCAGTGCAACATGGGACACAAACATTTAGTAGAGGCTGAGAGTGAAACTGAGGTAAGGGACAAGTTATCGGCTGACTGACTAGCTGGTATCTGGGCTTTATTTAAGAAACTATTATGTTTTGAGTTTTGTTCTTCTCTTAGTAGTTAACCAAATTTCAGACGCTGGTTTTCTCTTGAAGGATTTCAGTTTCTGCTTTGGAAGATTTGCATCCTATAGGTCTGACTACCTCTGCCACCAATGGGAAAAGCCTAGCTTCCAGAATTCAGTGTCTTTGGCCTGGATGAAGTTGCCAATGACTACCTGTTGTTTCATAACTGTAAAAGTGATGCTGTTTATGTATATTGCTAGCACATGGGGTGGTCCCTTCAAGAAAAGCACTGGCATTGCAATGGGGTGATCTTTTCTGTGTTCCCAGGCGCGTATCCATACTCGTTTATGTTGTGTGTCCTGGGACAGCTGTTTAGGTGTGCCTCATTTCAGGTACAGTAAAAACAAATTGCCAGTGCTTGGTCTGAGAGTCTGTTCAGTCTGTGATTTATGGAATAGCATAAGAAAGCAGGAAGACTTATTTGTGGTAGCTGCAAGTTTTTTCTTTGCCCTCAGTTGGAAAATCTGCTGGGTGGTGGTAGGGAGCTTGATCAACTCTCTGTATTAAAACAAAATACAAGTATATTTCAACAAAGAGAACTTGGGTATTTGGCAGCGGTGATGGGGGCAGTTTCAAGCCTTACCTATTCCCTGGCATGTCTTGTACATGTTAGGACTCTCCTTTTTTTTGGTGTATGAAGAAGCATTCTGTCATGTGAACCCCCATCTGCCCTATGAAGTGTCCACTGTAGATGGAAGTGTATTCACACTGTGATCACATCTTACATCAGGGTTCGGTTGCAAGGGTTCTGTGTATACATAAAAATTACACATACCCAAACCCTTGGAGCCACCTTGCGGCTACTGGGTGATGGGAAAAGAGAAATAACCCTCTCTGCCCCAGTATATTCCCATAGCTCGCACACCAAACAGGCCTTGCCTCGCAAGCAAGGCAGAGGTCTTAAAAGCTATTTTTTCACACTGGGTTACCCCCAGCGGACCCAGTTCCAAAGAGCTTTTAACTTTCCACCTTGCTTGGATTTAACTTGTGCAATTTCAGCTATCTATCTTCAACCATGTATGGTTGAAATTGTGCAAGTTAAATGCATGTAATATGCGATTGTACTGTGCTTTATCTATTCAGTTTATATTCTGTCCTTCCAAAGGAGCCCACCCCCTTTGTTTTGTAAGCATCTCATCTGACTAGACCTTTGCAGATTGTCTCCTTTCTGTTGTTCAAGGGAAAGCCCAGGATGGGTATTTTTAGATGGCAGATTTTGGTCCCCATGTAAGTTAAAAATTATGCAGGTTCCTAGCAGTTAGTTTTCCAGAAGATGCAAAAAGGACCAGTTTTGAAAGCGCCCTAAGCTAAGAGGTTTGAGAACTGTTTGGCACAAATTTGGCTTCTTAGGGTGAGATGGCCTATTTTCTAGGAAGACTTGGAATGTTTGTAGGAGAAAGGAAGAGGGCTACTCAAGGTAAGAAAGCTTCAGCTTGACCTGCCCTTAGCACTAGAAACTTGGCTGAAAGCACACAAGGACAACTAGTGACCAGAGATACATGTTTTGACACCTTGATAGATTTTGACTGGGTGGGCAGAATATACTGGAATGCCATCACCTTGGCAGGGAGTGACTTCAGCCTGTGGAAAGAGGGCTTGGTGAAATCACTTGGGTAATCAGCTTTCCTTGTGATTAAATCCATCTCTTGCTAGTGGCTGTTGCTGTCTTTGGTCAACATGGGGAACCTCCAGATGTTGCTGCATTTGCACTTCTGTCAACCACAGCCAGCATGCCCAATGGCTAGGTTATGATGGAAGTTGTAGCACAGCAACCTGTGGAGGGCCACAGGTTGCCACCCCTGACATAGGCACTGGAAACTGATATGTGGTTCTCAGCACTTGTTGGGCTACACAGTTTGGGTTCATCCATAGAAAAAGCATTGATGGCATTGTAAGGTTTCCTTGGTAAGAGGTTTCCGACAACCACAGATTGTCTTGTAAAGCATGCAGCCACAAAGGGAGTGTTGGATGCATCCTGGAGTACAGTTCCAGTCAACATGTCTTGGTGTGTGCACTCGCTTCATAAGGCTGGGGAACCTTAGGCTCAGGAGTCAAATGTGACCCTCCAAGCCTCTCTGGCTCTTGAGACTGTCCCCAGGGTGCACACCCCCACTGGCTCTGCCTGGCGCCCTCCTTGAGTGTGGTGTTTCTTGTTTTTTTGCAAAGTTGGAATGTGTCCCTGAACACAAGACCCTTGCTTGCCTGGGTGGAGAATAGAGAGGGAAGTGTGAGTGTAAAGAAACAAGCATACTGTACAAAGGGGGAAATGTGTATTCATTGTTCTGCCCACTAGGCAGGTTGTCTAGAAGAGAATGTAGGCCTCTGGCTAAAAAAATGGTTCCCCAGCTCAGATTTAGAGCAACAGGCACCTTGTGTAAATGCAGTGTGCCATAGAATGCACCCCAGAATCCTCTGCAATGTGCAGGGGATCCTGGGCAGACAAATTACTGTAAAAAGAAACTTTGGAAGCCTATGGCAATAAGAATTGGTCACAATATTTAGTGTACAGTGGAACCTTGGTTTTCAAACTTAATCCGTTCCGGAAGACCATTCGGCTTCTGAAAAGTTCGAAAACCAAGGATCAATGGGCTGGCTCCAAAATCAATGGAAAATGAAAAACGTGCCTTGGAAGCCATTCAGCTTCCGAAAATCATTCAAAAACAGAAGCATTCAGTTCTGGGTTGTCGGTGTTCAGGTTCCGAATTGTTTGGCTTCCGAAGCGTTTGATAACCGAGGTTCCACTGTACAGGGGACTTGCATGCTTCCTGATGACAAAGGAGATGTGAACTGGGAATAACAGCTGAGGTCGCTTTTAAAACACCCTCTAATTTACAGGCAGTGCAGAGAAGAGCAGATCCCTCCATCGTGTCTACAGCTGGGCATAAAATCACCGGCTTCTCCTGCAAGTTTAGGTAATCCCTACCATATGAGTACTAAGAATTCCACCTTCACCCAAGGGGAAAAAAACACCCAACCAAATACTAACCATAAAAGAACTGGTGGTATGTGTACCCACATATTTCTCCCTTGTTGAGTATAGAAGCACAGTTATTTTCTGTTTCTTTAGTTGGTTAAATAGCTAATATCTCAGTACTTTTAAGGAGAAAACACCACTAGTGGTATTGAGGGAAGGTGTTGTTAGTCACTTTGAGTTGTTGTGGCAAAATAATAATAATAATAATAATAATAATAATAAGTGTTCCAGTAAGCTATTAACGATGCTTGGTATACCAGTCCATAATGTGACCAGTGTCAGAAATGGCCATGGGAGGTTGAATGGCATTCTTCCTCGCAGCCAGGTAAGAGCTAGCTCCAGTTACTGCTGCCTTGATAACTATCGTAACAGACACATGGGAACTGTCAGGAAACACTTCCCCTGCTTGCTATTGTGTTGAAATAAAATATTCTTTAAAAAAACACACACCTGGGAAGCCCTTCAGTAACCTTTAGTGTACTAAATGTGTACTAAATGTGTACTAAAAGTGTAACACTGGCACACCTAGACAGGCCCTTGTTTGCCTCTGTTTCATCAATGCCTGTTTCCTCCACTTTCTGTGTCTGCAATGGACAATTACCCACAACAGGTCAGGGAGGGTATGGGTGGATTAAGACACTCTAGAGCAGGGGTAGGCAACCTAAGGCCCATGGCCAAAAGCAGCCCACAGGGGTTGTTTAACTGGCCTACGAGCTGCCCCCGAACCGAGCTGCCCACTCAGTGAGTCCCCGAGTGCTGCGCTAAACCAACGTGGCGCAGGGACTCGCTTCCGCAGTGCCGGAAATTGTGTCTGCGCATGCACTGAAAAGCGCTTCTGTGCAGACGCTGGAAATCGCATCTGCACAGATGCAGATGCCAGAAATCGCGGGCGCGCATGCAGTCCAGCCCATGAAGGGCTCTCCACTGGAGTGAACCGGCCCAGGCGAGGTAAACCTTGCTCTAGAGATCAGTAGTTGGCTTGAGACATATTTGTTGATTTTTTTTTTTTCAGAATCACAAATCAGGGATAGGGAAAAATACATTCTAGGATTGCTCCTCAAAATATAAGGATGGTTGGTTCGTCGTCTTGCTGTTCTTGAGTCCGGGTTCAAGCATTCAGCAGGAGGCGTTATGCTGTGTGTCTCAGCTTGAGCATGCATATGAGCGATAGCCTATATGGAAGCATCTTTGCATAATCTCCCTATTTTCCATCAGGGAAGGAGTTTTGACAGGCTGCCTGCCCTTGGAGTGCCAGTTGCATGCGTGCAAGAAGATTTCGACATTGCATTTAAGTGTGCAATATCCCTGTGCCTTCTGTGACAGCAGAGCCTTTGTGAACCCAGTCCTGCGTGTCCTCTGTGATCTGTGAACAATGTGACCTTCACATCATCAACTATGGAGTTAGCTGTTTCCCCCCCAGTAAAGCTGTCCACCCATTCAAATAAATGTTGGCTGATTAATTGGATGAGTTTTGGTTGGTTAATGGATTAAGATCCACCCCAGGGTACATGTCTGATGGGGGTCCATGACAACACAGCCACCTTGCTGAAGCTAAACTGGACGATGGCCAGGGAACCCCACAAACATCGCTTTGAGTTCCACGAAGGAAGGAAGGCAAGATACAGGTGTGCTAAAATAATAATAAAAAAATCTCAGAAACTGGTGTGCAAGAGGTCAAGCGATCGTTTGTAACAATAAGCAGATGTCTTCTGTTTCTAGATGATGTGTGAGCATACATTGCATCAGGTGTTCCAAAATGCATTTTTTCTTTCTCCCACTGGGAAGAATCTCATGGCACCTTGAAGGCTGGAACATTTATTATGGCATATGCTTTCCTGGACTAGCATCCTCTTCACCAGATGCCTGAAATATAATTGGGATTGTGTGTGTTTTAAGGTCCCAGCCACACCATACATTTAAAGCACATTTATGCCACTTTTAACAATTCTAGGAATCCTAGGAACTGTCGTTTGTCTCCCCCCCAGCTTACTAGTGCCAGGAGCTTTGCATTATTGCCAACCTTGTCTTGTAATGGTCACTCACTTAGGTTTTTTCATAATTTCTCTGTCTGTTATTTATGCATTTTGTTTCCTTCCGGCTTCAATGCTCCCTACCACTGCTCTCAAAAAATGTACATACGTCTCTACCAATTATTTAAAAAAATGCTTCATACATCTGACAAAGTGGATTCTAGTCCATGAAGGCTTATGTCTACCTTAGATTAGTCTAAGGTACTACAGCGCTCTTTGCTGTGTTTGCTGCCCTTCTGGAACTGCCCTATTGTGATGGTCATCTGCAATTTTTATGAACACGTGTGTTAAAGTAATATTAAAACAATTCACTTTCTTAATCAGGGGCACCTTTTTAAGGCGATTGTTCAGTTCCATTTCCAAAGTTTTAATCAAACGTTGCCTCCCTAGTGTTTTATATTGATAAATGACACATGTAGGGGGGGATTCGTATTAGGATGTGTGGGGTTTCTTGTCTGGAAGGAGGGCTTGCCAACCTGCCAGTGGGTGCTTGGCCATCCAGGTCTGGAGGTGCCCTTATTGTGAGGATAGGGAACCTTGGGGCCGATGTGCCCCCCACAGCCTTCTCTGTGTGACCTTCAAGAGTCTCACTAGGCCACACCTTTCGTCAGTCCTCCCTCATTCCTTCCTAAAGTACCTAATGGCGGATCTTGCCTGCCTGGGTGGAGGTAGCTATAGGTGTATAGACACCACTAGCTTTCATGTGTCTGGAACATAGCCTACTGTCACATCCATTAACATGCCTATTTTGGTTGCTGCTCCCACCCACCCCTAGCATGCAGTCCCAGAAGATTGTCCATTAGGAAGTGACTCCCTTACCTACTACCTTCCTGTAGGATTTAATGGCAACCACTCACTTACATAGGAGAAAGCCAAGAGGTGCCCTTGGGGACACCTTTGTGGAGGGGCCTTAGTTTGATCCCTGCCCCTGCTCCCCCCTCCCATCCCTGAGGCTTTCTTCTGTATCATACTAGAGGATTACCAGGACCCAAACCCTGGTATTTTCTAGCTATATAGTGAGAAGGAGAAAACACACTTCTCGAGAGAGGAAAGGCACCTTCCTCTTTCTCCCCCACCCCCAAATTCTCCAGGATACTTGCTGTAAGCTGTCAGGCCTTTGGCAGGTCAGTTGTCTTCCCTCTCCATTCTCAGTTTGTTATCAACGGACGCATGAACATTCCGCATATCAAGCTTCTCTCAGCCCTGGACTTCCTGGATAGACTTGCACAAGTTCTAGTCCGTCTTAGTTATGTGTAGGGTATACTGGTGTTGACGCTGGAGTGGGACAGGTCTAAAAGCAGAAGAAGGCACCTGCGAGTACCTGTTTTCATGCAGAGACTCTGCATGATTGGGAAGCCTAGTTGCATGGAGCCCTTCTCTATGAGTTGGTGTCTGCACACAGCATGTTGTTGCAGAAGGACAACTCAGCCGGGGGTGAGGGGAGACCTGCCGTGTGCATGAGTAACACCCTGAAGAGGGCGTTTCTGGCTGAATTCTGGTTCCTTAGACCAGGGCTTGGAAGCGTACACCCAGGGGCCAAATGTGGCCCTTGAGCTTGCCCTCCGAACTCTCCCTGGACCACACTCCTCACTGGCCATGCTATGCTCCCAAAGTGCTTTTGCTTGGCTGGAATGTTGTTGCTGCACCCACTTTGCCTCTGGTTCTGCCCACCAATTATATTTCTTCCTTAAACGGTGGCCCTCAGGCTGAAAAAGTCTCACCATCTCTGCTTTAGGGGTGTGGGTGTAGGTGTAGAGCAGTGTTTCCCAAACTTAGGTCGCCAACTGTTTTTGAACTACAGTTCCCATGATCCCTGGTCTGCTAGCTAGGGATGATGGGAGTTGTAGTCCAAAAACAGCTGGAGAACCAAGTTTGGGAAACACTGATGTAGAGGCTCAACTGCCATAATGATCCTCTTAAGCTCACAGGTTCATGTTATTAGGTGGTTTGGGTTCTTTTCTTTTCCTTCACCTAAAATGTCGTTTTGATCACAAACTTGCGTCTTCCTTTATCTATGGTTTTCCCCAAGTATGTGGATGCTGATGCCTTCTTTGTTGGTAGCCCTGTTTCTTTCCTAAACTGATAGACTCTCAGCCACCTGATTTTACTATGAGATTGAGAGAACAATGAGGCTACCTGAAAGCCCACCAGGTTTGGGACAGAGGAGAGGGTTGCAAGTTCCAGTTCTTGTCCTGACAACCCTGTTTGCTACCTCCAGTTCCCAGAAGTTGAAACCACCACTTGCTCCTATTGCTGCAGTTTGCACTAAAAACAAGGCATGTACTTGCAGACTAAAGCAAAACAAAGTGTTTGGTCCCGTTCCCCCCCGGCCCACCCCATTGCAGCAGTAGCAGTGCCAACACTGTAGTATGTACGGCTGTGGAACTGGGAAACCTTTTCTACCTCATCGCAACCCTCTTTCTATTTTTCTGGTGATGGGCGTTAAAATATATTGTTTTCCCTCTTCCTGCAGCCCAGAGGTGAGACCTGTCTGAGCTGCATGGATGAAGGGAAAGTTTTGCCCCCATTGTAATTCATTGCCCACATATAGCTATTTCCCCACCGGAATGTATAGCTGCCATTCATTTCCATGACATAAAGTATAGGGATGAACTGGTACTACACCTGCCCTGCTGATCTTTCAATTAAGAAGCAAGTTTGCATCTCACTGTATAGTCCTATCCTAGTTTCTGTTTCTTGGACAAATCACACCAGGTGCTATCATTGACATTTGTAAGCTGCTCTGGGGTCCTCTTTTTGACTGAAGCATGGGGTAAAATAACAGTTACCCCACCTGCCCTGCTGCCTTAGCTGAACACAGGTTTGGTCTCACCTGTTGGCTCAAACATACTGAGAATTTCGGAATGGAACCCAGAGTTCTGTCTCACACCATTCATTGCACTGAACAGAGAGCAACAGTTAGAAAATGAAGAACTCACAAGAATTATAAGGAACTTTCATTTCCTGGCTGGTTGCTCTCTACTGCAGTAGTAGACCACATGCTCTGTGGTGCATTTTGAGATGATCCTGCTGACCTCTGTTGGTGCAAAAGTGCTGAAAACTTTCTGGAGCAATGAGCAAATTCTGAATAGTAGGCCTTCCTTTGACAGTCTATTATCGCTATACTGTATGCACACAGTGGAGAGAAAGGAGGAAGCAATGGCTAGGTAGGTGTAGGAGGAAGCATTGGCTAGGTCGGTGTTACTAGGTTTACACATATGCCATATCCAAATCAGCACTGAATAGCAGCATCTAGCCCAGGATTGAGGAACCTTTGACTCTCCAGAGATTGCTGGATCAACAGATCCCATCATCTCCGACCATCCACTAGCTGGGGTGGTGCTGATGGGAGTTGGAGTCCAGCGACTTCTAGAGGACCAAAGGTTCCACAACTCTGATATAGACTAAAGCATATCTTGGTGCATGTGCAGTGCATATCCACAGCTTACAGTAGCTGTCTACTACCAGTAATGCTTCCCCTTTGCAGCACAGCTGCAGGGGGATGCAGAAGGACTTGAATTCGGATTTAGAAGCTGTTGAAGCAACCACCCACTTTGTAGCTGCAAATGTAATAGAATGTGAGAGTCCACGAAAAATAGGTAAATAAAGAGGAATAATGGCTCTCACACTTCCCTGTTGATCTTCTCCAGGAGTTGCTCCATCCATAATCTGATGCTTTGCATGCCATCTGTCACTAAGTGGCCATTACCTCCAGCCTTGCATGCGGTGCCTGAGAGTTCCCTAAATTTCTTTGGGACCTTCAGAATCAGTCCCCCAACATGGATAAATTTCTGGCTATGTCTGGGGTTTTTGTGTTTGCTGAGACCCAGACTCTCACCTTTCATAAGAGAAGGACAACAGGCTCAGGAACTTTCTCTGCACATCCAAAGATGAGTCCACTATGTGCTCAGATGTGGGTCTGAGGTTACTTTGTATAGATGTGGGGAAACTGTTACATAGCACTTGGGTTTCCCTGTAAAGTTACCCATGTGTTGGGCTGATACTCTTATACACAGTGTGTCACTTGTGAATGGATCAATCATCTGAGACCCTGCTTTGTGGAGTGCTCTCTCCAGGGAGGCTCACCTGGCACCTTTGTAAGATACCTTTAGGCGCTAGGCAAAAACATCCCTCTTCCCCAGGCTTTTGGCTAATTAAACCATCTTATGACCTTTTGAAGTGGGAATATTTTTTTTGCTTGTTACTGTGGTGTGTATTTTTGTGTCTTCATATTGTAAACTGCTCAGGGATTCTTGGGTGAAGGGCGGTATAGAATTTTCAATAATAGTAGTAGTAGTAATAGTAGTAG
Source organism: Podarcis tiliguerta (assembly GCF_965153285.1). Classification (NCBI taxonomy): domain Eukaryota; kingdom Metazoa; phylum Chordata; class Lepidosauria; order Squamata; family Lacertidae; genus Podarcis; species Podarcis tiliguerta. The sequence goes on from NC_139541.1 coordinate 68,494,999, forward strand.
TAGTAATAATAATAATAATAATAAATGACTGACTTGCCCTGTAGTACTCACAGCAGCCACATACGGAAAAAGCTTTGATTGCTGCTCCTCTGAGAAGTGCAAACTGGCCATTTTGCACACAATTCCCAGTAGATGTACACATGTTTTGGTGTCTGTATGTTCATACATTTGAATAAGCTCTGTGACATTTCTCATCAAACAAATCTGAATGCTGCCAAGTAACTGCAGGGCGTATTTTTGAACATGTGTCTTGCTGCTCTGCCATTAACACTTTGTACACAGCCCTGCCCAGGTGTTTTGTTTATTGTACGCTACCCTGGAATCTGATTGAATAAAGTGTGACTTAGAAATGGAAATAAATCCTCCCCCTTTATTTTCAAATAATTGTATGGGCAGTGGTGGTGATGGGGAGGCACCCCAGAGTTGTGCAGCGGTGTTGGAAGAAAGGGGCTTAACCTTGGCTACATGGGTGGTCTGCCGGGTGGTTTCTTCCTTGAACGTGACCCTCACTTGTGACTCCAGTTCCTTCTCTCTTGCCTGGCAGAAGGAGTTCCTGGGCTTCCATTCAGAGGATGACGCCTCTCAGAGCTCGCTGCGTGCTGCTCTACGGTTTAAAAGAGGTAAGGGTGCCATTGCGGGTGCCTCTTGGTGGGTTTCTGGCTGATCTGACAGTGGTCTGGAGCATCTGCACACACATTTAAGTCCCAGCAATAGCAACATGGAAAAACAAGACATAAAAAACCCATTAAGAAATTCTGTTGAACAGAAACAAGCATAGCCAGACTAAACTAATAATAATAATAGTAATAAAGCACAGCATTCTGTCAGAGGGCCAGACTACATGTTGCATGTTAATAGCATGTTTAGATCATGTGCAACTCTCTTACAAAAAAAAAAGCAGGCACAGGGAGTCTAGATGTGATGTTTTCCGTTACAAGAAAGCTATCCGAAGCAAGCAATTCATTATATTAATTAGTTGCCCTGCTTGTGTGTCTTGATCTTCAGCTCATGGAACACTGAGATCAACTTTATGTAGTGAAAATAGACAGCTACATCTACCAATGCCATAGTACAAGTGAGAAAATGAAACAGTCACAGTATAAAAGCAGCACCCAAAATTTAAACTAAAACAGCAGCAAAGGTAGCCTTTGGCTAATTAAGCCAACTATGGTCTTTTAAACTGGGTGGGTAATTTTTTTTTGCTACTATGTTATGCATTTTTGTGTTTTGATAATGTACATGGCCACCCTGTGATCCTTCGATGAAGGGTAGCATAGAAATTTAATATGCGATGAGAAGCCCGGCTCTTTTCCCTTTTTTTTGGGTCATGCTGTTTGACTTAGCTCAGTTGCATGCCTACAAGATATGGAGTTTCACATTTGTTCCTAGCAAATTGCGTCTTTCCGTTGTTACAAGGGCTGCCAACCGATGGAAGAACGTTTAACTAGTTCATCATCTGACTTGCAAAGAGTTGATTGAGATTTTTTTAAAAATGTGTATTATCACAGCTTCCCTATAGGTGCATTCTGGGGAATACTGAAGAGAATCTGAGAGAACATTTATTTAACAAAATGTATAGACCACTTGATTTTAAAAGAAAGAAGTCTAAGCAATTTATATAAAATGGCATTTTCTTATTAATTTCTTTATATATTGATAAATTCAACAAACTTTAAAAGAAGGTCAAAATGTGGATAAAATCTGCAGCTTAAGGACAAGTAGACATAAAAAAACAAATAAAAATTATGTGTCTGGCTAGGCTTGCCTAAACAAAAGGGAGTTTTTAGTAGGCACCAGAAACAAGACAGTGACTGCCATATCAACAGGCAGGGTGCTGAAAAGTGGGGAATACACATGTTACTAATCATTGGTCGAAGAAAATGCCTTCTTCCGTGTCCTGCTATGTTTTCCTGCTAGTAAGGAATTATGGGTGCTGCACATGCTGTCAGTGGTGCCACATGTGCTCACCTGGAAGCAGTTGTTTGCTTACTGTAAGTGACCACTCCAAGTCTTTAACTGTTTCGACAAAACTGTCTGCAAGTTGAAGTATTGAGAATCCTTCTGCTCTCTGGAGGTGTGCTTCCCAGCATGTTATATCCAGGGCCTGGTGCTGTACACACTGCCCTTGTAGGTTGGAAACTCCAGAGGCATTTTGACAGCCAAGGTTTCCTTCTCTCCTTACAGGCGCAGTGCTGCCGGCACGTGGTCGGAAAAAAAGGGGGCTTGCTGAGGACGCCCTTTCCAAGCGGCTGTCGAAGCAGAGAGCTGTGGAATCCCAGCGGGAGCGGATGGTGAAGGCTTTGGCTGAGCTGCTTCAGAGCAACAAGGGGTCTCCAGCAAGGACAGATCGGCTGTCGGCTTCCAGCCCCCAAGCTGGCGGCATGCTTCCTGAGCAGCCTGAAGCAGACCCGGAGCCTGGCGACCCCACGAAACCCTCCGTCTCCCCTGCCCTCCCGTCCCAAATGGAGAAGGACCTCAACTCTGTTGTGTCGCCCAGGCCGCGAGGCCGGCCACGGGGCTCTTTCACAAAGAGGCTCGTTGCGAGACCCAAGCCTCCTTGTCAAAGCACCAAAGCTCCAGATTCCACCCTGGAACCCAGCAGCAGCAGCAGCCCTCGGTCACCCTCGCCGTGCCAAGCGGCCAGCCCCTCCCCTCCGCCCCAGGAGCCCCCGAAGAAGCCGCCACTCATCCTGAAGTTCTTCTCAAAGGCCAAGCGGCACAAGTCCGGCCAGCTGGTGGTGACCCACGTCCGGCTAAAAACTCCCGGGCACAGGAGGGGCCGCAAGAGGAAGTGGAGCGTTGTACCGAGGAAGGGAATCTCCCCACTTCCTTCCCGGTCTGTATCAGAGTCAGAGGCACCTTTGTCAGAGTCAGACGGGTCTGCCCCAGAGCCGGAACAGAAAGAGGAGTCTTCTACTCCAGAATCTCAGGCAGAAGTCCTTTTCCCAGAGCCAGAGCCAGAGCCCCAGCCAGAACTTGCTGCCCCAGAGCCAGAGCCACAACTGGAGGTGATTGCCCAAGAATCTGAGCAACTGTCAGAGGCTCCTGTCCTGGAGCTGGAGGCTTCTGAGCCAGAACCAGAAGCTCCAGCCCCGGGAGGTGGCGTTCCTGCTTCGCCCAGTGAGATAGCTGGCCAACAAGAGCACCAGCAGCCCTGCCCGCAGAGTGACGGGTCAGGAGTTGTTCTCGAGGAGGGGACTTCCAGCATCGCCCTTTCCACACGGGCGCAGTGTATGAAAAGGGGTCGCGGGCGTCCTCCCCTGACCGCTACGCAGCGGGCCCAGCGTTTGGCTTCTCAGCAGCTGCCGGCCAAAGCCAGGGAGGAGGCTCTAGCGGCTGCACAGCAGCCTGGCGGGCCTGGCTTCGAAGAGGCGCCAGGTCACAAGGCCAACTTCCTGAAGAATATCCGCCAGTTCATCATGCCCGTGGTGAGCGCCCGCTCGTCACGCCTCATCCGGACCCCCCGCCGCTTTATGGACGAGGTTCCGCAGAAGGCAGCCAAGCCCGTGGAAAGCGCTGCAGCGGATGGGCCTTGCGCAGACAAGCAGGAGACTCCCATGCTGCCGTTGCTGGAGACTCCCCTTCAGCTGACTCCCCCAGCCCCTAGCTCCCCTGATAAAGATACCTCTCGGGCCCTGTCGCCCCCGCCTTCCCCCAGTGTGCCCCTCCTAACCTCCTCCATTCCCGCCCTACCTGAGAAGCGCCGTTCCATCCTTCGGGAGCCCACCTTCAGGTGGACCTCGCTGAGCCCCCCGTCGCCCCCCAAGGATACGGGCAAGGCGCTCTTCCATCTTCCTTGCGAAGATTCGTCTCCTTTGCTCAGCACTCCAGCGCCAACCCCATCTCCCCCGGCCAAGCGGACCCCGCTGCTGCGAGCCCCCCAGTTCACACCCAGCGAGGCCCACCTGAAGATCTACGAATCTCTGACGGTGTCTCCTGAGGAATCTGATCTAGTGCCTGCGTCCCCCGAGCTCAGGAGGGACCTCCCCGCACTGCAGCAAGAGGGTCTCTTGCTCCCTTACGAGCCAGTGGTGACCCGCAGTGGCAAGAAGCTGTTGGGAAGGACGAACCACCTTGCCCTGCCCCTCTTCCCAGAGGTTTCTAGGCCTCTTGGGGCTCAGGGCAAAGAGCTGATCACCATGGAGGATGTCAATTCTCCAGGCGTAGTTCACAAGGTGGCCATCCGGAGGATTCTGCCTCCGTCGGCCCAAGTGGAAGAGGAGGAGGAGGAGGAGGATGAGGAGGAGGTGGCAGCTGAGAGTTCAGAGAGTGAGGGAGAGCCAGCTAGCCTGCGCTCGGAGGCACTGAAGCCCCCTCCAGAGGAGCCAAAGCCCCTTATTACCCAGCTGTCAAGCATGGATAAGGTATACAGCTTGCTCACTCGTGCCAAGGTGCAGCTGTACAAGATCGATCAGCAGAAGCACTTCAAAATGACGCCGGTAAGAGAAGCCTCAGGGGTGGGAGTGGCAAGGCTTTGGCATGATAGGCAAGGCTATGCATTTGTAGAAGGAAAGGCCGGTGGTCTTTGGGGCCTCGGTTAATGATTTTGCTTCATCTGTTTTGTTTTTAAGCTCCATGCCCCCCCCCACTGTGGTACTGTGTACTGTTCATCAAGAGACGTTGTGGGTAAAGTTAACGTTAACCCTGTATAAGTGTCCACATAGGTCATTTTTTCCATTAAAACAGAGAATGCGGTACTTAGAATTATAGAATTGGAAGGGACCCTGAGGATCCTCAAGTCCAACCCCCTGAAATGCAGGAATATGCAGCTGTACCTTACTGGGATTGAGCCTTCAACCTAAGCATTATCAGCACCATGCTCTAACCAACTGCGTTATTGAATTCCCATCAGCTGCATGCAGCATGGCCAGCGGTCACGACATTGGAAGGACCACAGGTTCTCCATCCCTGCATTAAAAGTTGTGGTAATTGGGCCAACCAAACAAGGCTGTGACCTAAGAATCTTTCTGGATGAGACCAAAGGGTCATCCAGTCCAACAACCTGTTCTCACAATGGCCAAGCTGGACCTGAGAGCAACACCAGGTCCTACTTAGGCTTTCCAGGAACAGGTAGGTTCAGAGAGGAATACAGCCTCTGATCCTGGAGATAGGGCACAACCATTGTAGTTGGTAGCCATGGTAGACCTGTCCTCCACCAAGTTGTCATCCAAACCGGTGGGCCATGACCAGTGTTAGAAACTGAGATATGAAAGCTAGGAGCTACGTGGCACCTTAAACCTAGGTTATGGTGCGCTTTTTAAATAACGAAGAATACAAAGCTGAAAATGAATGAACTGCAGCTAAAATGTTTTGTTCATTTTTCACATGGCCTAGTCCCTCCCCTGCCCACCCTCCTAATATTCTTAAGAGGGTCTCTTCTCCGGTCTTCAGAGAGTAGCTGGAAGTGGGGAGGCAGAAAAAGGTATTCCTTTCCTTCCACTCTGCAGCTTTAATCTGAAATCTTAGGCGCAGTACTGCACCCAGAGCTCAGAAACTGCTTGCACTGATGAAATTCCCTGTCGCAAAATGCGCCTAGAACAATGGGTGTTTCGAGCACTGGCTATGACTACATCTTGGGGCAGGAGATTCCATAGTTTAACTATGCTCTGTGTGAAGAAGCATGTCCTTTTTTCCTATCTCGATTCTTCCAACGTTCTGCATCCCTGAATGACGCTGGATTGAGGGAAGGAGAAAAACTTGCCTTTTCTAAACTAAAAGTCCCAAATATTGTAACCTTTCCTCATAGGTATAGTTGATACATCGCCCAGCACTGGTTTGAGGGCCAGAGTGTGATGGTGCCTTCACCTGGGGGTGTATCGTGGGTGAAGCTGCCATCGCTCCTGAGTTACACTGTCACCAGCGCCCGGAAGGAGAAACAAGCTGCATTGGCCAGGGGCCCATAAGACCCTGGGGTGAAACTGCTGGCATTCCTGCTGAGGCGGCTTCACCCCAGTGCATCGTGGGGCCCCCACCCAATGCAACTTATTCCTCCCTCTCCTTTTCAACATCGTGATGTATCACGATATCATGGTGTTCGATTGGTGATAAATTGCAACATTGAAAAGCTGATATCACCCAGCCCTTCCCATAGGTGAGTTGCCCCAGCCCCGGGATCATTTTGATTTAACTTTTCCGTGCCCTGTGATATCCTTTTTGAGGTGTGGTAACTGGAACCGTACGCAGTAATCTTGAGTGCAGGCACACTATATAGATTTGTATGACGGCATTAATACATTGGCAGTTTTATTTTCAATCCCTTTCCCTAACATGGAATTTGCCTTTTCCACACTGCTGCTTGTTGGGACTGCAATTGCATCAAGCTATTCCCCATGGCTCCAGTAACCCTTTTCCTGTTACTCACTGCTGGTTCAGAACCCCTTAACTATATATGTGATATTTTTTTTTACCCAAGTGTGTGCCACTTTGCCCTTGTTTCATCAAATCGCATTTGCCATCTTAATGCCCATTCGCCTAGCTTGGGTGCATCCTTTGGGAGCTCCTCGCAGTCCCTCACCGTGCTGCACACTAGGGTGTCATTAGAGAACTTGGCCACCTCATTGCTCATCCCTAAATGCAGGTGATTTATAAACAAGCAAAAATACTGATCCTTGGGGGAATCCGCTTCTTACAGTCTCCTCTGTCGCGAGAAGTTCCCTTTTATTTCTACTCTCTGCTCTGCCACTAAGCTTTGGCCCTTCCTCCAGACAAAAAAAGACGTGCGCAGCAGTTCTAAGAAAGACCAACACATGGCATGGCCACATCCAGGGCAATGTGCTAAAGTAATCAAAAGTCCTTTGCAAGGAAAATGGTGACCTGTTTAGATTATGCAGATTAAGCATAATCTGTTTTGCATAGCTTCGCTTCCGCTTGTCAGGGCTGGAGGCCAGGCAGGGTACTGAAGTCCAGCCCCTGGCCACGGCAAAATCTACATCTCTTCCCCACCATCAATTGATCGTTTTATGTGTATGTCACTTTCCCAAAGTTAAAACAGTGCTTGAGGCGGCTTGCAACATGAAAGCATTTCGTAACTACAAATATAACAGAAGTCATAAACAATTAATGGAACGTCAAAAAGTACACATTGAACAATTCCCATGTAAATCATAAGATCTAAAATAAAGAAATGAAAAATTGATATTGATAACGGCAGCAAACCTCCCTTCCCCACGAAACCTACTAAATAATACTCCAGCCAAAGAGTCTGTCCAACAGCCTCAGCTTTTGTAACTGGGGTCAGTCAAGGCCCCGCCCTCCCAGGGCAGGTGGAAAAAGGCCTGTAAGGTAGGGAGCATGTCTTCCAGAACTCGCAGCTGAAATGGTCCCCACAAAACACATAAACCTGAGATCTGATCAGTTGACCACACACCTTCAAGCCTCTGATTGTAATCTTAAGAATGTAACACTAGCTTTTAAAAGTCTGAAAGCGGAGAGTTTCTGGATGCTGAATTCTGCATTGTAGATTATGTTCTGTGCTTGACTCTTACTTGGGAATACCTTTTCTACTTCAATCTGTGTCTGGAGTTGTGTTTAAATAAGCTAAACCTTATATTCTTTGAACAACCATAATTTCTAGGTAAGTGAAATTCTCCATTTTGCATTCAGGAAGCACTCTTTGATTTTATTACATTAACATAAAGAGCAGTTGTGCATAAATGCATGTGCTTCCATTTTGAAAGCTTTGTTTCTGGTTGTATAATTAATGTTTGGGGTCCCCCCCCATAGCTTTTGATATTTTTGTGTGTGTTGGGGAAGAAAAGCCAAGAACCCTGAAATAGACCAGTAACGCATTGCAGGGGGTTGGACTAGATGACCCTCAGGGGAAGAAGGAGGGAGAGAGAGAGGCTGAGGCTGAAGATGGTGATTGAGATACAATAGCTATACTGAGAGTAGAAGTCACACAGCTCCCACTGAAGCACCTCTTGTTTTCACGAGTCCCACGCAAATGGCCTTCACTTTTAGGGAGCCAAGACTGTGGGTTTCCAGTGTCATCTTTGTTTTGCTTTTTAAAGAGAGTCTGAATTTTTAGTACCAGCCATTGGACTGTTCAGAGGGTGTGTCCCGTGCTTTGCAATGCAGTTGTGTCTCCATAAGTTAGCCAACATGGTGCCCTCCAGAAGTTGTGGACTAGGTCTCCCAGCATCCCTGACCATTGACCATGCTGGCTGGGGCTGATGGGAGTTGGAGTCTCAGCAATATCTGGACAGCACCATACATATAGGCATGTTCTGTGTTTGTGCAACTGGCATTACAGATCAGTTTCTACAAACACATTTGCAGGCTGAGAGCTGCCATTATGATGGGGGGCGGCCAGTGTTGCTTGGGACATTTGGTATACGCAAAAAGAGTCTCAAATGCTAACTAACCAACTAACTACCTTTCATCTGTGTGTCTCTTCTCTATAGGGGTGTCAAACAGTCAATACTGAGCTCTTTGAGACTCCAAAGGTTCCCGTTAAGCAGGAGGTGACTACTGAACCCAAAGTGGCAGAAGAGGACAGGAAAGAGGACAGGAAGCAGGTAACTATTTGCATGTATATACAGTGGTGTAGCTGAACTCCGGTTAGTGACGATGATTCTGGTTTCCAGAGCAATGGATCCTATGTAGACACAGGTATCCTCTGTGCAGATTGCCTTTCTTGGCCTGGCCTGCCAGTGGCTTTTAGCAGTGCAGTCCTTCTCTGTACTCCTGGCAAGCGCCGGGTGGTACAGGTTCACTGAGAACTGGGGGGTGGTTTTTCAGGGCCGGCCCTGCTGTTTACCATTCATGCCCATGGCCGATCCTAATTCTCTTCCCTTGCAGGGCCAAGAGTCCCCCGTGCAGGGCCCTCGGATCAAGCACGTGTGTCGGCATGCCTCAGTGGCCCTGGGACAGTCTCGTGCCATGGTGCCAGAGGATGTGCCGCGCCTCAGTGCCCTGCCGCTGCGGGAGAGGGAGGAGATCGCTGCATCGCCCACAGTAGAGGGTGAGTGGTTGTGTGGGGATGCCAGCTTGAAGCTTTCTTTCCTTTACGCTCTGTGGCCTCTTTTTAAAGGGTGAGCATGATAACGTGAGGAGCGCTGAGCTGCAAGATCACAGGGCTATTAATGGGCGCACTAATATGTGGCATCTCCTTCTGTAGCTATGTGGCAAAGATGTTTATTGATCCTCGGTGGGATAATCAGGGGATCGATAAAGAAGACTGGAAAACCAGTGTTAGCTCTGCACAGATCCTGGAGAGCACTGCCATCATGCCATATGCAGGGGACACTGGTTTTGGCTAGGACTGATGGTAGAGCTGGGCAATAGATCACTATATCATCCAAAACCGGTTTGAATTCCGTACCGTTCTATCGCTGTCATAATTTTTCACCTGGCAATATATTGCAAATCATGATGTGTGTTAGGGTTGGGCAATATAGCATCCAAAACCAGTTCAAAGTCCGTATTGTGATACCAGTTTCATAATTTTTGTCCTGCCAATATATCACAACTTAATATATATATGTGTCTGTGCTATGCAAACACCACTATGTGGGAAAAAAACCGGGAAGCCAGCCATTGCTTCTACATAGCCCCATCCTTATTTCAGACATTGTGGTATATCAGTATATCACGTTGTTTAGCTGCTGATATACCGCAGTGTTGAAAACCAGATACAGTTGTAGCTTGGATCCCGAACTCGGAACATTTTGGCTCCCAAATGCCACAAACCCGGAAGTGGGTGTTCTGGTTTGCGAACATTCTTTGGAAGCCGAACGTCTGGTGTGGCTTCCGCGGCTTCCAATTGGGTGTATGAAGCTCCTGCAGCCAATTGGAAGCCGTGCCTTGGTTGTTGAACGTTTTTGGAAGTTGAACAGGCTTCCGGAATGGATTCCATTCGACAATCAAGGTACGACTGTATTGCCCAGGCCCAGTTGATGGAGGTGAGGGCCAGGGCCTCCTCCGACAGAAGCCCCATGGGTGGGGACTTCCATGTGAACAGTTCCTCATTGCTCAAATTCGAACTTTCTTCAGGCCTCAGAGGTTGGTGCAAAGGCTCCTGGGATTGCTGGGTGCTGTTTCTGTGCCCTTTTTGCCCCTTCTGGGCTCTTCCAGGCCTGTTTTGTCATTTTAAAATTCACTTCCGTGCATTTGTGCAGTTAGGCATCAATCAGAGGCACGTAAACGAGGAGTTGCCTGTACTTTCTTTGGGAGGAGCAATTCCATACTTAAGCCTTTAGTGTCAAAGTGAAAATGCAGGAGCCTTTACACGGGCTGAGTTCCCTTCTTGCCAATAGCACACAGTCTTACCTAATTAAAAGTCTGACTCTTTGGAAAGCTGTTCGCCAGTGGAACGGTCTCCTTTGGGAGATCGTGGACTCTCCTTCCTTGGAGGTTTCTAAGCAGAGGTTGGATGCCCACCTGTCATGGATGCTTTAGCTGAGTTGGGGTTGGACTAGATGACCCCAGAGGTCCCTGCCAACTCGACAATCCTATGATTCTCTGACTTAATAAGTGAATGAGATCCTTTTGTGGCCTGGTCCTTTTTACATTGGCTGCACCGAGCTTTTCTTGCACCCATAGAAATATTTGGGTGACATAGAGAGATGTTCTCTGGGGCCTCGCAATGGAGCTGCATTTCAGTCATCTTTTTGAACTTTCCGTTCCGCAGAGACCTCCTCAGCCTCAGAGAGCGAAAGCGGCCACCAGAAGCAAGTGAAGGCAGATACGGCCGTCAAGGCCGCGCCACCCCCTGTGCGTCGCCACGTCTCCCACCATCACCACCACCACCACGGCAAGAAGAACAGAATGACGCGCTGTGGGAAGTGCAAAGGCTGCCTGAAGCTGCAGGACTGTGGGGAGTGCATCAACTGCCTAGACAAGCCGAAGTTTGGCGGGCCAAACACCAAGAAGCAGTGCTGCGTGTGAGTATGTCCTGGGGGGTTCCCAGTTCGTTGCTGAATTTTGCCCTCCGGCTTCTCTCTTCTGTGCTGCTTGGGAACTGGGAGCTATGGCCGAAGAGTTCTCTGCCCAGCCAAGAAAATAGGTGATGTCCAGTGGTTTTGTGGCTGAGGTTAGGTAGATGCTGGAGTTGCGCAGCTCCCGTGCAGAGCTCAGTTTTGGCTGCAGAATCTTGCCTGCTAAATGCCTTGGCAGCCACTACCTGCAAAACAAGTTCCCGGGCCTTAAGGCGGGGAAGATAGGCCTGTAAGTGTGTAGACGTTTGCCCCATTTTGACAATGGAGATTTGCATACTACAGCAGCTTGTCTCTTGTTGGATTGGGGAGCACAGGTGCATATTTGCCCAACCACGTGCCAATTCCACTGAAGTCTGGAAGTGGTTGGGTGGTTTGCTTATTTAGCATACTTACGTCCCACTTTGTAGGAGTTGTAAAAGCAGCTTACGCAGGATTCTTAAAATAAAATGGTGCCCAAATCGAGTGGAAGAACAGAAATAAAATGGTGGTGCCCATCTGGAATCAGGATTATTTGGGCAGTGTTTTCTGCCCTCATCCTTATTCTTCCCTTGCACTATATTTGGTAGCGGCTCCCATTCATTTCTCTTGAAATTCCATTAGGGAACGCAGTCCTCAGCCTGAAAAAGGTTCCTCACCCCTCACCTGCTTTTCATGGTCTACTCAACAGCTTCACCTTCTTGCATGCAGGTGAGCCAGTGTGGTGTAGTGGTTAGGAGCGGTGGACTCGTAATCTGGGGAACCGGGTTCGCGTCTCCGCTCCTCCACATGCAGCTGCTGGGTGACCTTGGGCCAGTCACACTTCTCTGAAGTCTCTCAGCCCCACTCACCTCACAGAGTGTTTGTTGTGGGGGAGGAAGGGAAAGGAGAATGTTAGCCGCTTTGAGACTCCTGAAGGGGAGTGAAAGGTGGGATATCAAATCCAAACTCTTCTTCTGGCAAAGGTGAGCTGTTTGGTTTAATCTTAAGTTGAGGTATCTAAACAGCAGTGGTAGAAAGCAGGGACTAGCAACTTTTTTGGAGGGGTGGGGAACCTGGAGATGTGCCACATAGCCTTGGGAAGCTGCATTCCCCTCTCTTAGCTTGAGTCATCCTCAGAAGGGTGGACAGGTGTCAAGGAGGATGGGCCTCCTGTGTTTTTAATAGCTATGCAGAAGAGGTTTCTGAGCCAAGGCAATTCTGTCATGCAAGAAGGTGAGAGGGTGGCTATCTGTTATACGGGCAGTAGGCTCCCCCAGGAACCTATTTATAGAGCACGCGTCCTGATTTGCTTGTGGGGAGGTTATATGACAATGAGCAACCATCCTGATCTGCTTGTGGAGTGCTTCATGCATCTTATTCCATGATGCATTTTCCCATCACATTCCTAACTCCAAAAAGTCTGATTTTTTAAAATAAAAAAAGTGAATTAGTTGCCCCTAGGGCTGCAGAGCACTTTAATCCACTTGTAAATTGTGCACACCAATCCCTCCCACAAAATATTAGTAAATCTGGAGGCGCCTACTGTTTCCCATAGCTGCGGAGATTATAAGCACGTTGTTTTAAAACAAGGACCTGAGTTACTGTCAGGGACGCGGGTGGCGCTGTGGGTAAAACCTCAGTGCCTAGGACTTGCTGATCGTATGGTCGGTGGTTCGAATCCCCGCGGTGGGGTGAGCTCCCGTCGTTCGGTCCCAGCTCCTGCCCACCTAGCAGTTCGAAAGCACCCCTAAGTGCAAATAGGTACCGCTTTATAGCGGGAAGGTAAACGGCGTTTCCGTGTGCGGCACTGGTGCTGGCTTACCAGTGCAGCTTCGTCACGCTGCCCATGTGACCCGGAAGTGTCTTTGGCCGGTGCCGGCTCCCGGCCTCTTGAGTGAGATGAGCGCACAACCCTAGAGTCGGTCACGACTGGCCCGTATGGGGAGGGGTACCTTTGCCTTTACACTGTGCATTTGTACATGTTATTGCTTTGTTGTTTTGTTTTACTTGTTTGTATCCTGCATTTTATTCTGGGAACTGCCCTGAGATCCTATGATGAAGGGCGGTATAATAATAATAATAATACAACCACAGTCCCATGGAAAGCTCTTCCAGCAGAGATTCAGCAGGCACCTTCTATTTTAACCTTCAGGCATTAGCTTAAACTTCTCCTTCCTACTAGGCTTATGCAGACAATTAAGAATACATCTTCTGTAATTGATAGCTGTGTGCGTTGGGGGGGGGGTTAATTTAAAAAACCACATGTATTTTATTATATATGCTGTAAACTGCTTTGATATTTTCAATGAAATTGCAGCAAACAAATCTTACAAACAAATGAATGCCACTGGCAAGAAAAGAGCCTTTCCTTTCTCAGATGGGGCTTCCTTCCCCACTGAGGAGTATTTGGCCAGCTGTCCACCACTGCTGGTGTCTAGCTCCACAGTCTTCTATCTGCTTTGAGCAAGACCACGTACTGTGGGCCCTGACCCTTTGCTGCCTTGGTGGGAGGGGGTGGGCCAGAGCTCCTTTGGCTCCTCCTGCGCTGGTGGACCAGATAAGAGTTTCTTTGCGGCTGATTTCTTTGCTCTGACCATGTCATGTCTGGCTAACTGGCAGGTATCGGAAGTGCGACAAGATCGAGGCGCGGCGGGTGGAGCGGCTCTCTAAGAAAGGTAACGATTGAGTGGCTGTACATGGGTGGACTGATCATGTGCTGCTGTGAGTTGGCTGTGTGATTATGTGTGGCCTCTTCCTTGGCGTCGTTACGATATGATACGATATCTTTATTGTCATTGTCCCATACAGAACAATGAAATTGAAAAATCTACATAAGACATTCAAAAGCCCCCCAAAACTCTGAAACCCCATTTTAAAATACAATATACTATAGAGACTCCTTATGCTGCGTTTAGAACCAGAATTGCATTTTCGTAGAACTGTTTCTCAGGCGGCTAGTCCTGGTCTTTATAACCCTATACCTTCTTCCAGAAGGCAGAAGCTGAAAGAGATCATTTCCGGGGTGTGTACTATCCTGCGTACTGCAATCTTCTGGTCCAAGGGCTCTGTGAACATATTTCTACCTGCGTGCAAACCTTTTGGGTCCAGTCCCATGTGTACAGTGGAGTAGGGGTTGGGTGCAGGAGTTCCGTACTGGATACCCAGCCGTGAATTGCAATAAGCACTGGTTTCTACATCGTGATAGAATGCATGATGACACTCAGCACTTCAAAGACATATTCTTGTTCTAACAGGCTTTTGATGTTTAGTGGTCCGTCACTTATAAAGTTTTGTGTTAGTCTGGGGCTGCTGTTTTCATTGTCGTTATCTGTGCATTTTGAAACTGTGTGTTTTGATATATCTTTAACTGTTTTTATCGATATGACCAGCTATGTTTGTTTTATCTTCCTGTAAGCCGCTTTGGGCAAAACCTTTCTGTGGGAAAGTGTGTGTGTGTGTGTGCAAATGGACTTAATTCTTCTGCTACTATTTACTTATTGTCCTTCACATTGTGTATTGGTGGGTTATATTTTGCAAATTCACGATTAAATTGTTACACGTTGTTAAACAAGCTCTGTTTTGTGGAGAAGTTGAAATTCGGTGTCTAAGCCTCTTTCAGAGACTGGGAAGAAAGGTTGAAGCTCGTGGATATTGGGGGGGGGGGGTGGAGAGAAAAAGAATGGGGTGTTTAGTGCCAGTCTTGTGTTTAATGACTCCCTGATAGCCCCAGACTACCAGAGAAGGGGCAGATCTCCCTGTCCCTCCACCATTGGGGCACTTGGCGGAAGGAAATATTTTTAGTAGCCTGCTAAGAGTCTAGTGGGCTGCATTTATTTCTGTGCTGGCTGCAGAGAGGAGGCTTTCCCCTCTTCTCCACAGCTAGCATACAACTAAAGGTTGGTAGTAAAAAGAAATCATAGGCTAGTGACATTTGTAGGCTTCTTTACAAGTCCAATTCACAAGCCGTGGTAACTGCACTGAAGGGAGGAGTTCTTCTCCCACAAATGTAAGACACTCTGCCTGCTTCTAGGGGATTTGGGGCGTTCCCTTTAAAAAAATGTTTCCATGCATCATTGACCAGTATACTTTTAGAACTGTGAAGTCAGGAACACATCTTGTGTATACAGAAAATAAATAGAATATTAATCAGAATGAACCCACTGGAATTTAATGGGCATGTCTAACTTAGGTCTGTTAATTTCAGCAGGTGTGCTCTGAGTAGAACTGACTTGAATGTAACCATCTGTGTACAGGATTTGTGCTAGCAGGTCCATCCTATATCCCGTGGCTTCATTGCACTTGTGCAGAACTCGAGGTGCTCTGTTCAGGTGGCTCCAACCTCACTTGGTGCCAGTGGATACTTCTTCCATAGCGCTGTAGCTGCTTTTGATCTCTCTCCCTGGGACGTGCCCCATGCGGTTTGGAACAGAGGTAGCGTCCTTGTTTTGACCTTCAGCGTATAGGAGGTTCCAAAGCATCCTTCAATAAGCCTCTAGTGCTACTTGTTCAGGAGTTATCAGAGTTGTGTGTATGTGTGTGTGGAAGAAAGAGAGAGCTCATGTGGCCACAGTGATCGATTGGGGCTCCTTTTGCAGCTTAGCTGCCTTCTGTGCCCTGTGGAAACTTGTGCAGATGGCATCCAAGCATGCTAGCAACCAGGCTCTTGGTGATTTGCTCCTTAGACACTCTGATTGTTCATTTTAGGGACTGGCTTTTCATTTGGCTGATTTAGATTTGTAGCCTGTCCAGTCCCAAGAGCTCAGGGCATATGAGAGAGAGAGAGAGAGAGATACAGTGGTACCTCGAGTTAAGTACTTAATTCGTTCTGGAGGTCTGTTCTTAACCTGAAACTGTTCTTAACCTGAAGCACCACTTTAGCTAATGGGGTCTCCTGCTGCCACCGCACGATTTCTGTTCTCATCCTGAAGCAAAGTTCTTAACCCGAGGTACTATTTCTGGGTTAGCGGAGTCTGTAACCTGAAGCGTCTGTAACCCGAGGTACCACTGTACAACACTTCCATAACAGTGGCTCTTTCCGCAAATTCATATTTGAGTTCCCGTTTGGAATCTGCCTTCACCTTGCAATGAAGGAGGGGACCCTGGGATGGGTTGCCTCTTCCATTCACACCACCAGGAAGGAATATGTAAACTGAGACACAGTGCCCTCCTAGTGGGATGGGCAACCCACTTCCTTGGCTCCTCTCCTGCTGAGCTCCACCGCAGGACTGGGGCATGTCCCATTGTGAGAGATCGAAAGCTCTGCAGGCTGGTAACCTCTTTTCTTTTTTCCTGATCATTCCTGTGGGTATTGTCAGATCTATTTAAAAAAAACCCTCTCTAGTACTGAGATAGGGGTCTTCTTGCAAAGTAAGGCAACTCTAATCATATGGAACATAGGAAGCAGCCTTATACAAGGGCAAACATACTTGTTTACTCTGGCTTTCTCCAACCTGGTGCCTTCCAGATATTGCTGGTCTACAGCATCCCTGACCATTGGTCATCCCTAGTGGGACTGGTAGGAGTTGTGGTCCAAAGGATCTGAAGGGCACCACGTGGTCTACTCCAGGGTCTCAGGAATAGGTCTTTCTGATCCCTCTAACTGGTGACACCAAGGGTAGACCCAGTGACCTTCTGTAAAGTAGGTGATCTACGTCTAAGGTATCCTCCATTGAGTAGTCAACAGCTTAACTTACTCATGACTTTGGTTGCACGCACACTATAACTGTAAAGCACATTCTTTCCCTCAAAGGATTCTGGGCACTGTAGTTTACCCCTCACCGAGTTGCAATTCCCAGCAGCCCTTAATAAACTACAGTGCCCAGAATTCTTTGAGGGGAATGTGCTTTAAAGGTTAGTGTGTGTGCTGCCTCCAAGTCTCAATTGACTCCTGTGTGTATTGTCTGCAGGTGCCATTCCACTGAAATTGAGTGGGGGCTGTTTTTCCTAGATCAGGGGTGGGGAATCTCAGTCCCACGAGCCAAAAGTGGCCATTCCTCCTGACCCACAAGTTTCTCCCACTACTTCTGCTGGCTCCAGCCTTTACTGGCTCTGCTCCAAGCCCTGCTTGAGTGCTTTTACCTGGCTGGAACTGATATTTTATTTATTTATTTATTGCATTTATATCCCACCTTTCCTCCAAGAAGCCTCAAGGTGGCATACGTGCATGGTTCTCCCCATCCTCATTAAATCCCCACAACAACCCTGAGAGGTAGGCTGAGGCAGCCCAAGGTCACCCAGCGATCTTTATGACTGGGTAGGGAATTGAACTCTGGTTCTCCCAGGTCCTAGTCCAACACTTTGACCACAACACCACACTGGCCATCTTTTCCACAGTGAGCTGTGTGCCCAAAGTGGCTTACAGCAAACATTCAGAATGCAAAGCGTAAAGGGAAGTCACCAGTAAATCCAAACAGGACAAAAACCGACAATTTTAGCAAACAGAATAAATTCAATATGACAGAAGGAATGATCTGGACTTAAATGTATAAGTTCAGAGCAGAAAGACAGTAAAGTTGTAGGGGCTGATCTTGCTTCACTCCACAGAGTCGTCATAATAATAATAATAATAATAGTAATAGTAGTAGTAGTAATAATAATAATAATAATAATAATAATAATAATATAATTTTTATTTATATCCCGCCCTCCCCAGCCAAAGCTGGGCTCAGAGTGACTAACAACAGTAAAAACAGCACAATTTACATAAAAGCACAGTCAA